>NC_086447.1:768882352-769601519 GCF_028390025.1 Pseudophryne corroboree
GCTCAACAGTCATTCTGCTGCAATGACCTGCAGACACCATCCGTCAAACTCTCCTCACACAACCAACGTCATCAGTCCCTGACACTACAAAACTGCAGCCTACTCGCTGGCCTCTAACAGGCATCATTGCCCAGAACTTTGGGTGAATGAGAATTTTAAATTCCTCTCCTGCTTCTGACTTCCTGCTGGCACTGGGTGAGCTGGAAAATCCGGACTTCTATTTTTCCACTTGGAGCAGTGCAATCCAGTAAGGCCAGAATTCCAAATTACTACTGAAGGTGCAGAATGTTTTGTTTTCCTATCTGTTGAAGGGAGCTGATCCCACAGAAATGTGAAAAAAGTTGGTTTTGGCCCTAGCGCAAAGCAAGTAATTCTATGTCAGTGTGGGAGCAGCTTGTTCACCCTGAGGTGTCCAATCTCAGTATAGAAATAATCTATGGATCAAAAATTTGATGGGGGATGGTGTCAAGCGCTCACCTAGTTTGTATGAAAAGGAAAGAATGCACAATGTAGTGGTACCTGGAGAAAGGATGAGTTGAAATTGGCAGAATGATAGGAATTCTATAATGTTGGGTGTTTAGAATGAGTGATCAGAACAATGTGTTGCTGATAAAATAGGTATTTTATTACTCCGGCTACACATCAATAAGAGTAGTCTCAGTGCTCCCTGATGTTCCAAGATGGTAGTGTAAGCAGTGGCGTAAGTTCGTGACAGCTGCCCGGAGGCAAGATATATATTGGTGCCCCCCTATTTCCTATATTAAGATAAATATATGTCTGTATGTGTGCGTGTAATTGTGTGTGTGTGTGTGTGTGTGTGTGTGTGTGTGTGTTTGTGTGTCTGTGTGTGTAGTGTTGTGGGAAAAAAATTATATACTGTACTTATACATTTAATTGTCTTATTTTAAATCACACATTTCTTAGCAGTCATACCCAGGATTAGAACCCATGACCTGTTACACTAACAGCAGACACTTTACTGATGGAGTTATTTGCTCCTGTAGAGGAAATAGGAGAATTCTAACTATATGAAGTTACGTGTAATTGTCAGAGAAGTAACTTCATATAGTTAAAATTCTCATATTTCCTATACAGGAGCAAACAGCTTTATCAGTAAGGTGTCTGCTTCCAGTGTAATAGGTTGTGGGTTCTAATCCTAGATGTGATACTTGTAAAATGTGTATATTCAGTATAATATAGAGGGTGTGATTTGTACGGTGCAGTGACCAGTGAGGAAGTCGGCCACTGAAAAGACAGTGACAGCTATCAATTAACTTAATTCAGTGGCATCACAGAATGGGAGGATATGTGCCCCCCTCCAGAGCAGGAGCCCGGCGGCAGGTGACTCCGTTGCCTCCCAGAGTTCTGCCTCTGAGTGTAAGTCTGATTCAAAATGTAAAAAAAAAAACACAATAAGTCAATGGGTATTAACAAGGAGGTGTATGCAGTGTCACTAATATGCAGGGGCCCCTCTAAAAGAGATGTCATGGAGTCTTTTAGGGGACTCTTAAGCTTACATAGGCCCCTAATCCCAGAGCCTATGTCTCCTGATGGTGATTGCAAAACACCTGTTTGCTGATAAAACCAGGGCTGCAGTGCAGTATTGTGGAAGTGTGTGGCGGCGTCCCTCTCTTAGCACTCTCCACTTACCCGTGTTTTCAAAGGTCTGATGGTTCTGCCTATGTATTCCAGTCCACAGTACCATCACGTGACACCACCCGTAAGCGAGCGCCAGTCCCAGCAATACTGCACGTGAAGATAGGTACAGGTACCTGGACAGCAGCCCGAAGACAGCTCCAGCTGAACCGCCCAGAGACATCTACCAGCAAGGGACCTCTCCTTCTTTCCGACCAGTGACACAGTTAAGTTGACATAGGGGACTATCAGGGGACATAGGCTCCTGGATTAGGGGCCTATGTAAGCTAAAGGGTCCCCTAAAAGACTCCCGTACACCCCTTTTAGAGGGGCCCCTGCATATGAGTGACACTGCCTACACCTCCTTGTTAATACCCATTGACTTGTTGATTTTTAGTTATTTATTTATTTATTTATTTTTACTTTTTGAATCAGACTTAAGGCCCGTACACACTGGTCGATATATCGGCCGTTCTCCTGAACGGCCGATATATCGCGGGACCGTCGGCCAGTGTGTACGGCCGATACGTCTGTGAACTCCGTTGTTCACAGACGTATCGCGTCGGCCGCGCAGCACAGCCGACGGCCAATATATCTACCGATATATTGGCGCGTCGCTGTGTGTGTACGGGGCGGTCGGCCGACCGCCCGCACACATGCTGCTGCGGCCGGCGGTGATTGACAGCTGAACTGGGCCGTCGTGTGTACACGCCCGCCCAGTTCATGACGTCAGTCCCCGACGGATCGAGCAGTGTGTATGCTGAACACACTGCTCGATCCGTCCATAGATATATCTGCAGATCACTTGATCTGCAGATATATCTGTTAGTGTGTACTCACCTTTACACTATCATCTTGGAACATCAGGGAGCACTGAGACTACGCCTATCATTCCTATCATTCTACCCATTTCAACTCATCCTTTATCCTTTCTCCAGGTACCACTACATTGTGCATTCTATGCTTTTCATACAAACTAGGTGAGTGCTTGACACCATTCCCCATCAAATTTTTGAGCCACAGAAATGTGGGCAATTGTGGAGAGTCACAAGCCCTCTCACCACAATACATACATCACTCTTTACAAGCAACATCATTAGTATCAGAAGAACATCATCAGTGTGCATTGAACGTTTATATTCTCAAGCTCCGGTGCCCATAATATCTGGATTTTTAAGAATCCTAGCTCATGAGTGTAACAAGTAAAGCCGATGAGGGACAACCCTACTGTACCTATTGTTGATTTTAATCAAAAACAAGGTGCAGGCACTGCCGTTTTCTAAAGCTGTTATCATGAAGTTATAGAACAAGACTGCAACCTCTCAAAGAAAATGACCACTGAAGCCCTTTTTACATAGGTTATGAAGCATGAAGAACCATCAAACCTATCAAAGATTTTTTTAAAGGCTAGACGAGACCTCAACAATGCAGGAGTTATATTTATTTACAGGTCCATAGGTCTCCTAGTGTCATCTGCCAATTGGAGGCCTTGGATGAAGCCAACAGGGTCCTAGTGTATTAAAGTCATGATTTACAAGGTGAGACTATTTTGCAGATTCTTAGATAATTACTCTAATGTTAACATTGAGGAGATAGGCCTGCAGCTAGCACGTAAAGTGGGCTCTCACCCTTCTTTTGAGACACAGGTTGAGTATCCCATATGCACTTTTTTGAGAACTATAATACAGTATTCCAAAAACCAAACTTTGTACATAACAAGTGACTGTTGTCATCTGATATCTTTAACATGTGACTAACATCATGACGCGGGACTGAAGCAGCCACCACTAATATCAGCATTTGTATCCTGCTGCCTGCAGACAGTTACAGTCACAGTGCAGCTCACCATGGAGAGACGATGAGAGCTGCAGACACATACAGCCCTCATTGCTGCCAGTTGCATCATCCTGCTTAGGCTCTCTGATTCTGTGACATCATTGGACAGACTGTTCTATCGACCACTTGGACCTAATCGTGATAGACCGATCCACCTCCACCATGGGGGCTTATGTTATCACTGCTGCAGACACACCCGACAGGCCATCTGAAATCCAATCGCTACTGGCAGACCGGCTATCCCTGCCTCTCCATTGGATCTTGTACAGTTACTGACCTGGCTTACCTCCACCACTGGTACTGTTCACCGATGCACCCAAGTGCCCAATGTCAGTTAAGTGCTTGAGCTTAATGGACCAGGGGGCAGATTTATTAAGCCTGGTGAAGTGATAAAGTGGAAGGTGATAACGCACCATCCAGTCAAATCCTAACTGTCATTTTTCACACACAGCCTTTAACATGGAAGTTAGGAGCTGATTGGCTGGTCATTTATCACCTTCCACTTTATCACTTCACCAGGCTTAATAAATCTGCCCCCTGGTCACCAAAAGACACTGCTCACATTACGATCTCATTATTGGTATGAAAATATTACACAAATAAAAAAAAATCCCAAATCTGAACTGCGTCTGGTCCCAAGAATTTTGGATATGGGAGACACAACCTGTAATAACAAGACAGTATAGTAAATAAAATGGTCATTCATTTAGTTCTACTTTCTGAGATCACAGAAGTACAGTAAACGTGCTGCTTACATTCAAAAGAAAGGTATTCAAGCCAATGATCATCTTTTGCATGCTGTCCAGGTTCCTCAGGACACAATATCATGGAAAAAAAGAAAACAACACTAGCAATATAGGCCCAGATTTATCAAGCCTTGGAGAGTGAGAAATTGCACGGTGATAAAGTTCCAACCAATCAGCTCCTAACTGTCATTTTTTCCAGACACAGCCTGTGACATGACAGTTAGGAGCTGATTGGTTGGTACTTTATCAGCGTGCAATGTATCACGCTACAAGGCTTGATAAATCTGGGCCATAGTGTGATATTTAATCTTATGTAATCAATAGTTCACCCTGTGCTTCAGGTGATGTTATATGATGGAGGAATTGTGTGTGTGCGGGGGTGGGGGGGGGGGGGGGGGGGAGAGGTTAGTGTTGTTGTAGATTGCAATCTATTGGTTGTGTGATATAACATAAATGATTGCAAAGTTATATTAAAATGTATCTTAGCCATACTTATCTAATCAATTATTGCCTGGTTTTCATTTATAATTAAGACAATTTATAAAACACTTATAAAAACAAATACATACATACTAGAATTATGAGTTGCACTTTTTCTTTATTTCTGCTCATGCAGTATACTATTTCCCTATGTAATCCGAAAAACGAAATATGTAGTTATTAATGCTAAATAAATTGCTCTTGGTCCAGAATCAAACAATGTGAAATTTAATTTGCAGAGTGGTTAAAAGTTATTCTCCTTTTATCATATAGTATACAGTAATTGATACATTATGAAATAGCTCTGGTGCTATATGGGCTATACCACATTAAAGGGCTTAATTCAGAGGTGGATGCTAATCCTGTTGTGACTGAGTCCTTTATATAGTGCAACTGTGAATGTCTGCTAATGCCGCAGCTGATGGAATATGCCCAACAGCTGCGTCACTAATGCACCGCTTGCATAGGTAGATGCAACATTGGACATCAGTTGCACATGAGACATTAGAGCAGTCCTGTGGTTGCTCAGAAAGAACATGACCATCGGTGCCAGTGCAACTGTGTCTTAGGACACAGTTGCTGGTCGCGACTTGCCCGTTGCCCCGCTACCTCCCATAAACACTTACCAAAATTGTCTCTTTCTATGCCTAAATTTGTCCTGCGACCACCTACAGCAATCACTGAGAAGCATGCAGAGTGTGACTCAGATGCGACCAGAATTGACACCACCCACCTCTGAATCAGCCCTAAAGTCTCCATGGAAATTTTATTTATTATATTTCATGTTGGAAATCGTCTAGTTCTTGTCAGTAATATCCTCGTTAAACATAATATTTCTCTTCACATTTTGTGCAGCAGACTAAAAAAAAACACATTTTTAGCAATGTTAAATGTCACCTAAATACACGAGCAATATTAAAGAATTCGGAAATCAAACAAAACAGTCAAATTTTGCTGATACGATCTCGGTTTCACCTGCTCTTTTCTCCATAGTGTTTTGCCAAAGAACAGTTGCTAACTTATAGCAAACGACAAATTATTTTTATGAAGCTAGATTGACCTGCAATATAAAAATACAGCAGCTGACCTCTCATGATTGAGCAACATGAGAATTTGTAGAGTGACACGATGTGTTGTGAGTAGTAAGGAAAGTGAATTGTGAATGGAATGATTCTCCATGTTTATTGTTTTCTAGGCAATTTCACAGACAGCATAAGAAATCAGACACATCCAGCAAAGCAAGAAAACGTCGCTATTACTTTATTTAGCGGTGATCCATGTACCACAAGTCCTCCTTTTTTGCCAGCTGCCCAGTCTTATTTCAATTACTCATGGGACCGAAGTACAGTAGTTTATTTTTAACCATTACGAACATCAGTTATTTTCTTAAAAAACTAATTTATACCAGAAAAGTCACATCTTTTATGAGAAATTCAATTTTGGAACTGAGATCTTAAAAAAATTGATGAAGCAGCAAAAACTGAACACAAGTCAATTAGCAGACACCACGTGTCTTCTCTAGTGATATTAAGCAGAGATTAGACCTTAATGGCAGAATAATGACCTAATGAGATTTAATCTTGCCTTGAGCTGGGCAAATGACTGACCAATTTAAACGGCAGAGACTGGACCTGACTTTTTCTAAGAAAATCTGGTTTATTTCATAATCCTCTAAATCAATATCAGGGTTATCTGCAGGCACATACATACAGCTGTCCAGGTTACATATGCTATCCATCAAAGTTATTTAATTATAGCCCCATACTTGGCTGTTTATCTTAAAATCAGGCTTAATACTAAAACAAAGCCGAATATTCCTACATCAGAAATGGCAGACAATTTTAATTTATTGCATAAGAGGATGATCATATTTTAAGACATAGTTGAAGGACAAGGAAAAAAATGTAACAATCTTAATTTGCAGTTACTTTAGAACTCCACGGCTCTTACGGACTTGAAGATGGCCTTTAAATTGGCGTTGCGGTAAAACTTTAGGACTGCCTCTCCTTTAGAGATGAAAAGAAGAAGAAGATTGAAACCTAAAGGTTAGAATGAAATGCACTTTACTGCTATCTCGGAGAACAAATGAGTTAAAAAAATTTCAAATACCAGAATACCCTACAGGGAGGAGATATTACTATTAAGGGTTGTTATAGCTGCAATAAATGTAGGAACAATAAAAATAAATTGATGAAGTAAATGTCAAAGCTTTTCCCTTGAGCTGCCCCCACACCTTTGTCCAAAACTAGAACATCGCCAATTACGGAGGGTAGAATCAGCTCTCAGTGACAATGTGACAAGAGCAGGATTCAGCATACTGGCACAGAGAGTACAATTATGCATAGCCTTGAAATATTTTATCATAGTACAATGTATGGGAGAAATCAATTAATGATTCAGGGTCTCCACCTCTGTCTAATATCCCTGTAACTGAATTAGAGAAAAATCATATGTTCATATAAAATAGAAAAAAAGAAAACTCTTAAGTACATGACTGTGGTTAATGATATGCAGAATTTATGAAATACATATATTTAAGGTGGTATGGATAAAAGACAGTGTATTCATTGAATAACCATCATGAAAAAGAAAGAACATCGATCCTCGTACATCCTCGATCCCACAATGGATAGGGAATAAAAAAGTTACAAGGACGTGTAAAACAATAGATTCTGCAGTGCTCCATTCGTATACGGTGCTGAATAAACAAGCTAAAAATTACATACAGTTCTGAAAACTCATGAAAGCAAAAAATATATTTATTTTAGTCCATGTCTTTATACATTATACTCTTGGAGGAATTTTCATTTATATATTACACCCATGCACACTGTAAAATGAAAAGAAAACATGTGGTTTGCAATCTCTCAGTATACTGCGCTAGAAAGTCTGCATTTGTCCAATTAACAACTTGAGGGGTAAATGTAATAACTTCTGAGTTTCCGGTGAGTTCTAATAGCAACTCGCCAAATGTAATAAGTGGTCATTTAGAAGGTGCCTATGTAACTCGATGGCTACTTCTGTTGAGTTGACGCTTGCTAAAACCCACCAACTATAGTGAGTTTCATAACATGGGGTGGAAGTGCAGTAGAAGGAGGATTCAGAGACAGGTTATTGAGGAGGAGGAGGTGGTAAGGGTACCCCATGAGTTATAGTATTGAAGGAAGGTAGAGAGGAGGAAGTTGAGGCAGAAGAAGAACCAGAGGAATGTGCCAGCGGAAAAACCAATGTCAGTAATGAGTGGTTCAGTTTCTGAAAAATTGTGCACTGGTGCATGCTATTATGCTAGTTTACAACAGTATTATAGCACACAGGCATACCTCACATCTCTACCCCACAAGTAGCAACTGTGGACGGAATCTCTGATGCTGTCATTGCTCTGTGCCATATTAAAAGAAGAGTTAACAACATTCACAAGGATTTCTCGGATATTAGGCAGCTGCTGAAAGAAAATTTTGAAGAGGAACAACACGCACCATGAGAAACTGGCCAAGGACCAAGGCTGCATATGGATTACACCCCAGTAGAAGATAAGGCAGCTTATATCCAAAAATCCTCCCACAGATGCCTGTGGTAGACAGCTCTGTCATGTAAATGAATGAATAATGTGAAAGCCAGGCCCAAACACAGTCATGCATCGTCTGCAACTTTGGATGCACCACCTTCTAGCTTTGAGTTTAGATGTCAGTGCAAATCAATGCACAAAAAGAACACTAAGGTGGTCATTCCAAGTTGATCACTAGCTGCATTCGTTCGCAGCGCAGCGATCAGGCTAAAAAATGGCAGTTCTGCGCATGCGTATGCAGCTCAATGCGCACACACGCGACGTAGGGGCACAACGAACGATGCAGTTTTGCACAGGGTCTAGCAATGTATTTCAGTCGCACTGGTTGCCGCAGAGTGATTAGCATGAAGTGGGCATTTCTGGGTGGCAACTGATCGTTTTCAGGGTGTGTATGGAAAAACGCAGGCGTGCCAGGGAAAACGCAGGAGTGGCTGGGCGAACGCTGGGCGGGTGTGTGACATCAAATCCGGAACTGAATAGTCTGAAGTGATCGCAAGCGCTGACTAGGTTTTGAGCTACTCTGAAACTACACAAAATTTTTTTGCAGGCGCTCTGCAATAAAAATGTTTGCACTTCTGCTAAGCTAAAATACACTCCCATTGTGTGGCGGTATAGCGTTTGCACGGCTGCTAAAAACTGCTAGCGAGTGATCAACTTGGAATGACCCCCTAAGGCTGAAGAATAAATTGAGTGTTCACAAACTTCACAGATTCCTCAAGAGAGTCTAGGGGTGTCTACAAGTGTTGTGTGGGCCAGATATTCGTTATTCAAGCATTGTAATTCTAGAGAAGACTCCTTCCACCATTTCCGAACCCTCTGCAAATGTGAGGATGATTAGCAGTAAAAGTAATAAAGATGGTTTAGACGTAGACATTGAGGATGCTACTGTGGCAGTACAACAGTATAAGGGGAATAATTGTGTTTTACTAAGGATCATAATGATGATCATGATGATGATCATGATGATGAATGTGTTGGACAAGAACAAGTGGATAAAATTCACGAGGAGGATGTTGTCTGTGTTAAAGTAAGTAAGCCAACAGTGGAAAAGTTCTTGACAGAGATAAGGACATTGGGGGTCATTCCGAGTTGATCGCATGCTGCAACTTTTTGCAGCCTGTGTGATCAACTAGACGCCGCCTATGGGGGAGTGTATTTTTGCATAGCAGGGCTGCAAATGCTTGTGCAGCCCTGCTATGCAAAAAAAAGTTTTGTATAGAACAAGACCAGGGTAAGAGTTACTTACCCTGTACGATGAATCCAGCATTGCAGGTCCCGTAATTGATGTCAGACATCTGCCCTCCAAACGCCTGGACACGCCTGCATTCGCCGCACCACTCCCAGAAAATGGTCAGTTGACACCCACAAACGCCCTCTTCCTATCAATCTCCTTGCGATCGGCTGTGCGAATGGATTTTTTGTTAAATCAATCGCTCAGCAACGATCCGCTTTGTAGCTGTACAACGTGCCTGTGCATTGTGGTGCATACGCATGCGCAGTAGTAACATGTTCACTGCACTGCGAAAAACGTCAGCGAGCGATCAACTCGGAATTACCCCCTTTGCCATGCCCTGTAAAAACACCACAAAACCATATCTGGAAAGGTTTTGACCAAATCCTGACTACATTTGAAAGGCATCTGAAGCATTTGTAGTGCTAAAGTAAATAGAGATAGCGACGTTAACCATCTAAGCACCTCCTCCCTGTTACATAATTTGCAGCAAGTTCATTCAAAATTTTACCAAAATCTAAAAAATGATATATAACAAACAAGCAGTCCAGTATCAGCTACCAGCTGCATGGATAGATACTAGCAAATACAAACACCTTCATCATCAAACTTCTCATTAAAGATCAGAGGTGGTCCTGCATCAGCCCCCTCAAAAATAGCATGCGTTTGTAGATTTTGGCAACCGTTGCCGAGTTTGCGTTTGAAAACTCACATTTGGAAACTTTGTTTAATTTTTTTACACTATTTCTAATTTCTTCCCCTTATAGAGGTAATAATGCAATTCTTTACCTTCCACTAAATAGCACTGAACCTTCAATCACCTGTACTGACCTCAGGCAAGTGATTTGCTGGTTAAAGAATTTTGTTATTAACTTATTATCAATTTCTCCTAGGCTGTCACTCTAGGTTAAAGCTATGGTATTGGCCCAAAGCCTGTGATTTGCTGGTTGACGAAATCTGTTATTAGCTTATTAATCAATTATCAATTTCTGCTAGGCTGTTACTCTGGCTTGAATAGCCTGTGATATGCTGACCGGAGAAGTTTGTAATTAACTTATTAATTAATTATATTTTCTACCAATCTAGTATAGGATAGAGAAGAGTCGTGGCGCCAACCGATACGAGCTGCAGCCCGACTGGTCAAAAAGGTAACCCCAGTACCCCAATAGAAGCGTATTCAGATAGAGTTAGACCAGAAGATGTGCGCTAATCGGATATAGTAAATATGAAAAGGTACTTCCCTTACAAGACCTCTGTCGTGGGATTTACCATATTTTTCAAACAACATGGATCCATATCTCGTCGGTCAGCAGCTTGAACCTGACACTCAGAGACTCAGGAGTGAAGGCAATTCAAATGGGTATAATGTCTAACCAATTTAGAACACGTGGTAGACCCTCCAGTAGTGCAGTGCTGACAGCCAAGTCTCTGTATGTTGTTTGAAAAATATGGTAAATCCCACGACAGAGGTCTTGTAAGGGAAGTACCTTTTCATATTTACTATATCCGATTAGCGCACATCTTCTGGTCTAACTCTATCTGAATACGCTTATATTTTCTACCAGGCTGATACTCTGGATTGAATTGCTTGTATTGGCCTGAGGCCTGTGGTTTGCTGTTTGGAGAAGTGTGTAAGTAATATATATTTTCAACTAGGCTTTTAATTTTAGACTATTAGCTCTTGAGTAATGAAACCATTACTAATCAGTGGAGGAGTTAATCTAAGGATTGCAGGGCTTCAACTCCCTCTCCCTCCCCAGTAAAATCCACCAACCCAACTCTGCGCCAAAGTGAGCCAATGAATCTGTGCACCGGCTTCACTGGCAGTGGCTTGGAAGCATCAACAGCTAATCACACACAGGACAGGCAGTAACAGGGAGAAGTATACCCTGGTTTCTACCACTCAGAGCAACGATTAAATGGTGCTTACAATAGGAGGCCTCATCCTTACCCAGCTTCTAGGGGCTGCAGTCGATGCAGTCCCTAGAAGCAGGTCCGACCAATCTTTGGTCATGCCGGGATTGACAGTGGACAGTTTCTAGTAAATTTGCTGTCATTCTCATTCTATTATGTATGGCAATGTGAAACTTGCCAGAAGGAAGGAGTGCAAGGACCATTCACATTAATTTTAAACATAGTAAGCTGTGCTACCATGCAGGTAGTGCCATGCAGGAAAAAGAAGATGCTGATGCATACTTTAAGTACTAAGAGCATGGATAGTCAAACCATGTAGAATAAACTACTTTTTCTTTTATTTAGTGTATTGTTTGTACAATTGTATAAGTTATAAGGATTGTGTAGCATCTGCTTCAATCAAGAATGAAAACTGAGGCTTCATACAGCATACAGTTAATATTACTTTTTTTTATTTTTATTAACATTTTCTTATATAGCGCAGCAAATTCCGTTGCGCTTTACAATTGGAAATAACAATGATATAACAAAACTGGGTAATAACAAACAGTGGGGAACAAAGGACAGATCAGAGTCAAGGATGACACCTAGGAAGCGAGCTTGTGGGGTAGGGTAGATTGTCGAGTTTTCAACAGTGATAGAGATATCAGGTTGGTACCTACTATTAAGATTTTCAATTAAGATTATGTGCCGTTTAACTTTGCATTGGACAAGGGTTAATTTATAATTATGGGATTTATTTTAATACAATATTTTATTGGCAGGTGAAGAATATGTTTATATAGATGCTTTTCACAAATGTACACTAGAGATGAGCAGGTTCGGTTCCCTGTGAATCGAACCCTACCGAACTTCACTACCCAAGCCCGGATCTGAGTCCGGCTCGGGTTTTCCCGCCTGACTCAGAAACCAGAATGAGGCAAAACGCCATCATCCCGCTGTCAGATTCTCGCGGGGTTTGGATTCCATATAAGGAGCCGCGCATCACCGCCATTTTCACTCCGGCATTGGAGAGTGTAGAGAGAGGACGTGTCTCCGTCCTCAGTATCCTGCATCCAGGGCCGGATTGGCCATTGATGTTACCGGGGAAGTCCCCGGTGGGCCGAGTGGCGTGAGGGGCCGCCTCTCATATGTGGCTCCGCCCCCCCTACATGTTACCCTGCATTGCGGCAGCTATAGAGAGCACAGGGCAGGCTCTCTAGGGAGGAGAGACTGTGCAGCCGCGGGTCCTGCAGCAGAGCCGCCCCCCCCCCCCCCACCCCCCACCACCTCCTCCCCCGGGCTCCAGCCTGCAGCTTGCTATGGGGAAATTTATAAAAGGGGTGTAGCCACGGGGGTCCGTGATTATACCACGCCCTCAACTTTGCCTGGGGTCAAGTGATCGTCTGTGTGGCCCGTAGCCTACCTCCCCCTGTGCTGTGGGGACCTGGAGGTAACATTTGACTTATATGTGTGTATGCATGCATGCATACATACATACAGTATATGGGCTTGTGTGGAGAGTGGTGACTCCAGGATATGGGGTGGGTGTGTGTGGTGAATGGGATGTAACAGGATGTGTGTGTGGTAACCAGGGCCGTTTCTAGCCAATTTGGCTCCCAGTGCGAGATTTAAAAATGCGCCCCCCCCCCCACTCCCCCCATTCACATAAAAAAAACATGCGCCCCCCCCCCCCCATAGATATAAAGAGTGAAAGCATGGGAGCGTCGAAGGTGCGCGCGCTCCCGGCAAGGGGGCGTGGCCTCATTAAAATGGGCGTGGCTTTGTTAAGATGGGCGTGACCTCATCTGATCTCATCATCACGGCCACCAAAGGATTAAAAAAAAAAAAGTCCTCATTTTACACATTACAGCAGGCACGTGACCCCATTTTACACAGCACGGCAGGCAAGTGTCCCCATTTTACACATTGCGGCAGGCACGTGCCCCCATTTTACACATTGTGGCAGGAAAGTGTCCCCATTTTACACATTGCGGCAGGCACGTGCCCCCATTTTACACATTGTGGCAGGTTAGTCAGGGCCGGTTCTGGCGCTCTGAGCGCCCCGGGCGGCAATAGGGGGCGTGGCTTCGTACAGGGGGCGTGGTCATTTATGCCCCCTGTACAGACTGAAATGATGTGCGGTGCACGATGACGTCATTGCGCACCGCACAGCAAAGGTCCTCTCCACGAAGGGAAACTAGACGCGTAGCGTCTAGTTCCCTTCGTGGAGAGGACCTTTGCTGTGCGTTGCGCGATGACGTCATCGCGCACCGCACAGTAAAGGACCTCTCCACGAAGGGAAACTAGACGCGTACGCGTCTAGTTTCCCTTCACAGCGGCAGCGGGGGGGCAGCGGCCAGCGGCAGCAGGGGGCACACAGCAGCAGCGGATCTTGCCCTGGTGCGGCGCCCTCCGGATGGCGCCCTGCGCCCTCCGGAAGGCGGCGCACCGGGCAAAAGTCCTGCTTGCCCGTGGCAAGATCCGCTACTGAGGAAAGCGCCCCCATTTTACACATTGCGGCAGGCACGTGCCCCCATTTTACACATTTCGGCAGGAAAGTGTCCCCATTTTACACATTGCGGCAGGCACGTGCCCCCATTTTACACAGTACAACAGGCAAGTGTCCCCATTTTACACATTGCGGCAGGCACGTGCCCCCATTTTACACAGTACGGCAGGAAAGTGTCCCCATTTTACACATTGCGGCAGGCACATGCCCCCATTTTACACATTGCGGCTGGAAAGTGTCCCCATTTTACACATTGCGGCAGGCACGTGCCCCCATTTTACACATTGCGGCAGGAAAGTGTCCCCATTTTACACATTGCAGCAGGCATGTGCCCCCATTTTACACATTCCGGCAGACTGCGTCCCCATTTTACACATTCCGGCAGGCAAGTGTCCCCATTTTACACATTCCGGCAGGCAAGTGTCCCCATTTTACACATTCCGGCAGACAGGTGTCCCTATTTTACACATTAAGGCAGGCAAGAATCCCCATTTAACACATTCCGGCAGACTGCGTCCCCATTTAACACATTCCGGCAAACTGCGTCCCCATTTTACACATTCTGGCAGACAGGTGTCCCCATTTTACAAAGTATGGCAGGTGGTGGGGGGGGAGGGAGGGAGGGAGGGAGAGAGAGAGAGCGAGAGAGGGAGAGGGGCTGACTTACATTTCAAGCGGTTCTTCCCGCTCTTCAGCCGCCTTGGCTCCCCCTTCTCCCTCTTCCCGAGTGCCCAGCTCGGGGGGCAGGGATTAGCGTAATGATGCGACGCAAACGCGTCATTCCGCGAGACCTCGCCCCCCGAGCTGGGCACTCGGGAGGAGGGTTTCAAAGTCCTCAAAAAGTGACGCGGCGGGCACCCCCGTGCCGCAAGAAACGGCACTGGTGGTAACTTGGTGGGCAACAGGGTGTGTGTGTGTGTGTGTGTGTGTGTGTGTGTGTGTGTGTGTGTGTGTGTGTGACTGGGATGTAATAGGCTGTGTGTGTGTCTGTGAAGTGTAAATGTGCCCCCTCCCCAGTGTCCTGTGAAGTGTCTAACCCCCTCCCCCCCCAGTGTTCTGTGAAGTGTCACCCCCCCCAGTGTTCTCTGAAGTGTCACCCCCCAGTGTTCTGTGAAGCGTCACCCCCCTAGTGTTCCGTGTTCTGTAAAATGTCACACACCCCCAGTGTTCTGTGAAGCGTCACCCCCCAGTATTCTGTGAAGCGTCACCCCCCCGTATTCTGTGAAGCGTCACCCCCCAGTGTTCTGTGAAGCGTCACCCCCACCAGTGTTCTGTGAAGCTTCACCCCCCCAGTGTTCTGTGAAGCGTCACCCCCTAGTGTTCTGTGAAGCGTCACCCCCCCAGTGTTCTGTGAAGCGTCACCCCCCGGTATTCTGTGAAGCGTCACCCCCCCCCCCGTGTTCTGTGAAGCGTCAACCCCCCAGTGTTCTGTGAAGCGTCACCCCCCCAGTATTCTGTGAAGCGTCAACCCCCCCATGTTCTGTGAAGCGTCAACCCCCCAGTGTTATGTGAAGTGTCACCCCCCTGTGTGTGTGGTAACTTGGTGGGTAACAGGGGTGTGTGTGTGTGTGTGTGTGTGTGTGTGTGTGTGTGTGTGTGTGTGTGTGTGTGACTGGGATGTAATAGGAAATGTGCCCCCCCCCCAGTGTTCTGTGAAGTGTCTAACCCCCCCTGGTGTTCTCTGAAGTTTCACCCCCACCCCCCAGTGTTCTCTGGTGTCACCCCCGCAGTGTTCCGTGAAGTGTCACCCCCCTAGTGTTCCGTGTTCTGTAAAATGTCACCCCCCTCCCCAGTGTTCTGTCATTGTGTCACCCCCCCAGTGTTCTGTCACTGTGCCTCCCCCCAGTGTTCTGTCACTGTGCCTCCCTCCCAGTGTTCTGTCACTGTGCCTCCCCCTCAGTGTTCTGTCACTTTGTCACCCCCCACTGTTCTGTGAAGCGTACCCCCCGTGTTCTGTGAAGCGTCAACCCCCCAGTGTTCTGTGAAGCGTCACCCCCCCCCCAGTGTCCTGTGAAGCATCACCCCCCAGTGTTCTGTAAAGAAGTGTTTCACCCCCCCCAGTGTTCTGTGAAGTGTCACCCCCTGTTATGTTAGTGTCACCCCCAAAGTGTTCCGTCACTGTGCCTCCCCCCCAGGGCCCTGTCACTGTGCCTCCTCCCCCAGTGTTCTGTCACTTTGTCACCCCCCAGTGTTCTGTTACTGTGCCTCCCCCCCCAGTGTTCTGCCACTTTGTCACCCCCCTCTGTGTTCAGTCACTGTGTCACCCCCCCTGTCTGTGTTCTGTGTCTGTACAGGTCAGGGCCGTAACTAGGTGTGTGCCGATGGTGCCTTGCCCACAGCGCAAGTGCAGTGAAGGCGCACCATCTGGCAGCACACCCCTACCTACGGCTGTTTTGGTCAGTGATGGAGTAGTGAAATTTCCGCTGTCCTCCGGTGCCTGCCTCTGTAAGCGATGGGGAGCGCGCCATTTGGTGCTACCCTTTGTGCGGTAATTCTGGCTGTGAGCTCCGCCGCCACCTCTGAAGTGGAGAGGGAGCGCTCCTTCAGCCACCTGGTCCCGTATAGGAGCCGACGCTGCCTCTATTGATGCCACCAGGGAGACCCGACGCCACCACCTCTGAAGTGGAGAGAGAGAGCACTCCTTCAGCCGCCTGGTGCCGTATAGGAGCCGCTGCTGCCTCTACTGTGACACCCGCCGCAGCCTGAGCACTGGAGAGGGGACTGTGAGCGCCAGTAAATGAGTGTCTGCGCCTGGTAGTCCTGGATGCCGCATCGCCCTAACAGGTGACTTGAGACACACACACACACACACACACCCTCTTTCTCACTCTCTGTTGCTGTAATATGTAACAAAGGGTGACTCTGCTGCTGTAATGTGTAAAACGGGACCCTGCTGCTGTAATGTGTAAAATGGTACTCTACGTGCCGTACTGTGTAAAATACCTGCCTAATGTGTAAAAGTGGACTCTACCTGCCGTACTGTGTAAAAGGGAGCTATGTGGACATGCCCCTTTACGATAAAGCCACGCTCCTATATTTTGGCGCACACATTGGCCCGGTTTTATATTTGAGGGGAGGGGGCGCCGATGCTGTTTTTTTGCACACAGCGCTAAAATGTCTAGTTACGGCACTGGTACAGGAGCCTCACCCCTTCACGCCACGCGGGTCAACCTGCCTCACAGGCACCATGCAGAAGCAATCCCTGGCATGCGTTGTCAACTCCGGCACGCTGTCCCTTTGTGTAGTATGGGAGGGCGCAAATTTATAGTTTGCAGGGGGTCGCCAAACACCCCAGCACTGGCCCTGCCCCTATAAGTAAAGTCTAGATCCGCCACTGGTATAAGTCTACTCTGACCTCTGCCTGCACTGCGCTCCCGGCCACCACCATACTGTAATGCCAGCCTGTCTGCAAGGAGGGGGAAAGAAGCTGGAAGAAATGGTGACATGAAGCCTGCCCTGATTGCAGCAGTCAGACAGATCTCCATGTACCACTATCAGGTACTGCAGTTTGTAGGACATTTTTTTATAGATTGAGAGCTGTAGTGCGAGTGTAACATGGAGATCTGTATGGGAGGGGGGGGGGGGTTTAAGAGTATGCAGAAGAGGAATACTCTCAGTTCAATTTCCTCCAGCCCACTTTGCCCAGCCATGAGAATTATTTAGTGCAGCGCTGTAGTGTAGCCGCAGCGCCCACACAAATAAAAGGGACGATGGGCAGGCGGCGCTAGACTTATACCCTTAGCCCACCTCCCCCAGTCCCCCTCCAATGGTGCTGGACCGCGGAGGGAATAAGGAGCTGGTGGCACACTGAGAGCAGACACCACTGAGAGATGAGGCAAGTGGGGTGGGGGTGACATTTATTATGTGTAAAAGGGACATTGCTTCTGTGGACATGTGTATAAGCAGCACTGCTACAATGGCCATTATTATGTGTATAAGCGGCACTGCTACCGTGGGCATTATGTGTATAAGCAGCACTGCTACTGTGCCCATTATGTGTTTAAGCGGCACTGCTACCGTTGGACATTGTGTGTTTATAAGCGGCACTGCTACAGTGGACATTATTATGTATATAAGCGGCACTGATACTGTGCCCATTATGTGTATAAGCGGCACTGATACCATGGCCATTATGTGTATAAGCGCCACTGATACTGTGCCCATTATGTGTATAAGCGGCACTGATACCATGGCCATTATGTGTATAAGCGGCACTGCTACCGTTGGCATTATTATGTGTACAAACGGCACTGATGCCGTGGGTATTATTATGTATGTAAGCAGCACTGATACCGTATCCATTATTATGTGTATAAGTGGCACTGTTGCCTTGGGTATTATTATTATGTATATAAGCGGCACTGATACTGTGGGCATGTGTATAAGGTGCGCAACGGTGTAGCATAGCGTGAATATGGGGCACTACTCTGTGGTGTAACATGAAATAGAGGCACTATGGGGGTCATTACGAGTTGATCGCTACGGATTTCCGCAGCGCAGCGATCATGTCAAAACGGGGCTGATCTGCGCATGCACCGCAATGTGCACGCGTGTTATACGGGCACAACAGCCGACGTGCTTTTGCACAGGATCTAGCGACGCGTTTAGTCGCACTGGCGGTCGCAAGAAGATTGACAGGAAGTGGGAGTTTCTGGGTGTCAACTGACCGTTTTCTGGGAGTGTTTGGAAAAATGCAGGGGTGGTTAGGCGTTTGTAGGGCGGGTATCTGACGTCAATACCACGTCACTCGTCGCAGCAATCATCGCACAGAATAAGTAACTACAGGGCTGGTCTTGTTTTGCACAAAATGTGTTTGCAGGCATTCTGCTGCACAAGCGTTCGCACTCCTGCTATGCTAAAATACACTCCCCCGTGGGCGGCGACTATGCGTTTGCACAGCTACTAAAACTAGCTAGCGAGCGATCAACTCGGAATGAGGCCCTATGTACAGTGTAATGACAATAAGGGGGAAATTCAAATGTTTAATAAGTCGTTTGGGTGTCTGTCTATTAGATTGGAAAAAACAGACACCCAACTGACTTTTCAAACAATTGAATATCCCCCTAAGAGTGTGCTACTGTGTTGCATAATTTGTATTGGGGGTACTATTGTGTGGCCACGCCCTTTCCATGTGATGCCGCACACCTTTTTTGTGACATGCGCCTTCTGCGTGCACTGTTCCTTTAGACAGTATGGGGGTTAGGGCACAAATTTGTTGTTTACGGGGGGGGGGGGGGGGGTGCCTAACACCCTACCATTGCCCCTGCCTCTGCTCAATGGGAGGGGAGTCGGTGGCGGGGGAAATGAGTTCCACCACCTCTACAGAACCACTTTAAGCCCTGGTAGGGACAGACAACACACAAAGAGGAGGGGAATAGGGAAGAAACTGCACATACGAAACTGGAGACAAGAAGGCTAACAGAAGGTGAAAGACAGACAGGTGATTGATAGAAGAAAAGGCATACACACAGATAGGGAACAGACAGCAGAAAGTGGAACAATTGGCAAAGCATGGGGAAGCGAATTGCTCAGAATTGTTCACCCAGTGGAGATGCAGTAAAGGTAGGGTCAGGTGGTACAGCAGTAAGCTGTGCCCCCTATTTAAACAGGGTGGCTGCATGCTTCCAATTGTGGCTGTCCCATTGGCGCAGAAGCCTCAAGTGACTGGCCGAAGCTTGGCAGATAAAAGGGGAGAGAGGCAGAAACTGTGCAGAAGGAGAAAGGCAGAAGGTGGTCAGTGAATAGACAGAAGGAAACATGCATAAGGGAGAATGATATAGGTGTGAAAATGAGAAAAGAGAGGCTGGGAGAAACATGCAGGAGATGGACTGAGAGGGAGGAGGAGACGCACGCAGAAGATGGACTAAGACAGCAAACATATTCAGAATCAGAAGATGGACTTAGTGGAGGAGATAGACTAAGGGGTTCATTCAATTCAACGCAGATTGGATAGCACCTGGAGGGAGCTTCTGGAGCTATTCAATGCAGCGTGATGCTAAGTCTGAGAATACACATATTCCTGGACTAAATAAGGTGTTTAGTCGCGAGAATGGGCATTCTCAGACTAAACTGCCTTGCCGAGGTGCTGTTTCTCTAGTCAGGGACAGCACCGCTCTGAATTGAATAGCACCAGGAGCTCCCTCCCAGCGCTATTCAATCCGTGTTGAACTGAATTGACCCCTTAGAAGCAGAGACAAATTAAGAAGATGGACTGAGATATGAGTGTGCAGAGGATTAAATGTCACTCCAGTTTTAATTTAACTACTCCAGCTACAACACAATTCTTTCTAAACTTTTAATGTGTTAGGTCCAGCTAATTTGACATGCTCCGCCTTTTGTTGGTTAACTCCACCTACATTCTTTGTTGAAGTAATCCCGCCTACTTTGGTATTGGCTCCGCCTGCAGTTGGTTTGGTGCCGCCCACATGAGGCCACTTCTAGAAACTTTTCCAGGGCCACTTTTGTTTCCCAATCCGTCCCTGCCTGCATCAGTTCAGTGGTAGTGTCTTGTGCTGCATCAGTCCAGTCACAGTGGTTGTGTCCTCTGCTGCCATATGTCCAGTGCTGCAGTATAAGTCCAGTACAGTGGTGCTGTGTTGTGCTGCATCAGTTCAGTGGTGGTGTATTGTGCTGCATCAGTCCAGTCACAGTGGTGGTGTCCTCTGCTGCCATATGTCCAGTGCTGCTGTATAAGACTACACTGATCATACAGAATGAGAGAATTGATACTGTGTAGATGTCACATATAGATAGTAGGAACATGTATCTGCAGTATAATTACACTGATAATACAGAATAAGAGAAGTTATACTGTGCAGTGTCACATACATATAGGAACATATATTTGCAGTATAATTGCATTGATCCTACAGAATAATAGAAGTGATACTGTGCAGGTGTCACATACAGATAGTAGTAACATGTATCTGCAGTATAATTACACTGATCGTACAGAATAATAGAAGTGATACTGTGCAGGTGTCACATGCAGATAGTAGGAACATGTATCTGCAGTATAATTACACTAATCGTACAGAATAATAGAAGTGATACTGTGCAGGTGTCACATGCAGATAGTGGGAACATGTATCTGCAGTATAATTACACTGATCGTACAGAATAAGAGAAGTGATACTGTGCAGGTGTCACATACAGATAGTAGGAACATGTATCTGCAGTATAATTACACTGATCATACAGAATGAGAGAAGTGATACTGTGCAGGTGTCACATACAGATAGTAGGAACATGTACCTGCAGTATAATTACACTGATCATACAGAATGAGAGAAGTGATACTGTGCAGGTGTCACATACAGATAGTAGTAACATGTATCTGCAGTATAATTACACTGATCATACAGAATGAGAGAAGTGATACTGTGCAGGTGTCACATACAGATAGTAGGAACATGAATCTGCAGTATAATTGCATATATAATACAGAATGATAGAAGTGATACTGTGCAGGTGTCACATACAGATAGTAGGAACATGTATTTGCAGTATAATTACACTGATCCTACAGAATGAGAGAAGTGATACTGTGCAGGTGTCACATACAGATAGTATCTGCAGTACCTTATTGTACCTCTTTTTCTTTTTTGCATGATGTGCTGTTTGGGGACTAGTTTTTTGAAGTGCCATCCTGTCTGCCGTTGCAGTGCCACTCCTAGATGGGCCAGGTGTTTGTGCCGCACACTTGTGTCGCTTAGCTTAGTCATCCAGCTACCTCATTGCACCTCTTTTTCTTCTTTGCATCATGTGCTGTTTGGGGCCTAGTTTTTAAATCTGCCATCCTGTCTGCCACTGCAGTGCCACTCCTAGTTGGGCCAGGTGTTTGTGCCGCCCAATTGTGTTGCTTAGCTTAGTCATACAGCCACCTTGGTGCAAGCTTTTGGCCTAAACACAATATTGTGAGGTGTTCAGAATAGACTGGAAATGAGTGGAAATTAATGTTATTGAGGTTAATAATACCGTAGGATCAAAATAACCCCCAAATTCTGTGATATTAGCTGTTTTTATGTTTTTTTCAAAACTCATCCAGATCCAAAACCAAAACACGAAAGGGTGGTTTTGGCAAAACCAATCCAGATCCAAAACACAAGCTTGGAACCAGAACCAAATCCAAAACACGAAAAGTGCCCACCGCACATCTGTAATGTACACTGATCACAATAATTCCATTCCCACGGTATGAAAGAGAAATTACCACCAGCTTCTTATATACAGTATAAAGCTGCTGAATGATGGTGCTCCATGTCAGTGATGAACTGGGAGTGTAAAGCCTGGCCGTGGTGTTACAACCAAGCATGACGCGACTAGATCCAAAAGGAGAGGGTTCTTTCTTCATCACTGCCTTCCAAGATGTGCAGCAGAAAAAGAGAGGGATAGGGCACAAAATGTAGTGCAAAGACACTGCCTAGTGCCTAGGGCCTATGTATACTGTACCTCAGCAATATACACTTCAGCACAGAACAATCACAGAACTCAGAGTAGATTCTAAACTCTAAATCCCCTATTGTCTAGTAGGATGCCCATTAAACCACTTGTGTTTCTTGGAACTGTTTGAGGAAATTGGAATACTTAGCGAAAAACAAAGTGAAGAGAAGAACCCCAGCTCAGCACGGTTCCATATACTGTACTATGAAAATGAAATCATAAATTACACCCCCAAATATCACAATTATCCATTATATTATTTATGATAACATTCAGTGTAGGAAATCCTCATAACCATTAAAATAGTGGTCCCAACATTTTGATGAAGGGAAAAAATAATCATATTTCACAAACGTCAAATTAAAATACAATCTTCTTAGCTTCATTTAATGGTAAAAATAAATATTTAACAACAAAGTTTAAAAACTTGATTTTTGCAGTATATATTTTTAATATATATAATTTAAAGTAAAGTACATAGAGGTCTAAAAGTGCATGTTCAAGTGTGCTAATTAACCTTGTCTCATCTTGGTGACCCATTTAACCATTTTACAATTGGAAGTACAATTGAAACATTGTGGTATAGTGGAATGTAACCTTGTCATTGCTATCCATAGTAAGTCAATTGTCATTTTCCACTGGGTCAACCATGTTTCTGCCATTTACACTAATGTACACTAAATAATCTGGCTATTACTAAAAGCAGATAATAGTATTTCACTGATTTATTAGGATATTGCAAACATAATTAAACATTTTTATGCTTTTTGTTTAAAAGTGATTTACATCCACTATCTATTTAATAATAAATATTATTTTATTACACATGTAACTGTTTACTGCTATGCAGCGGAATAAGTGGTCAGCTGCAGCTGGATCTTCTATCAGTCCCTAGAAACTACGAAAGCCTTGGAGAAGATATCGACTAACCCTATCCTTATTTTGCTATATCTGACTGCAAGTCGACTCTAATCAGGGTTGTACTGAGTCACAGGGGTACAGAGGAAACCCCGGTTGCCCCACCCTGCCTGGGGGGGGGGGCACCGCCTCCTCTAGGGATAAGGTTCCAAACTTTGCACTTGAATTCTACATAGTATGTTACCTTGTACTGCACAGGTCTGTGGTGTATTTTCAACAGTGCATTACTGTTATTAAACTGGTACATTATCATACATGCACTAGCAGTATTTACTGCATATATTTATCAAGGGGTCCAGACCATACACTCTGTAATGGTTAGACAAACCAATGCAATGGCTGGCCTCTGTGGACTGGGCAGACCCCTAAACATGGGCCTCAGTATTTTCCTGGTGGGCTCTTCATGCCCCAGTCCAACACTGACTCTAATGCTGGAAAAAGTGATAAACCCAATATCATCAGTATAATGAAGATGATTAGGAAGATCTAATACATTGGACAGGAATCACATAGACTGGATAAGAGTATAACTCACTTTATTTCCACCTCAGGCAGGTTACACAATTCATGCAGGGTTTGCAGGTCAGGTTTTGTAGGCAGTCTTTAAAACAGCAATAACAACATTCTAAGTTCTCGTAATCACAAATAATACAGATTCCAAATGACTCCTAACGTAACCCCAGACCCCCAACCTATCGTCAGGAGCAATGACCTACTGAACAAACAGATTTTGTAAGGTAGTAGACAAGTTGTAGTGATTAGCCCAGCTGTGGCTTACAACAGACTCAGCTAAAATTAGGAATGGATTCCATTTTACCTGTTGCTCCAATCCCGAAAAAGCCTGTCGTTCCACATTAACCTCATGTGGAATCATGCTGTCCATGCCACACTATTGATATATTTATTGTGCATTGTCCTTTATGTTGTAGAGTTGTTTAACACAATTGTTCCTGAAATTTAGGAATATTTTACTATAGCAGTGTGTATGTTTTTAATATGAGGGATGGTGTGATGGGTGTGACTTTGATTGTCCTTGATGGCCCCACTCAAGTTTTGCTTTGCGGACCAGGAATTTTTAATAAGTTTCTTGGATAACTGTACAATTCTGGTTTCATTTATCTCTGTTTCTGCCTATCACATAGATATTGGCAACTTGGCAATAATGATAGATTGAAAAAATATATATACCACCCATGTACATAACTGTTACTGCATTTGGCTAAACATATATATATATGGCTGTTATTCCATTAAACTAAGCACTTTTTGAACAGTCTCCTGAGTGCCGCCAGATTCTTTGACTATAATTGGATGTTCATTCCTATGGAGGGCACCGGAGCAGATGCTATGTAAGCAAGGGGAGTGCCGGCTGTGTGGATGCTTTATATATATATATATATATATATATATATATATATATAATGTGATAAGGATCACAGTTTTCACAGACATACAGGCACTTCCTTCAGCAGAATAAGGAAGAAGTAGAGTCAAAGAGATGTTTACTGCAGGGACATTCATTGCAAAGATGCTGACTGCTGGGACGCACAAGCTGATTAAAACTAGTGATGAGCGGGTTCAGTTCCTCGAGATCCAAACCCCACCCCCCGAACTTCACCCATTTTACACGGTTCTGAGGCAGACTCGGATCCTCCCGGCTTGCTCGGTTAACCCGAGCGTGTCCGAACGTCATCATCCCGCTGTCGGATTCTCGCGAGATTCGGATTGTATATAAGGAGCCACGCGTTGCCGCCATTTTCACTCGTGCATTGGAGATGATAGGGAGAGGACATGCAGCGTTCTCTCAGTTTCTGTGTTCAGTTTGCTGCAAATATCTGTGCTCAGTGTGCTGCAAATATCTGTGCTCAGTGTGCTGAAAATATCTTCGTACTCTGCCTGAAAAACGCTCCATATCTGTGCTGCATTGTAGTATATAGTAGGAGGGCAGTGCAGAATTTTGCTGACCACCAGTATTATATAGCAGTACGGTACAGTAGTCCACTGCTCTACCTACCTCTGTGTCGTCAAGTATACTATCCACCCATACCTGTGGTGCATTTTAGTTGTGCGCAGTATGTATAGTAAGAGGACAGTGCAGAATTTTGCTGACCACCAGTATATAATATATAGCAGTACGGTACAGTAGGCCACTGCTCTACCTACCTCTGTGTCGTCAAGTATACTATCCACCCATACCTGTGGTGCATTTTAGTTGTGCGCAGTATATATAGTCGTAGAACAGTGCAGAATTTTGCTGACCACCAGTATATAATATATAGCAGTACGGTACAGTAGTCCACTGCTCTACCTACCTCTGTGTCGTCCAGTATACTATCCATCCATACATGTGGTGCATTTTAGTTGTGCGCAGTATATACAGTATAGTAGGAGGACAGTGCAGAATTTTTGCTGACCACCAGTATATAATATATAGCAGTATGGTACAGTAATCCACTGCTCTACCTACCTCTGTGTCGTCAAGTATACTATCCATCCATACCTGTGGTGCATTTAGTTGTGCACAGTATATATAGTAGGAGGACAGTGGAGAATTTTGCTGACCACCAGTATATAATATATAGCAGTACGGTACAGTAGGCCATTGCTATTGATATATTACTGGCATATAATTCCACACATTAAAAAATGGAGAACAAAAATGTGGAGGGTAAAATAGGGAAAGATCAAGATCCACTTCCACCTCGTGCTGAAGCTGCTGCCACTAGTCACGGCCGAGACGATGAAATGCCATCAACGTCGTCTTCCAAGGCCGATGCCCAATGTCATAGTAGAGAGCATGTAAAATCCAAAAAAACTAAAGTTCAGTAAAATGACCCAAAAATCAAAATTAAAAGCGTCTGATGAGAAGCGTAAACTTGCCAATATGCCATTTACGACACGGAGTGGCAAGGAATGGCTGAGGCCCTGGCCTATGTTCATGGCTAGTGGTTCAGAATCACATGAGGATGGAAGCACTCATCCTCTCGCTAGAAAAATGAAAAGACTTAAGCTGGCAAAAGCACAGCAAAGAACTGTGCGTTCTTCTAAATCACAAATCCCCAAGGAGAGTCCAATTGTGTCGGTTGCGATGCCTGACCTTCCCAACACTGGACGGGAAAACGTGGCGCCTTCCACTATTTGCACGCCCCCTGCAAGTGCTGGAAGGAGCACCCGCAGTCCAGTTCCTGATAGTCAAATTGAAGATGTCACTGTTGAAGTACACCAGGATGAGGATATGGGTGTTGCTGGCGCTGAGGAGGAAATTGACAAGGAGGATTCTGATGGTGAGGTGGTTTGTTTAAGTCAAGCACCCGGGGAGACACCTGTTGTCCGTGGGACGAATATGGCCATTGACATGCCTGGTCAAATTACAAAAAAAATCACCTCGTCGGTGTGGAATTATTTTAACAGAAATGCGGATAACAGGTGTCAAGCCATGTGTTGCCTTTGTCAAGCTGTAATAAGTAGGGGTAAGGACGTTAACCACCTAGGAACATCCTCCCTTATACGTCACCTGGAGCGCATTCATCAGAAGTCATTGACAAGTTCAAAAACTTAGGGTGACAGTGGAAGCAGTCCACTGACAACTAAATCCCATCCTCTTGTACCCAAGCTCCTGCAAACCACACCACCAACTCCCTCAGTGTCAATTTCCTCCTTAGACAGGAAAGCCAATAGTCCT
Source organism: Pseudophryne corroboree (assembly GCF_028390025.1). NCBI lineage: Eukaryota > Metazoa > Chordata > Amphibia > Anura > Myobatrachidae > Pseudophryne > Pseudophryne corroboree. The sequence continues at coordinate 768,909,293 of NC_086447.1, forward strand.
GCAGGCCATGTCACTGTCAAGTCTGACGAGTCCTCTCCTGCCTGGGATTCCTCCGATGCATCCTTGAGTGCAACACCTACTGCTGCTGGCGCTGCTGTTGTTGCTGCTGGGAGTCTATCGTCATCCCAGAGGGGAAGTCGGAAGACCACTTGTACTACTTCCAGTAAGCAATTGACTGTCCAACAGTCCTTTGCGAGGAAGATGAAATATCAAAGCAGTCATCCTGCTGCAAAGCAGATAACTCAGGCCTTGGCAGCCTGGGTGGTGTTAAACGTGTGTCCGGTATCCACCGTTAATTCACAGGGAATTAGAGAATTTATTGAGTTAGTGTTTCCCCGGTACCAAATACCATCTAGGTTCCACTTCTCTAGGCAGGCGATACCGAGTATGTACACAGACCTCAGAAAAAGAGTCACCAGTGTCCTAAAAAATGCAGTTGTACCCAATGTCCACTTAACCACGGACATGTGGACAAGTGGAGCAGGGCAGACTCAGGACTATATGACTGTGACAGCCCACTGGGTAGATGTATTGCCTCCCACAGCAAGAACAGCAGCGGCGGCACCAGTAGCAGCATCTCGCAAATGCCAACTCGTTCCTAGGCAGGCTACGCTTTGTATCCCCAATTTCCATAAGAGGCACACAGCTGACAACCTCTTACGGAAACTGAGGAAGATCATCGCAGAATGGCTTACCCCAATTGGACTCTCCTGGGGATTTGTGACATCGGACAACGCCACCAATATTGTGCGTGCATTACATGTGGGCAAATTCCAGCACGTCCCATGTTTTGCACATACATTGAATTTGGTGGTGCAGAATTATTTAAAAAACGACAGGGGCGTGCAAGAGATGCTGTTGGTGGCCCGAAGAATTGCGGGCCACTTTCGGCATTCAGCCACCGCGTGACGAAGACTGGAGCACAAGCAAACACTCCTGAACCTGCCCCGCCATCATCTGAAGCAAGAGGTGGTAGCGAGGTGGAATTCAACCCTCTATACGCTTCAGAGGATGGAGGAGCAGCAAAAGGCCATTCAAGCCTATACAGCTACCTACGATATAGGCAAAGGAGGGGGAATGCACCTGACTCAAGCGCAGTGGAGAATAATTTCAACGTTGTGCAAGGTTCTGCAACCCTTTGAACTTGCCACACGTGAAGTCAGTTTAGACACTGCCAGCCTGAGTCAGGTCATTCCCCTCATCAGGCTTTTGCAGAAGAAGCTGGAGACATTGAAGGAGGAGCTAAAACAGAGCAATTCCGCTAGGCATGTGGGACTTGTGGATGGATCCCTTAATTCGCTTAACCAGGATTCACGAGTGGTCAATCTGTTGAAATCAGAGCACTACATTTTGGCCACCGTGCTCGATCCTAGATTTTAAACCTACCTTGTATCTCTCTTTCCGGCAGACACAAGTCTGCAGAGGTTTAAAGACCTGCTGGTGAGACACTTGTCAAGTCAAGCGGAACATGACCTGTCAACAGCTCCTCCTTCACATTGTCCCACAACTGGGGCTGCGAGGAAAAGGCTAAGAATTCCGAGCCCACCCGCTGGCGGTGATGCAGGGCAGTCTGGAGCGAGTGCTGACATCTGGTCCGGACTGAAGGAACTGCCAACGATTACTGACATGTCGTCTACTGTCACTGCATATGATTCTGTCACCATTGAAAGAATGGTGGAGGATTATATGAGTGACCGCATCCAAGTAGGCACGTCAGACAATCCGTACGTATATTGGCAGGAAAAAGAGGCAATTTGGAGGCCCTTGCAGAAACTGGCTTTATTTTACCTAAGTTGCCCTCCCTCCAGTGTGTACTCTGAAAGAGTGTTTAGTGCAGCCGCTCACCTTGTCAGCAATCAGCGTACGAGGTTACTTCCATAAAATGTGGAGAAGATGATCATCAAAATATCAAAATTAATTATAATCAATTCCTCCGTCGAGACATTCACCAGCAATTGCCTCCAGAAAGTACACAGGGACCTGAGATGGTGGATTCCAGTGGGGACGAATTAATAATCTGTGCGGAGGGGGATGTACACAGTGAAAGGGGTGAGGAATCGGAGGATGAGGAGGAGGTGGACATCTTGCCTCTGTAGAGCCAGTTTGTGCAAGGAGAGATTGATTGCTTCTTTTTTGGTGGGGGCCCAAACCAACCAGTCATTTCAGTCACAGTCGTATGGCAGACCCTGTCGCTGAAATGATGGGTTTGTTAAAGTGTGCATGTCCTGTTTATACAACATAAGGGTGGGTGGGAGGGCCCAAGGACAATTCCATCTTGCACCTCTTTTTTCTTTCATTTGTCTTTGCATCATGTGCTGTTTGGGGACTATTTTTTTGAAGTGCCATCCTGTCTGACACTGCAGTGCCACTCCTAGATGGGCCAGGTGTTTGTGTCGGCCACTTAGGTTGCTTAGCTTAGCCATCCAGCGACCTTGGTGCACCTCTTTTTTTCTTTGCATCATGTGCTGTTTGTGGACTATTTTTTAAATCGACCATCCTGTCTGACACTGCAGTGCCACTCCTAGATGGGCCAGGTGTTTGTGTCAGCCACTTGGGTCACTTAGCTTAGTCATCCAGCGACCTTGGTGCAAATTTTAGGACTAAAAATAATATTGTGAGGTGTGAGGTGTTCAGAATAGACTGGAAATGAGTGTAAATTATGGTTATTGAGGTTAATAATACTATGGGATCAAAATGACCCCCAAATTCTATGATTTAAGCTGTTTTTGAGGGGTTTTTGTAAAAAAAAAAACGAATCCAAAATGCACCCGAATCCGACAAAAAAATTTCAGGGAGGTTTTGCCAAAACGCGTCCGAATCCAAAACACGGCCGCGGAACCGAATCCAAAACCAAGACACGAAACCCGAAAAATTAAAACTTCTCCAAATTTCTGTGCGACCGCAGGTAGGGGAGCTGCGCATTGACTATATAGTCTCCAAATCACACACACACACACCCGCCAGCCGAAACCCTACACTTCCAGCCGGAGTCCACACTGACCACGGAAGGAGTCTCCAACCCCACACCCACACACATACACACACACACACACAACTAGCCGGAACTCTGCACTTCAGACTAGCTCTGCATGTCAATGACACAGGTGCAGGCAGTCACCCCACACACTACAGTCAGAGGAGAGACTATATTATATATGAATCTTGGGAATGGTGTAAAACACCAGCACTATCGGGTAAGCATTATGCAATTTGTGAAAAATATCAGACGTAATCAACCCTTGGTCACATGCTGACTATAATATAACTTTAAGTTCTTTCTTATAAGTCACACTTGGGTCATTCTCCAAACGGCAATAAGTGCCAGTGTCACTCAACAACCGATTACACTCTGCAACATAATCCTGTGTATTTTGAATCACCAGAGAACCCCCCTTTTTGGCCCCACTCATAATTATGTCCTGCCTTTTACCTAATGCTTTTAATGCAAGGTGTTCTTCCTTAGTTGTTATAGATATGGGGAGTCTCACCTCTACCTGTTGCTTCCAGCAATCTATGAAAGGTCTTAATGGAGGCTCTGTGTTAGCCTTTGACAATTTTTTCAGATGCCTATTTACAACCGTGTGTTCAGAATACCTTTACCAACTTCAGAGATTCCAATGAATTATTGAGTTTTTTGATATTGATTCAGTTCCTAACTTCCTACATGTCTAATAATGGCTACCATTTATATGACAAGTCTTTATACCTGCATCCCGCATGCAGACGGGATGCAGGCTGTTAGACATTTGATAACAGGTAACAAGTGGTATAAAGGTCCTGAGGTGGATTTTTTTCTGCAATTGTTGGAATTTACTTTATCTCATAATTTTTTATTATTCAATGGTCAGTTCTATAGACAAACCACTGGGATTAGCAATGGCTCCGGCTTTCGCTAATATCTATATGTGGGAGCTGGAATGCAGTTTGTTCTTTGAATGTAATGCTATGGCCAGATACATTTTTCTGTATTACCGTTACATTGATGATTTATTAATTTTCTGGCAAGGTAGTGAGCAACCACTGCGTACTATTATTGATACACAAAATACCTCTGCAAGCCAAATTGACCATTAATTGCAATACCTCTGACATTAATTTTCTTGATTTAGCGATACATCTACATGAAGGCACAATAACAACTAGTTTGTATTCTAAGCCCACAGATAGGAACACGATCCTGATATACTGTATGAGAGCTTTAATCCTACTCCTACCATTAACCCCTTCAGTGGTTTGCCCGGAAATCTTCCGGACTAGCCAGCGCCGACAGCACTGACATCCTGGAAGATTTCCGGGTAGGCTACTGACTGATTCCCCTTGGTCAGCTGTGCAGCGTGTAACGGCGCCCGGGAATCAGTATACTCCATTATGGAGTTTATCCTGCCCCCCGGACTCCTATTGGCCGGCGGCAGGCTTAGCAGTAAAATGGCTTATGCTGATTCACGCCAGGAATCAGCTCTGGGGCTGGCAGTCCCCGGGGGCGATCGTCTGGCTATTACCTCGCCCTGCCCCATCAGCCCCCCCCCCCCTGCACCCTCCCCCTGCTCCCACTTCAATTTAACCCCCCCTCCCCAGAGTGCGTTTTTTTAAATTGAAAACTTGCCACTGAAGGGGTTAAGGGACCACCGTACTCCCAGTTCCTGAGAGTGTGCAGGGTATCAAGTGACCCTGTTAAAAGGGACACACAATTAGATGGTATGGAAGCCAAGTTTTTGGCTAGAGGATATCCAGCTGACTTGTTGAAAACTGCGAGGTCAAAAGCAATGTCTAAAGACAGAGCAGAATTATTAATGGGTGATAAATGGACAAAAGAGCAGTCCAGGTTGCCGTGGGTTAATGAATTCGACACCAAAAGTTCCCACACAAATAAGAAGGCAAAAGCATTATGGCCCATTATATCTAGTAACCCTAATCTCAAAACATTACGAGAATTTACGACACACCTCCATTATGCCAAGTTACAAATGAGGAAGAAGTACTGTATTAGGGATTTTGTAGTCAAGACAGACCTTACTAATTGTAACAATCCGGTCCAAAAACATTTTTTAAGTCGGGAAACAGCTGTTTTAAATGTATAGGATGTACTACCTGCAGTTATATGTCTCCTAGTGATAGCATCTGTCATCCTCATTCAGCTAAAAAATATACCATTAACTGGCCTCTGTCGTGTCACTCCAAAATTTGTAATCTATGTAATAATCTGCCCTTGCGGCCTTTACTACATAGGCAAAACATAGTGCCAGTTTAAAGTCAGGATGGCCCAGCACAGACAGGCCATCAGGGCTGCACTTCTAACAGGCATTGGTGAACAGACAGTGACACGTAATTTTGCCGAATTAATGAAAACACAACATGGCCACATTAAAATATTGTATAATTTACCGTGTGCCAGAGTCGCTGAAGGGAGATGATAGGGCTTGGAGACTTCTCCAGTTAGAATTGAGATGGATATTCAAACTGGACACATTGAGCCCAAGGGGACTAAATGAGTCCCTCAGTCTTAATCATTTAATTTAGTAAAATACAGGTTTTACACTTGAGTGTTATTATATGTCAGTTTATTAGTATACTAACTACTTCTGTATAGAATAAGAAGAGTATAATAGAATGTGTGAAGCTCCTGTTTAGGATTGGACATTTCATGTACTGTATCTAGACTTATGCTGCTGCCGTATAGGGCTTTTATATGTATTGACTGTGTGGAGTTTATATGTGTTGTTTGATTATTTGGTATTGTGATATTATGATTATGCATATGAATGTATGATGTGGTAATGTATGAATGTATGATGTGGTAACAATATCAGTGTCGTATATACGTACTAGGCATCAGCGCTTTTATCTATTTTTTATAAAAATATAACATATTGACCTATATGAGGTCTTTTTTAACAAGGTACTTCCGATAATAGCTATTTAGCCATTATCTATACATTTTTACTTTTATTATCTATACATTTATACTTGTCTCTAATCGCCTCATTGCCTTTCTTACATCTCACTCACTGCAGGACCCATTCCAGTCTGGTTTCCGTTCTCTCCACTCCACTGAAACTGCCCTCACAAAAGTCTGCAATGACCTCCATGCAGCCAAATCTAAGGGCCACTACTCTCTGCTTATTCTTCTTGACCTCTCTGCTGCTTTTGACACTGTGGATCACCCTCTCCTTCTGCAAGTCCTTCACTCTCTTGGTCTGCGTGACACTACCCTCTCCTTGCTGTCCTTCTACCTCTCTGATCATTCCTTCTCTGTCTTCTCTCATGATGCTACATCCCCCCACTTCCACTAACTGTTGGTGTCCCCCAAGGCTCTGTTCTTGGTCCTCTCCTTTTCTCTCTCTATACGTCCTCTTTAGGTGAACTCATTAGTTCTTTTAACTTCTAATACCACCTCTATGCTGATGACACTCAAATCTACCTTTCCTCCCCTGATCTCTCCACGGCTCTCCTCACTCGTACCTCCATCTGTCTTTCTGCTATCTCTTCCTGGATGTCCCAGTGCTTTCTTAAACTCAACATGTCTAAGACTGAGCTGGTCATCTTCCCACCCTCCGCACAACCTCACCTCCCACAATCTCATTATCCATTGATGGCACAATTATCTCCTCTAGCCCCCAAGTACGCTGTCAGGGCGTAATTCTTGACTCCTCCCTCTCCTTCAAACCACACATTCAGCACCTCTCACAAACCTGTCATTTTCATCTCAAAAACATTTCCAGGATCAGACCTTTTCTCACCCAGGATGCCACTAAGATCATTGGCCCTCATTCCGAGTTGATCGGTCGCAAGGCGATTTTAGCAGAGTTACACACGCTAAGCCGCCGCCTACTGGGAGTGAATCTTAGCTTCTTAAAATTGCGACCGATGTATTCGCAATATTGCGATTACTAACTACTTAGCAGTTTCAGAGTAGCTCCAGACTTACTCTGCCTGTGCGATCATTTCAGTGCTTGTCGTTCCTGGTTGACGTCACAAACACACCCAGCGTTCGCCCAGGCACTCCCACCGTTTCCCCGGCCACTCCTGCGTTTTTTCCGGAAACGGTAGCGTTTTCAGCCACACGCCCCTGAAACGCCGTGTTTCCGCCCAGTAACACCCATTTCCTGTCAATCACATTACGATCGCCGGAGCGAAGAAAAAGCCGTGAGTAAAAATACTTTCATCATAGTAAAGTTACTTGGCGCAGTCGCAGTGCGAACATTGCGCATGCGTACTAAGCGGATTTTCACTGCGATGCGATGAAAAATACCGAGCGAACAACTCGGAATGAGGGCCATTATTCACTCACTGATTATTTCCAGACTAGACTACTGTAATCTCCTCCTAACTGGCCTCCCTGACAATTACCTCTCTCCACTCCAATCTATCCTCAATGCTGCAGCCCAGCTCATCTTCCTCACCAATTGCACTACATCCACCTCCCCTCTCCCACAAGCCCTTCACTGGCTTCCCTTCCCTTTCAGAATCCAATTCAAACTTCTCACACTCACTTACAAAGCACTCACCCACTCCTCTCCTATTTACATCTATGACCTAATCTCCCTTTACTCTCCCACTCGTCCTCTTCGCTCTGCTAATGCACGCCGACTCTTTTTTCTTCTGATTACTTCCTCCCACTCATATCTCCAAAATTTTTCATGTGCTGCTCTCTTTCTCTGGAATTCTTTACCTCTCCCCCTCAGACTCTCCACCTCTCTATAAAACTTAAAACCTTCTTTACCAAACCCTGCCAAATCTCATCCAAACCCTCTATTTCACGCTCTCTATGTACCCCATCCATGTCACCGCCCCTCTGTCTACCCCTCCCCTTAGAATGTAAGCTCTCACGAGTAGGGCCCTCTTTCCTCATGTGCTTATCCTTTTCTTACTGTAATAATCCTCAACTGCCCAAATCCTGCAGATTTTTGGCCACCTTGGAATTTATCTCTGTCATTTACTGGTGTAGTTATGCTTAGTTACCCTGTACTTGTCCTATATAGTCTTCAACTGTAAGTCACTGTTTTCCTGTTTTGATTATGTGCATAGGTACTCTGTAATTGGGTGCTGCGGAACCCTTGTGGTGCTATATAAATAAAGGATAACAATAATAATAATTTTTTAGCACTTAGTTCACTTTAACCATTTTTTAACTCTATTGGAGTACCGGGATATGTGATATATGTCCCTATTTATTCTATTTTGATGTGCACAAAGTTTGTTCACATGCAGCGCTGTGCCTGTGTTGTTATGACTATAAGTTGTTTACATGTTATAGGATCCCCGGGGTCACGTGGCCAGAACCGGAACGTCACTTCCACCGGAAGTCTTTATCCCGGAAGTGTGTACACTGGAGCTTGGGGCGGCGTGGCTGCGGTTATCCACGGTGGGTGGGTTGGGCTATTTATTTGTCACCTTTTGCATTTGTTTGTATCCTGATGAAGGGGAGCATATCCCCGAAACGTTGATATGTGATGCAGTGAATTTATTATACGTTTGAACTTCTTCACGAGTCTCTGAGTACCGCCTCTTTCTTTGTTGGATATACTGGGTTTGCCATACCCGAGTGGAAGGCACCGGAGCAAGTTAGCCTGTGGAGGCAAGCAGAGTGCCAGAGTTCTGGTGAGAATATATATATATATATATATATATATATATATATATATATATATATATTTATTTATTTATTTATTTATTTACTTAGATTAGAGATGAGCGGGTTCGGTTCTCAGAGAACCGAACCCTACCGGACTTTGCCTTCTGAGCCTGGATCCGAGTCAGGCTCGGGTTTTGCCGCCTGACTCGGAAACCCGAACAAGGCAAAACGTCATCATCCCGCTGTCGGATTCTCGCGGGATTTGGATTCTATATAAGGAGCCGCGCGTCGCGGTCATTTTCACTCCAGTCTCGGAGAGTGTATTGAGAGGACGTGTCCTCAGTGTCTGTGTGGGCGGGAAAGTGGGGTGGTGAGCAGGGGTGTATCTAGGGGTCTGAGCGCCCCTGGCAAAGTCAGGGGCTGGTGACCCCCCCCCCCCCACACACACACACACACACACACATACACATACACATGCACACACATATTTGAAATAAGGAAGGCGTGTCTAAAAAGGGATGTGGCCTTGTGGGGAAGGGGCATGGCCACACAATAGTACTTCCAATTCAAATTATGGTGCACAGTATCACATTACACCGCACAGTAGTGTCCATTATTCACATTACAATGCACACTAGTGTCTCTTATTCACGTTACGCCACACTGTCGTACCCCCTATAGAAAACACAGTCTATACAGGGCATGTGGAGAATGCAAATAGAAAATGGAAATGAGGACCAGTGCTAATAAATATATTTCTTATTTTATATGGGGAATGCGGTCAAACCACATTTGCCATTAGTATATCTCATCCTGCCCATAGGTACACACATACAGTATACACTTACATACATAGTCACACACAAAACACATACTGTACATATGATATACAGTACAGTCACACATGTAGTATATACAAATACAGTCACATACATACATAGTTACACACTTATTCACATACATAGTCACACACTAATACACACAGAAATACAGTAGATACTTATACACACACAAACATACATACATAGTCACATACATAAATTCAGTCACAGACACACATACAGACAGACTATATAGTGTCACCCCCACATTACAGACAGGATACGCTGACTGCATGTACTTTAGTGGCTCATTGTCCTCTCTCCCTCTCCTCCATGCTGCTGGGCTGCCTGGCAGTGAGTGCCGTGCTTCCACTCCATCCACTGCCCTAGCCCAATGCAGGGCAGTGCAGTCCTGTGCCTCAAACCCCCCACCACCACCACCCTTCCCATAATCCGGCTCTGACTGTACATGGTGACTGTCTGTCACTGCCGGCGCCAGTGTCCAGCAGCACAGCTCCGCACTAGTGATCAATCAGACTCAAAGTAAACTACAGCTCCTAGCAGCCCTTACTGCCGGGAGCTCCCGGCAATAAGGGCTGCTGGGAGCTGTAGTTTATGTTGAGTCTGATTACAAGCGAGGTGCAGTGCGCTGCTGCCGGACACTGGCGCCGGCACCAACAGACAGTCATCAAGTCTGACAGAACTACTTGGTTCTACCCCCTGGCCATGGATGGCACTGCCAGACGGTGCCCCCTCCTTGCCTGGCGCCCCTGGCGAGTGCCATCCTGGCCAATAGGTAGATACACCCCTGGTGGTGAGTCTTGTGCTGTGTTGTGCTGCTCAGTCCAGTCCAGTGCAATCAGTGTATTGTTCTGCATCAGTCCAGCCAGTCACAGTGTTGGTGTCCTCTGCTGCTATATGTCCACAGTGCTGCTGGCTGCTGTATAAGTCCCTTGCACTTTTGCTGTGTTGTCTTGCATCAGACCAGGGGTAGTGTCCCTCTTGTGCAGCATCAGTCCAGTGATCAGTCACAGTGATGGTGTCCTTTGCTGCCATATATCCAGTGAAGCTGTATAAGTCCATTTCAGTGGTGCTGTGTTGTCCTGTATTAGACCAGGGAAAGTGTCTTGTGCAGCATCAGTCCAGTGACCAGTCATAGTGGTGGTGTCCTCTGCTGCCATATATCCAGTGTAGGTGTATAAGTCCCTTACAGTGTTGTTGTGTTGTGCTGCATCAGACCAGTGGCAGTGTCCTGTCCATCAGTCATTCCAGTGACGAGGCAGTCACAGTGGTATACGCCACTGCTATATGTCCACTGCTACAGTATTATAATAATTATAACAACAACCACAAGTCCCTTACAGTGTTGTTGTGTTGAGCTGCATCAGACCAGTGGTAGTGTCCTGGCCATCAGTCATTCCAGTGACCAGGCAGTCACAGTGGTATACGCTGCTGCTATATGTCCACTGCTACAGTATTATAATAATAATAACAACAACCACAAGTCCCTTACAGTGTTGTTGTGTTGTGCTTAGAGATGTGCACCGGACATTTTTCGTGTTTTGTATTTTGGTTTTGTATTCGGTTCCGTGGTTGTGTTTTGGATTCGGACGCATTCTGGCAAAACCTCCCTTAAGAATTTTTGTCAGATTCAGGTGCATTTTGGATTCGGGTGGGGGTTTTTTTTTTAAAAAACCCTCAAAAACAGCTTAAATCATAGAGTTTGGGGGTAATTTTGATCCTATAGTATTATTAACCTCAATAACCATAATTTCCACTAATTTCCAGTCTATTCTGAACACCTCACACCTCACAATATTATTTTTAGTCCTAAAATTTGCACCAAGGTCGCTGGATGACTAAGCTAAGCGACCCAAATGGGCGGCACAAACACCTGGCCCATCTAGGAGTGGCACTGCAGTGTCAGACAGGATGACACTTGAAAAAATAGTCCCCAAACAGCACATGATGCAAAGAAAAAAAGAGGTGCACCAAGGTCGCTGGATGGCGGTCGCTGGATGGCTAAGCTAAGCGGCACAAACACCATTAAATGGCAGTAATGTCGGGAATTATATCAAATGGCAGCAGTGTCGGACTGGAGCATGAAGGGCCCACTGGGGGTATGCAGTGGTAGGGGCCCATGATTAGAGGTGTGGCCAGTCTGCAAAGGGGGTGTGGCCAGCCACCACAGAGGATCGGCTAACCATTAGAGAGTACCTGGTCTGGACTCCTTGATAATTTATATAGTAATTAATGCTAGTGCATGCATGATAATGTGCCAGATTAATGACAGCAATGTACTGTAGAGAATACATCGTAATCCTGTGCAGTATAAGGTAACATATGTATAATATATAATTCAGGTGCACAGTCTAGAACCTGATCCCTAGAGGAGGAGGGCCCCCCAGGCAGGGGGGCCTACCGGTGGTTCCCCCTGTACCCCTGTGGGCCAGTCCGAGCCTGAATGGCAGTACCACTGGACATATACGGAAGTGTCAGACAGGATGGCACTTTAAAAAAAAATAGTTCCCAAACAGCACATAAGAAAGAGAAAAAGAGGTGCACTGTGGTCGCTGGATGGCTAAGCTAAGCGACACAAACATCTCAATATCACAGGAATTATACGTTCTAATCAATGGTATTATTTATTGGTCCAAATCACTGGAAGAAAATGACAAAATCACTAGAATGAAAAGCCAGTATCACAGGAATTATTCGTTCTTCTAATCAATGGTATTTTTGGTCCAAATCACTGGAAGAAAATTACAAAATCACTGGAATTAAATGGCAGTAATGTTGGGAATTATATCAAATGGCAGTACCACTGGACATATACGGAAGTGTCAGACATGGTGGCACTTTATAAAAAAAAATTCATTTATATGACATGGACAAACCCACTGTCCTAACAATTGGCAGGGCTGATTAAAAAAACAGCCAGGGGGAAACTCCTGAATCCAGTTTCTAACCCTGGGTAATAACTTTTATTACCCAGGATATAATTCTAATCACTAAGGCTCCCCTGTAGTGATGTAGATGAGATTCCCCCCCCCCGCGGTGTGAGAGTCCTTCCGTGTCACGCTGAGGACGCTAAGGGAGTAGAATCCGACCTCTGAACCCGTGCACCTGTAGAGGGTACAGACTTTCTGCTCTTTCTATGGCCTAGCCTCGTGCAGAAGTAGGCCCTCCCGAATTTTCTCGATCTGGCAGCCCAAGAGGACTGCATTAGAAAAGCAGAGTTATGTCTTCTCACAGGTGGTGCTGCAGAAGGATTTGTATTCAGAGTGTCCCCAAGCGGTGTCTCACTTGCGAAGGGGAGGTACCTCTTGGATTCGGCATCTGCGTTCCATTGGTGGATCCAGAGACCTCTGCGAGCCACTACTGCCATGGAGAATGCTCTAGAATTCATTAGCCCAATGTCCCTCATGGCTTTCACCATGAATTTAGCTGAATCCTTTATGTGACCTAGAATCAAGACAACATCATCCCTATGGATTGTATCAAGGTCTTCTATTAAATTGTCTGACCATTTTAACATAGACCTAGCTACCCAAGTGCATGCAATAGTGGGCCTAAGGGCGGCTCCAGTAGCCATGTAAATGGATTTTAGAGTTGTCTCTATCTTGCGGTCAGTCGGCTCCTTTAACGAGGCCGAGCTACTGGTAATGTAATTACCCCTGATGGCCTGGACACCGAAATGTCCATTATGGGAGGAATCTCCCATCTCCTTCTATCCTCCTCAGGAAAGGGATATTTCTTAAGTACTTTATTGGGGATGTGAAAAACCTCTTCTGGGTTTAACCAGGATCTTTCAAATAGGGTATTCAACTCTTCCAAAACCGGGAATGTCACTAATGTTTTTGAAGTTAGCATACAAGAATTTTCCTCTATTTGTATAGGTATTCCTAACACATCCCTAATGGCATTGATAAATTGCTGAATTTTATATTCCAATCTATCATAGTGCCCCCCTCTAACTTCTGTGTCGATCCCTGTGTCGGCATCGATGTCCGCGTTGGCCTGCAAGTCCTGTGTATCAGGAGCTGAGGGGGTCCTAGATGAAATGAACTGATCCATATCTAGAGCATTCTTTGTAGCTTTTTTCCAGCAACTTAATAGAGTATGCCCTAATGAACTCTGAGGAATCTTATTTCCTAGGCTATCCAGGAATTCAGTCCCCATCCTAATGGGATGAAACCACTCAAGGCAATCCTGAGTACCTGGTACAGACTCCTCTGAGGAAGACACCTCCACAACCTCCAAAATATTTTGTTCTGACATGACACTGACCAGTGATACTGAGCACTGATGAGGATACTAGAACTGACACTGGGCAGCGAGAACAGCACTGGACTACTGTACTGTACTACTATATACTGGTAACCACAATGCAGCACTGATACTGAGCACAGATATTGAGCACTGTTCAGGATACTAGAACTGACACTGGGCAGTGAGAACAGCACTGGACTACTGTACTATACTACTATATACTGGTCACCACAATGCAGCACTGATACTGAGTACAGATATTGAGCACTGTTCAGGATACTAGAACTGACACTGGGCAGCGAGAACAGCACTGGACTACTGGACTGTACTACTATATACTGGTCCCCACAATGCAGCACTGATACTGGGCACAGATATTGAGCACTGTTCAGGATACTAGAACTGACACTGGGCAGCGAGAACAGCACTGGACTACTGTACTGTACTACTATATACTGGTCACCACAATGCAGCACTGATACTGAGCACAGATACAGAGCACTGTTCGGGATACTAGAACTGACACTGGGCAGCAAGAACAGCACTGGACTACTGTATTGTACTACTATATACTGGTCACCACAATGCAGCACTGATACTGAGCACAGATATTGAGCACTGTTCAGGATACTAGAACTGGCACGGAGCAGCAAGATACAGCAATGGACTACTGTACTGTACTACTATATACTGGTCACCACAATGCAGCACTGATACTGAGCACAGATATTGAGCACTGTTCAGGATACTAGAACTGACACTGGGCAGTGAGAACAGCACTGGACTACTGTACTGTACTACTATATACTGGTCACCACAATGCAGCATTGATACTGAGCACAGATATTGAGCACTGTTCAGGATAGATACTAGAACTGACACTGGGCAGCGAGAACAGTACTGGACTACTGTACTGTACTACTATATACTGGTCACCACAATGCAGCACTGATACTGAGTACAGATATTGAGCACTGTTCAAGATACTAGAACTGACACTGGGCAGCGAAAACAGCACTGGACTACTGGACTGTACTTCTATATACTGGTCACCACAATGCAGCACTGATACTAAGCACAGATATTGAGCACTGTTCAGGATACTAGAACTGACACTGGGCAGCGAGAACAGCGCTGGACTACTGGACTGTACTACTATATACTGGTCAGCACAATGCAGCACTGATACTGAGCACAGATATTGAGCACTGTTCAGGATACTAGAACTGACACGGAGCGGCAAGATACAGCAATGGACTACTGTACTGTACTACTATATACTGGTCACCACAATGCCGCACTGATACTGAGCACAGATGTTGAGCACTGTTCAGGATACTAGAACTGACACGGAGCGGCAAGATACAGCAATGGACTACTATACTGTACTACTATATACTGGTCACCACAATGCCGCACTGATACTGAGCACAGATGTTGAGCACTGTTCAGGATACTAGAACTGACACGGAGCGGCAAGATACAGCAATGGACTACTGTACTGTACTACTATATACTGGTCACCACAATGCAGCACTGATACTGAGTACAGATATTGAGCACTCTTCAGGATACTAGAACTGACACGGAGCAGCAAGATACAGCAGCAATGAACTACTGTACTGTACTACTATATACTGGTCACCACAAAGCAGCACTGTGTCACGATCCGGGTATCTGGACGCCATTTCTTACCCATCAGATGCCTCCTAAGGCTGGCTCAGCGCTCCAGGACCGGATCCTATCTGTTATCCTAATGTTCACATTTCTGCATCCTCTCCTGTCTCTCTGAGACGCTGTCACAGTAACGCCTTATTACATCTGGCATGGCGTCTCCCGCGGCCTCCGCCGCCGTCCCTGAGCTTCTGCATGCAGAGTGTCAGAGTGGCGATTACGTCAGCCGCGGCCTCCGCTGTGTCCGCGTGGTTGGATGTGCACTTGTCAGCCTGGCGTCTCCTGTCTCCAGTGGCCGGCGCCGCCATTACTGTTTTCATTACCACATGGATTACAAACCAAACTTCCCTCCAAGTGTCTGCATGGGCGCAGCCATCTTGGATTCTGTCAGCTGATCATTTCCTCCAATCTGTTGTCAGTATTGTTAATCTGCATAATTGCCTAGCCAATCCCTTCCTTGCTGCAGGTATAAATACACTGTGCCTGAGCAAGGAAGGCGTCAGTGCTTTGGTTGTCAAACCTAGTTCCTGTTTGTCTCTCTCCTGTGATTGTCTTCCAGGTTCCAGCTCCTGTCTCAAGACTTCCACCATAGAGACCCGCACCAGCATTCCACCTGCGGTGTAGCCTGACTCTCCAATCCATTGTGGATTCATCTGTTTCCAGCTACAACATTACCTGCTTCCAGCTCAGCTTCCAGCAGAGTACAGCTTCCCTTAAAGGGCCGGTGTCCTTTCTACACTTTACCACTCTCCACCGGTATTATTATTTCTCCGCTCTCAAGTTCTACATTTCAGTTCATATTTCATCGCTCCCAAGTTCATTTATTATTTAACTGGTTCCAGCCAGTATCCACTCCGTGCTAACAACAGTCTGGTTCCAGCCAGTATCCACAGCAGCTGTTTTACCTTCAGCAACCCAGCTTTTCCTGGAACACCAGCTGGCACAATCCTGGGTTATCTCCATTGCTACAGTCGGGCCTGGTAAGGACTTTCCATCTAGAAGATCATAAGAACTATCTCACACTACCAGTGCCCTGTGGCTCCTGCCATCCTGTAGTACCCAGGAACTGTATTTATTATTTGCTGACTTTTACGTTTTCTTTTACTGCTGCTGTGTTGCGGAGTTGTCATAATAAACATCATTGACTTTTATCCAAGTTGTCGTGGTCACGCCTTCGGGCAGTTATTATTCATGTTACTTACATGTCCAGGGGTCTGATACAACCTCCCAGGTTCCGGTACATCTCAGCCCCTACAACTGAGGCTGCCTCCCGTCAGCTCAGGCCCTCAGTTGTGACAGTAAGCACTGACCTAATGAATCCAGCCGGAGACCAGGATCAAGCGGCCAGGCCGATGCAAGAACTGGCAGCCCGACTAGAACATCAGGAGGCTGCACAGGGCCACATCATCCGCTGTCTCCAGGATCTCTCTACTCGGCTGGATGGATTTCAGACAACTCTCCGTGGATCAGGCGCATCTGGTGCGTCAACCACAGTGACTCCAGCTATAACCCCACCCACCTTACCCATTTCTGCTCCACGTCTTCATCTTCCAACGCCAGCAAAATTTGACGGATCTCCAAGATTCTGCAGGGGATTTCTCAACCAGTGTGAGATTCAGTTTGAGCTACAACCTGGCAATTTTCCCAGTGACCGTACAAAAATTGCCTACATCATCTCTCTTCTCAGTGGCTCCGCCCTTGACTGGGCATCACCGTTATGGGAGAGGTCCGACACCCTGCTATCTTCTTACACTGCATTCGTGTCAACATTCAGGCGCATCTTCGACGAGCCAGGCCGGGTAACCTCAGCTTCATCCGAGATTCTCCGTTTACGCCAGGGGTCACGTACTGTAGGACAATATCTGATACAGTTCCAGATCCTGGCATCCGAACTGGCATGGAACGACGAGGCCCTGTATGCTGCATTCTGGCATGGCTTATCTGAGCTTATTAAAGATGAGTTAGCTACCAGAGACTTACCTTCTAAGTTAGATGAGCTAATCTCACTCTGCACGAAAGTTGATTTACGTTTCAGAGAGAGAGCAACTGAGCGTGGAAGATCATCTGCTCCAAAATCTTCTGCTCCTCCTCCTCGTCAACTGTCACCATCTAAAGATGAGCCCATGCAAATTGTCCGTTCCCGTTTAACTCCTGCTGAGCGCCGAAGACGTCTCTCTGAGTCTCTTTGTCTTTACTGTGCAGCTCCGTCTCACACCATCAATGCCTGTCCCGAACGTCCGGGAAAACTCCAAACCCTAGCTCGCCCAGGAGAGGGCCGGCTAGGAGTAATGATCTCCTCTCCATCTCCTCATGATTGTAATCTCCCAGTCTCGCTTCAAGTTGCTCAACGTTATCGGAACGTCATTGCTCTCCTTGATTCCGGAGCAGCTGGGAACTTTATTACTGAAGCCTATGTTAAACGGTGGTCCCTACCCACCGAGAGACTTCCTTCCTCCTTTTCCTTAACTGCCGTGGATGGCAGTAAAATTTTTGATACTGTTATTGCTCTAAGGACTCTACCAGTTCGTCTGAGAGTGGGAGTTCTTCATTCCGAACTTATTTCACTTTTAGTGATTCCAAGAGCCACACATCCTGTGGTCCTGGGCCTTCCATGGCTCCGTCTTCACAATCCTACAATTGATTGGACGACTACGCAAATCCTGGCATGGGGTTCCTCCTGTGCAGAGACATGTTTGTTTAAAGTATTGCCTGTCTGTTCTTCCTCCCCCAGGTCGTCTGATGTTCCACCTCCTCCATATCAAGATTTCACGGATGTGTTCAGTAAAGCTTCTGCTGATATCCTTCCTCCTCATAGAGAATGGGACTGCCCGATTGATCTCGTTCCAGGGAAGGTTCCACCTCGAGGCCGAACTTATCCGTTGTCTCTGCCTGAGACGCATTCTATGGAGGAATACATTAAAGAGAACCTAGCAAAGGGGTTCATTCGACCTTCTTCTTCCCCAGCCGGCGCAGGCTTCTTTTTTGTAAAAAAGAAAGATGGTGGTCTGCGGCCGTGCATCGACTACAGAGGTTTGAACGACATTACCATCAAGAACCGTTATCCTTTACCCCTGATTACTGAGCTCTTTGACAGAGTTAGCGGAGCTACCATCTTTACAAAGCTGGACTTGCGAGGTGCATACAATCTCATCCGGATCCGTGAGGGTGACGAGTGGAAGACCGCCTTTAACACCCGTGACGGACATTATGAGTACCTCGTCATGCCCTTCGGATTGAGCAATGCTCCAGCTGTCTTCCAGCATTTTGTCAATGAGATTTTCAGAGACATTCTATACCGTCATGTCGTGGTCTATCTAGACGATATCCTCATTTTTGCCAACGATTTAGAGGAACATCGTTTTTGGGTTAAAGAGGTTCTGTCCCGTCTCCGTGTCAATCATCTCTATTGCAAATTAGAAAAATGCGTCTTTGAAGTCAAGTCCATTCCGTTTCTAGGGTACATTGTGTCCGGTTCCGGACTAGAGATGGATCCTGAGAAACTACAAGCAATTCAGAATTGGCCGGTACCCTTAACCCTCAAAGGGGTCCAGAGGTTCTTAGGGTTCGCCAATTATTACCGAAAGTTTATACGAGACTTTTCCACCATTGTGGCGCCTATTACTGCTTTCACCAAGAAGGGTGCTAACCCGTCCAAGTGGTCTGAAGAAGCCATGCAAGCTTTTCATCTTTTAAAACAGAGGTTCATCTCTGCGCCTGTCCTGAAACAGCCTGACATCGACTCTCCTTTCATCCTAGAGGTGGATGCCTCCTCCGTTGGAGTAGGAGCGGTGTTATCTCAGAGGGCTAAAGATGGCCATTTACATCCTTGCAGTTTCTTCTCCCGGAAGTTCTCCCCAGCTGAGCGCAACTATGCCATTGGCGACCAGGAGTTGCTAGCCATCAAGCTCGCTCTAGAAGAGTGGAGGTATCTGTTGGAGGGAGCTTCTCATTTAATCACCATACTTACAGACCACAAGAACCTTTTATACCTGAAGGGCGCACAATGTCTCAACCCTCGTCAGGCCAGATGGGCACTTTTCTTTTCCAGGTTCGACTTTAAACTCCAGTTCTGTCCGGGCTCTCAGAATCGCAAGGCCGATGCCCTTTCCCGCTCATGGGAGCAAGAAAATGAGTCAGAGTCTTCAGACAAGCATCCTATTATAAATCCGTTGGCATTCTCCACGGTAGGGATGGACTCTACGCCCCCATCAGGGAAAAGTTTTGTGAAGCCGATGCTAAGGAAGAAGCTCATGCATTGGGCCCATGCTTCCCGTTTTGCCGGACATACAGGTATCCAAAAAACCCTGGAGTTTATCTCTAGGTCCTATTGGTGGCCAACTCTGAAAAAGGACGTCTTGGAGTTTATTGCATCTTGCCCAAAGTGTGCCCAACATAAAGTATCCCGCCAGTCGCCTGCGGGGCAACTGGTTCCACTATCCGTTCCCCGTCGACCATGGACCCACTTGTCGATGGATTTCATTACAGACTTACCCATGTGCAACAAGTTCAATACCATCTGGGTGGTAGTTGACCGGTTCACCAAGATGGCACACTTCATTCCTCTCACCGGTCTTCCGTCAGCTTCCAAGTTGGCTCAAGTATTCATACAAGAGATCTTCCGACTCCACGGTCTTCCTGAAGAAATTATCTCAGATCGAGGAGTTCAATTCACAGCCAAATTCTGGCGAAGTTTATGTCAAGTCCTCCAAGTCAAGCTAAAGTTTTCCACGGCTTACCATCCTCAGACCAATGGTCAAACCGAGAGGGTGAATCAGGACTTGGAGGCCTTCCTCCGCATCTATGTGTCCTCCTCTCAAGATGACTGGGTTCAATTACTTCCCTGGGCCGAGTTCTGTCATAACAACCAGTATCATTCTTCATCTGCTTCAACACCATTCTTCACTAACTTTGGATTCCACCCTAAAGTTCCTGAGTTCCAACAGCTTCCAGCAACTTCTGTTCCCGCAGTGGATATCACCTTGCATCAGTTTGCCAATATCTGGAAGAGCGTACGATCAGCTCTGCTCAAGGCATCGTTCAGGTACAAGAAGTTTGCGGATAAGAAGCGTCGAGCAGTTCCTGCTCTCAAGGTGGGTGATCGGGTATGGTTATCCACGAAGAATTTGAGGTTAAGAGTTCCCAGTATGAAGTTTGCACCTCGCTATATCGGTCCTTTCAAGATTGAACAAGTCATCAATCCTGTTGCTTACAGACTCCAGTTGCCTCCCTTCTTAAAAATACCCAGGACATTCCATGTTTCCCTGTTGAAACCGCTGATCTTGAATCGGTTTCATTCCTCACTTCCTCCAACTCCGAAAGTCCAAACTCAACGAGGCGTTGAGTATGAAGTGGCCAAGATCCTGGACTCACGTCACCGTTACGGTCAACTACAATATCTTATTGACTGGAAGGGTTATGGTCCTGAGGAACGTTCATGGACCAATGCTTCTGATGTCCATGCTCCTGCCTTGGTCCAGAGATTCCATTCCAAGTTTCCTCAAAAGCCAAAGAAGTGTCCTGGGGCCACTCCTAAAGGGGGGGGTGCTGTCACGATCCGGGTATCTGGACGCCATTTCTTACCCATCAGATGCCTCCTAAGGCTGGCTCAGCGCTCCAGGACCGGATCCCATCTGTTATCCTAATGTTCACATTTCTGCATCCTCTCCTGTCTCTCTGAGACGCTGTCACAGTAACGCCTTATTACATCTGGCATGGCGTCTCCCGCGGCCTCCGCCGCCGTCCCTGAGCTTCTGCATGCAGAGTGTCAGAGTGGCGATTACGTCAGCCGCGGCCTCCGCTGTGTCCGCGTGGTTGGATGTGCACTTGTCAGCCTGGCGTCTCCTGTCTCCAGTGGCCGGCGCCGCCATTACTGTTTTCATTACCACATGGATTACAAACCAAACTTCCCTCCAAGTGTCTGCATGGGCGCAGCCATCTTGGATTCTGTCAGCTGATCATTTCCTCCAATCTGTTGTCAGTATTGTTAATCTGCATAATTGCCTAGCCAATCCCTTCCTTGCTGCAGGTATAAATACACTGTGCCTGAGCAAGGAAGGCGTCAGTGCTTTGGTTGTCAAACCTAGTTCCTGTTTGTCTCTCTCCTGTGATTGTCTTCCAGGTTCCAGCTCCTGTCTCAAGACTTCCACCATAGAGACCCGCACCAGCATTCCAC
Source organism: Pseudophryne corroboree (assembly GCF_028390025.1). Classification (NCBI taxonomy): domain Eukaryota; kingdom Metazoa; phylum Chordata; class Amphibia; order Anura; family Myobatrachidae; genus Pseudophryne; species Pseudophryne corroboree. The sequence continues at coordinate 768,930,804 of NC_086447.1, forward strand.
CTGCGGTGTAGCCTGACTCTCCAATCCATTGTGGATTCATCTGTTTCCAGCTACAACATTACCTGCTTCCAGCTCAGCTTCCAGCAGAGTACAGCTTCCCTTAAAGGGCCGGTGTCCTTTCTACACTTTACCACTCTCCACCGGTATTATTATTTCTCCGCTCTCAAGTTCTACATTTCAGTTCATATTTCATCGCTCCCAAGTTCATTTATTATTTAACTGGTTCCAGCCAGTATCCACTCCGTGCTAACAACAGTCTGGTTCCAGCCAGTATCCACAGCAGCTGTTTTACCTTCAGCAACCCAGCTTTTCCTGGAACACCAGCTGGCACAATCCTGGGTTATCTCCATTGCTACAGTCGGGCCTGGTAAGGACTTTCCATCTAGAAGATCATAAGAACTATCTCACACTACCAGTGCCCTGTGGCTCCTGCCATCCTGTAGTACCCAGGAACTGTATTTATTATTTGCTGACTTTTACGTTTTCTTTTACTGCTGCTGTGTTGCGGAGTTGTCATAATAAACATCATTGACTTTTATCCAAGTTGTCGTGGTCACGCCTTCGGGCAGTTATTATTCATGTTACTTACATGTCCAGGGGTCTGATACAACCTCCCAGGTTCCGGTACATCTCAGCCCCTACAACTGAGGCTGCCTCCCGTCAGCTCAGGCCCTCAGTTGTGACACACTGATACTGAGCACAGATATTGAGCTGATATTTAGCTGATATTGGGCTATTCAGGCAGAGAATGTAGCCACGTCCTCTCCGCTCAATCTATAATGCATGAGTGAAAATTGCGGCGACACGCGGCTCTTTATATGGAATCCGAATCTTGCTAGAATCCGACAGCGGGATGATGACGTTTTCCCCTGTTCGGGTTTTGCGTGTAAGGCGGGAAGAACCGAGGCTGCCTCGGACCTGTGTAAACCACGTGAAGTTCGGGGGGGTTCGGATCTCGACGAACCGAACCCGCTCATCTCTAGTTGTGCTGCATCAGACCAGTGGTAGTGTCCTGTCCATCAGTCATTCCAGTGACCAGGCAGTCACAGTGGTATACGCTGCTGCTATATGTCCACTGCTACAGTATTATAATAATAAGAACAACAACCACAAGTCATTTACAGTGTTGTTATGTTGTGCTGCATCAGACTAGTAGTAGTGTCCTGTCCATCAGTCATTCCAGTCATTCCTGTGCCGCATATTGTCTTATATAACTCCCAGAAATAATGAAGAACAAAATTTAGGAGGATAAAATAGGGAAAGATCAAGAACCACTTCCTCCTAGTGCTGTAGCTGCTGCCACTAGCCATGACAAAGACGATGAAATGCCATCAACGTCGTCTGCCAAGGCCGATGCCCAATGCGATAGTAGAGGGCATGTAAAATCCAAAAAGCCAAAGTTCAGTAAAAAGAACCAAAAAAAGAAATTTAAATTGTCTGATTAGAAACGTAAACTTGCCAATATGCCATTTACGACACGGCAAGGAATGGCTGAGGCCCTGGCCTATGTTCATGACTAGTGGTTCAGCTTCACATGACGATGGAAGCCCTCATAACTGAGGCCTTGACACTTATTTTGGTGTTAGACGTGCGTCCAGTATCCGCCATTAGTGCAGTGGGATTTAGACAATTGATGGAGGTATTGTGTTCCTGGTAACAAATTCTATCTAGATTCCACTTCACTAGGCAGGCGATAGAGAGATTTTGCCATTTAATTCCAGTGGTTTGGACGTATAATTACAGTGATTTTGCCAATTAATTTCAGTGATTTATAATTATTAATTACAGTGATCTTGCCAATTAATTACAGTGATTTGGATGCATAATTCCAGTTGGAATTGTTTGTGTCGCTTGGCTTAGCCATACAGCTACCTCATTGCACCTCTTCGACATCTTTGCATGAAGTGTTTTTTCGGGGCCTAGTTTTTGAAAAGTTCCATCCTTTGTGACAATGATGTATAAGTTCAGGGACACTGCTGTATTAGTCCTGGGGTACTGCCGTATAAGTCCACCAATTGCAGATTTTTTTTAAAGTGACTGGAGCGTACTGGAGATGCTGTCAGTGGACCGAACAATTGCGGCCCACTCTCGACATTCAGCCACTGCGTGACACTACTAGATGGGCCAGGTGGTTGTGTCGCTTAGCTTAGGCCTACAGCAACCTCGGTGCACCTTTTTTTCTTCTTTGCATAATGTGCTGTTAGGGGCCTTTTTTTATATCTGCCCTCCTGTCTGCCACTGCAGTGCCACGCCTAGATGGGCCAATTGTTTGTGTCGCTTGGCTTAGTCATACAACTACCTCATTGCAATTCTTTTTCTTCTTTGCATGATGTGCTGTTTGGGGCCTTTTTTTTTATATCTGCCCTCCTGTCTGCCACAGCAGTGCCACGCCTAGATGGGCCAGGCGTTTGTGTCGCTTGGCTTAGTCATACAACTACCTCATTGCAAGTCTTTTTCTTCTTTGCATGATGTGCTGTTTGGGGCCTTTTTTTTATATCTGCCCTCCTGTCTGACACTGCAGTGCCACTCCTAGATGGGCCAGGCGTTTGTGTTGTCCACTTGTGTCGCTTAGCTTAGTCATCCAGCAACCTCGGTGTAACCTTTTGGCCTAAAACAATGGCCCTCATTCCGAGTTGGTCGCTCGCAAGCGGATTTTAGCAGATTTGCTCATGCTAAGCCGCCGCCTACTGGGAGTGAATCTTATCATCTTAAAATTGCGAACGATGTATTCGCAATATTGCGATTACACACCTCGTAGCAGTTTCTGAGTAGCTCCAGACTTACTCGGCATCTGCGATCAGTTCAGTGCTTGTCGTTCCTGGTTTGACGTCACAAACACACCCAGCGCTCGCCCAGACACTCCTCCGTTTCTCCGGCCACTCCTGCGTTTTTTCCGGAAACGGTAGCGTTTTTTCCCACACGCTCATAAAACGGCCTGTTTCCGCCCAGTAACACCCATTTCCTGTCAATCACATTACGATCGCCAGAACGATGATAAAGCCGTGAGTAAAATTCCTAACTGCATAGCAAATTTACTTGGCGCAGTCGCAGTGCGAACATTGCGCATGCGCATTAAGCGGAAAATCGCTTCGATGCAAAGATTTTTACTGAGCGAACAACTCGGAATGAGGGCCCATATTCTGAGGTGTGAGGTGTTCAGAATAGACTGGAAATGAGTGGAAATGATTGTTATTGAGGTTAATAATACCGTAGGAGCAAAATTACCCCCAAATTCTGTGATTTTAGCTGTTTTTATGGGGTTTTTTAAAAATCATCCAGATCCAAAACCACGAAAGGGTGGTTTTGGCAAAACCAAGCAAAAACCAAAACACGAAAGTGGAATTAGAACCAAAACACAAAACACGAAAAGTGCCCGCTGCACATCTCCAGTTTTTATGTTTTTCTAAGAAAATCATCCAAATCCAAAACCAAAACCAAAACATAAAAGGCTGGTTTTGGCAAAACCAAGCCAAAACCAAAACACGAAAAGTGCCAGCCACACATCTCTAATATACAGATATAACAATGCACAGTAAAGACTGGATGATAGAGATGTGCACTTGCAATTTTTCGGGTTTTGTGTTTTGGTTTTGGGTTCGGTTCCGCGGCCGTGTTTTGGGTTCGACCGCGTTTTGGCAAAACCTCACCGAATTTTTTTTGTCGGATTCGGGTGTGTTTTGGATTCGGGTGTTTTTTTCAAAAAACACTAAAAAACAGCTTAAATCATAGAATTTGGGGGTCATTTTGATCCCAAAGTATTATTAACCTCAAAAACCATAATTTCCACTCATTTTCAGTCTATTCTGAATACCTCACACCTCACAATATTATTTTTAGTCCTAAAATTTGCACCGAGGTCGCTGGATGACTAAGCTAAGCGACCCTAGTGGCCGACACAAACACCTGGCCCATCTAGGAGTGGCACTGCAGTGTCACGCAGGATGTCCCTTCCAAAAAACCCTCCCCAAACAGCACATGACGCAAAGAAAAAAAGAGGCGCAATGAGGTAGCTGTGTGAGTAAGATAAGCGACCCTAGTGGCCGACACAAACACCTGGCCCATCTAGGAGTGGCACTGCAGTGTCACGCAGGATGGCCCTTCCAAAAAACCCTCCCCAAACAGCACATGACGCAAAGAAAAAAAGAGGCACAATGAGGTAGCTGTGTGAGTAAGATAAGCGACCCTAGTGGCCGACACAAACACCGGGCCCATCTAGGAGTGGCACTGCAGTGTCACGCAGGATGTCCCTTCCAAAAAACCCTCCCCAAACAGCACATGACGCAAAGAAAAAAAGAGGCGCAATGAGGTAGCTGTGTGAGTAAGATAAGCGACCCTAGTGGCCGACACAAACACCTGGCCCATCTAGGAGTGGCACTGCAGTGTCACGCAGGATGGCCCTTCCAAAAAACCCTCCCCAAACAGCACATGACGCAAAGAAAAAAAGAGGCGCAATGAGGTAGCTGTGTGAGTAAGATAAGCGACCCTAGTGGCCGACACAAACACCGGGCCCATCTAGGAGTGGCACTGCAGTGTCACGCAGGATGTCCCTTCCAAAAAACCCTCCCCAAACAGCACATGACGCAAAGAAAAAAATAGGCGCAATGAGGTAGCTGTGTGAGTAAGATAAGCGACCCTAGTGGCCGACACAAACACCGGGCCCATCTAGGAGTGGCACTGCAGTGTCACGCAGGATGGCCCTTCCAAAAAACCCTCCCCAAACAGCACATGACGCAAAGAAAAAAAGAGGCGCAATGAGGTAGCTGTGTGAGTAAGATAAGCGACCCTAGTGGCCGACACAAACACCGGGCCCATCTAGGAGTGGCACTGCAGTGTCACGCAGGATGTCCCTTCCAAAAAACCCTCCCCAAACAGCACATGACGCAAAGAAAAAAAGAGGCGCAATGAGGTAGCTGTGTGAGTAAGATAAGCGACCCTAGTGGCCGACACAAACACCGGGCCCATCTAGGAGTGGCACTGCAGTGTCACGCAGGATGGCCCTTCCAAAAAACCCTCCCCAAACAGCACACGACGCAAAGAAAAAAAGAGGCACAATGAGGTAGCTGTGTGAGTAAGATAAGCGACCCTAGTGGCCGACACAAACACCGGGCCCATCTAGGAGTGGCACTGCAGTGTCACGCAGGATGGCCCTTCCAAAAAATACTCCCCAAACAGCACATGACGCAAAGAAAAATTTAAGAAAAAAGAGGTGCAAGATGGAATTGTCCTTGGGCCCTCCCACCCACCCTTATGTTGTATAAACAGGACATGCACACTTTAACCAACCCATCATTTCAGTGACAGGGTCTGCCACACGACTGTGACTGAAATGACGGGTTGGTTTGGACCCCCACCTAAAAAGAAGCAATTAATCTCTCCTTGCACAAACTGGCTCTACAGAGGCAAGATGTCCACCTCATCATCATCCTCCGATATATCACCGTGTACATCCCCCTCCTCACAGATTATCAATTCGTCCCCACTGGAATCCACCATCTCAGCTCCCTGTGTACTTTGTGGAGGCAATTGCTGCTGGTCAATGTCTCCACGGAGGAATTGATTATAATTCATTTTAATGAACATCATCTTCTCCACATTTTCTGGATGTAACCTCGTACGCCGATTGCTGACAAGGTGAGCGGCGGCACTAAACACTCTTTCGGAGTACACACTTGTGGGAGGGCAACTTAGGTAGAATAAAGCCAGTTTGTGCAAGGGCCTCCAAATTGCCTCTTTTTCCTGCCAGTATAAGTACGGACTGTGTGACGTGCCTACTTGGATGCGGTCACTCATATAATCCTCCACCATTCTTTCAATGGTGAGAGAATCATATGCAGTGACAGTAGACGACATGTCCGTAATCGTTGTCAGGTCCTTCAGTCCGGACCAGATGTCAGCATCAGCAGTCGCTCCAGACTGCCCTGCATCACCGCCAGCGGGTGGGCTCGGAATTCTGAGCCTTTTCCTCGCACCCCCAGTTGCGGGAGAATGTGAAGGAGGAGATGTTGACAGGTCGCGTTCCGCTTGACTTGACAATTTTCTCACCAGCAGGTCTTTGAACCCCAGCAGACTTGTGTCTGCCGGAAAGAGAGATCCAAGGTAGGCTTTAAATCTAGGATCGAGCATGGTGGCCAAAATGTAGTGCTCTGATTTCAACAGATTGACCACCCGTGAATCCTTGTTAAGCGAATTAAGGGCTCCATCCACAAGTCCCACATGCCTAGCGGAATCGCTCTGTGTTAGCTCCTCCTTCAATGTCTCCAGCTTCTTCTGCAAAAGCCTGATGAGGGGAATGACCTGACTCAGGCTGGCAGTGTCTGAACTGACTTCACGTGTGGCAAGTTCAAAGGGCATCAGAACCTTGCACAATGTTGAAATCATTCTCCACTGCGCTTGAGACAGGTGCATTCCACCTCCTATATCGTGCTGAATTGTATAGGCTTGAATGGCCTTTTGCTGCTCCTCCAACCTCTGAAGCATATAGAGGGTTGAATTCCACCTCGTTACCACTTCTTGCTTCAGATGATGGCAGGGCAGGTTCAGTTGTTTTTGGTGGTGCTCCAGTCTTCTGTACGTGGTGCCTGTACGCCGAAAGTGTCCCGCAATTCTTCTGGCCACCGACAGCATCTCTTGCACACCCCTGTCGTTTTTTAAAAAATTCTGCACCACCAAATTCAAGGTATGTGCAAAACATGGGACGTGCTGGAATTTGCCCATATTTAATGCACACACAATATTGCTGGCGTTGTCCGATGCCACAAATCCACAGGAGAGTCCAATTGGGGTAAGCCATTCCGCGATGATCTTCCTCAGTTGCCGTAAGAGGTTTTCAGCTGTGTGCGTATTCTGGAAAGCGGTGATACAAAGCGTAGCCTGCCTAGGAAAGAGTTGGCGTTTGCGAGATGCTGCTACTGGTGCCGCCGCTGCTGTTCTTGCGGCGGGAGTCCATACATCTACCCAGTGGGCTGTCACAGTCATATAGTCCTGACCCTGCCCTGCTCCACTTGTCCACATGTCCGTGGTTAAGTGGACATTGGGTACAACTGCATTTTTTAGGACACTGGTGAGTCTTTTTCTGACGTCCGTGTACATTCTCGGTATCGCCTGCCTAGAGAAGTGGAACCTAGATGGTATTTGGTAACGGGGGCACACTACCTCAAGAAATTGTCTAGTTCCCTGTGAACTAACGGCGGATACCGGACGCACGTCTAACACCAACATAGTTGTCAAGGCCTCAGTTATCCGCTTTGCAGCAGGATGACTGCTTTGATATTTCATCTTCCTCGCAAAGGACTGTTGGACAGTCAATTGCTTACTGGAAGTAGTACAAGTGGGCTTACGACTTCCCCTCTGGGATGACGATCGACTCCCAGCAGCAACAACAGCAGCGCCAGCAGTAGGCATTACACTCAAGGATGCATCGGAGGAATCCCAGGCAGGAGAGGACTCGTCAGAATTGCCAGTGACATGGCCTGCAGGACTATTGGCATTCCTGGGTAAGGAGGAAATTGACACTGAGGGAGTTGGTGGGGTGGTTTGCGTGAGCTTGGTTACAAGAGGAAGGGATTTACTGGTCAGTGGACTGCTTCCGCTGTCACCCAAAGTTTTTGAACTTGTCACTGACTTATTATGAATGCGCTGCAGGTGACGTATAAGGGAGGATGTTCCGAGGTGGTTAACGTCCTTACCCCTACTTATTACAGCTTGACAAAGGCAACACACGGCTTGACACCTGTTGTCCGCATTTCTGTTGAAATACTTCCACACCGAAGAGCTGATTTTTTGGGGTATTTTCACCAGGCATGTCAATGGCCATATTCCTCCCACGGACAACAGGTGTCTCCCCGGGTGCCTGACTTAAACAAACCACCTCACCATCAGAATCCTCCTGGTCAATTTCCTCCCCAGCGCCAGCAACACCCATATCCTCCTCATCCTGGTGTACTTCAACACTGACATCTTCAATCTGACTATCAGGAACTGGACTGCGGGTGCTCCTTCCAGCACTTGCAGGGGGCGTGCAAATGGTGGAAGGCGCATGCTCTTCACGTCCAGTGTTGGGAAGGTCAGGCATCGCAACCGACACAATTGGACTCTCCTTGTGGATTTGGGATTTCGAAGAACGCACAGTTCTTTGCGGTGCTTTTGCCAGCTTGAGTCTTTTCATTTTTCTAGCGAGAGGCTGAGTGCTTCCATCCTCATGTGAAGCTGAACCGCTAGCCATGAACATAGGCCAGGGCCTCAGCCGTTCCTTGCCACTCCGTGTGGTAAATGGCATATTGGCAAGTTTACGCTTCTCCTCCGACAATTTTATTTTAGGTTTTGGAGTCCTTTTTTTACTGATATTTGGTGTTTTGGATTTTACATGCTCTGTACTATGACATTGGGCATCGGCCTTGGCAGACGACGTTGCTGGCATTTCATCGTCTCGGCCATGACTAGTGGCAGCAGCTTCAGCACGAGGTGGAAGTGGATCTTGATCTTTCCCTAATTTTGGAACCTCAACATTTTTGTTCTCCATATTTTAATAGGCACAACTAAAAGGCACCTCAGGTAAACAATGGAGATGGATGGATACTAGTATACTTATGGATGGACTGCCGAGTGCCGACACAGAGGTAGCTACAGCCGTGGACTACCGTACTGTGTCTGCTGCTAATATAGACTGGATGATAATGAGATGAAATCAATATATATGTATATATAATATCACTAGTACTGCAGCCGGACAGGTATATATTATATATTTATTATGTAATGACTGATGACGGACCTGCTGGACACTGTCAGCTCAGCAGCACCGCAGACTGCTACAGTAAGCTACTATAGTAGTATGTATAAAGAAGAAAGAAAAAAAAAACAACCACGGGTAGGTGGTATACAATTATGGATGGACTGCCGAGTGCCGACACAGAGGTAGCTACAGCCGTGGACTAACGTACTGTGTCTGCTGATAATATAGACTGGATGATAATGAGATGAAATCAATATATATGTATATATAATATCACTAGTACTGCAGCCGGACAGGTATATATTATATATTTATTATGTAATGACTGATGACGGACCTGCTGGACACTGTCAGCTCAGCAGCACCGCAGACTGCTACAGTAAGCTACTATAGTAGTATGTATAAAGAAGAAAGAAAAAAAAAACAACCACGGGTAGGTGGTATACAATTATGGATGGACTGCCGAGTGCCGACACAGAGGTAGCTACAGCCGTGGACTAACGTACTGTGTCTGCTGATAATATAGACTGGATGATAATGAGATGAAATCAATATATATGTATATATAATATCACTAGTACTGCAGCCGGACAGGTATATATTATATATTTATTATGTAATGACTGATGACGGACCTGCTGGACACTGTCAGCTCAGCAGCACCGCAGACTGCTACAGTAAGCTACTATAGTAGTATGCATAAAGAAGAAAGGAAAAAAAAAAAAACACGGGTAGGTGCTAGGTGGTATACAATATTATATATATATTATATACAATTATATATATATATATATATTAAACTCATAAACTGGTGGTGATTATTAAACTGGTGGTCAGGTCACTGGTCACACTATCAGCAACTTGCAAGTAGTACTCCTGAGTCCTAAGCAGACAATCACAATATATATTATACTGGTGGTCAGTGTGGTCACAAACAATGGCAGTGTGGCTGGCACTCTGGCAGCAAAAGTGTGCACTGTACGTTATATGTACTCCTGAGTCCTGAGTCCTGCTCTCAGACTCTAACTGCTCCCCACTGTCAGTGTCTCCCCCACAAGTCAGATAATACAGTCAAACTATCTCTCTCTATCACTTCAGCAAGTACTAGTAGTAGTAGTACTCCTCCTAATGCTCCCCAAATTACTACTGTGTCTCTCTCTGTCTCACTCTCTTCTCGAATCTCTATAAACGGAGAGGACGCCAGCCACGTCCTCTCCTTATGAATCTCAATGCACGTGTGAAAAATGGCGGCGACGCGCGGCTCCTTATATAGAATCCGAGTCTCGCGATAGAATCCGAGCCTCGCGAGAATCCGACAGCGTGATGATGACGTTCGGGCGCGCTCGGGTTAACCGAGCAAGGCGGGAAGATCCGAGTCGCTCGGACCCGTGTAAAAAAAACTGAAGTTCGGGCGGGTTCGGATTCCGAGGAACCGAACCCGCTCATCTCTAATGTATATCACAGGGTACTTGTACTAAATATCCCTGAAGTTATGCATTTGTTCTTAACTAACACTGTCTAAATGACATGTCGAATACTTAAGTGTCCTGTAAATACACAGCGCTGATGAAGCAGGCGGCTTTACAGAGGAGACATTGCCCAGCAGTCCCAGTATCAGCTCCGCTTGTGTGTAATGGCACCCAAATGCTGACAGGGAGTGAGGGAGAGAGAAATATGCAGCTCCAGGGCGGGAACGTTTGCAGTAAATGACGCCTGGGGCTGGGGGAGGGGCTACAAGTCAGAGCCTTAACCCCTTTCTGGACTTCACCACCGGGTACTGCGGGGTCTATTTGAAATGGATTTTAAGAAACCCGACCTGTGCCCCTTGCCATGGTGGCCTATGGTCTAGTGGGGTCCCTGTACAGCCACAGTGTCCACGCCAGCGATTGCGGTCCGTCTCCGGAGACCGCGCCGGATCGCGATTTCAGCGGGTCCCATCTGGTGGACCCTCTTACCTCATCCTGAAGATGCAACCACGCGATCCAGGAGAGCAGCAGCGGGTGTGTGCCATGAAGTGACCGGAGCCCTCCACTGTAAGTACCCGGCAACCAGGGCGCGGGAGTATACAGCTCCGCTGGGGTAGGTGAGGGAGCCGCAGCACGATATGTCAGTATGACGTATAGCACTTCTAAGTGCCTGTGCTGCGGCCCTTGAAGTCTTCTTTCTTAATAAAAGCTCTTTTCAGGGCTGCCTAGCGCAGCCCTCCCTGTTAGCTGCCTGCACTGCAGACACTAACTTACAAACTGAGTTCCAGTTCCTGGAGGCGGGGATATAGAGGAGGCAGCGCTATGCATCCTGGGAACAGTCAAAGCTTTTAGCCTGTTGGTGCCTCGGATCAAGATCCAACTCTACACCCCAATGTAATTCCCTGTGGAATCATAGTGTACCCCACTGCAGAAATAAAAGTATTTTTTTTTATATTGGCTCTAGTTCATGACATAATGGATACACTAAAGCAGGGGTGGGGAACCTCAGGCCCGCGGGCCGTATAAGGCCCGCAAAGCCACTTGATCCGGCCCTCCCAGGCTCACCTAACCAAGGGAGATGCCGGGCTCCCGCTGAGATTTTGTAACTAGCGAGCGCCCGGCTTCTTCCCCTCAGCAGCAGCTGGAGGTAGGAGCTCACTCCTGAGCTCCGGCTTCCGACTCTGGCAGTGTGCGTGTGTGTGTGTGCCTGTGCGGTGCTATGGGAGAGATATGACGTCTCTCCCATAGTTCTGAGGAGCGGGCAGCCAGGTAAGGGTCCGGAAGCGGGAGCGGGGCTGGTGAGTGTTGTGTTTTTTCTTTCTTAATGTGTGTGTAAGCGGCGCTACTAGGGGTCATATCTAATGGGGGCATATCTACTGAGATCATTTTTGTATGGACCCCAAAGGATTTTATAAATATCCAAATGGCCCTTGGTAGAAAAAAGGTTCCCCACCCCTGCACTAAAGTAACAGGGAACTCAACCATAATGCATCTACCGAAAGCTAAGACATGCAAATACTCTAAGTGTTTACTCCGTGAACCTTTTAGAATATTTTTCTTCCCTATATAAGTGAGTCACATGGTCTATTGTGTTTTTCTGATTTAGAGGTACATGCAGTGGCAATGTTTGCACAGTTTAGGGATTTTTATGCCACTTCGCATGCGTGAAAAAAATAGCAAACCCTTACTGCAAAATCACTATTATAGTACGTGAGAAGGCTTTTGCGATCCCTATACTTTTCAGAGTAGAGACTGGGAAGTGGCCTAAAGTCAAAGTGGTGATGTTATGGATGCCACATGCTAATTGCAGGAGATTCATCAGAAACTGGCTTCCCTTCTCTAAATGGATGACTCAGAATCACAGAGAATTTTTGAAACCCGCCCTCCACACTTGGTTTTCCCGCAAGTTAATGTGGTTCAGTGATCTCACATTTTTGCTACCCCATGTCTGTCTGTAATTTCACGTAGAGACAGATCCGACTGACTTCCTGTATGACTCAGAATAGGATGGATATGCGAAAATACATGTAAGAGGTGTAACTTCACTGCGTCTGAGCTGTTTGCAAAAACTTGCATCTGTGCACAGAGATTCATCCGAAACTCATGTAGAATACATTATTAATAATTAATACTGTTTACAGACATGGCTCAAAAAGTTCATTAAGTACTGTATATGTTTGGAGAATGAATTGACAGAATAGGAGAGGAGTGGGTTAAACCTCAGTTAGGCTGGGGGCAGGACAGTAAGGCATTATGGGAGTATTTTGGTAACCTATGGGAGTGAAGGTTGGGGGTGGGCAAAAAGGGTTTTGAGCTTGGTGAAGGGGCTGGGTCAGCCTGTTTTGCTTTAATCGTGGTAGGGGTAAGTGCTGTCCCCTTTTTCTCCTGTTTTGCAGCTTGCCCCTATAGTTTAGTGGTGGGTGCATTGATTTTTATATACTCAGCTCATACAGTATATTTTTAAGTTTGCCCCATCTAAGGTCCCTGCCGTCTTGCTTTATTCCTCCCCAGAATTTGTTGTTTGGCCACCATGCCCCGTCCTGCCATTCCTCTGGTGCCCCTGCCCGTTATATTGACGTTTCTCCCTCTCCGCTCAGCCCCTCTGGCCAGAGCTCAATGCTTCCGGCTGATACAGCGGCTGCCAGTGCCCGTCCCCAGGCGCGTGCGCGCGGCGCGAGATCGCGTCCCTTCCCCTCTGGTTCCGCGGGCGCCAGAGGATCGCTCCGGTGCAGCGGGCAACGGAAGGGGAAGGAGTGGTGGCCGGCAGCCAGGCAGTGTGAGCGGTCGGCGGGGGGGTGCACTCGCAAGTGGCTTCTGCGCCCAGCACCGCTGAGAGTCTCTGGAAGCGACTCGGATGGCTGCGGGGCTGTGGGGAGGGGTGGGGCCAGTGACTCTTCCACTGGCCGATCTTCCCTGCCAGCTGCTGTTTCGCGGGTGCAAGCGCGCGTCCGCGTGCCCAAGATACTGTTGTTCTCCCTGGGAGCTCTCTCCACTCCAGCAGGAGAGGCTTCCAGGCTCCTGTCAGAGTCAATGCGCAGGCCCAGAGGGGGGACAGTATGGGGGCTGTGGCCATGCAATTGTTTCTGCGGGTGGAGGCAAGGGGGGTCAGGGGGTGCTGCGACAGGTAGGATGCTAAGGGGGAGAGTAAGGGGACAGGTGGTGGCTGGCACCAGTCCCAGTGGGAGGCGGCCAGGACAGCGTAGCCTTGATGGAGGGGCCGTCCCTGCTTCGGAGCAGGGGGATGAAGGGACTGGTGGGGCTTCGGCTGCGGTCCTGGATTTCTCCGCCATTGCAGCTGCGATGTCGGCTATGACAGCTGCATTTGCGCCATTTTTGTCAGCTGTGTCCCTGGGTGGCATTTCCGCAGTGCCCGCATCTGGTGATGCGGCTGTTCTCCCTGGTACTTCTGTCCCCGCCATGGCGCAATTTTTTCACGCGTGCCGCAGTTTAGGTTCCGCCGCAGCGTTGCTAGGTGGCAATGCTCTGACCTCTGCAGGGGCGTCTGCTTTCATTCCTGCCGGTGGGGCTTCGGCTCCCGGGGCGGCTTTGCCTTCTTTTTCAGATTCGGAAGCGGGGGATGATCGGGAGGAGGAGACGGTTGTGGAGGACGTGTCGCCATCGGGAGTCGGGACCCCAGGTGAGTGGGAGTTACGTTTGGACAGGAGGGTCTTCTTCCTCTTCCTGCAGTGGGTCTAGTAGGTCTATCTCCTCTACATCATCTTTGCAGTCAGCAGCTAGTAGCGCCACGAAGGCTAAGAACAGGGCTTGTAAATACGCGCGGCGGGAGGCACGGCACCGTGATAGGCGGCATAAGAGAAGTAGGGTTGCTAGTAGTTCCAGTACCGCCAGGAGGCAGCATAATTTGCCGGGTGTAGTTCACTGCGATTACACGGTGGTGTTGCGTGGTGTGCTGGAGAGTTGCAGGAAAAAGATTCAGCGGGGAGAATACGTTGATCTTTTCACTCTGACAGACGATACCAAAAGGTAAGGGAAGGAAGCGCTTGCGAAGTGCGGTATAGGAGCGGAGGCCTTCCGATCTTACGACAATTGGTTGGCGGGTTTCTGCGTGTTCGCGGCATGCTATTTAGAGGATCAGCCAGAGGAGCACATCAACATCATCAGGTATATAAACCTCGTCCATGACATGCAGCGCCAGTCTAAGGACGATACGTGGCTGCATTATTATAAACAGTTTAGTCAGAAAAAAGATTGCCTGCACATCATTGACTTCGGGTGCAAAGATGTGGAGGTATGGCTTAGGGTCACGAGAGCACAGGATATGAAGCAGGCCTCTAAAGGGGTGTCCGTTGCTCAGCCCGGAAGGGCGAATCAGTCGCGGACCGCTTTTGAGGCATCTGCTCGAGACGCCTTTGGGGAACAGGCCGGTCCGCAGCGCAGGCGACGTCGAAAGGGAAGTGCTTTGCATTTAACAATTCTGCATGCTCCCTTGGTCAACGTTGTCGTTTTCGACACATCTGTTTGTGCTGTAACGGATCCCACCCCTCTTCCAATTGTTTTCGGTCTGGGCGACAGGGAGCCAAGGCAGCCGGGGGCGCGGCCGGCAAGACAGCCGGTGGGGTTGCCACTAACTAGGGCGCCGACCCCGATTCATTTGGAGGCCATGCGCAAATGGTTGGGGTGGTATCTGAACAGGGACGACACAAATATTTTGTCTGATAGTTTTACGTCTGGTTTTTGGTTGCTGGTGGAAGGTGAGGTTGTGGTACGGGCCGCTAGGAACCTGCAGTCTGCTCGAGATTTTCCCGAGGTCCTTCAGGAAAAGGTCGAGCAGGAGGTTCGTCTGGGTAGGATGGCGGGCCCCTTTGCGCTGCCGCCAGTGAAGAATTTAATCATTTCCCAAGTGGGTGTGGTGCCCAAAAAGGCCCCAGGGAAGTTTTGGCTCATTCAGCATTTGTCTTATCCATCGGGG
This sequence comes from Pseudophryne corroboree, assembly GCF_028390025.1. NCBI lineage: Eukaryota > Metazoa > Chordata > Amphibia > Anura > Myobatrachidae > Pseudophryne > Pseudophryne corroboree. Next base: position 768,945,931 of record NC_086447.1, read on the forward strand.
TCCTCTGTTAACGATGCTGTTCCACCGTAATATTGTTCGGTGGTTTATCAGTCTTTTGAGGATGCACTTGGCATGGTATGGGGCCTCATGGCTAAGCTTGATGTTGAATCGGCCTTCCGTTTACTTCCGTTACACCCGGAGTCGTTCAGATTCATGAATTTCCGCGTTGGGGAGGAATACTTCATAGACAAGTGCTTGCCTATGGGGTGTTCCGTTTCGTGCGCCTTTTTCGAGAAGTTCAGCACCTTTTTGTATTGGTGTGTGGAGTCTTCTTGCGGGGGTTGCGGGATCGCACACTATCTTGACGACTTCCTGTGTATGGGGCCCGCAAATTCTCCACGTTGTGATGAACTGTTGTTCTCGCTGCGTGCGTTGTTGAGGCATTTTGGCGTACCTGTGGCCGAGGGCAAAACGGAGGGGCCTCTCTCTTGTTTCTCTTTTTTGGGTATCGAAATCGATACTATCGTAGGTACTTGCCGGCTGCCTCAGGACAAGGTTGCGAAGCTTCAGGAGTCCATAGCGCAGTGCTTGGAGCGACGTAAGGTAATGTTGCGGGAGGCTCAATCCCTGTTGGGGCTGTTGAACTTTGCCTGTAGGGTGATTCCCATGGGCAGAGTTTTTTGATGGAAGTTGGAGCGGTCCACGGCTGGAGTGTCCAGGTCGCATCATTTTGTCCGTTTATCTGTTGAAATTAAGAGGGACCTATCTGTGTGGGTTTAGTTTCTGGCGGACTTTAATGGTGTTCTGATCTGGATGGCCCCACTCGTTGACAGTTTCGAATTGCAGCTATTCACGGATGCAGCGGGCTCGTCAGGGTTCGGTTGTTATCTGCGCGGGGCTTGGTGCGCAGCATCATGGCCCGAGTCTTGGTCAAAGGAGGGGCTGACCAGTGACCTGTTGTTATTGGAGCTTTTTCCCATCATGGTTGCCTTGGAGGTTTGGGGGGAGCGGCTTCGCAATCGCAGTATTCTTTTTCATTGCGATAATTTGAGAGTCGTGCATGCTGTTAACAATCAGAGAGCTAAAGCACTGCGAGTCCTGCGGGTATTGTCGCGGCTAGTGCTGACTTGCATGCGCTGTAATATCCTGATTCGGGCTCAGCACGTTCCCGAGGTCGATAATGGGATCGCCGACGCATTGTCCAGAGAGCAGTGGGATAGGTTCTGTTTCTTGGCCCCTGAGGCTGATTCAGTGGGTTTGCCCTGCCCTTCTTATGTTTGGCAGGTCATCGAGGCGGACCACTCTCCGCCACTCTCTCCAACCACTCTCAAGGGATACCATCAGGCCTGGAAGGAATGGGAAGACTTTTCCCATGACCAAGGGCCTAGAGGTAAGAAGCGTCAGAGGTTGTTTCTAGACTTCGTGTGGCAGCTTTTCGTAATGGGTAGATCGAGAGCAGTGGTGTCTCGCTACCTCGCTGGGATATCCTTTTTCTCAAAGCTAAAGGGTGTTCCGGATTTTACGAAGAGTTTCCTTTTAACAAAGGCTCTTAAAGGTTGGGCGCGCTCGGCGCCTGTGCCTCCTGATTGGAGGCGCCCTATCGATGCGTCCCTGCTTCCTTTCATCATTGGAGCAGTGGCGGAGGTGGCGGACTCCCGTTTGAAGCGCTTTTATTTCAATTGGCTTTTTCCATGGCATTCCACGGAGCATTTAGGGTCTCTGAGTTGGTCGCAGCTTCTAAAAGGACAGATGCCATTATGCGGCGTGCTGATGTTATCGTGGGTGTGGGGTCTGTGCTGTGCAGGCTGCGTCACTCCAACACTGATCAGATGGGTAAAGGCCATTGGGTCACTTTGGCACCATCAAGTAGTGGGGAATGTTGTCCGGTGGCATTGGCTAATCGGTACATGGAGGTGAGGCCCTTGTTAGAAGGGTCTTGGCTTCTGCATTATGATGGGTTGCCATTGACTAAATAACAATTTACTTGGATGATGCAGCGCTGCCTGTCCGGTTTGGGCCTCTCCCCTCGGGATTTTGGTTTGCATTCATTTAGAATTGGGGCCGCCACTTCCGCAGCATCTGCAGGGCTTGCGGTGGCCGAAATTAAGGCTTTGGGCCGCTGGAAGTTGGCTAATTACAAGCGTTACATTCGGCCCGTTGTTGCGTAAGCACGTTGTTGTTACTACTAACACTTTGTTTGTTTGACAGTTTGTGTGTTTCAGTTCATTGTATATGTGCTGTGTTGTTTGTCTCCCCTGTCCTCCCTACTCGGATGGCTAGCTACTCGCCACTGCTGGCAGTGGGGGTCTGGAGTGCTTTGCGATTTTTTGCCTGAACTGACGGACTGAATTGGCTTATTTCAATTAATTCGGCTAATTGACATCTAATTAAAAGTTCCTCAGCAGGCTTTTACATTTCACATGAATTAATAAAAATAAAAATAATAATAAAAGATTTTTTGCAAACGCCTGTGAAAAGAAAAAATGGTTAATGAGCAATGTTTACAGCACTTTCGTGCTAATGTGAGAAGTCCTGTGCGGGAGTCCTTTTTTGTAAATGCCGGCACTTTGGTCCGTACTGCGGCTGCAGTGGGAAAGTCTAACTAACTATCCCTAGTGCTGCCTACCTTTCAGTCACGTCCAGACTGTACTTCTTTCTTGCGGATCGCGTCCTGCCGGCTGGTCCCAATGTTGGTACACGCGCTCCCGTCTTCACACCCGTTTGGCGCAGGTGGGATGACGTCAGGGCTTCACTCACTGATTCAAAGAATCAGTGAGTGAACCCCTGACGTCATCCCACCTGCGGTTGCTAAGTTTGTGGTGGCTCATGGCGGTGCCGTAGTTTGGCACCAGCGGATCCAGTTCCGGTGCTTTTACTTGTTTAGACCAGAAGGGGTTCACTTGACTAGACAGGAATTGTGTATATTCCTTGAGGATCTGTTTTCGGTGGTGTGTTCTTTGGGTTAGGGGTATGGTGGCGGAGCGTAGTTTCTGTTGAGCAGAACTTTCCTGTTGGTGGGAAAGAATGGCAAGTTACCTGTTTGTTGGATTAAAGAAGTTGCTTGAAGGTCATTTGGTGGTTGGTTTTTAGGTGCGCTCACCTTCGCTGACTGGTATACATCAGCTGGATCGCCTTTATGGGGGCAGCCTCATCACCTTCACGGGTGGGTAGTCAAGATGGAGGTTGAGCGGATACCTATTGTGTGTTGGATGGTTTACTTCAGTTTTGTAGGATAGGTTTTGTTCATGGGATAGGGTTGTTTTAGCCATTCTTTCTGGCCACCATACTTTAAATTAATTATTCACACAGTTATTAGTTCATTTAAATAAATAGCTAACAGTTTTCTAACAAATTCAAGTCTCCGTGTCATTATTTATTACTTAAGTGTTAAGATGTTATTGTTTAAGGCATACTTGCCTACTTTTGAAAAAGCATTTCAGAGAGATGTGAAAGTGACACCTATCAGCACGGACGTGTACTGCTACATCTGAGAGGCGTGTCATGAAAATGACTTACATCCTAATGTAAATAAGCCCCAAAGTTAGTAAGATCTATTTGCTGAAGAAAAGACACTGATATTTTGCAGGATTTGTTTGTGTATTGTATTCTACAAAAGGTTCCATATACTGTAAGTGGCCACGAGAAACCTTATTTAAAATGCATGTAGCCATAGGAATCACTGTGCCTTATACCCAATGCAGGGAAACGGCACTGATGATCCCATTTGAATGTATGTATCTCTGATTTCATTTTTCCCCCAAGAATGTAATAGCTACATAATGGGGGTAAGGTGCAATCAGGGATATTGATGGACTATTCAGGGAGTGAGGGAGATTGCAGCTATTTCAGGGAGTTTAAGGTATGCAGAACAATCCTCAGACTATATGAGGTTTAAAGAAATTCCATTATACCTGTGTTCATTTACCACTTTGCACTATTCCAGACCAGTCAGCTCTGTGTTATTGTTCAAGCATATCTTGTTTTGTCACTTGAAAATGTATGTATGGAAAATCTCTGGTTAACATAATGAAGAAATCATTTTTCTCTTGAAATATGTTGTGTTTGAAGCCCACATTGTCTTCTTGCTGTAGCAGTAACGAGTGACAGTGTTACGGTATTTCTGTGCCTGTTTATAGAAATATATAATTCAACACAATGGCATAACCCAGAGCCTGTTTCTTGACAAAACCCACAATGCATGTTTCAAGATCTGGGATCAAGGATTTGACTTATAATAATGGTGATAATGCCTCAGTAATCCATTTTTAGTGTGCACAAAGGATGCACTGTTCTATTGTAATTATTGTGTACGAAGCCTAATCGAATTAACAATACAATTAGTTTTGCAAAATGAAAAGCAGCCCACTTAGTACATTTGAACTGCAAACTGTACTATAACATATACAGAGAATTATAAGACAATAATGCAGTCTGTATCATACAGTATTTTTATTACATACTGCAATTTACTATTTCTGCATTATATTCAGTCGCATTTACTGTGTCAAGGCTCACAGTACTGCATTCAAAATTAATAATTACCCCACGATACTAACCTGAAGTTCCCTGGTAATTGTGTCTTAAATCTCTAGTGGCACACTGTATAAACTAAATATATTCAAGTACCCATATATATGGGCACGTGTGTGTGTGTGTGTGTGTGTGTGTGTGTGTGTGTGTGTGTGTGTGTGTGTGTGTGTGTGTGTGTGTGTGTGTGTGTGTGTGTGTGTGTGTGTATATATATACATACATACAGGTTGAGTATCCCTTATCCAAAATGCTTGGGACCAGAAGTATTTTGGATATCTGATTATTCCGTATTTTGGAATAATTGCATACCATAATGAGATATCATGGACGATGGGACCCAAGTCTAAGCACAGAATGCATTTATGTTTCATATATACCTTATATACACAGCCTGAAGGTAATTTTAGCCAATATTTTTAATAACTTTGTGCATTAAACAAAGTGTGTGTACATTCACACAATTCATTTATGTTTCATATACACCTTATACACACAGCCTGAAGGTCATTTAATACAATATCTTTAATAACTTTGTGTGTTAAACAAAGTTTGTGCACATTGAGCAATCGGAAAACAAAGGTTTCACTATCTCACTCTCACTCATAATATTCCGTATTTCGGAATATTCCGTATTTCGGATTATTTGGATATGGGATACTCAACCTGTATATATAATATATATATATATGCACATATACACACGCACGCACAGTATATATATATATATATATATATATATATATAGTTTACAGATGGCCCGGCATTCTCCCCCCCCAGGCCTCTGGAACAGTGATGTAATCTCCAGTGTATACAAACAGCGGCACTTAGAGTCTTTTAGACAAAAAAATTGTATTTCACATCACAAAGAAATCCAACGTTTCGGGGCTCACATGCCCCTTTGTCAAGGTATGTTCTGCTGTTTGTATACACTGGAGACTATATATATATATATTAGAGATGAGCAGGTTCGGTTCCTTGGAATCCGAACCCCCCCGAACTTCACCCATTTTACACGGTTCCGAGGCAGACTCGAATCTTCCCGCCTTGCTCGGTTAACCCGAGCGCGCCCGAACGTCATCATCCCGCTGTCGTATTCTCGCGAGATTCGTATTCTATATAAGGAGCCGCGCGTCGCCGCCATTTTTCACTCGTGCATTGGAGATGATAGGGAGAGGACGTGCAGCATTCTCTCAGTTTCTGTGTTCCGTGTGCTGCAAATATCTGTGCTCAGTGTGCTGCAAATATCTATGCTCAGTGTGCTGCAAATATCTGTGCTCAGTGTGCTTTATTGTGGGGACTGGGGACCACCAGTATTATATAGTAGGAGGACAGTGCAGAGTTTTGCTGACCAGTGACCACCAGTATTATACGTTCTCTGCCTGAAAAACACTCCATATCTGTGCTGCATTGTAGTATATAGTAGGAGGACAGTGCAGAATTTTGCTGACCAGTGATCACCAGAATTATATCAGTACAGTACAGTAGTCCACTGCTCTACCTACCTCTGTGTCGTCAAGTATATTATCCATCCATACCTGTGGCGCATTTAAGTTTTTGTGCGCAGTATATATATAGTAGTAGGACAGTGCATAATTTTGCTGACCACCAGTATAAAATATATAGCAGTACGGTACAGTAGGCCACTGCTCTACCAACCTCTGTGTCGTCAAGTATACTATCCATCCATACCTGTGGTGCATTTAAGTTTTTGTGCGCAGTATATATATATAGTACTAGGACAGTGCATCATTTTGCTGACCACCAGTATATAATATATAGTAGTACGGTACAGTAGGCCACTGCTCTACCTACCTCTGTGTCGTCAAGTATACTATCCATCCATACCTGTGGTGCATTTTAGTTGTTGTGCGCAGTAGTAGGAGGACAGTGCATAATTTTGCTGACCACCAGTATATAATATATAGCAGTACGGTACAGTAGGCCACTGCTCTACCTATCTCTGTGTAATCAAGTATACTATCCATCCATACCTGTGGTGCATTTAAGTTTTTGTGCGCAGTATATATATATATATATAGTAGTAGGACAGTGCATAATTTTGCTGACCACCAGTATATAATATATAGCAGTATGGTACAGTAGGCCACTGCTCTACCTACCTCTGTGTCGTCAAGTATACTATCCATCCATACCTGCGGTGCATTTAAGTTTTTGTGCGCAGTATATATATAGTAGTAGGACAGTGCATAAATTTGCTGACCACCAGTATATAATATATAGCAGTATGGTACAGTAGGCCACTGCTCTACCTACCTCTGTGTCGTCAAGTATACTATCCATCCATACCTGTGGTGCATTTTAGTTGTTGTGCGCAGTAGTAGGAGGACATTGCATAATTTTGCTGACCATCAGTATATAATATATAGCAGTACGGTACAGTAGGCCACTGCTCTACCTACCTCTGTGTCATCAAGTATACTATCCATCCATACCTGTGGTGCATTTAAGTTTTTGTGCGCAGTATATATATAGTAGTAGGACAGTGCATAATTTTGCAGACCACCAGTATATAATATATAGCAGTATGGTACAGTAGGCCACTGCTCTACCTACCTCTGTGTCGCCAAGTATACTATCCATCCATACCTGTGGTGCATTTAAGTTTTTGTGCGCAGTATATATATATATAGTAGTAGGACAGTGCATAATTTTGCTGACCACCAGTATATAATATATAGCAGTACGGTACAGTAGGCCACTGCTCTACCTACCTCTGTGTCGTCAAGTATACTATCCATCCATACCTGTTATTCATTTAAGTTTTTGTGCGCAGTATATATATAGTAGTAGGACAGTGCATAATTTTGCTGACCACCAGTATATAATATATAGCAGTACAGTACAGTAGGCTACTGCTCTATCTACCTCTGTGTCGTCAAGTATACTATCCATCCATACCTGTGGTGCATTTTAGTTATTGTGCGCAGTAGTAGGAGGACAGTGCATAATTTTGCTGACCACCAGTATATAATATATAGCAGTATGCTACAGTAGGCCACTGCTCTACCAACCTCTGTGTCGTCAAGTATACTATCCATCCATACCTGTGGTGCATTTTAGTTTTTGTGCGCAGTATGTATAAAGTAGTAGGACAGTGCATAATTTTGCTGACCACCAGTATATAATATATAGCAGTACGGTACAGTAGGCCACTGCTCTACCTACCTCTGTGTCGTCAAGTATACTATCCATCCATACCTGTGGTGCATTTTAGTTTTTGTGCGCAGTAGTAGGAGGACAGTGCATAATTTTGCTGACCACCAGTATATAATATATAGCAGTATGGCACAGTAGGCCACTGCTCTACCTACCTCTGTGTCGTCAAGTATACTATCCATCCATACCTGTGTTGCATTTAAGTTTTTGTGCACAGTATATATAGTAGTAGGACAGTGCATAATTTTGCTGACCACCAGTTTATAATATATAGCAGTACGGTACAGTAGGCCACTGCTCTACCTACCTCTGTGTCGTCAAGTATACTATCCATCCATACCTGTGGTGCATTTTAGTTGTTGTGCGCAGTAGTAAGAGGACAGTGCATAATTTTGCTGACCACCAGTATATAATATATAGCAGTACGGTACAGTAGGCCACTGCTCTACCTACCTCTGTGTCGTCAAGTATACTATCCATCCATACCTGTGGTGCATTTAAGTTTTTGTGCGCAGTATATATATAGTAGTAGGACAGTGCATAATTTTGCTGACCACCAGTATATAATATATAGCAGTACGGTACAGTAGGCCATTGCTATTGATATATTACTGGCATATAATTCCACACATTAAAAAATGGAGAACAAAAATGTGTGTAAAATAGGGAAAGATCAAGATCCACTTCCACCTCGTGCTGAAGCTGTTGCCACTAGTCATGGCCGAGATGATGAAATGCCATCAATGTCGTCTGCCAAGGCCGATGCCCAATGTCATAGTAGAGAGCACATAAAATCCAAAAAACAAAAGTTCAGTAAAATGACCCAAAAATCTAAATTAAAAGCGTCTGAGGAGAAGCGTAAACTTGCCAATATGCCATTTATGACACGGAGTGGCAAGGAACGGCTGAGGCCCTCTCCTATGTTCCTCATGACTAGTGGGTCAGCTTCACATGAGGAAGGAAGCACTCATCCTCCCGCTAGAAAAATGAAAAGACTGAAGCTGGCAAAAGCACAGCAAAGAACTGTGCATTCTTCTAAATCACAAATCCCCAAGGAGAGTCCAATTGTGTCGGTTGCGATGCCTGACCTTCCCAACACTGGACCGGAAGAGGTGGCGCCTTCCACCATTTGCACGCCCCCTGCAAGTGCTGGAAGGAGCACCCGCAGTCAAGTTCCTGATAGTCAAATTGAAGATGTCACTGTTGAAGTACACCAGGATGAGCATATGGGTGTTGCTGGTGCTGGGGAGGAAATTGACAAGGAGTATTCTGATGGTGAGGTGGTTTGTTTAAGTCAGGCACCCGATGAGACACCTGTTGTCCGAGGGACGAATATGGCCATTGACATGCCTGGTCAAATTACAAAAAAAATCACCTCTTCGGTGTGGAATTATTTCAACAGAAATGCGGACAACTGATGTCAAGCCGTGTGTTGCCTTTGTTAAGCGGTAATAAGTAGGGGTAAGGACGTTAACCACCTAGGAACATCCTCCCTTATACGTCACCTGGAGTGCATTCATCAGAAGTCATTGACAAGTTCAAAAACTTTGGGTGACAGCGGAAGCAGTCCACTGACCACTAAATCCCTTCCTCTTGTAACCAAGCTCCTGCAAACCACACCACCAACTCCCTCAGTGTCAATTTCCTCCTTAGACAGGAAAGCCAATAGTCCTGCAGGCCATGTCACTGTCAAGTCTGACGAGTCCTCTCCTGCCTGGGATTCCTCCGATGCATCCTTGAGTGTAACGCCTACTGCTGCTGGCGCTGCTGGGAGTCGATCGTCATCCCAGAGGGGAAGTCGGAAGACCACTTGTACTACTTCCAGTAAGCAATTGACTGTCCAACAGTCCTTTGCGAGGAAGATGAAATATCACAGCAGTCATCCTGCTGCAAAGCGGATAACTCAGGCCTTGGCAGCCTGGGTGGTAAAAAACGTGTTTCCGGTATACACCGTTAATTCACCGGGAACTAGAGATTTGATTGAGGTACTGTGTACCCTGTACCAAATACCATCTAGGTTCCATTTCTCTAGGCAGGCGATACCGAAAATGTACACAGACGTCAGAGAAAGAGTCACCAGTGTCCTAAAAAATGCAGTTGTACCCAATGTCCACGGAGATGTGGACAAGTGGAGCAGGGCAGACTCAGGACTATATGACTGTGACAGCCCACTGGGTAGATGTATTGCCTCCCGCAGCAAGAACAGCAGCGGCGGCACCAGTAGCAGCATCTCGCAAACGCCAACTCGTTCCTAGGCAGGCTACGCTTTGTATCACCGCTTTCCATAAGAGGCACACAGCTGACAACCTCTTACGGAAACTGAGGAACATCATCGCAGAATGGCTTACCCCAATTGGACTCTCCTGGGGATTTGTGACATCGGACAACGCCACCAATATTGTGCGTGCATTACATGTGGGCAAATTCCAGCACGTCCCATGTTTTGCACATACATTGAATTTGGTGGTGCAGAATTATTTAAAAAACTACAGGGAAGTGCAAGAGATGCTGTCGGTGGCCCAAAGAATTGAGGGCCACTTTCGGCATTCAGCCACCGCGTTCGGAAGACCATCAAACACTCCTGAACCTGCCCTGCCATCATCTGAAGCAAGAGGTGGTAACGAGGTGGAATTCAACCCTCTATATGCTTCAGAGGATGGAGGAGCAGCAAAAGGCCATTCAAGCCTATACAGCTACCTATGATATAGGCAAAGGAGGGGGAATGCACCTGACTCAAGCGCAGTGGAGAATGATTTCAACGTTGTGCAAGGTTCTGCAACCCTTTGAACTTGCCACACGTGAAGTCAGTTCAGACACTGCCAGCCTGAGTCAGGTCATTCCCCTCATCAGGCTTTTGCAGAAGAAGCTGGAGAGATTGAAGGAGGAGCTAAAACAAAGCAATTCCGCTAGGCATGTGGTACTTATGGATGGAGCCCTTAATTCGCTTAACCAGGATTCACGGGTGGTCAATCTGTTGAAATCAGAGCACTACATTTTGGCCACCGTGCTCGATCCTAGATTTAAAACCTACGTTGGATCTCTCTTTTCGGCAGACACAAGTCTGCAGAGGTTCAAAGACCTGCTGGTGAGAAAATTGTCAAGTCAAGCGGAACGTGACCCGTCAACAGCTCCTCCTTCACATTCTCCCGCAACTGGGGCTGCGAGGAAAAGGCTAAGAATTCCGAGCCCACCTGCTGGCGGTGATGCAGGGCAATCTGGTCCGGACTGAAGGACCTGCCAACGATTACTGACATGTTGTCTACTGTCACTGCATATGATTCTGTCACCATTTAAAGAATGGTGGAGGATTATATGAGTGACCGCATCCAAGTAGGCACGTCAGACAGTCCGTACGTATACTGGCAGGAAAAAGAGGCAATTTGGAGGCCCTTGCACAAACTGGCTTTATTTTACCTAAGTTGCCCCCCCTCCAGTGTGTACTCCGAAAGAGTGTTTAGTGCAGCCGCTCACCTTGTCAGCAATCGGCATACGAGGTTACTTCCAGAAAATGTGGAGAAGATAATGTTCATCAAAATTAATTATAATCAATTCCTCCGTGGAGACATTCACCAGCAATTGCCTCCGGAAAGTACACAGGGACCTGAGATGGTGGATTCCAGTGGGGACGAATTAATAATCTGTGAGGAGGGGGATGTACACATTGAAAGGGATGAGGAATCGCACGATGAGGTCCGGACTGAAGGACATCTTGCCTCTGTAGAGCCAGTTTGTGCAAGGAGAGATTGATTGCTTCTTTTTTGGTGGGGGCCCAAACCAACCAGTCATTTCAGTCACAGTCGTGTGGCAGACCCTGTCGCTGAAATGATGGGTTTGTTAAAGTGTGCATGTCCTGTTTATACAACATAAGGGTGGGTGGGAGGGCCCAAGGACAATTCCATCGTGCACCTCTTTTTTCTTTCATTTTCCTTTGCATCATGTGCTGTTTGGGGACTATTTTTTTGAAGTGCCATCCTGTCTGACACTGCAGTGCCACTCCTAGATGGGCCAGGTGTTTGTGTCGGCCACTTGGGTCGCTTAGCTTAGTCACACAGCTACCTCATTGCGCCTCTTTTTTTCTTTGCATCATGTGCTGTCTGGGGACTATTTTTTTAATCTGCCATCCTGTCTGACACTGCAGTGCCACTCCTAGATGGGCCAGGTGTTTGTGTCGGCCACTTGGGTCGCTTAGCTTAGCCATCCAGCGACCTTGGTGCACCTCTTTTTTTCTTTGCATCATGTGCTGTTTGGGGACTATTTTTTGAAGTGCCATCCTGTCTGACACTGCAGTGCCACTCCTAGATGGGCCAGGTGTTTGTGTCGGCCACTTGGGTTGCTTAGCTTAGTCATCCAGCGACCTCGGTGCAAATTTTAGGACTAAAAATAATATTGTGAGGTGTGAGGTGTTCAGAATAGACTGGAAATGAGTGGAAATTATGGTTATTGAGGTCAATAGTACTATGGGTTCAAAATAACCCCCAAATTCTATGATTTAAGCTGTTTTTGAGGGGGTTTTGTAAAAAAAAACCTCCCGAATCCAAAACACACCCGAATCCGACAAAAAAATTTCAGGGAGGTTTTGCCAAAAACACGTCCGAATCCAAAACACGGCCGCGGAACCGAATCCAAAACCAAAACACAAAACCCAAAAAATGTCCGGTGCACATCACTAATATATATATATACATAGGCTTTGGATTGGAGGCACTCGCGGCATAAAGAAGGAGCCAGACAGCAAGTCTGGATAATCATGGTTTCAATGTTACCTTGACATGACTTGCTGTCTGTCTCCTTATTTATGCCGCGAGTGCCGCCGATCCAAGTCCTATGCTATAGGTTATAGAGCAACTGTTACCCTTGGAAGGCACCAGCTTTTTTCAAGATATTTATATTTCATTGGAGCTAGGAATGCTGGTTATTGTTTTTTTGTGTGTGTATATATATATATATATATATATATATATAGTTCATAGCTGGGCGGCACTTAGAGACTGTCATAAGTCGTAAAGGTGAACAAGCCCCCACGGGGCTTGTTCACCTTTACGACTTATGACAGTCTCTGAGTGCCGCCCAGCTATGAACTATGTGATGCAGGGACAACTCTGAGGGGAAGGCACCGGAGCGGGCTATTCGTAAGACCGGAGTGCCAGGGTCCTATTTTGGTTCGTTTATATATATATATATATATATATATATATATATATAATATAGCCATTCATACTGAGTTTCAGAAATAATATTGTCTGCCTTTACTGAATCCAGCAATAATTGTAGAATTTTAACACCTGTTTCAGACACTTTGGAAACACAAAGGTTAATAAGAATCACAAGGAGACGCCATCTTAACTTACACAGATATCAATTAATTTAGAATAAAAGATTATGGGGGTTATTCTGAGTTGTTAGCACACCAAAAAAGTTAGCAATTGGGTAAAACCATGTTGCACTGCAGGTGGGGTAGATGTAACAGGTGCACAGAGATTTAGATTTGGGTGGGGTGTGTTCAAACTGAAATCTAAATTGCAGTGTAAAAATAAAGCTGCCAGTATTTACAATGCGCAGAAACAATAGACCCACCCAAATCTAAATCTCTCTGCACATGTTACATCTGCCCTACCTGCAGCGTAACATGGTTTTGCCCGATAGCTAACTTTTTGGGTTTGTAAACAACTCATCTCAGCTTTACTCAAAATGCTCGAGGAGCCCTTGTCACTGTATCACTGACTGGAAAGTCTGGAACGGACATCCCTGCTGTCAGTTCTGGGATGAGGCTGACTTTTGTGGTGCAGCTTACAGACTTATATACTGTACATATAGATACAGGACGTTCTGCCTGGATACATTATACTTAAAAGTAGAGATGAGCGGGTCCAGTTCAACTTCTCAGAGAACCGGACCCACCTCAACTTTACATCCGAGTCCAGATCCAAGTCCGGCTCGAGGCTGCAGTGCAAACCCAAACTCTGATCCCAAAATGAGGCCAAACATCATCATCCCGCTGTCGGATTCTCACAGGGTTTTGGATTCTATAAAGGTCCCGGTGATTGGCGCCATTTTCACTACAGCTGTGGAGAGTGCATTGAACGGACGTGTCCGTCTCAGTGCTGTGGTTGTGGTGCATGGGGATGCTGCCTGCTGTATGGCTGGTGTAATAGTCAAGGGGTGCTTTGTATGTCATCTGGTGGTGTATCTGACAACAAGGGGTGATCTGTCCACATACCTCCAGGGGCTCTGCCCCAGTGTTAAAAATAATCCCAGTATACTGTGTATGTACATCCAGGGTCTGGTGTGTCCTATGTATCAGTATCAGTCCAGGGGTGATCTGTCTGTCGTCTGGTGGTGTATCTGACAGCAAGGGGTGATCTGTCCATCCTAGGGGTGATCTGTCTATCCATCCAGGGGCTCTGCCCCAGCGTAAAATTCAAATAATAAAAGCTAAAAATCCTAAAATATAATTTAAAAAATATATATTTTTTTGTTTCTGCTGTACCCCAGTATATTATATGATTTTTATTTTATTTTCATAAGTACTTAGACACTGCCAGTCAGATCGCAGTATATTATTATTTCATACTCATACATGTATTGCGCGACACTGTCGGTGAAATTAAACTGCAGTGTTTGATTACTTTTTCTGACTCATAAATGTATTGTGCGACATTGTGGGTGAAATTAAACTGCAGTGTTTGATTACTTTTTCTGACTCATAAATGTATTGTGCAACATTGTGGGTGAAATTAAACTGCAGTGTTTGATTACTTTTTCTGACTCATACACATATTGTGCGACATTGGGTGAAGGTGGTATCACAGTGAAATATTTGTGCTGTACCCCAGTATATTATATGATTATTATTTTTTCATAAGTACTGTGACACTGCCGGTCAGACTGCAGTATATTATTATTTCATACTTGTGTGTCACTGTGGGTGAAATTAAACTGCAGTGTTTGATTACTTTTTCTGGCTCATATACAAATTGTACGAAATTGTTGGTGAAATTAAACCAAAGTGTTTGATTACTATTTCTGACTATAAAAATTTTTGTGCAAATTGTGGTGTGTGCTGCACCCTACTTCATTCGTGTTTGATTATAGATATGGAGGATGAACAATTGAGAGGAGAGCAGGAAGCACATACTAGTCCGTCAACGTCATCTACTAAGGTCGATGCCCAGGAACATGGAGGGCTTAAGTCAGTGCATGTAAAATCTTTGAATTTTACAGTGATAAAGAGGCAGTAAGACAAACTGTGCATTCAGAACCGTCAGACATTCTTGAGGAACGTTTAGGGGTGTCTACGTCACCTATGTGTGAGTCTGACATTTCTCACACTAGAGAAGTCTCTTTATTTCCTTCCACCATTTCTGCACTATCTGCACTTGTGGGGAGCAGTACAAGTAAAGATGTGATAATGAAGACATAATAGAAATTGAGGATTCATGGGTAGAAGTGGGACAGGATGAGGGGGATATGTGTGTACTATCTGAAAGTGAGTATGTTGATGATGTTGTTTGTGTTGTTTTTGCAGGTGTTGCCCATGATAAAAAGAAAGCCATTGTGATGCCTGGGCATAAGACCAAAAAAGCCACCTCTTGGGTGTGGGATTATTTCCCCCCAAATCCTAACAATGTTTGTGTAGGCATCTGCTCCATTTGTGAGGTCAAGTAGTAGAGGTAGGGACATTAGTCACCTAGGTACCTCCTACATGTTACGTCATTTGCGGCGAAGACATTAAATTTATTGTACAAGATTATAATGTAATTAACACCCTCATCATCAACATCCTCATCATTAGTGATTGGAGCTAGTACTTCTAAAGAATTGTTTTGGGCGGGCCTAACCAAAGCAAGCACTTCAGCCACAAAAGTGTCAGTCCCTGTCGCTGAATGCTTGCTTTGTTAAATTGTGCATGTCCTTTTTAATATCCAACATAAGGGTGAGTGGGAGAGCCCAAGGACAATTAATTTTACGCCACTTTTCATTTCTGCACTGCCGTGTGGCAATGTTTCACATATGTGCTGTAAACCGCTATCTGTTTGTGCTTCTGCTGTGTCGGTTAGTGACCAGCCGCCTCACTGCAACCTTTGGCCTAAAATGGATGAAAACAATATTGTGAACTGTGAGGTACTCAAAATTAATTGGAATTGACTGGAAATGAATGTTATTGATGTTAATAATACTGTAGGAACAAAAACAGGTCTAAATTCTGTGATTATAGCTGTTTCTATGATTTTTTACAGATCCAATTTACAGATCCAAAACCCACAAGTGCAGTTTTGGCAAAACCAATACAGATCCAAAACATGAACCCAAAACCCAAGATTTGGGCCGGCGCACATATCTACATAAAAGGTACTGTATAAACATGAATAGCTGTACATCATTGGGTATTATCTGCATTAAACTGCTTACATTAGGGATGGGCAAAATCAGCCCATGGGATGTATTTTGCCCACCCCTAATGTAAGCTTGGCCTGCTACCTACCACCAGTGTCCCGACTTGTCGTTGCGCTACAGTAGCTCCAAACCACGGGTGCCACTGAGGAAAGCTTGGTCACGCCACAGGTGCTGCTAGACAGAATTACCTTGTGATGTCAGATGCTGGGTGGGGCTTGTGGCAGAGCCAAAGCAGAGCATGGAAGCGGGCGGCAGGAAGCTTGAATGCGATTGCACAGCACTGACTGAATCTGTGACTGGAAAAGAGTTCACCTTAGGTACATGCTAAGAGTGCACCTTAGGTACATGCTTGGCTGGCAGGTGGTAGCAGGGGTGCCCAGTATGGGGGTGGGAAGAGTGCTGGTAACTGGCCCAATGGATAGAGGGAGGGGAGCTGGTAACTGTGCCCAGGGAGGGAGGGAAGCTGGTAACTGTGCCCAGGGAGGGAGGGGAGCTGGTAACTGTGCCCATGGAGGGATCAGAGCTGGTAACTGTGTCCAGGAAGGGAGGGGAGCTGGTAACTGTGCCCAGGCCAGGGAGAGAGGGAGGGGAGCTGGTATCTGTGCCCAGAGAGGGAGGAAAGCTGGTGTCTGTGCCCAGGGAGGGAGGGGAGCTGGTAACCTTGCCCAGGGAGGGAGGGAAGCTGGTATCTGTGCCCAGGCCACGGAGAGAGGGAGGGAAGCTAATATCTGTGTCCAGAGATACAGGGAGGAAGGGGAGCCAGTATCAATGCCTAATAATGGAGGGGGAGCTGGTAACTGTGCCCAGGGAGGGAGGGGAGTGGGTAACTGTGCCCAGGGAGGGAGGTGGAGCTGGTAACTGTGCCCAAGGAGGGAGGGGAGCTGGTAACTGTGCCCAGGCCAGGGAGGGAGGGGAGCTGGTATCTGTGCCCAGGGAGAGAGGGAGGGAAGCTGGTATCTGTGCCCAAGGATGGAGGGGGAGCTGTTAACTGTGCACAGGGAGAAAGGGGAACTGGTAACTGTACCCAGGGAGGGAATGGAGCTGGTAACTGCCCAGGGAGGGAGGGGAGTTGGTAACTGTGCCCAGGCCACGGAGAGATGGAGGGAGGGGAGCCGGTTTCTGTGCCTGATGAAGGGGAAGCTAGTAACTGTGCCCAGGGAGGGAGGGGAGTGGGTAACTGTGCCCAGGGAGGAAGGGGAGCAGTTAACTGTGCCCAGGGAGGGAGGTGGAGCTGGTATCTGTAGCCAGGGAGGGAGGGGAGCTGGTAACTGTGCCCAAGGAGGGATTGGGAGCTGGTAACTGTGCCCAAGCAGGGAGGGAAGCTGGTAACTTCCCAGGGAGGGAGAGGAGCTGGTAACTGTGCCCAAGGAGGGAGGTGGAGCTGGTAACTGTGCCCAGGGAGGGAGGGGAGTGGGTAACTGTGCCCAAGGAGGGAGGTGTAGCTAGTAACTGTGCTCAAGGAGATAAGAGAGCTGGTAAGTGTGCCCAGGCCAGGGAGAGAAGGAGGGAGGGGAGCTGGTATCTGTGCCCAGGGAGAGAGGGAGGGAAGCTGGTATCTGTGGCCAGGGAGGGAGGGGAGCTGGTAACTGTGCCCAAGGATGGAGGGGCAGCTGTTAACTGTGCACAGGGTGAAAGGGGAACTGGTAAGTGTGCCCAGACCAGGGAGAGAAGGAGGGAGGGGAGCTGGTATCTGTGCCCAGAGAGAGAGGGAGGGAAGTTGGTATCTGTAGCCAGGGAGGGAGGGGAGCTGGTAACTGTGCCCAAGGATTGAGGGGCAGCTGTTAACTGTGCCCAGGGAGAAAGGGGAACTAGTAACTATTCCCAGGGAGGGAATGGAGCTGGTAACTGCCCAGGGAGGGAGGGGAGCTGGTAACTGTGCCCAAGGAGGTATTGGGAGCTGGTAACTATACCCAAGGAGGGAGGGGAGCTGGTAACTGCCCAGGGAGGGAGAGGAGCTGGTAACTGTGCCCAAGGAGGGAGGTGGAGCTGGTAACTGTGCCCAAGGAGGGAGAGTAGCTGGTAATTGTGCCCAAGGAGGGAGGTGGAGCTGGTAACTGTGCCCAAGGAGGAAGGGGAGCTGGTAACTGTGCCCAGGCCAGGAAGAGAGGTTTTGAGGGGAGCTGGTAACTGTGCCCAGGGAGAGAGGGAGGGTAGCTGGTATCTGTAGCTAGGGAGTGAGGGGAGCTGGTAACTGTGCCCAAGGAGGGATGGGGAGCTGGTAATTGTTCCCAAGGAGAGAGGGGAGCTGGTAACTGCCCAGGAACGGAGAGGAGCTGGTAACTGTGCACAAGGAGGGAGGTGGAGCTGGTAACTGTGCCCAGGGAGGGAGAGGAGCTGGTAACTGTACCCAAGGAGGGAGGTGGTGCTGGTAACTGTGCACAAGGAGGAAGGGGAGCTGGTAACTGTGGCCAGGCAGGGAAGAGAGGGTGGGAGGGGAGCTGGTATCTGTGCCCAGGGATAGAGGGAGGGGAGCTGGTAACTGTGCCCAGGCCAGAAGTGCCCAGGTTACTGTGCCCAGGTAACTGTGTAGCCAGGGAGGGAGGGGAGCTGGTAACTGTGCCCAGGCCAGAAGGAGAGGGTGGGAAGGGAGCTGGTATCTGTGCCCAGGGAGAGAGGGAGGGGAGCTGGTATCTGTAGCCAGGGAGGGAGGGGAGCTGGTAACTGTGCCCAAGGAGGAATGGGGAGCTGGTAACTGTGCTCAAGGAGGGAGCAGAGTGGGTAACTGTGCTCAAGGAGGGAGGGGAGTGGGTAACTGTGCCCAAGGAGGGAGGTGGAGCTGGTACATGTAGCTAGGGAGGGAGGGGAGCTGTTAACTGTGCCCAAAGAGGGAGGGGAGCTGGTAACAATGCCCAGGGAGGGAGAGGAGCTGGTAACTGTGCCCAAGGAGGGAGGTGGAGCTGGTAACTGTACCCAAGGAGGGAGAGTAGCTGGTAACTGTGTCAAGGAGGGAGGTGGAGCTGGTAACTGTGCCCAAGGAGGAAGGGGAGCTGGTAACTGTGCCCAAGGAGGGAGGTGGAGCTGGTACATGTAGCTAGGGAGGGAGGGGAGCTGTTAACTGTGCCCAAAGAGGGAGGGGAGCTGTTAACAATGCCCAGGGAGGGAGAGGAGCTGGTAACTGTGCCCAAGGAGGGAGGTGGAGCTGGTAACTGTACCCAAGGAGGGAGAGTAGCTGGTAACTGTGTCAAGGAGGGAGGTGGAGCTGGTAACTGTGCCCAAGGAGGAAGGGGAGCTGGTAACTGTGCCCAGGCCAGGAAGAGAGAGTGGGAGGGGAGCTGGTATCTGTGCCCAGGGAGAGAGGGAGGGGAGCTGGTATCTGTAGCCAGGGAGGGAGGGGAGCTGGTAACTGTGCTCAAGGAGGGATGGGGAGCTGGTAACTGTTCCCAAGGAGAGAGGGGAGCTGGTAACTGCCCAGGGAGGGAGAGGAGCTGGTAACTGTGCCCAAGGAGATGTGTAGAGCTGGTAACTGTGCCCAGGGAGGGAAGTGGAGCTGGTATCTGTGCACAGAGAGGGTGGGGAGCTAGTAACTGAGCGCAAGGAGGGATGGGAAGTGGTAACTGTGCCAAGGGAGGGAATAAGGCTGGTAACTGTGCCCAGGGAAGGAGGGGAGCTGGTAATTGTGCCCAGGGAGGGAGGTGTAGCTGGTAACTGTCCCCAAGGAGGGAGGGGAGCTGGTAATTGTGCCCAGGTCAGGGAAAAAGGGAGGTTGGGGAGCTGGTAACTGCCCAAGGAAGAAGGGGGAACTGGTAACTGTGCCCAGAGAGGGAGGTGAGCTGGTTACTGTGCACAGGGAGGGAAAGGAACTGTAACTGTGCCCAGGAAAGGAGGGGAACTGGTAACTGTACTTAGTGAGAGAGAGAAGGAGGAGAGCTGGTAACTGTGCCCAAGGAGAAAGGGAGGGAGGGGAGCTGGTAACTGTGCCCAGGGAGGGGGGGGGGAATATTGCTAATATTATTGATAACAGCATTATACTGGATGCTGTTTCTTTGTTTTCAGCACTGTTTTTATATAGATTAATATAGAGATGAACTTCACCCATTTTACACGGGTCCGAGACAGACTCGGATCCTCCCGCCTTGCTCGGTTAACCCGAGCGCGCCCGAATGTCATCATCCCGCTGTCGGATTCTCGCGAGATTCGTATTCTATATAAGGAGCCGCGCATCGCCGCCATTTTTCACTCGTGCATTGGAGATGATAGTGAGAGGACGTGGCTGGCGTTCTCTCAGTTTCTGTGTTCAGTGTGCTGCAAATATCTGTGCTCAGTGTGCTGCAAATATCTGTGCTCAGTGTGCTTTATTGTGGGGACTGGGGACCACCACTATTATATAGTAGGAGGACAGTGCAGAGTTTTGCTGACCAGTGACCACCAGTATTATACGTTCTCTGCCTGAAAAACGCTTCATATCTGTGCTGCATTGTAGTATATAGTAGGAGGACAGAGCATAATATTGCTGACCAGTGACCACCAGTATATAATATATAGCAGTACGGTACAGTAGGCCACTGCTCTACCTACCTCTGTGTCGTCAAGTGTACTATCCATCCATACCTGTGGTGCATTTTAGTTGTTGTGCGCAGAGATGAGCGGATTCGGTTTTACTCGGTTTTACTCGGTTCTCAAAACCGAATCTTATTGGCTCACGGATGTCACGTGTTTTGGATAGCCAATAAGATTCGGTTTTGAGAACCGAGTAAAACTGAGTAAAACCGAATCCGCTCATCTCTAATGTAGTAGGAGGACAGTGCATAATTTTGCTGACCACCAGTATATAATATATAGCAGTATGGTACAGTAGGCCACTGCTCTACCTACCTCTGTGTCGTCAAGTATACTATCCATTCATACCTGTGGTGCATTTAAGTTTTTGTGCGCAGTATATATATAGTAGCAGGACAGTGCATAATTTTGCTGACCACCAGTATATAATATATAGCAGTACGGTACAGTAGGCCACTGCTCTACCTACCTCTGTGTCGTCAAGTATACTATCCATCCATACCTGTGGTGCATTTTAGCTGTTGTGCGCAGTAGTAGGAGGACAGTGCATAATTTTGCTGACCACCAGTATATAATATATAGCAGTATGGTACAGTAGGCGACTGCTCTACCTACCTCTGTGTCGTCAAGTATACTATCCATCCATACCTGTGGTGCATTTAAGTTGTGCACAGTATATATATAGTAGTAGGACAGTGCATAATTTTGCTGACCACCAGTATATAATATAGAGCAGTACGGTACAGTAGGCCACTGCTCTACCTACCTCTGTGTCGTCAAGGATACTATCCATCCATACCTGTGGAGCATTTTAGTTGTTGTGCGCAGTAGTAGGAGGACAGTGCATAATTTTGCTGACCACCAGTATATAATATATAGCAGTACGGTACAGTAGGCCACTGCTCTACCTACCTTTGTGTCGTCAAATATACTATCCATCCATACCTGAGGTGCATTTAAGTTGTGCGCAGTATATATATAGTAGTAGGACAGTGCATAATTTTGCTGACCACCAGTATATAATATATAGCAGTACAGTACAGTAGGCCACTGCTCTACCTACCTCTGTGTCGTCAAGTATACTATCCATCCATACCTGTGGTGCATTTTAGTTGTTGTGCGCAGTAGTAGGAGGACAGTGCATAATTTTGCTGACCACCAGTATATAATATATAGCAGTACGGTACAGTAGGCCACTGCTCTACCTACCTCTGTGTCGTCAAGTATACTATCCATCCATACCTGTGGTGCATTTAAGTTGTGCGCAGTATATATATAATAGTAGGACAGTGCATAATTTTGCTGACCACCAGTATATAATATATAGCAGTACGGTACAGTAGGCCACTGCTCTACCTACCTCTGTGTCGTCAAGTATACTATCCATCCATACCTGTGGTGCATTTAAGTTGTGCGCAGTATATATAGTAGTAGGCCATTGCTATTGATATATTACTGGCATATAATTCCACACATTAAAAAATGGAGAACAAAAATGTGGAGGGTAAAATAGGGAAAGATCAAGATCCACTTCCACCTCGTGCTGAAGCTGCTGCCACTAGTCATGGCCGTGACGATGAAATGCCATCAACGTCATCTGCCAAGGCCGATATCCAATGTCATAGTAGAGAGCATGTAAAATCCAAAAAACTAAAGTTCAGTAAAATGACCCAAAAATCTAAATTAAAAGCGTCTGCGGAGAAGCGTAAACTTGCCAATATGCCATTTACGATACGGAATGGCAAGGAACGGCTGAGGCCCTGGCCTATGTTCATGGCTAGTGGTTCAGCTTCACATGAGGATGGAAGCACTCATCCTCCCGCTAGAAAAATGAAAAGACTTAAGCTGGCAAAAGCACAGCAAAGAACTGTGCGTTCTTCTAAATCACAAATCCCCAAGGAGAGTCCATTTGTGTCGGTTGCGATGCCTGACCTTCCCAACACTGGACGGGAAGAGGTGGCGCCTTCCACCATTTGCACGCCCCCTGCAAGTGCTGGAAGGAGCACCCGCAGTCCAGTTCCTGATAGTCAAATTGAAGATGTCACTGTTGAAGTACACCAGGATGAGGATATGGGTGTTGCTGGCGCTGAGGAGGAAATTGACAAGGAGGATTCTGATGGTGAGGTGGTTTGTTTAAGTCAAGCACCCGGGGAGACACCTGTTGTCCGTGGGACAAATATGGCCATTGACATGCCTGGTCAAATTACAAAAAAAATCACCTCTTCGGTGTGGAATTATTTCAACAGAAATGCGGACAACTGGTGTCAAGCCGTGTGTTGCCTTTGTCAAGCTGTAATAAGTAGGGGTAAGGACGTTAACCACCTAGGAACATCCTCCCTTATACGTCACCTGGAGCGCATTCATCAGAAGTCATTGACAAGTTCAAAAACTTTGGGTGACAGCGGAAGCAGTCCACTGCCAACTAAATCCCTTCCTCTTGTAACCAAGCTCCTGCAAACCACACCACCAACTCCCTCAGTGTCAATTTCCTCCTTAGACAGGAAAGCCAATAGTCCTGCAGGCCATGTCACTGTCAAGTTTGACGAGTCCTCTCCTGCCTGGGATTCCTCCGATGCATCCTTGAGTGTAACACCTACTGCTGCTGGCACTGCTGTTGTTGCTGCTGGGAGTCGATCGTCATCCCAGAGGGGAAGTCGGAAGACCACTTGTACTATTTCCAGTAAGCAATTGACTGTCCAACAGTCCTTTGCGAGGAAGATGAAATATCACAGCAGTCATCCTGCTGCAAAGCGGATAACTCAGGCCTTGGCAGCCTGGGTGGTGTTAAACGTGTTTCCGGTATCCACCGTTAATTCACAGGAAACTAGAGATTTGCTTGAGGTACTGTGTCCCCGGTACCAAATACCATCTAGGTTCCATTTCTCTAGGCAGGCGATACCGAGAATGTACACAGACGTCAGAAAAAGAGTCACCAGTGTCCTAAAAAATGCAGTTGTACCCAATGTCCACTTAACCATGGACAAGTGGAGCAGGGCAGACTAAGGACTATATGACTGTGACAGCCCACTGGGTAGATGTATTGCCTCCCACAGCAAGAACAGCAGCGGCGGCACCAGTAGCAGCATCTCGCAAACACCAACTCGTTCCTAGGCAGGCTACGCTTTTTATCACCGCTTTCCATAAGAGGCACACAGCTGACAACCTCTTACGGAAACTGAGGAACATCATCGCAGAATGGCTTACCCCAATTGGACTCTCCTGGGGATTTGTGACATCGGACAACGCCACCAATATTGTGAGGGCATTACATGTAGGCAAATTCCAGCACGTTCTATGTTTTGCACATACATTGAATTTGGTGGTGCAGAATTATTTAAAAAAGGACAGGGGCATGCAAGAGATGCTGTCGGAGGCCCGAAGAATTGCGGGCCACTTTCGGCATTCAGCCACCGCGTGCCGAAGACTGGAGCACCAGCAAACACTCCTGAACCTGCCCCGCCATCATCTGAAGCAAGAGGTGATAACGAGGTGGAATTCAACCCTCTATATGCTTCAGAGGATGGAGGAGCAGCAAAAGGCTATTCAAGCCTATACAGCTACCTACGATATAGGCAAAGGAGGGGGAATGCACCGGACTCAAGCGCAGTGGAGAATGATTTCAACGTTGTGCAAGGTTCTGCAACCCTTTGAACTTGCCACACGTGAAGTCAGTTCAGACACTGCCAGCCTGAGTCAGGTCATTCCCCTCATCAGGCTTTTGCAGAAGAAGCTGGAGAGATTGAAGGAGGAGCTAAAACAAAGCAATTCCGCTAGGCATGTGGTACTTGTGGATGGAGCCCTTTATTTGCTTAACCAGGATTCACGGGTGGTCAATCTGTTGAAATCAGAGCACTACATTTTGGCCACCGTGCTCGATCCTAGATTTAAAACCTACGTTGTATCTCTCTTTCCGGCAGACACAAGTCTGCAGAGGTTCAAAGACCTGCTGGTAAGAAAATTGTCAAGTCAAGCGGAACGTGACCCGTCAACAGCTCCTCCTTCACATTCTCCCGCAACTGGGGCTGCGAGGAAAAGGCTAAAAATTCCGAGCCCACTCGCTGGCGGTGATGCAGGGCAGTCTGGAGCGAGTGCTGACATCTGGTCCGGACTGAAGGACCTGCCAACGATTACTGACATGTCGTCTACTGTCACTGCATATGATTCTGTCACCATTGAAAGAATGGTGGAGGAGTATATGAGTGACCGCATCCAAGTAGGCACGTCAGACAGTCCGTACGTATACTGGCAGGAAAAAGAGGCAATTTGGAGACCCTTGCACAAACTGGCTTTATTTTACCTAAGTTGCCCCCCCTCCAGTGTGTACTCCGAAAGAGTGTTTAGTGCAGCTGCTCACCTTGTCAGCAATCGGTGTACGAGGTTACTTCCAGAAAATGTGGAGAAGATGATGTTCATCAAAATGAATTATAATCAATTCCTCCGTGGAGACATTCACCAACAGTTGCCTCCAGAAAGTACACAGGGACCTGAGATGGTGGATTCCAGTGGGGACGAATTAATAATCTGTGAGGAGGGGGATGTTACAGTGAAAGGGGTGAGGAATCGGACGATGAGGAGGAGGTGGACATCTTGCCTCTGTAGAGCCAGTTTGTGCAAGGAGAGATTGATTGCTTCTTTTTTGGTGGGGGCCCAAACCAACCAGTCATTTCAGTCACAGTCGTGTGGCAGACCCTGTCGTGTCGCTGAAATCATGGGTTTGTTAAAGTGTGCATGTCCGGTTTATACAACATAAGGGTGGGTGGGAGGGCCCAAGGACAATTCCATCTTGCACCTCTTTTTTCTTTCATTTTTCTTTGCATCATGTGCTGTTTGGGGACTATTATTTGAAGTGCCATCCTGTCTGACACTGCAGTGCCACTCCTAGATGGGCCAGGTGTTTGTGTCTGCCACTTGGGTCGCTTAGCTTAGTCACACAGCTACCTCATTGCACCTCTTTTTTTCTTTGCATCATGTGCTGTTTGGGGACTATTTTTTGAAGTGCCATCCTGTCTGACACTGCAGTGCCACTCCTAGATGGGCCAGGTGTTTGTGTCGGCCACTTGGGTCGCTTAGCTTAGTCACACAGCTACCTCATTGCACCTCTTTTTTTCTTTGCATCATGTGCTGTTTGGGGACTATTTTTTGAAGTGCCATCCTGTCTGACACTGCAGTGCCACTCCTAGATGGGCCAGGTGTTTGTGTCGGCCACTTGGGTCGCTTAGCTTAGTCACACAGCGACCTCGGTGCAAATTTTAGGACTAAAAATAATATTGTGAGGTGTGAGGTGTTCAGAATAGACTGGAAATGAGTGGAAATTATGGTTATTGAGGTTAATAATACTATGGGATCAAAATGACCCCCAAATTCTATGATTTAAGCTGTTTTTGAGGGGTTTTTGTAAAAAAAAACACCCAAATCCAAAACACACCCGAATCCGACAATAAATTTTCAGGGAGGTTTTGCCAAAACGCGTCCGAATCCAAAACACGGCCGCGGAACCGAATCCAAAACCAAAGCACAAAACCCGAAAAATGTCCGGTGCACATCACTAGATTAATAGTGTAATAGCTATTTTTATAAAAGACATATTTCTATGATTCCATTGCCTTAGCTTGTCACATCATATACCAACTTAAAGTTATTGGTCCATAGAGGTGCAGAATTGTATTTGCGTTGTAATTGATTGCTTCATTTTCAGAATTATGTGGTAAAACATCTGCCAGCCAATCGCAATGCCTCACCATTGAGATCTTTGAAAATGTGACAGTTGGTCAACTCTGCCTGTGCACATGGCGGGTGACCTCTAACATGTGACCTGCCGAGTGGTCTGAAAACTGTAACAGTAATGTGCAGCCATCCACTAAGCAGGAATACCATGGGGTACCGACTCCTAAGGGGGTGAAAAGGGGTTAAAAGTTACACCCAGCAAAGCTTTGCCAGTTAAAACTGGGCACATCAGCTAGTTTGTATTTATTTTGCCTGTGAATATTTACATATATAATGCATGGGGGGAGGTGTTTGTTTATATACCAGTATATAAATATGAAAGGGCTTACTCTGAATAGGTATTGTACAGTATATATTAGGAAGATGCACACAATAGCTACTTAAAATGGCATGTACTACCTAGCAGAGACTTAATACTAAAACAAAGAAACAAGAGAGCATTTGCACCATCCAACCATTAGAATTAGAATTAATGTAATAATTATACATCATATCTGAAGTTTTTGGCATAAAATTGACCAATATTATGAACTTGCCCACCCCTATAATGTTAGGGACCTGCTCAATGAAGTTACCTTGATGATTGGTGGGCAGGCTCATAATATTGGCCAATTTTATGCCAAAAACCTCACATATGATGCATAATTATTACATTTATTATAATTCTAATGGTAACCTCTGACATAACAACTGTCATAACAACTGACCCATTGGCCTGAGTCTTCGCCAGCGGTGGCTGATTACTTGTCTGGCCAGGAGGTCTGTCTGCTGGCTCCGTCCTCCCAGTAATTGATGGCTGAGGTGGGACTTTAGTCCAGTGGCAGAATGGGCAGGGCTTAAGTCCTGGGGGTGGATATTAACCCTGGCGCTGCTAGGAAACAGCCTGGCTAGTATGGACTACATGAGCTGCAGCCTGTAGAAACCAGAAAGGACTCTCGTATTAGCAGGGTAGTGTCTTCTCATTGGGAAGTGCTCTCTGCTATTGCAGTAACAGGGGGAGAAAATACCTTCCCTCTGGTTGTGCCTGTCTGGCTGTGATTAACAGGGAGTGCTTCCTATGGAAAGTCACTGCCACTACTAGTCAGTCCCTGCGGTTGGCAGATTTTTTTGGGAGGCTGCACTGCAGCCCCTAGGAACAATCCACAACCTGCCACTGATATCAGCTCTGTGCATGTTTCTGTTTTTATCTAAAAAACAATTTACAGACATATAATGAATTATGAATTTGAAAATTGACTCAAAGGGCGGGATTCAATTCTTTTCACCCCTTTCCACACCCATTCTGTTTCTGCCCTCAGGGACATTGTATCATTATTTCAACTCGCTACCCCCGCAGTAGGGAGGCACCCAAGCCTTTACACAGCTAAACCTGATTACTATGGGCGCAATATGCGCGATAATGGAGATCATTTTAGAAAGGAAATTGGGCATGGTATATCATTTGAATCTCACCCAAAGAGCCTACTGGTTTGCAATAAAATTACTGTCTGGAACAATCTGTGAAAGTGTCATTTGTAATACAGACAAATGTATTGATTGTTGACTTTTTAGGGGGCTGAATACTTTTGCCAGCCACTTTATATATGTGTTTAGAAAATCTACATATATATATATATAGAGAGAGAGAAAGAGAGAGAGAGAGAGAGAGAGAGTGCAATCCAGTAATCAAAGTGGAAATTTTGAAGTGGGGGGTATGCAAAAGTCAAGGAAGTAATTATGCGCGCGCCAAAGGCGCGCGTGCTCCAGAAAAGGGGCATGGTCACCCAAAAGGGGCATGTCCAGTGAAGTAGAACCCCTTATACTATCTAGTACTGGTGCCCCTTTCACCTTATAGCACACGGTACAAGCCGAAATTCACATTGTAGCACACAGTATGAGTCGAAATTCACATTGTAGCACACGGTACGAGCCGAAACTGACATTGTAGCACACGGTATGAGCCGAAACTGACATTGTAGCACACGGTACGAGCCGAAACTCACATTGTAGCACACTGGTATGAGCCGAAACTCACATTGTAGCACACTGAATGAGCCGAAATTCACATTATAGCACACTGAATGAGCCGAAATTCACCTTGTAGCACACTGAATGAGCCGAAATTCACATTATAGCACACTGAATGAGCCGAAATTCACATTGTAGCACACTGAATGAGCCGAAACTCACATTGTAGCACACTGAATGAGCCGAAATTCACATTGTAGCACACTGACTGAGCCGAAATTCACATTGTAGCACACTGAATGAGCCGAAATTCACATTATAGCACACTGAATGAGCCGAAATTCACATTATAGCACACTGAATGAGCCGAAATTCACATTGTAGCACACTGAATGAGCCGAAATTCACATTGTAGCACACTGAATGAGCCGAAACTCACATTGTAGCACACTGAATGAGCAGAAATTCACATTGTAGCACACTGAATGCGCCGAAACTCACAGTGTAGCACACTGAATAAGCCGAAACTCACATTGTAGCACACTGAATGAGATGAAATTCACATTAAAGCACATTGAATGAGCCGAAATTCATATTGTAGCACACTGAATGAGCCGAAATTCACATTGTAGCACACTGAATGAGCCGAAATTCACATTGTAGAACACAGTACGAGACGAAACTCACATTGTAGCACACGGTACAAGCCTAAACTCACATTGTAGCACACGGTACGAGCCGAAACTCACATTGTAGCACACTGAATGAGACGAAATTCACCTTGTAGCACGCTGAATGAGCCGAAATTCACATTGTAGCACACTGAATGAGCCAAAATTCACCTTGTAGCACACTGAATGAGCCAAAACTCACATTGTAGCACACTGAATGAGCCGAAACTCACATTGTAGCACACGGTACGAGCCGAAACTGACATTGTAGCACACGGTACGAGCCGAAACTCACATTGTAGCACACGGTACGAGCCGAAACTCACATTGTAGCACACTGAATGAGCCGAAATTCACATTATAGCACACTGAATGAGCCGAAATTCACCTTGTAGCACACTGAATGAGCCGAAATTCACATTATAGCACACTGAATGAGCCGAAATTCACATTGTAGCATACTGAATGAGCCGAAACTCACATTGTAGCACACTGAATGAGCCGAAATTCACATTGTAGCACACTGACTGAGCCGAAATTCACATTGTAGCACACTGAATGAGCCGAAATTCACATTATAGCACACTGAATGAGCCGAAATTCACATTATAGCACACTGAATGAGCCGAAATTCACATTGTAGCACACTGAATGAGCCGAAATTCACATTGTAGCACACTGAATGAGCCGAAACTCACATTGTAGCACACTGAATGAGCCGAAATTCACATTGTAGCACACTGAATGCGCCGAAACTCACAGTGTAGCACACTGAATAAGCCGAAACTCACATTGTAGCACACTGAATGAGATGAAATTCACATTAAAGCACATTGAATGAGCCGAAATTCATATTGTAGCACACTGAATGAGCCGAAATTCACATTGTAGCACACTGAATGAGCCGAAATTCACATTGTAGAACACAGTACGAGACGAAACTCACATTGTAGCACACGGTACAAGCCTAAACTCACATTGTAGCACACGGTACGAGCCGAAACTCACATTGTAGCACACTGAATGAGAAGAAAATTCACCTTGTAGCACGCTGAATGAGCCGAAATTCACATTGTAGCACACTGAATGAGCCGAAATTCACCTTGTAGCACACTGAATGAGCCAAAACTCACATTGTAGCACACTGAATGAGCCGAAACTCACATTGTAGCACACGGTACGAGCCGAAACTGACATTGTAGCACACGGTACGAGCCGAAACTGACATTGTAGCACACGGTACGAGCCGAAACTCACATTGTAGCACACGGTACGAGCCGAAACTCACATTGTAGCACACTGAATGAGCCGAAATTCACATTATAGCACACTGAATGAGCCGAAATTCACCTTGTAGCACACTGAATGAGCCGAAATTCACATTATAGCACACTGAATGAGCCGAAATTCACATTGTAGCACACTGAATGAGCCGAAACTCACATTGTAGCACACTGAATGAGCCGAAATTCACATTGTAGCACACTGACTGAGCCGAAATTCACATTGTAGCACACTGAATGAGCCGAAATTCACATTATAGCACACTGAATGAGCCGAAATTCACATTATAGCACACTGAATGAGCCGAAATTCACATTGTAGCACACTGAATGAGCCGAAATTCACATTGTAGCACACTGAATGAGCCGAAACTCACATTGTAGCACACTGAATGAGCCGAAATTCACATTGTAGCACACTGAATGAGCCGAAACTCACATTGTAGCACACTGAATAAGCCGAAACTCACATTGTAGCACACTGAATGAGATGAAATTCACATTGTAGCACATTGAATGAGCCGAAATTCATATTGTAGCACAGTGAATGAGCCAAAATTCACATTGTAGCACACTGAATGAGCCGAAATTCACATTCTAGCACACAGTACGAGCCGAAACTCACATTGTAGCACACGGTACAAGCCGAAACTCACATTGTAGCACATGGTACGAGCCGAAACTCACATTGTAGTACACTGAATGAGACGAAATTTACCTTGTAGCACGCTGAATGAGCCGAAATTCACATTGTAGCACACTGAATGAGACGAAATTCACCTTGTAGCACACTGAATGAGCCAAAACTCACATTGTAGCACACTGAATGAGCCAAAACTCACATTGTAGCACACGGTACGAGCCAAAACTGACATTGTAGCACACGGTACGAGCCGAAACTGACATTGTAGCACACGGTACGAGCCGAAACTCACATTGTAGCACACGGTACGAGCCAAAACTCACATTGTAGCACACTGAATGAGCCGAAATTCACATTATAGCACACTGAATGAGCCGAAATTCACCTTGTAGCACACTGAATAAGCCGAAATTCACATTATAGCACACTGAATGAGCCGAAATTCACATTGTAGCACACTGAATGAGCCGAAATTCACATTGTAGCACACTGAATGAGCCGAAATTCACATTATAGCACACTGAATGAGCCGAAATTCACATTATAGCACACTGAATGAGCCGAAATTCACATTGTAGCACACTGAATGAGCCGAAATTCACATTGTAGCACACTGAATGAGCCGAAACTCACATTGTAGCACACTGAATGAGCCGAAATTCACATTGTAGCACACTGAATGAGCCGAAACTCACAGTGTAGCACACTGAATAAGCCGAAACTCACATTGTAGCACACTGAATGAGATGAAATTCACATTAAAGCACATTGAATGAGCCGAAATTCATATTGTAGCACACTGAATGGGCCGAAATTCACATTGTAGCACACTGAATGAGCCGAAATTCACATTGTAGAACACAGTACGAGACGAAACTCACATTGTAGCACACGGTACAAGCCTAAACTCACATTGTAGCACACGGTACGAGCCGAAACTCACATTGTAGCACACTGAATGAGACGAAATTCACCTTGTAGCACGCTGAATGAGCCGAAATTCACATTGTAGCACACTGAATGAGCCGAAATTCACCTTGTAGCACACTGAATGAGCCAAAACTCACATTGTAGCACACTGAATGAGCCGAAACTCACATTGTAGCACACGGTACGAGCCGAAACTGACATTGTAGCACACGGTACGAGCCGAAACTCACATTGTAGCACACGGTACGAGCCGAAACTCACATTGTAGCACACGGTACGAGCCGAAACTCACACTGTAGCACACTGAATGAGCCGAAATTCACATTATAGCACACTGAATGAGCCGAAATTCACCTTGTAGCACACTGAATGAGCCGAAATTCACATTATAGCACACTGAATGAGCCGAAATTCACATTGTAGCACACTGAATGAGCCGAAACTCACATTGTAGCACACTGAATGAGCCGAAATTCACATTGTAGCACACTGACTGAGCCGAAATTCACATTGTAGCACACTGAATGAGCCGAAATTCACATTATAGCACACTGAATGAGCCGAAATTCACATTATAGCACACTGAATGAGCCGAAATTCACATTGTAGCACACTGAATGAGCCGAAATTCACATTGTAGCACACTGAATGAGACGAAACTCACATTGTAGCACACTGAATGAGCCGAAATTCACATTGTAGCACACTGAATGAGCCAAAACTCACATTGTAGCACACTGAATAAGCCGAAACTCACATTGTAGCACACTGAATGAGATGAAATTCACATTGTAGCACATTGAATGAGCCGAAATTCATATTGTAGCACAGTGAATGAGCCAAAATTCACATTGTAGCACACTGAATGAGCCGAAATTCACATTCTAGCACACAGTACGAGCCGAAACTCACATTGTAGCACACGGTACAAGCCGAAACTCACATTGTAGCACATGGTACGAGCCGAAACTCACATTGTAGTACACTGAATGAGACGAAATTCACCTTGTAGCACGCTGAATGAGCCGAAATTCACATTGTAGCACACTGAATGAGACGAAATTCACCTTGTAGCACACTGAATGAGCCAAAACCCACATTGTAGCACACTGAATGAGCCAAAACTCACATTGTAGCACACGGTACGAGCCGAAACTAACATTGTAGCACACGGTACGAGCCGAAACTGACATTGTAGCACACGGTACGAGCCGAAACTCACATTGTAGCACACTGAATGAGCCGAAATTCACATTATAGCACACTGAATGAGCCGAAATTCACCTTGTAGCACACTGAATAAGCCGAAATTCACATTATAGCACACTGAATGAGCCGAAATTCACATTGTAGCACACTGAATGAGCCGAAACTCACATTGTAGCACACTGAATGAGCCGAAATTCACATTGTAGCACACTGACTGAGCCGAAATTCACATTGCAGCACACTGAATGAGCCGAAATTCACATTATAGCACACTGAATGAGCCAAAGTTCACATTATAGCACACTGAATGAGCCGAAACTCACATTGTAGCGCACTGAATGAGCCGAAATTCACATTGTAGCACACTGAATGAGCCGAAACTCACATTGTAGCACACTGAATGAGCCGAAATTCACATTGTAGCACACTGAATGAGCCGAAACTCACATTGTAGCACACTGAATAAGCCGAAACTCACATTGTAGCACACTGAATGAGATGAAATTCACATTGTAGCACATTGAATGAGCCGAAATTCATATTGTAGCACACTGAATGAGCCGAAATTCACATTGTAGCACACTGAATGAGCCGAAATTCACATTGTAGCACACAGTACGAGCCGAAACTCACATTGTAGCACACGGTACAAGCCGAAACTCACATTGTAGCACACGGTACGAGCCTAAACTCACATTGTAGCACACTGAATGAGACGAAATTCACCTTGTAGCATTCTGAATGAGCCGAAATTCACATTGTAGCACACTGAATGAGCCGAAATTCACCTTGTAGCACACTGAATGAGCCGAAACTCACATTGTAGCACACTGAATGAGCTGAAATTCTCATTGTAGCACACTGAAAGAGCCGAAATTCACATTGTAGCACACTGAATGAGCCGAAACTCACATTGTAGCACACTGACTGAGCCGAAATTCACATTGTAGCACACTGAATGAGCCGAAATTCACATTATAGCACACTGAATGAGCCGAAATTCACATTATAGCACACTGAATGAGCCGAAATTCACATTGTAGCACACTGAATGAGCCGAAACTCACATTGTAGCACACTGACTGAGCCGAAATTCACATTGTAGCACACTGAATGAGCCGAAATTCACATTATAGCACACTGAATGAGCCGAAATTCACATTATAGCACACTGAATGAGCAGAAATTCACATTATAGCACACTGAATGAACTGAAATTGTGACAGTAGGGAAAGCCAGAGTGACAGCAGGGACACGGAGAGAGAGTGACGACAGGGAGAGAGAGAGTGACGACAGGGAGAGAGAGAGTGACGACAGTGGCAGCAGGGGGAGAGAGAGTGACAGTAGGGACAGTAACGACAGGGAGAGAGGGTGACAGCAGGGGAACATTACCTGACTGTGGTCGGCGGAGGCACCCATGGGCAGCGGCGGTGGTAAGGAGGCCTTTGGTGCGGTGAGGTCCCTCTGACTGCCATTTTTTGCGGGTGAGCGGCTGGTGCCGGTGAGCGGCAGGCGGCTGGAGGCGGTGAGCGGCTGACTATTGCTGTATTGATCATTGGTGGCCAGCGGTGCCAGTAATATAAACATTGCTGGCCTGCGTCAGCAATGTATATATTACGGCTTTATTGATCATTGGTGGCCAGTGGTGACAGGAATATATACATTGCTGGCCTGTGCCAGCAATGTATACATTACTGGCTAAAAATAAAAAAAAAGCATAAGCATTGGTGGCCAGTGGTTTGGTATATACATTGCTGGCCTATGTCAGCAATGTATATAACCGAGGGCAACAGCTATATCCAGCGACTTACTGATAGCACTGCTGACTGAGGCCGGAGGCGGAGCACTGAGCGGAGAGAGCAGAGCAGACGGACCGCGATGGGGAGAGTGCAGGGTGGCTGACGGTGAGCGGCCGTGAGCGAGTACAGCGCTCTACACAGCCGCCGGCCGCCGCACAGGGACGAGAGAGCAATGTGCAGCAGGATGGCCACTTCCCTCGCCTCCTGCTGCACTTGCATTTCCGGGTCAGTAGAAGAAGTGGCGGTATACCATACCGCCGTATACCGCCCCACTTCGACCACTGGTGCAATCAATATTAATAGCAAAACCTGATATTTGGATAGCCACTGTGCAAACTAAATTATAGTGTTTAATTATGAACTGCTGGTGACAGGTGGTATTCCTATTCTATATGTACTTATTAAAAGGAGTTATAGTAGAAATATTAAAAATAATAATAATCTGTAGCCAGAGTTACAAACACTAATAATAATATCTATAGTATTTATTTACATCAGAACCATATAAAAAACACAGCATGACCTGAACCATATAAAAACACAGCATGACCTCTCTTAAACTATATGCTTACATGGATAATTTTTGATTCAGAAACTATATACAGAAAATGTTGCAGCTATCTTTCTAATAAGTAAACTGACCCGAATACTTCTGGTTCCACGTTGATGGAGTGAGGACGCTTCATCTTTAAACTCCGTACTCACCGGCCAAGAAACCTACTTTACAAGGCTCCATCGACACACCGTACCTCTGTTATTGTTCACTTGCTCCCTCCCCACACTGACCTGCTGATGTGGAGTGCTACCTCTGCCCCCCTCCTCCCCGCAACCTACTGCTCAGCCTCCACGCCAGCGCATACCCGCTGGCAATATGGTGCCAGATACCGCTGTAGATGGGATCTGTCCTCTACCTAAAAAGGCTGCTGCTGAAGCTCCTCTCAGACACACACTTCCAGGCTAGTCGTAACCCTGACATACCTGTCACATATGGGGAAGTGGTAGAATCCATTACAACCACCATGGCCCCCCATCTCACACAGACAGTGGCTGACATTACTTCCCAGCTTCAGACTTAACACTGAGAGTCCCTGTACTATAAAGTGGTGCTGTGTTGTGCTGTCCAGTCCAGTGTAGTCAGTGTATTGTGCGGCATCAGTCCAGCCAGTCACAGTGTTGGTATCCTCTGCTACCATATATCCAGTGTAGCTGTATAAAGTGGTACTGTGTTGTGCTGTCCAGTCCAGTGTAGCTGTATAAAGTAGTGCTGTGTTGTGCTGTCCAGTCCAGTCCAGTGTAGTCAGTGTATTGTGCTGCATCAGTCCAGCCAAAGTGTTGGTGTTCTCTGCTGCCATATATCCAGTGTAGCTGTATAAAGTGTTGTTGTGTTGTGCTGCATCAGACCAGTGGTAGTGTCCTGTTCATCAGTCATTCCAGTGACGATATACGCTGCTGCTATATGTCCACTGCTGCCGTATAATAATAATAACAACAACCACAAGTCCCTTACAGTGCTGTTGGGTTGTGCTGCATTAGACCAGTTGTAGTGTCCTGTTCATCAGTCATTCCAGTGATGATATACGCTGCTGCTATATGTCCACTGCTGCCATATAATAATAATAATAATAATAATAATAACAACAACCACAAGTCCCATACAGTGTTGCTGTGTTGTGCAGACCAGTGGTAGTGTCCTGTTCATCAGTCATTCCAGTGACGATATACGCTGCTTCTTCTATATGTCCACAGCTGCCATATAATAATTATAACAACAACCACAAGTCCCTTACAGTGTTGTTGTGTTGTGCTGCATCAGACTAGAAATGTTTTCCCCCTGAAATTTTTCGGGTTTTGTGTTTTGGTTTTGAATTTGGTTCCGCGGCCGTGATTTGGATTCGGACGCATTTTGGCAAAACCTCCCTGAAAATTTTTTGTCGGATTCGGGTGTGTTTTGGATTCGGGTGTTTTTTTTCAAAAACCCCTCAAAAACAGCTTAAATCATACAATTTGGGGGTAATTTTGATCCTATAGTATTATTAACCTCAATAATCATAATTTCCACTCATTTCCAGTCTATTCTGAACACATCACACTTCACAATACTGTTTTTAGTCCTAAAATTTGCACCGAGGTCGCTGGATGACTAAGCAAAGCGACCCAAGAGGGCGGCACAAACACCTGGCCCATCTAGGAGTGGCACTGCAGTGTCAGACAAGATGGCACTTCAAAACATTGGCCCCAAACAGCACATGATGCAAAGAAAAGAGAAAAAGAGGTGCACTGTGGTTGCTGGACGGCTAAACTAAGCGACACAAACACCTCAATATCACAGGAATTATTTGTTCTAATCAATGGTATTATTGATCCAAATCACTGGAAGAAAATGACAAAATCACTGGAATTATTCGTTCTAATCAATGGTATTATTGGTCCATGTCACTGGAAGAAAATGACAAAATCACTGTCATTATTTGGCAAGATCACTGTAATTAATAATTATAAATCACTGATATTAATTGGTAAAGGGGGTCATTCCGAGTTGTTCGCTCGTTGCCGATTTTCGCTATGCTGCGATTTGTTGCTAACTGCGCATGTGCATGGTACGCAGAGCACATGCGCTTAGACTTAGCAGTTTTGCTGTGGCTTCAGCTGCGCTTTTCAGTCGCACTGCTGATCGGTGAGTGATTGACAGGAAAGGGGCGTTTCTGGGTGGCAACTCAGCGTTTTCCCGGTGTTTACAAAAAAAACGCAGGCGTGTCAGGAGAAAACGCAGGAGTGGCTGGGGAAACGGGGGAGTGGCTGGCCGAATGCAGGGCATGTTTGTGACGTCAAACCAGGAACTAAACGGACTGAGCTAATCGCAATCTGTGAGTAGGTCTGGAGCTACTCAGAAACTGCTAAGAATTATTTAGTAGCAGTTTTGCTAATCTTTCGTTCGCACTTCTGCTAAGCTAAGATACACTCCCAGAGGGCAGCGGCCTAGCGTGTGCAACGCTGCTAAAAGCAGCTAGCGAGCGAACAACTCGGAATGAGGGCCAAAATCTCGCTATCGCCTGCCTAGTGAAGTGGAATCTAGATGGGATTTTGTACCGGGGACACAATAACTTCGTTAATTGTCTAAATCCC
Source organism: Pseudophryne corroboree (assembly GCF_028390025.1). Taxonomy (NCBI): domain Eukaryota; kingdom Metazoa; phylum Chordata; class Amphibia; order Anura; family Myobatrachidae; genus Pseudophryne; species Pseudophryne corroboree. The sequence continues at coordinate 768,983,798 of NC_086447.1, forward strand.
ACTGCACTAATGGCGGAAAACGGGCACACGTCTAACAGCGCACTGATTATACTGAGAACTGATTATACTGATCACTGATGATACTACGGAGAACTGACACTGAGCAGCGAGAACAGCACTGGACTATTGTACTGTAGTATACTGGTCACTCACCACAATGCAGCACTGACACAGAGCACAGATATTAAGCACTGATCAGGATACTAGAAGTGACACAGAGCTGCAAGATACAGCAATGGCCTACTGTACTGTACTACTATAATTATATACTGGTGGTCCCCACAATGCAGCACACTGAGCACAGATATTACCAGGTATATCTCACACATCGCTCATTACAGATTACAGGATGTATAATCACCAGGTGTATAACACACGTCGCACAGTACAGTATACAGGGTGTATAATTAATTACCAGGTGTATCACACACATCGCACAGTACAGTATATAGGGTGTATAATCCCCAGGTGTATCTCACACATCACACAGTACAGTATATAGAGTGTACAATCCCCAGGCGTATCTCACACGTCACACAGTACAGTATATAGGGTGTACAATTCCCAGGTGTATCTCACACATCACACAGTACAGTATATAGGGTGTATAATCCCCAAGTGTATCTCACACATCGCTCAGTACAGATTACAGGATGTATAATCACCAGGTGTATAACACATATCGCACAGTACAGTATATAGGGTGTATAATCCCCAGGTGTATAACACACATCGCACAGTACAGTATATAGGGTGTATAATCCCCAGGTGTATCTCACACATCACACAGTACAGTATATAGGGTGTATAATCCCCAGGTGTATCTCACACATCACACAGTACAGTATACAGGGTGTATAATCACCAGGTGTATCACAAACGTTGCACAGTACAGCATACAGGGTGTATAATCCCCAGGTGTATCTCACACATCGCTCAATACAGATTACAGAATGTATAAAATCACCAGGTGTATAACACACGTCGCACAGTACAGTATACATGCTGGTCACAACAATGCAGCAGATATTGAGCACTGATCAGGATACTAGAAGTGACACAGAGCTGCAAGATACAGCAATGGCCTACTGTACTGTACTATATGTATACTGCTAGTCACCAAAATGCTGCATTGTCCTACTATATACTGCTCACAATAATGCAGCACAGAGATAGTATACTTGACACAGAGCTGAAAGATACAGCAATGGCCTACTGTACTGTACTATATGTATACTGCTAGTCACCAAAATGCTGCATTGTCCTACTATATACTGCTCACAATAATGCAGCACAGAGATAGTATACTTGACACAGAGCTGCAAGATACAGCAATGGCCTACTGTACTGTACTATATGTATACTGCTGGTCACCAAAATGCTGCACTGTCCTACTATATACAGCTCACAATAATGCAGCACAGAGATAGTATACTTGACACAGAGCTGCAATATACAGCAATGGCCTGCTGTACTGTACTATATATATATACTGCTTGTCACCAAAATGCTGCACTGTCCTACTATATACTGCTCACAATAATGCAGCACAGAGATAGTATACTTGACACAGAGCTGCAAGATACAGCAATGGCCTACTGTACTGTACTATATGTATACTGCTGGTCACCAAAATGCTGCACTGTCCTACTATATACTGCTCACAATTAGGGAAGCCAATCCCGGGCCAATTTTTCAATCCCGGGTATCGGGATTGAAAAATGGCCAATTCCGGGATTGCCGGGATACCCGGGATTGGCTTTTAGCTAGGTGGCCGCCTCCTTGCCCCACCCCGCCCCGCACATATAACTTACCATATAACGAGGGCGGGCGGGAGGGGAACACCCGTTGATCGCTGCTGGGAGCCGCTGACAGCGCAGCGTGACCTCTCACGCTGCGCTGGGGACCCGTAAAGAGGAAGCCGGGCAGCGTCTGAGCATCCTGTAGACGCTCAACGCTGATCCCTCAATCCCCGGGATTGGAGCTTTGGAGCTTCCAATCCCGGGATTGAATCCCGGCCATTTTTGGGCCTAAATCCCGGGATCCCGCCAATCCCGATCCCGGGATTGGCCACCATACTCACAATAATGCAGCACAGAGATAGTATACTTAACACACAGAGCTGTAAGATACAGCAATGGCCTACTGTACTGTACTACTATAATTATATGCTGGTGGTCCCCAGTCCCCACAATGCAGCACACTGAGCACAGATATTTGCAGCACACTGAGCACAGATCAGGAGCGTTTTCAGGCAGAGAACATAGATATATTCAGCACACTGAGCACAGATATTTGCAGCACACTGAGCACAGATATTTGCAGCACACTGAGCACAGATCACGGAGCTTTTCAGGAAGAGAACGCAGCCACGTCCTCTCCGTTCAATCTCCAATGCACGAGTGAAAATGGCGGCGACGCGCTGCTCTTTATATAGAATACGAATCTTGCGAGAATCCGACAGCGGGATGATGACGTTCGGGTTAACCGAGCAAGGCGGCAAGATCCGAGGCTGCCTCGGAACCATGTAAAATAGGTGAAGTTCGGGGGTGGTTCGGATCTCGATGAACCGAACCCGCTCATCTCTACATCAGACCAGTGGTAGTGTCGTGTACATGAGTCATTCCAGTGACGATATACGCTGCTGCTATATGTCCACTGCTGCCGTATAATAATTATAACAACAACCAACCACAAGTCCCTTACAGTGTTGTTGTGTTGTGTTGTGTTGCATCAGACCAGTGGTAGTGTCCTGTCCATCAGTCATTCAAGTAACGATATACGCTGCTGCTATATGTCCACTGTTGAAGTATAATAATAATAACAACCACAAGTCCCATACAGTGTTGTTGTGCTGTGCTGCTTCAGACCAGTAGTAGTGTCCTGTTCATCAGTCATTCCAGTGATGATATACGCTGCTGCTATATGTCCACTGCTGCCGTATAATTATTATAACAACAACCACAAGTCCCTTACAGTGTTGTTGTGTTGTGCTGCATCAGACCAGTGGTAGTGTTCTGTCCATCAGTCATTCCACTAATTTCTGTGCCGCATATTGTCTTATATAACTCCCAAAAAATAATGGAAAACAAAAATATTGAGGATAAAATAGGGAAAGATCAAGAAGAACCACTTCCTCCTAGTGCTGAAGCTGCTGCCACTAGCCATGACATAGATGATGAAATGCCATCAACGTCGTCTGCCAAGGCCGATACCCAATGTGATAGTAGAGGGCATGTAAAATCCAAAAAGCCAAAGTTCAGTAAAAGAACCAAAAAAAGAAATTTAAATCGTCTGAGGAGAAACGTAAACTTGCCAATATGCCATTTACGACACGGAGTGGCAAGAAACGGCTGAGGCCCTGGCCTATGTTCATGGCTAGTGGTTCAGCTTCACATGACAATGGAAGCCCTCATCCTCCCACTAGAAAAGTTAAAAGAGTTAAGCTGGAAAGAGCACAGAAAAGAACCGTGCGTTCTCAGGTGGTATCACAAATCCCCAATGAGAATCCAAGTGTGTCGGTGGTTGCGATGCCTGACCTTCCCAACACTGGACGGGAAGAGGTGGCTCCTTCTACCATTTGAACGCCCCCTGCAAGTGCTGGAAGGAGCACCCACAGTCCAGTTCCTGATATTGAAATTGAAGATGTCACTGTTGAAGTACACCAGGATGAGGATATGGGTGTTGCTGGCGCTGAGGAGGAAGTTGACGATGAGGATTCTGATAGTGATGTGGTTTGTTTAAGTCAGGCACCGGGGGAGACACCTGTTGTCCTTGGGACGAAGAAGCCCATTGTGATGCCTGGGCAAACTACCAAAAAACCCACCTCTTTGGTGTGGAATTATTTCTCCACAAATCCGGACAACAGGTGTCAAGCCATCTGTTGCCTCTGTCAATCTGTAATAAGTAGGGGAAAGGATGTTAACCACCAAGTAACATCCTCCCTTATACGTCACCTCCTGCGCATTCATCAGAAGTCAGTGTCAAGTTGTGAAACTTTGGGTAAGAGCGTAAGCTGTCTACTGACACCTAAATCCCTTCTTCCTCCTGTACCCAAGCTCCGGCAAGCCACACCACCAATTCCCTCAAAGTCAACTTCCTCCTCAGTCAGGATCATCAGTAGTCCTGCAGGCCATGTCACTGTCAAGACTGAGGAGTCCTCTCCTAACCGGGATTCCTCCATAGGATCCTTGAGTGGTACGCCTGCTGTTTCTTCCGCTGCTGTTGCTGTTGCTGGGAGTCGATCGTCATCCCAGAGGGGAAGTCGGAAGCCCACTTGTATTACTTCCAGTAAGAAATTGACTGTCCAACAGTCCTTTGTGAGGAAGATGCAATATGACAGCAGTCATTCTTTTGCAAAGCGGATAACTGAGGCCTTGACAGCTATGTTGGAGTTAGACGTGCGTCCGGTATCCACCATTAGTTCAGTGGGACTTAACGAATTGTTTGAGGTACTGTGTCCCCGGTATCAAATCCCATCTAGGTTCCACTTCTCTAGGCAGGCAATACCGAGAATGTACAAAGACGTCAGAAAAAGAGTCACCAGTGTCCTACAAAATGCATTTGTAACTAGTGTCCACTTAACCACGGACATGTGGACAAGTGGAACAGGGCAGACTAAGGACTATATGACTGTAGCAACCCACTGGGTAGATGTATGGCCTCCCGCAGCAACAACAGCAGTGGCACCAGTAGCAGCATCTCGCAAACGCCAACTCATTCCTAGGCAGGCTACACTATGTATTACTGCTTTCCCTAAGAGGCATACAGCTGACAACCTCCTACGGAAACTGAGGAACATCATCGCAGAATGGCTTATCCCAATTGGACTCTCCTGGGGATTTGTGATATTGGACAACACCACCAATATTGTGCGTGCATTACATCTGGGCAAATTCCAGCATTTCCCATGTTTTGCACATACAATTAATTTGGTGGTGCAGAATTTATTGGAAAATGACAGGGGTGTGCAGGAGATGCTGTCGGTGGCCCGAAAAATTGCGGGCCATTTTCGGCATTTTGCCACTGCGTGCCGAAGACTGGAGCACCAGCAAACACTCCTGAACCTGCCCCGCCATCAACTGAAGCAAGAGGTGGTAACGAGGTGGAATTCAACCCTCTATATGCTGCAGAGGATGGAGGAGCAGCAAAAGGCCATTCAAGCCTATACATCCACCTACGATATAGGCAAAGGAGGGGGAATGCACCTGACTCAAGCGCAGAGGAGAATGATTTCTGTCTTGTGCAAGGTTCTCCAACCCTTCGAACGTGCCACGCGTGAAGTCAGTTCAGACACTGCCAGCTTGAGTCAGGTCATTCCCCTCATCAGGCTTTTGCAGAAGCAGCTGAATAAATTAAAGGAGGAGCTAAGACGGAATAATGTTGCAAAGTATGTGGGACTTGTGGATGGAGCCCTTCATTTGCTTTGCCAGGATTCAAGGGTGGTCAATCTGTTGATATCAGAGCACTACATTTTGGCCACCGTGCTCGATCCTAGGTTTAAAGCGCACGTTGTATCTCTTTTTCCAGCAGACACAAGTGTGCAGAGGTGCAAAGACCTGCTTGTTAGTAAATTGTCAACTCAAGCAGAATGTGACCCGTCAACAGCTCATCCTTCAATTTCTCCCGCCACTGGGGCTGCAAGGAAAAGGATAAGATTTCCGAGCCCACACGCTGGCGGTGATGCAGGGCAGTCAGGAGCGAGTGCTGACATCTGGTCCAGCCTGAAGGACCTGCCAATGATTACTGACTTGTCTACTGCACTGCATATGATTCTGTCACCATTGAATGAATGGTGGATGATTATATGAGTGACAGCATCCAAGTAAGCATGTCAGACAGTCCGTACGTATACTGGCAGGAAAAAGAGGCAATTTGGATGCCCTTGCACAAACTGGCTTTATTTTACCTAAGTTGCCCCCCTCCCGTGTGTACTCTGGAAGAGTGTTTAGTGCAGCTGGTAACCTTGTCAGCGATCGGCGTAGGAGGTTACTTCCACAAAATGTGGAGAAGATGATGTTCATCAAAATTAATTATAAATATCTCTGGGAAGACCTTTACCATCAATTGCCTCCAGAAAGTACACACGGACCGGTGATGGTGGATTCCAGTGGGGACGAATTAATACTCTGTGAGATGGAGGATGTACACAGTGAAAGGGGTGCGGAATCGGAGGATGAGGATGAGGTCGACATCTTGCCTCTGTAGAGCCAGTTTGTGCAAGGAGAGATTGATTGCTTCTTTATTGGTGGGGGCACGAACAAACCACTTATTTCAGCCACAGTCGTGTGGCAGACCCTGTCGCTGAAATGATTGGTTTGTTAAAGTGTGCATGTCCTGTTTATAGAACATAAGGGTGGGTGGGAGGGCCCAAGGACAATTCCATCTTGCACCTCTTTTTCTTCTTTGCATCATGTTCTGTTTGGGAGCTATTTTTTTTAAGTGACATCCTGTCTGACACTGCCGTACAACTCTAGAGGTAATGCCGTATAAGTCCAGGAGTACTGCCGTATAAGTCCAGTCCAGTGGTGCTGTCTTGTGCTGCATCAGCCCAGTGGTGGTGTCTTGTGCTGCCATAAGTCCAGTGGTGGTGTCCTGTGCTGTATATTATTTACTCTAAATAAAAGGGTTATATACATTACTTATATTATTATTCAAATAATTTTTAGAGGGTTTGCCCTGTGTGGTATAGGGGTACGCTCGCCTGTGCTGCATATTATTATAATAGCTTCAAATAAAAGGGATATTATTATCCAAATTAATTTTACAGGCTTTGCCATGTGTGTGTTTGGTTTAATGGTACGCTATCCTGTGCCACCAATATTGTGCGTGTATGTACATCTGGGCAAATTTCAGCACGTCCCATGTTGTTTGTGCCGCACACTTGTGTCGCTTAGCTTAGTCATACAGCTACCTCATCACACCTCTTTTTCTTCTTTGCATGATGTGCTGTTTGGGGCCTAGTTTTTTTAGTGCCATCCTGTCTGCAACTGCAATGCCACTCCTAGGTGGGCCAGGTGTTTGTGCCGCACACTTGTGTCGCTTAGCTTAGTCATACAGTGACCTCGGTGCAACTTTTAGGCCTAAAAACAATATTGTGAGGTGTGAGGTGTTCAGAATAGACTGGAAATGAGTGGAAATTAATATTATTGAGGATAATAATACCGTAGGATTAAAATTACCCCCAGATTCTGTGATTTTAGCTGTTTTTATGTTTTTTTCAAAAATCTTTCAAATCCAAAACCAAAACCAAAACACGAAATGGTGGTTTTTGCAAAACCAACCCAAAACCAAAACACGAGCAAGGAATTAGAACCAAAACCAAAAGACAAAACACAAAAAGTACCCGCCGCACATCTCTACTTTAAACTGGGACAATAATGAATTATATAATGGTAGATGCTCAATCAGCTTAATGATATCCTTCAGGTGCTCAAAAGGGAGGGGTATTTCTAAGCAAGAAAAAAGATAGACATTGTTTCCCCAAGCACCCTGAATGATAACAGTAACCAGATATAAATCCCACATAATATTAGAATTCAGAGATCTTGGTTACACATATTTGCGCAAATGTGTGACTAAACCCCAAAGCTGCTTCAAGGCATCACTGTATATTTGGGGTCCCTAGCGCTATATCTAGGTGCAGGGTGTGACACCCCAAAACACCAGCATAAGCCAGAAAGCCCAGGGCAGCATACCAGTAAAAAAACTATAGTGTTAATAAATTAGTATTTAGGAAGCCGAAGCTATAGAGAAGGTGATACAAAAATGAAGTGTAATTAAAATAGAGAAAAAGTGTTGAAACATTAATAAGTGAAAAGTGTTAATAGAATGTAAAGGTATGCCACACTAAAGCCATCCAGCTCAGCCAGTCCAGAGTCACCACACCCCACACTTCCATTACCCCAATCTGGGTCTATGATTAACCAGCAAGGAGGGAGGTAGCTCTTACTTTAGACATATTGTAGTAAGGAGCCATTATCATGTGGCTCCTTGCTGGTTAATCACAGACCCAGATTGGGGTAATGGAGGTGTGGGGTGCCTCTGGACTGGCTGAGCTGGATGGCTTTAGTGTGGCATACTTTTACATTCTATTAACACTTTTCACTTATTAATTTTTCAACACTTTTTCTCTATTTTAATTACACTTAATTTTTGTATCACCTTCTCTATAGCTTCGGCTTCCTAAATACTAATTTATTAACACTATAGTTTTTTCACTGGTATGCTGCCCTGGGCTTTCTGGCTTATGCTGGTGTTTTGGGGTGTCACACCCTGCACCTAGATATAGCGCTAGGGAACCCAAATATAGAGACGCCTTGAAGCAGCTTTGGGTCTTAGTCACACATTTGCGCAAATATGTGTAACTAAGATCTCTGAATTCTAATATTGGGGGTGATTCTGCGTTGTTCGCTCGCTAGCTGCTTTTAGCAGCATTGCACAAGCTAGGCCGCCGCCCTCTGGTAGTGTATCTTAGCTTAGCAGAATTGCGAATAGAAAATTGTTAGCAGTTTCTGAGTAGCTCGAGACTTACTCACACATAGCGATCAGTTCAGTCAGTTTAGTTCCTGGTTTGACGTCACACACACGCCCAGCGTTCGGCCAGCCACTCCCCCGTTTCTCCAGACACTCCCGCGTTTTTCCCTGATACGCCTGCGTTTTTCTGCACACTCCCAGAAAACGGCCAGTTTCCGCCCAGAAACACCCACTTCCTGTCAATCACACTACGATTACTTCAACGATGAAAAATCTTCGTTCGGGCATGAGTAAATCTACTAAGTTTTGTGTTAAAATACTAACTGCATGCGCACTGCGAACCATGCGCATGCGCATTTTTGCCTTAATCGCTCCGTTGTAAAAATCGGCAACGAGCGAACAACTCGGAATGACCCCCATTATGTGGGATTTATATCTGGTTACTGTTATCATTCAGGGTGCTGGGGGAAACAATGTCTCTCTTTTTTCTTGCTTAGAAATACCCCTCCCTTTTGAGCACCTGAAGGATATCATTAAGCTGATTGAGCATTTACCATTATAAATGTCTGTTGTGAGAGGCAGAGAGTTTCCTGCATTAGGAGGAGGTGCAGGCCCTGACATGCCACATGGAGCATTATGGGGTTGCTCCACGGTAGGTAGTTATTAGCTTAGACATATTGTAGTAAGGAGCCATTATCATGTGGCTCCTTGCTGGTTAATCATAGACCCAGATTGGGGTAATGGAGATGTGGGGTGTGGTGCCTCTGGACTGGCTGAGCTGGATGGCTTTAGTGTGGCATACCTTTACATTCTATTAACACTTTTCATTTAATAATTTTTAAACTCTATTTCTCTATTTTAATTACACTTCATTTTTGTATCACCTTCTCTATAGCTTCGGCTTCCTAAATACTAATTTATTAACACTATAGTTTTTTCACTGGTATGCTGCCCTGGGCTTTCTGGCTTATGCTGGTGTTTTGGGGTGCCACACCCTGCACCTAGATATAGCGCTAGGGACCCCAAATATACAGAGACACCTTGAAGCGGCTTTGGGGCTTAGTCACACATTTGCGCAAATATGTGTAACCAAGATCTCTGAATTCTAATATTATTTGGGATTTATATCTGGTTACTGTTATCATTCAGGGTGATGGCGGAAACAATGTCTCTCTTTTTTCTTACAATAATGAATTACACAGGTTCTGTAGCTGTCTGACTTCAAACCTGCAGTTTACCTGGTTTTAATCAGCCACAGAACCTGTGCAATTCAAGTGCATCCCAGTTTAAAGGCATAGTATGGTAAGTCTATATATAACCATTGTACATACACTTATGGGCATTTGCAGTCACTGACCGGCATCAATGTGTCACAGACAAGAAAGCTTGGAAGCTAAAGTACCTTAGCTAAGCAAATCACCTTCTATATCTTAGGTTTGCATAGACTTCTGACTTGGTTGAGGTCAGATATCTTGGCAAAAAATAGATATGTATTAGTATATTACAAAGACATGTATTATTAAGATTCTTAGTGAGAGTTAACCTTGCTTTCAATTAAATTCTTCCTCTTTTTAATCACAATAGGCTCTGTTGTTGGAATTATTCAAAAGGTCCCTGTCATTCTTTGCCTGGGGCAAAAATCTGTTGAAAATATTGTTCTTTATTATAGCCCCAGGAGATGGCTTCCCAAATCTTCCTTTTGTAATGGTCCTTCTTTTGCATTGCAAGTGTAGGTTTTGCAGTTTTAAAACTGATATATTGTACGCTACAGCATAAAATGGGCATCACGTGAGCACACATTACCTTGAGATTTTAAACCTAGGAAACAGTTTAACTTTGATGCTCTGTAACATACAGTAGCTGTTTTAAAGTTAAAAGGCTATTAGTGAAGAAAGAAGCTAAAAGTTCTCAAACTAGATTCAAGTTACCGTATATACTCGAGTACAAGTCGACCCGAATATAAGCCGAGGCACCTAATTTTACCACAAAAACCTGGGAAAGCTTATTGACTCGAGTATAAGCCTAGGATGAGAAATGCAGCTCTAGCCATACACAGCCCTCATAGTGCAAGATATGCCCTCATACCACCAGATATGCCCCCACAGTGCCAGATATGCCCTCATAGTGCCAGATATGCCCCCACAGTGCCAGATATGCCCTCATACTGCCAGATATGCCCCCACAGTGCCAGATAAGCCCTCATGCTGCCAGATATGCCCCACAGTGCCACATATGCCCCACAGTGCCAGATGTGCCAGAGGGGGCAGATGTGCCAGATATGCCCCACAGTGCCAGATGTGCCAGATATGCCCCACAGTGCCAGATGTGCCAGATATGCCCTCATGCTGCCAGATATGCCCCACAGTGCCAGATGTGCCAGATATGCCCTCATGCTGCCAGATATGCCCCACAGTGCCAGATATGCCCTCATGCTGCCAGATATGCCCCACAGTGCCAGATGTGCCAGATATGCCCTCATGCTGCCAGATATGCCCCACAGTGCCAGATGTGCCAGATATGCCCCACAGTATCAGATATGCACTCATAGTGGCAGATATGCCCCCTCAGTGCCACATATGCCCCCCCCCCCCAGTGCCAGTTACTTACCCTCTGTCGCTCCCGCACTGTCTTCTGATGAGGGACACGGAGGGCACAGCACGCGGCTCTCCTGTGTCCCTCCTGTGTCTCCGGCGGCAGCGGCGTGTGTGTGTTGAATGAAGTGCCGGTTCGTGAGCCAATCAGAGCTCACGAACGGGCACTTCATTTAATAGACCCGCCGCTGCCGCCGGAGACGCAGGAGGGACACAGGAGAGCCGCGCGCTGTGCCCTCCGTGTCCCTCCTAAACACTGGCTCGAGTATAAGCCGAGGGGGCTTTTTCAGCACAAAAAAAGTGCTGAAAAAGTCGGCTTATACTCGAGTATATACGGTAATTGAATTGTTCCCCTCCTTATAATGAAATACTGCAGAGGTATCAATTTCTCAGTAACATGGAACTATTCAACCATATTTTTATTTAAATTGCCAAATGAGTGCATTGAAATTGTACCTGAGATGCGTATAAGTCATCAATTGCAATGTGTGCTAGCATCTGTACTGTAGCAGGTGGAAGGGAACACCACCGTCTTGTATATACTGTATCTATAGATTGTAAGCTTGAGTCCAGCAGTATCATAAGTGCGGCATATAGTCACCATTACTTGCTGCCACGTGTAATTCGCAGGTAAGTGAATCGATTCCCAATATGTGCAGAGAGCAATCTGCCTGTGTTCACATTCTGTGCATGTGCAACATGAAGACACGACAGATACTCCATGAAATCTAGCATACTATGGGCCTGGTTCATATTTGTAAGTAAAGCAAAAGAGCAAGCAACTGGGCAAAACCATGTTGCACTGCAGTCGAGCAGCTGTAATGTGCACCAAGATTTAGATTTAGGTGGGTTATATTTTTTCTATGCAGGATAAATACTGGCTGCTTTTGCACGTTGCCCAAAAATACTGACCAGCTTTATTTTTGTCCTGCAATGTAGATTTCAGTTTGAACACACCCCACCCAAATCTAAGGGGTCCATTTATCATTGAGCGCTACACATTGCAATATGTAATCGTATCAGGGGAATGTATTAAAGAGCTCTTTCAGGGACAGGGGCTCTGAAAACAGTCTATCATTGTGATGTGTTGGATGAGCTGCCAAGGCTGCTGCACATGCCTGGTCCCGCTGACCACACATGCACTGTGGCCACTAACAGGGAGGGTTTTGGGGGAACCCTCTGCCAGCTAGGAATGCGGGTGCAGCCCATAGGCTGCAATGGGCTAACATCATCTTCAGACGGCGGTAGCTGCGGGGGTCAATATCCAGACTACATCACATTCCAAAATCTGGTAGCATTGTATCCCCCATAGAAAACTATGAGGGATGCGGCTGCTGGAGGGAATTAAGGGATCGCAGTAGATATAGGAGATAGCTGCTGCGGTTCCTCCAACAGATAATTGGGCGATAATTAACATTCGCGGCTAAGCCCCAAAAACAGGTGTTATAGGGGAAAGCAGACAAACAATGGTAGTTGCTCGGTCATTCCTGGAGATAATTATGTATCAGGTGCTGGAAAGGGGGAGGGGTCACAGACAAACAGACAGAGAGGGCGGGGGGGGGGGGTTGCAAATCCCACCCCTACATTTCCCTTCATCACACTAACAATTACCTGTAACCATACCTGAACCTATCTGGTAATAGAAATGCAGAGAATTAGTTTACACATGTTTGCAAACACATGTTTAAGCTGCTGAGCCACTTCAAGGCTTCTCCGATGTCAGCAGTCCTAACACTACATAATAGCAGTGCCCACATAGGGCCATGTAATTTGTCACAGTAGGCCTCATGATAAAGGCTATTACTAAAACACATCCAGGCAGAGAGCTAACTTACCCAGGAGCCACCCCCAGGATCTCCCATTGGCACTACAAGGAACAGCATGCCTTCCAAATACTGCTCCCATTCAATACCTCTCGCACACAAGCAGACAAACAATGGTAGTTGCTCGGTCATTCCTGGAGATAATTATGTATCAGGTGCTGGAAAGGGGGAGAAGTCACAGACAAACAGACAGAGAGGGGGGGGGGGGGGGGGGGGTTGCAAATCCCACCCCTACATTTCCCTTCAGCACACTAAAAATTATCTGTAACCATACCTGAACCTAGGGGAAAGAGCTGCAGACATTGTTTCATAAATGGGTCTTTTTGCACGTGTTACATTTGCCCCACCTGCAGTGCAGCATGGTTTTGCCCAGTTGCTTACTTTTTTGCTTTACTTACAAACATGAATCAGGCCAAGTGACCCTGAATCAGCCTCATGGTTTTAACATAAATCTTCATAAATAATCCTCATGTTTTGTTTATTTGGTTAAATGAGGTCATGACGTGCACTATAAAATTAAATACAGAACTATTTGATGTGCAATCCATTCTACATTTCTTCAGAAAATGTATTGATAAAATCCTATGTGCTATTTAATTATATTTATTATTATGATTTGGGGGCAGGTTTGCACCAAGTTGAAGTAATAGTGTTTAGAGATCAAGGCTGTTTGTTTTGCACAGTTTGTGTTGAATGCCACCATCAACTTTTGTTATATCCACGGGAATATGTGTGATATTCAATGTAAATGACAGCAGCAATGTGCTGTTAAGGGACCTGTGAGCGATAGAGTGCTTGTAAAAAAGAAAAATGTTAATTATAAACATGGGAACTATTGTCAGATTCAGAAGGTCTGCATGAACAATAGGGATGAAGTAGACTTTTGTTTGCAAAAAAAAAGTTGTCCCATTTCTGAAATCAATTTCTAAGATGCTAAAGCATTATCACATTAAACTGAATGTACAGTATTTGAATATTTAATAAAATTGAATACCACGTGCTAGGTACAGAGTGAAATCTTTCAGCACATTCTACAGGAGGCTGTTACCACATGGACATGTATATGCACCACACATGATAATGATTAACTCCCCAACTCCTCCTTGGGGCTCTCTCCGAGTGAACGGCCACACAATATGACCAACATGTAGAAAATGCTCATCATTTTCCGCCACATGTGCCATCGTATATGGGGGGTCATTCTGAGTTGATCGTAGCTGTGCTTAATGTAGCACAGCTACGATCATTCACACTGATATGCGGCGGGGACGCCCAGCACAGGGCTATCCCACCCCGCATGTCAGTGCCGCGCCCCTTCCCCCCCCCCCCCCGCAGAAGTGCAAAGGCATCGCACTTCAACAGTAGCTCCCGACCAGTGCAGCTTTAGCGTGCTAGGCAATGACGGCTGCCATGCGCAGGCGCATGTACAGTTCTGACCCAATCGCTGCACTGCGACAAACTGCAGCGATTGATCAGGTCGGAATGACCTCCATAGGCAGCAAAAAGTCTGCCAGCTGAAAATAACTTACAGGTCCTTCTTTTTCTGGGTGCTTTCTTTTTGTTTTGTTTTTATTGAACCTGATGCACGTGCCAACTTTACAATAGCACAAATAGCCTAGAGACAAATTACCGCTATAGGACTGCATATGGGGGGTAATTCTGAGTTGATCGCAGCAGCAAGTTTGTTAGCAATTGGGCAAAACCATGTGCACTGCAGGGGGGGGGGGCAGATATAACATGTGCAGAGAGAGTTAGATTTGGGTGGGTTATTTTGTTTCTGTGCAGGGTAAATACTGGCTGCTTTATTTTTACACTGCAATTTAGATTGCAGATTGAACACACCACACCAAAATCTAACTCTCTCTGCACATGTTATATCTGCCTCCCCTGCAGTGCACATGGTTTTGCCCAACTGCTAACAAAATTTCCTGCTGCGATCAACTTGGAATTACCCCCATGGAACATGCTTTGTCATTTCTATAATGGGTGCACTCCACCCATGTTTTCATACTTACCTTTCCAGAGTCCCACGGTGGGTGCTGCAGCTGCTGTAAAAATCACCACAAAAATGGCCACAGCACATGCGCAGTAGCAATAAGTCTCCGAAACATGGTGGGTGCCATGCTTCTGGAGACCTGCACATGCGCAGTAGACTCCGGCACCATGCCAGAGCCTAACGTTCTGTGTAGAGGAGGGTGCACACCCAGAGTCTGCACACGGGCCTTCTTCTCTGTTAAAACGCCCCTGGGAATATGCATCGCAGGTCTAAACGGGCCAGCCATATTCAGACAGAGTAACATAAAAGAACGCATAAGAATTATGATGGAAAAACATATAAGAACAAATAAAAGCATACAGTAAAATATAATAAAATAAAAAAAATTCCCACCACAAATCAACCTTTCAGTAAACCAAAAAAAGTTTCCTTATATTACTATTCATTTTCCTCGCTCCAATATGTAACCCTTTTTCTAGAGGTCCTCTTATTTTTAAAAATACTACCATCCTGAACTCTATAACTTCCTTTGTTGTATTGGAATATTTATATCGTATCACCTCTGTCTCTTCTCTCCTGTGAGCTGTACATGTGCCACTCGTGAAGATTTTCCTGCTATGCAGCACATACATCAGTATCTTGTAGCCCTTCTCTGAATTTCTTTCTATTTTATGCATTGTCTTTAGAAATAGAACCTCCATAATTATTGTAGTGGGAAAAGACAGGAGGATACCTGTTGGTGTAGGAAGTGGCACTATATAAGTAGCAATAGAAAGCATAGCAGGTAATATTAATGCTTTAGGTCACAATAAATGTCTTGAGTATTGACTGAAAGGGCGGAATTCAATTGTTTACTTGCACCCAATCTCCATTAAAGTGAAGGGAAATCGCAGGGCGTTATTCAATTGTCCTCCCTTATTGCGCTGATCCAGTTTAGCTGCGCAAAGAGGCAAAACCCAACTAAAAGTCCAGTTCGGGTGCCCAAATCGGTCACTTTTTGCACATTTCAGCTAGCCACCCCTGGGAAAAGAGGTGCACAACTGGATAAAAGATAACCTTTATTATATACTGTAACCCCACGTTACTGTTGGCGTGCCTCCACCCAAGCATACACACCCAGGCTTGCTTGGGAAAGCCTTATTCTTGTAGGATAAGGGGTGTGAAATATAGCAGATGTAGTTGTTCAGGAATAACTATGTATAATGATATTGATTCCTCACCTGTTTAAATATTGCCTCTTTATCGATTCTTCTTCTCTTTTCCCAGTGCGTTCCAGATAATAAAGATCGACTACTCAGTATAAGCTATAACAGGTAAGTCATTTATTTTAGTAGATTATTAACAGTTTATTCTCTATTGCAGGTACGTATTACCTATAAAATGAGATTATAGTAACTCCTATACCTTACAACTCTACAATATTATAAGTCACAGTAGTAACCGCATGCATTACACAAAATTACCTCCCACAGTCGATTTGACTATGGACCCGGGGTTTTGGATCAAAATTACCAGATTACCTTTACCATTGGTACCAGTATACATTCATATATGAGTATGAGTTAATATTATAAGTGATCACTATAGTTAACACGTTGGACCGGTCAGTATCGCATCAGCCGACTGTGGAAGTTGCTCCTGCAATAAAACGGTAGTTGTATATAATAATGGGGATATGCGATGGGCAATCTTCTTCCCCTTTTTTCACTTTCCTCAACGTATGGGTGTATCTTTATCTTAGATTAGTAGTTTATACTCCACCCACCTTTTAGAGAGGAGGGCTGCGGCCTCTGATAGTATTCCTCCTGCGCAATATTGTAGCTGGGGTTCTAGAATCGTTAACCGAATGCTGTAATGGTAGTCTTGTATCAATCCAATATAGATAAACTTAAAACCACTAATATACACACTGGAACGGTATTAATGTGGTTGATTACATGAATTCATCTAAACTACGTTCCTCTAGTCAATTTCCTTTTGAATACGCCATAGGCAGGTATATCCCCCAGTGGCACATTAAAGTAGTTTGACTGCCATATAGTTCCTCTCTTTCAGTATATACCAGAGGATCAGGTCATTAATAGGTATTAAATCTCAGAGACCCGACCTGGGATTAGTCGCTATTCCTAAATCTCTAATTCCAACAGCAATATTATAGGTATCAAGTCCCTAGACTCCTCTATTAACACCAAGCGTGACAATAGGATATTTTATCAAGTCTGAGGCAATCTGATGTATGAGTACTACTCTTTTGTTAGTACGTCTTACTGGGTAATTATATTCAATATTAATACTTGGCAAACCAAATATATATGACTGTCCTCCTCAATTAGGTTGGTAGTATTATTTCATTCCGGGAGTCCTTTACTTAAAAGTTAGGCACATTTTCATGGGTAAATTGATACCCTTCCCCCTATGGCACTGGGAGGGTTAATTAATAAGTCACCCACCTTTTTGGGAGTATTTCCCTGCACTAGCTCCTCCCGATATGGGCTAGTCTTTTCCTCAGCCTCTCATTAAGCAAACTGGTCAGGAGGGCGTTGTATAACTGAGTCCAGTCACTGTGACAGAGACTCTTTCTCCCCGCCCAGGCGTCTCCTGTCAAGTACCTCCTCGTTTCCTCCTCCTCTCCGTAGGCGGACCCAGGGTGAATGGCGTCGTCGGGCCGGAACGTGTCACAGTGACAGCGGCGTGGGGTCTATCCTGCCTGGCCGATGGAGCCACACGGGGATCCGGACAGCTTCCTTCCTGCAGGTCAGTGTCCTTTTTCTCATTCACAGCGCCTCCTCGATCAGGCGCTCCCCGTCACTCTCCCCGTCGTCCGTCTCTCACAGCCGCCTCATCCACCGCGAACTCCGTCTCCCCTTCTCCCTTCTCGTCCCGCGCTCTTCACCGTTGGTTCCCTCGTGCCGGCCCCCCTGGCCTGGCAGCGCGCGGGGCTCTAGAAGCTTCCAGTCTCCCTGCTCCTTAATTAAACATAACAGCCCCATATACAATAGGCTACCCCTATATAATACATATATATATATCAATGCAGACCACTGTAATATTTTAACACATTATAACTATACCTAACATTTCACATCACGCAATTCCTAGTTAACCACTATAAAGGGTTACATTCTCCCCCTGGGGAGTTCACAGTTGTAACCTTAACTGACACTGGAACTTCCCACTATTTCTGTTTCTAGAACTCCTTCCAACCATTCTATGTTTATTTCCTCCTCTTTATATAACACTTCCATAGTATGGCCAAGTCCACATAATACCCGGATGGATGACTAATGGGACTTCAGAGGGTACTCCCAATTGATCATATGTTAATATCCTCGGCGGTCTACGTGTTCGTTGTGTTCTAGCACTTTCATCTATCTCACTTTCCATTATATTGGAGGGGTATTCATTAGAGTCATCCTGATCGTGAGAATTTGAAGCTCCTCCTGTATTCCACCATTCATATTCTCCCTCTTGAGGTGAAATATGCTCCTCTATTCTAGTTTCCAGGGGTGATGTTTGTCTATCATCATGAGAGTCACTTGAATTTCTCTTTCCACTTTCCAACATCTCAGTGTTTTCCTCACAGTAATAATATCCATTTCCATATTCTAAAGTATCCCTTTCCTCGAGATCCTTAGGCTCCCCCGACTCTTCAATATTGCTTATATTTTTTTCTTTTCTGGCACAAAACTTACTATCATCCTCTTTTACTTCCTCCCATCTAACATCTTGGGATACTGGTAATAGATGTTGTCTATGGTAGGTAAGTACTGACCCAGTCCCATTCTCTGGAACTAATTGATATACCGGTATATTAGGCAATTGTTTTAATACTATATACAACTCAGTTTTCCATCTATTTATAAATCACTTTATCCACTCGATATATATAATCGGTGAGAGTTTCTCCATGCTCTTGGAAAGTGTGATTCATACGTGCTAATAAGTCACATACATCTTCTAAAGTCCCGTACGAAAAATCTAAAGCTTCAAAGTATTCTCTAAGGGTAGCCTGAGGGTTACTCCTTCTAGTAGCTTGGATCACTCCCATTGCCGGCCCTCGTAGGCTCTCCACTACTCGTTGTTTTTTTATGGCGTCTGTACATGGCCACTCTTCCGAATGTTGTATAGCCGCTTCTTTCCATAACTCATAGGACTCCTCCCCCGCTGGCACCGGTACTATTCCTGAGAACATTCTCAGCCGTCGATAGCCCCCTTCATAGTGCCATCTTTCCAGTTGGTTTACTACTTTATCCATTACTGCTTCAGTCGAAGATCCTTCATTGTTTGGTTTACTTATCCCTGCCATTACTCGAGTTACAGAGTCTCCCTGAGGGGCGTCATAAGCCGATGTAGTAATGGGCCACAATAACTGTATTCGCCTCCCGGGTGCACACTTTAGCATAATCATCTTGGGGAACAGTTCGGGTTCCAAGGAAGTCTTATTAGTTATTAGTAGTATCGAAGGGTCTCCTGTTTCTCCTATTCTTTTATCCACTATAGCCGGTTGATAAATTCCATATAATCCAGATAATTCAGACAACACTTCTCCGTCTGCAATGGATGTAAAATTACCCATCAATCCTATACTGCAATCTATATCCACCTCCTTTTCTCTGCACCATTGGAACACCTCATCTCCTGATATACGCTCCATCTTGTTAGGTATTCCCGAGATTTAGGATCTCAGCAGTGCCTCCACTTTGTAACCCCACGTTACTGTTGGCGTGCCTCCACCCAAGCATACACACCCAGGCTTGCTTGGGAAAGCCTTATTCTTGTAGGATAAGGGGTGTGAAATATAGCAGATGTAGTTGTTCAGGAATAACTATGTATAATGATATTGATTCCTCACCTGTTTAAATATCGCCTCTTTATCGATTCTTCTTCTCTTTTCCCAGTGCGTTCCAGATAATAAAGATCGACTACTCAGTATAAGCTATAACAGGTAAGTCATTTATTTTAGTAGATTATTAACAGTTTATTCTCTATTGCAGGTACGTATTACCTATAAAATGAGATTATAGTAACTCCTATACCTTACAACTCTACAATATTATAAGTCACAGTAGTAACCGCATGCATTACACAAAATTACCTCCCACAGTCGATTTGACTATGGACCCGGGGTTTTGGATCAAAATTACCAGATTACCTTTACCATTGGTACCAGTATACATTCATATATGAGTATGAGTTAATATTATAAGTGATCACTATAGTTAACACGTTGGACCGGTCAGTATCGCATCAGCCGACTGTGGAAGTTGCTCCTGCAATAAAACGGTAGTTGTATATAATAATGGGGATATGCGATGGGCAATCTTCTTCCCCTTTTTTCACTTTCCTCAACGTATGGGTGTATCTTTATCTTAGATTAGTAGTTTATACTCCACCCACCTTTTAGAGAGGAGGGCTGCGGCCTCTGATAGTATTCCTCCTGCGCAATATTGTAGCTGGGGTTCTAGAATCGTTAACCGAATGCTGTAATGGTAGTCTTGTATCAATCCAATATAGATAAACTTAAAACCACTAATATACACACTGGAACGGTATTAATGTGGTTGATTACATGAATTCATCTAAACTACGTTCCTCTAGTCAATTTCCTTTTGAATACGCCATAGGCAGGTATATCCCCCAGTGGCACATTAAAGTAGTTTGACTGCCATATAGTTCCTCTCTTTCAGTATATACCTGAGGATCAGGTCATTAATAGGTATTAAATCTCAGAGACCCGACCTGGGATTAGTCGCTATTCCTAAATCTCTAATTCCAACAGCAATATTATAGGTATCAAGTCCCTAGACTCCTCTATTAACACCAAGCGTGACAATAGGATATTTTATCAAGTCTGAGGCAATCTGATGTATGAGTACTACTCTTTTGTTAGTACGTCTTACTGGGTAATTATATTCAATATTAATACTTGGCAAACCAAATATATATGACTGTCCTCCTCAATTAGGTTGGTAGTATTATTTCATTCCGGGAGTCCTTTACTTAAAAGTTAGGCACATTTTCATGGGTAAATTGATACCCTTCCCCCTATGGCACTGGGAGGGTTAATTAATAAGTCACCCACCTTTTTGGGAGTATTTCCCTGCACTAGCTCCTCCCGATATGGGCTAGTCTTTTCCTCAGCCTCTCATTAAGCAAACTGGTCAGGAGGGCGTTGTATAACTGAGTCCAGTCACTGTGACAGAGACTCTTTCTCCCCGCCCAGGCGTCTCCTGTCAAGTACCTCCTCGTTTCCTCCTCCTCTCCGTAGGCGGACCCAGGGTGAATGGCGTCGTCGGGCCGGAACGTGTCACAGTGACAGCGGCGTGGGGTCTATCCTGCCTGGCCGATGGAGCCACACGGGGATCCGGACAGCTTCCTTCCTGCAGGTCAGTGTCCTTTTTCTCATTCACAGCGCCTCCTCGATCAGGCGCTCCCCGTCACTCTCCCCGTCGTCCGTCTCTCACAGCCGCCTCATCCACCGCGAACTCCGTCTCCCCTTCTCCCTTCTCGTCCCGCGCTCTTCACCGTTGGTTCCCTCGTGCCGGCCCCCCTGGCCTGGCAGCGCGCGGGGCTCTAGAAGCTTCCAGTCTCCCTGCTCCTTAATTAAACATAACAGCCCCATATACAATAGGCTACCCCTATATAATACATATATATATATATCAATGCAGACCACTGTAATATTTTAACACATTATAACTATACCTAACATTTCACATCACGCAATTCCTAGTTAACCACTATAAAGGGTTACATTACGTTAAAAATTCTTATGAACATCACAGTTACGAAATATATGCAAAAAGTATAGTCGAGCTAATGCATAGATTGAAATTCATGTATTAAAAAAAATGTAAATAGAAAAAGGCATTGACCTCTTTTTCTATTTGATTATTTTTTTAATACACGAATTTAAGTCTATGCAATTGTAGATGCCAGAAGTCAGGTGACCAACGCCGGAATCCTGACAGCACTTGGAATCCCGTTGCCGAAAACCCCGACCACAGGCATTCCAAAGATAAATATTGGGGTCAGGGTTAGGGTTGGGGCCCAGGAGGAGGAGGGGTTAGGAACCACGGGGGGGTTAGCTGTAGCCATCACCCCCCCACCCCAAGTCTTAGTGCTGGCAGCCACCCCCTGTGATTAGCCATATCCACCACCACACCCACTATCTTATCCCTAGCCGCCACCCCAGGTGGATTAGGGTTTGGGTAGGGGGCAGAGGAGGGGTAAATTAATTACCCCGTCACCTGTTGCGATTTAAAAAATCGGGAGGCCGCAGCCAGTCATGTGACCGCTGTTATCCCGACTGTTGGCATCACATATTACACCCATCTCTTCACTATTCCTTTTAAATATAGTTTGTAACTGTAATCTTTGTTAGAAATTTTAACGTATATAATAAATGTTAGTTTTTATCCAGCTGTGCACCATATACAGACCTCTTCTCCCTCTCCCTCTCTGTACTCTAGAGGAGTGACTGCTTCATAATGATTGTGGTCATGACAAAGAGGATGTTTTTACCAGGAAAAAAATCCATTTTTTTTATGTCAAACACAGTTGAGTACCTAGAAAAAAAACACACAATTGGGCGCTAATGATTGTATTGGATGGTAGCCGCACGTTCCAAGGGCCTGGTTTCTCTGACCCCAATAAATTAAATCAAGAAAGAAAACAATAGAACTGCGCTTATCATCCAAAATAAGACATTTATTAAATATCACAATATAAAAAAAAGGGAGAAAAATAATTTTCCCCCAATTACCGGCCGGTATTAATAAATAAAACAATTAGAATACTAATTAATGTATCCAATAACTTCCGACATAAAATTAGCACATATATCCAACTCGTTATGCTTTTAAACACATAGAGAAATCATTTTCTTGCATCTATTCACAGGTGACTCATATAACATAGCAGGCGTCCCTGCAATGTTAACCAGGTATTCAAAAGTCCGTAAGACTAATTAAAAGTGCCGCAAATTGTAGATATAATTCAGTTGCTATACCCCTGCACAAGTGGGGTTTTGTGGAATAGCAAAAAAGTCCCAAGAATTAATTAGTATATAAACAAAGCAGCAGCTACAAACTTGTGATTAGTATTCCCTTTAAAGCAGGAGTATTTTGTTAGGAGGCAGTCTCTGATAGCAGGCAATTA
This sequence comes from Pseudophryne corroboree, assembly GCF_028390025.1. NCBI lineage: Eukaryota > Metazoa > Chordata > Amphibia > Anura > Myobatrachidae > Pseudophryne > Pseudophryne corroboree. Next base: position 769,006,843 of record NC_086447.1, read on the forward strand.
TTAACGCACACAGATCTGGAAACACATTCCCTAATCCCCTTAGCACTGGGGTCCGGGTGCCAGGATGTTAGTATAGCATCATGCAGTTATGCATACAACAAGCAGAATGCCCACAGAGTTTTCCTCCTCAACAATTGAGCCGGCCGGCTATGAACTCACGGTCATCCACATACGCGTTTCTTCGCTTTGATTAGACCTCAGCGGCTTCCTCAGTGTGCAATCTTTGTTAGAAATTTTAACGTATATAATAAATGTTAGTTTTTACTTTTTATCCAGCTGTGCACCATATACAGACCTCTTCTCCCTCTCTCTCTCTGTACTCTAGAGGAGTGACTGCTTCATAATGATTGTGGCCATGACAAAGAGGATGTTTTTACCAGGAAAAAATGCCATTTTTTTTATGTCAAACACAGTTGAGTACCTACTTTCTGTGTTTGAGACAGTCAGTAGAATATCTCCAGTCTCTATAAATTAGAATGAATATTCTAATCAGAATTGATGGTGGGTTTAAAACCATTAAAAAAATGTACACTTTGATACTCTGTCTTCTCCATTTGCTAAACTGTTAATTATTACTGTTACAGAATCATATGAGGAATTTCATATGATTGCAAATATTAAATATCAAGTTTTCAAACATGTATTATAGGTACATTTCTCAACAACTACTTTTAACCACATGGGCTTTCTCTGACACAGTCGTATCAGATGAGCAGCTGCTTGAGGCTGCTTTTCTGGCATCCGCCAAACTCAGCCCACCTTGCCAGCCCCTTGGTTGCTGTAGAAACCTCTCTTCCTGCCAGCCAGGCTCCTGTGGCTGCAGGACGGTAATCTATTGTAGTTTAGAGGAATAGGGTAGCCTGGGACAACCTATATACATGTGTATATATATTGTTGTATCAGATTTAAATGGTGTATAAACGCAACTAAAATGGAGTAACATAAAACAATACTAATATTGTGCACATGTATTCACTGTTCTCTGTTGTATTACCCAGTATTACCTGTTTTCTCTCTCGTTCCGAGCCACCAAGAAGGCTACTCAGGAACATTAAATAGCAAGTAGCTAAATCGATTTTAATATAGGTTTAGCACATAACAAAGTTAACAGCAGTAACCATTATTAAAAAGCTTATTCAAGTTAAGTACTGTATTTATTAGTACAACCTCACTTTTAAATATGAAATACAGCGTTTAGTTGCATGCAATTCGAAAACCTTTGCAAAATGATGTTATGCGGTTAAACCCGGGTTGTCTCATTAGTTCTTCATGGACAATAGTACGTAGGTGCACTTTAACGTTGGGGCACTTTACTTGAAATTCCTTTGTGAATATTGCTGTTTCTATTTGTCCATATACCTGTCCTCTGGAAGAAAAACTGACTATTGCAGCTACTCCCAAACAGAATCCAATAAACAATAGTCTCTTAAAAGTACTTTGGAATACTTTGGTACTTTCTTTCTGTGGTTGAATATTGTGTCTCTTTACAGCTAGGCTATAGTACCATATTGTATTGCATCATTTGTACTGTTTTTCTGAGGTTAACAGAACCTTTTAGGCTAAAAAACCTAAAGCCTTTTAGGCTAAAAAAAACAAAATGGGTGGGGCCGTGATTGAGAATCTCACTCAGTGCATGTCATGCAAGATGTATGTGCACCTGGAGCAACCGTCCCAGTGTGAATACATCTGCGTGAGGTGTGTGCAAACAGTTGCCCTGGAAGCCCAGGTAACTGATCTAGAGCAAACCGTTACAAGGCTGAGGGTTATTCACAATCTCGAGCAAAGCTTAGATAGAATGGTGGAGGAGTTGCAGGGGGTGACACCGGTAGAGGAGGATGAGGAAAAACAGGTAGACAGCTGGGTCATGGTTAGAAGGAAGAAAAAGAGGGGGAGGTAGGACATCTCTGAACTGTCAAACCCCAATAAATTCACCTGATTGGACAAAGATTTTGTGGATGGCAGTGAGGAAATGACGGAGCTGGAGAATACCGTTCCCTCTAGCAACCAGAGGAGCGGTCCCCCGGTACAGATGGGAAATAAGATAGTGAGGTACCTAGTCAGATTGTGGTGGTAGGGGATTCTATTATCAGGAAGACAGACAGGGCAAACTGCTACCAGGACCGTGATTGCCATACTGTCTGTTGTCTCCCGGGTGCTCGGGTACGGCACATTGCAGACCGGGTAGATAAATTGTTGGGAGGGGCTAGTAAAGACCCAGTGGTCTTGGTGCATGTTGGCACCAATGACAAAGTTAGTGGTAGGTGGGATGTCCTTAAGAAAAACTATAGGGAATTAGGCAAGAAAATTAAGGCAAGGACATCTGAGGTAATATTCTCCAAAATATTACCAGTGCCACGCGCTAGCCCAGGAAGGCAGAGGGAGACTAGGGAGGTAAATGTGTGGCTTAGAGATTGGTGTAGGAAAGAGAGGTTTGTGTTCTTGGAACAGTTGGCGGATGGATTGCACCTGAATGAGGAGGGGGCTGCAGTGCTGGGGGGTAGGATGGTTAGAAGGTTGGAGGAGCTTTTAAACTAGAAGCCTGGGGGGAGGGTTTAGCTGGAATCCACGGGACAAACAGAGAGAACAGTAAAGATGGGGGTAGTGAACAATTTGGGGGAGGAGAAGGGGGAGCGAAAGATCAGTAGGCATGGGCAAGGGTATCTGCATGGGTATTGACACCGGAATTACTGACACAGGTATTGCCCAAGATATTCCAAATGTATTACCTACTGATGAGTATTGCACAACAATACGGTATATAGAAAAGTATGTCCATAGCATAAGGGAAGATACTAACATCAGGGGGCGGGATATAGAAAGTCTTATTATGTCAAATAGTGATAGTAGTGTGGAAGGCTGTGTTAAGTATGATGGGGTGGAAATGGAGGGAGGAGATTAACAATCGGTAAGAGTAATTCTAGAAAGACACTTGTAAATATAGATAAGATACCATTAAAACAAACCGTCAAGGGAAATACTAAGCTAAAATGTATTCTTGCAGGTAAAATGGGAGAATTGGAATGGCTTTTACAAAGTCTCAATACAATATTATAGGTATTACGCAAACATGGTGGGACAACTCTCACGACTGGGTTGCGTTTTTGCAGGGTTATTCTCTTTTTAGGAGGGATAGAGCTACCAAAAAGGGAGGAGGGGTATGTCTCTTTGTTAAACCATCTCTTAAACCATGCTTAATAGATATTATTTACGAGGGGATTGGAGATAACATGGAGTCGCTATGGATTGAGATCACCAGTGAGGGCACTGAAGTAAAGAAACTAGTCATTGGCACGTGCTACAAGCAACCGGATATTAGCGTACATGAGGAGGAACAACTCTTACAGCAAATTGAAAAAGCAGCAGGTTGGGGGACATCCTAGTGTTAGGAGACTTTAACTATCCTGATATAAATTGGAGTAACGATTCATGTTTAAAAACTAGGAGCAGCAGGTTTTTAAATACATTGAAGGAACAATTCTTGACTCAATTAGTCAAGGGCCCAACTAGAGGTAAAACTATCCTGGACCTAGTTATTACCAATAATGTGGACATTATATCAAACACTAAAGTTGGGGAGACCTTGGGAAACAGCAATCACTATATGATCACTTTCGACATCAGTTTCAAGAATCATAGCTATAAGGGAGCAACCAAAACATTTAACTTTAGAAAAGCTAACTTCAGGATGCTGAGACGGTCACTAAATGACATTGACTGGGAAGAGTTGTTTCATGGCAAGGAGACATCGGAAATGTGGGATGCTTTAAAAGGGTTGCTTGAAAGTAATATTCACAAATTCATTCCCATGAGCAGTAAACGCAGGAGTACTAAACACAAACCAATGTGGCTTGATAAGAAGGTCAAAGAAGCAATGGTTAATAAGAGGCGTGCTTTCAAAACATTTAAATCTAATGGAGGGGAGAAGTCATTCTGGTATTATAAGGAATCCAATAACAGATGCAAAAAAGTAATAAGAGCAGCTAAAATTGCAAACGAAAAGCAAATCGATATAGAGAGTAAAACCAATCCTAAAAAGTTTTATAAATATATAAACAGTAAAAGGTTGAAGAACGAGAATGTGGGCCCATTAACAGATGAATTGGGAGCTTTGATAAACGATGACACATTAAAAGCGGAAATATTGAACATTTTTTTATTCCTCAGTATTCACCAGGGGGAGGATGCGCAGGTGACAGTAGTGCTTAACGACAGTGAAGGTAATGACTCTTGGCTAGATACTTGTTTAAGTGAGGAAGTAGTCCTGGAAAGACTAAGTGAAAATAAAGATTAATAATCACCAGGCCCAGACGGTTTTCATCCGAGGGTTATTATGGAGCTTAGGACACAGCTAGCAAAACCCCTATACTTGATTTTCAATAGTTCAATTAGATCAGGCATGGTACCAAAGGAATAGCGCATAGCTGAGGTAGTGCCTTTATTTACAAAGGGAACTAAAAATAATCCTGGAAACTACAGACCAGTTAGTTTAACCTCTATAGTGGGTAAAATATTAGAAGGCATTTTGAGGGATAGCATGGAGGATCACCTACAGGCTACTAAGTTTATTAGCAAAAGTCAGCATGGGTTTGTAAGGAACAGATCGTGTCAAACCAACTAAATTAGCTTCTTCGAGGAAGTGAGCGAGAATCTTGACCAGGGAAAAGCAGTGGACGTGGTGTATTTAGATTTTGCGAAAGCCTTTGATACAGTGCCTCGTAGGAGACTGATCAACAAATTAAGGGAACTTGGCATAGGAAATACTATTTGTACATGGATAGGTAATTGGCTGGATAACAGGGTACAACGAGTAGTGGTCAATGGGATGTTCTCCAGCTGGGCACCAGTAGTCAGCGGAATACCACAAAGGTCCGTTCTTGGCCCACTGCTGTTCACTATATTTATGAGTGATCTAGGAATAGGCCTGGAAAGCACAGTGTCAATCTTTGCAGACGATACTAAACTGTGTAAGATAATGAATTCAGAAACCGATGTGGAGTCTCAACAGAATGACTTAGTTAAACTGAAAATCTAGGCGTCTAAATGGAAAATGAAGTTCATTATAGAAAAATGCAAAGTTATGCATTTTGGGACAAAAAACACACTTGCATCCTACACTCTAGATGGATAAACTATAGGGGTAACTATGGTGGAAAAAGATTTGTGGGTGCTCATAGATAATAGGCATAATAACAGTACACAATGTCAAACTTCACCAAAGAAGGCAAGTAAATTGCTTGCGTGCATTAAACGGGGTATTGAGACATGGGACGAGGATGTAATCCTGCTGTTGGAATATTGTGTTCAGTTCTGGGCACCATATTATAAAAAAGATATCGGGGAACTAGAAAGAGTTCAAAGGCGAGCTACTAAATTGATTAAAGGGTTAAAGTCGCTGGAATACGAGGAGAGGCTTACTAGGCTAAATATGTACACACTAGAAAAGAGGAGACTAAGAGGAGACATTATTAATATATTCAAATTTGTAAAGGGTCATTACAAGAAGCTAGCAGCAGATTTGTTTATTAAAAGAACTCTGTATAGGACGCGTGGGCACTCGCTGAGGCTAGAAGAGAGAAAATTCCGTACACAACGTAGGAAAGGGTTCTTCACGGTAAGAGCAATAAAGATTTGGAACCCACTGCCGGAGAAGGTAATAATGGTAGACTATGTAAATGCACTTAAAACGGATTGGACAAATTTCTAACTGGAAACTGTATCCAGGGCTATAGCATTTAACATATTGACATTAAAATTATCTGGGAGTGGTAGGAATCATTGCTGTCAATCGGTATTAACCATTAATTCAGCAGGCACATTATAATATGAACAGATTAACACAGAATACAGGTTGAACCAGATGGGCATTTTGCCTCTATTCAACCTCACTGACTATGTAACTATGTAACTATGAATACTCCAGTAAGGTATGGGTGAGGTGGGCTATCTTTTAGGGTATGTACCGAACATGGGCGCCATCTTGAAATTGTCCATCTTGAATCTAAGTCAGTTTTTCCATTTCCAGCACAGTTTTTATAACAAAAAGGTGTACTGAGACTTTGACAAGGGTGTACTGCAACTTTTGAATCACCCAGTATTTAATATACATCTTAAAACAATAAAATACAATGCATCTTTATTATACATATATGCACTTTCCCTCTGCCTCTTTTCCATAACCCCCATTATGTGGATGGGGGTTACATATACATAAATACAGATATACAGACACATACATACACACGCACTAATGGGCCCTACACACTTGTCGACACGCTGCCGAGCTGCCCGATGGCCGATACAGCCGGCGGGCGACCCGGCGGCAGGGGGGAGGTGATGGGGGGAGTGAAGTTTCTGCACTCCCCTCGTCACCCGGGTCCATAGCAGTGCATACTAATATGGACGAGATTGTCCATATTGGCCTGCATGCATAAGCGACAGGGCACCAACGATGAACAAGCGCGGGGCCGCGCATCGTTCATCGTTGGTGCCTACACACTGAACGATATGAATGAGTTCTTGTTCATTAATGAACGAGAACTTTCAGATCATTCAGTGTTATCTGCCAGTGTGTAGGGCCCATAAGAGTTTCTTTTTAACTGAATAAAATTATTTTTCCCGAAAAATTTCCCCAAAATGGTCGATTTTTTTTTTAAACAAATTGCATAAACATTAGTTATTTTAACTTTATTCTGTATCATTTTATTAACAACTCAGCATGTTGTTAAAATAAATATATACTGAATCATTTTTAATTATCTATTATTATTATTATTATTATTATTATTATTATTAACATAATATGATTTGAAAAAATCTACAATTTTGGGGACATTTTTAGAAAAACTATTAGTGGTTAATGATGTTCAGTTACTAACTTACTGTAAACAGTGATACTCAACCATCAGTATCAATCATCAGTAAAAACAACTATCATTTTAAGATATTTTTGAGTCTTCTTCTAAACACTAATATTCCCTATTCATTACCCTAAAAGATATGTTGAATTTCCAAAATTGTCTGCCAGTCTTACTTAAATACTTATTACATAAAATACATAAAAATACATTTAAAAATCCAGTTGGCGGGATGGCGACAGTCACATGAACAGCAGCGGCACCCTGACTGTGAAGATGCCGACAGCGGAGGTAGTAAGTATTTCTATGGCCAACCCCATCGGGGGTGGCGTGTACGGCTGACCTTTGGAGGGTGGCGGCTATGGCTTACCACCAATCCCCCCCAGTGCCTAACCCTAACCTTCCCCCCTGGGCCTTAACCCCCGATACTCACCTCCGGCGTAGCGGCTGTTGGTGATCCAGTGCTGTACTCCTGAGTGGTGTCGGGTATCCAGCATCATTCACATGACTGCCGGCATCCCAACAACATGCTGAACACATCCCCTTATTAGATTTTCTACTGTGTGGTGCAGTGAGCGGTGTATTACAGAAGTCAGGAATATCCTAGCTATACCTGGATATATGTACATGTACATGTAAAATAAATACATGTAATACATGTAAAACAAAGAAAAAAGATGTAATAAAGTCACTTTTGTCCTGGACTTCCCTACAATTAATAAACAAGAAAAAAATCAAAGTGTTACTATGGGCAGTATCCTATTAGGGACAATGCGATTTTGGCCGATCAAAACGGGCAGATATCGAGATTAATGACCGATGGTCATTATCGCAGTATCCAATTAGAGGCCGAAATTGGACCCGCAATCGCACGAAAACACATGTAATCGTCAATCCCCAATCCCATGTGTTATCGCAGCTCCAGCAGCCCCGGTAATCCCCGATAAGTGCTGGCATCGGGGCTAATAGGATAGCACCCACGATCCTATTAGCAGCGGGAGTAAGGGTGTAGCTACCATAGGTGCAGGGAGTGCAGCTGCTATGGGGCCCAGAGCTGAGAGGGGCCCACATTACCTGTCAAAGTTTCATGTGTTGTATATATTGTCCACCATTGGGTGGTACATAGTGACCCTTACAAACTTTTGCCTTTTGGCCTACAATATATCTAGTTACACCCCTGTACCTGCTCATTGTACAGTACTGTGATATAAAATGAACTGGAGTGTATTATAATGTTACATACAGTAATATGAACTGGGGCACTGTAATGTGGCACAATATGAAGTCAATGCACTATAGTGTAGCATAATATGAACTGGGGACACTGTATATGGTATTTGAATTAGTACTGTATTGCATAATGTGTACTGGCAGTCCTATAATGTGATATACTATGATCTATAAAATAAACAAGGCAGTACTATGGGGGTATAACATTAATTAAGGCACTACTATAGTTCTGTAAATAAACTAGGGCACTATTCTGAGGCATACAGTGAACAACTGCTGCAGAGAGGTGTCTCTCTAGAAGCATTGGGACAGGGCCCCTTCAAAATGTTGCTATGGGGCCCACAAAGTTCTAGTTATGCCCCTGATGTCACGCCTGAGGTCTGACTCTGACCAGTGGAGATCTCAGGCATAGGGGCTGACTGGAATGTGAATCTGGGAGCTTTAATTAAGTTCTTATACATTAACCAGGATGTAGTGTACTTGAGCGTAGGCCCGAAGGCATGACCAGAACAGAGGAGAATGTAAAATAAAGTAAGTCTTTATATTTAGCACGCAAGATGGTACAGATAGCGGCAGATTGTAATAGACTTAATATTGGGTATCAAAGGTTAGGCAGTAACATAGGTTTAGTACTAGAGGCAATGCTGTAACAGATGTAACATCGATGGCAAGATGTATGATAAGGAGCAGTGTGAACCACTGATGAAGTCCCAATATAAATGAGCATAAAACAGCAGACTCAGTTTCATTTGAAACCACTGATGAAGTCCAAATGTAAATGAGCTCAAGGTTACTGACCACTGAAGGTAGAAAGGATACCGATGACACTGGATATTGGTGCAGAGCACCACAGTAGCTGGAGATCGATAGCGAAAGACCAATGGAGCTAGAGATCGATGGCGGAACACCGATGGAGCTAGAGATCAATGGCGGAAAACCAATGGAGCTAGAGATCAATGTCAGAACACAGATGGAAGTGAGTATTGATGGCGGAAAACCGATGGAGCTGAGTATCGATGGGGGAACACTGATGAGCCAGGCAGAGCTGCAAGATGGATGGAACTCAGGTCTCAGGACAGAGTGGAATCTCCTGGAGCAAGGTAACCTGGAAGCAGTTGAGAGCAAACAACCATACAGGGTATGACAATCATAGCACTGGCGATTAGGCAGTCCTTACCCAGCATTCTTATAGAAGCCAGTGTACGGGGATGATCAGCTGGACAGCAGGATGCTCAGGATAGGCTCACTGGGATCATATGACCGGATCAAACATGGCAGCACCCATGTTTGGTTTAGGAGGGAAACAATGTTTGTATAACATGTAACTGCGGCCTAGCAGCAATGGCGGCGGCATGGAAGCCGTGGGTAGATGAGCCTGTGAGTCAAATATGATGGGCTGATGATGTGGTATAGCCGCGGGAACAAACAGCGGCACCGGATGACCTCTGGAACGAATGCAGGCCTGCTACACTGCGCAGTGAATGCATACAGAACTGATAGCAAACGGACCTGGAGTGCAGCGACAGCTTGGACAGGCACTTGAAAGGTAAGAAAGTCTGTTTTGTTACCTAGACCGTGACACCTGAGCGGGAAAGTACCGCTGCTAATAGGATACCACCCTATATAGTAAAGTGTAAATATCCAATACATGGTGCAATAAGGAGAAATGGTCACTCTCTGGGTACAGATACATATTTAGATAAATACAATTATAGTGAGTATTCCAGGACATGACAAATTTAATCGATCAATTATTAAATAAGAGGACTATATATGCCATACATACACTAAAAATGTCAGCAACTTATGTCAGTCCTGTCAGCAATATAAGTGTAACCAGTATTGTTGTACTTCCTAACATTAACGTAGATGCAGCTGATGTGTTACTAGAAGTGACCTCACATTTATTTGTCCGTGCCCCGGTAGTCCCTCGCCCTGTTGTCCATGTTGTGTAGGCAAATAAGTCTTAATGAGTTAATGGCAATACTCAATGGCGCTGTTCTCTTTAGTGCTAGGAGCCCAGTCCTAAATGCTTGGTTCCAAGCCAGTACCTAACTGAAACAGTATTAAGTGTATGTGGATAGTACCCTGGCGCATGCGCATATAATATTCAATAGAGATTCATGCACATTAAGTTAAGCATGAGAGGGTGAAAACACAACTCAGAATAATACTTCCCTTTTTCAAGTAGATGCATCCTGCTGCAGTACTGATCCAACCTACTTCCTAGGACCCAGGCACCAGATCACTGACTCATCAGGCAGCTTCGGCACCTATGGGGATGGCTGGAGCAGTATATTGCAGAGGCCAAGAAATCACCGTCCAATGACAGAGATACTTGCCTCTTCCCTCCCCCTAAACAGCAACATCACGCCTTTATTTTCACAGACAGAGGCTGTCGCTGTCCCTACCCACTCCAAAAAAGACTGTCCCTCAGATGCTGGTCTTCTTCCTACATCACAGGACCAATCCACATACACACACACACACACACACACACACACACACACACAACAATAACAACCCTGAACAGGTGAGGTTATACACATTGTTGCCTACTCTACCTGAACATCCTGGAGACTTTTAAATCTGAAATGGCTCTCCCTGAATAGTGGGCAAGTCTCCTGGAGCCCCCTCTCATCCACCTTGTGTCTCCCACTTCCCGAGTGACATGGGTGGACCAGATGGCTTCACGAAGTTATTCATGCTGAATCGTGTCACCATGGACCACCCACCACTTCATGATGCTTATACTCACTGCACTGTGTACCATGGGGCCATGATGAAGTGACTGTGCCATCACGCCCGCTGCACCGCTCTACCTAACTCTTCACCTAGTTGCCCCCAGAAAGTAGGTAACTTTGCTCTAACAGAGTTTTTATATTAAACCCCTTAGGAGGATAAGGATGGCAGATAAATCCTTGCCTTAAAGATAGAATCTCCTTTTGTAAAAATGTACGGCCAAGATAATCATCCTAAAATACCATTGGTCAAATTTAAAATTGTATTATGCTTTAACTATATTCTTACAAGCACTAATAGTAAACCTAGATCGAGCTCTGTGTAACAGACCTATGACCATCCTCCAAATTGTAAACTTGCAAGAAATCCAATAAAGTGATCTTTTATGACTTAAAACAGACCAAGCAGAATCAAGAAAATGTAATATCCCATAGTTTTAGGCAGCGATGAACTGGGGCCAATAATCGGCCTGGCATTCTTAGCATACTGGCCCATCTGTCCATTGGCGTTTCTATCATGGGTGCAATGTGTGTTCAGGGGTGCTGCATCCATGTTGTTTTAATACTTACCTTTCTGGAGTCCCACGACGGGCGCTGCAGTAGCTGCAGCCACAGCAAAAATCTCACCAAAATGGCCGCCACACATGCGCTGTACAAAATGTGTCTCTGGACCATGTTTCATGGAGACCTGCACATGTGCAGTAGGTTCCGGCACAATACCGGAGCCTAGGGCGCCATGGAGAGGAGGGTGCCCATCTGGAGTCTGCACACAGGCCCTCTCCTCTCTTTAAATGCCCCTGCTTCCGGCATTGGCCAGCAATGTCAGACGACCAGTCCAGCCCTGTTTTTAGGGTTAAAATGTAAAGTACTTGCTGGGAACTAACTAAAAAATAATCATTAAGTTCTGAAATCAGAAAACATTGTTTGTACAAACTATATTTACAGAAATGTCAGTGAATAATGTAATTCCGACATATAAAGCTGACATTCTGTCCCTCTGACACTACGAGACACAGCACTAAAAGAGCAACTCTCTTTAATATTGTGAATGACATAATGAAACTCAGAGGCCTGTGAGAGCTTTCAATGAACATAATTAATATTACAATCATTTCTCAGACAATAAGGTACATTAAAATTTCAAACGTTACTCATTTCCTACATGATTTTTGCATGTAAATTAGCAATTTCATCAGGAACTTGGGCAGAATAAATAACCCATTGCAAATGAAGTAACTTCCAGACTCCAATTTCATGTGGTGTTTAAGCAGCTATTTGTAATTATACTGTATATAACTTTAGTGAGTATTTATTATATACGATTATAATATCAATGGTAACTTCTGGCACAACAAAGAGCAGCACTGCCAGTTAGCAACAAAGAATATATACCAAGAGTAACACATACAATATAATCTAATGATTACAAGTAAGTGTTAGTGGGACAAGTCTGTTATATTACATAGTCCATGGAGGCTGTCAGGGATGGTGAGGGCCGCCAACAGACCCTCGTAGGTTATGACGAAATAAAGAATCTTGCTTATTGATGGGATCGCTGCTTACCCTGACCATCCTAGGAAGCTATTGGTCCATGCAGCCACTTTCCTCACATGTAATCCAACATAGTCAGATGGAAACATGGGGCCTGATTCAGAGTCACAAGTGCTGCCGATATTGGATGCAGTGGAGAGATTATTTTCTACTGTGCACACATCTATGTTGCGCTGCTCATGCGTCCAGATGGAGTGCGTTGCAAAACAGGCACAGGAGTAGGACGGTCTCAGACAATGTATTGGGCTTCCTGGGGTGACAGGGAGGTGTCTTAGTGGATACCCTGAGATGGTCCATTTTATGGACATGTTATAGGAGTTGGGTATGGGAACTCGGTGGTCGGGATCCTGGCGGTCAGAATACAGATGCCAGGATCCCAACCACCAGCGCAGTGAGCAAGCAAGGGGCGAGAGCAAGGAAGCCCCTTGCTGGCTCGCTGCGCTTGCCACAGGTTCTATTCCCACTCCGTGGGTGCTATGGACGACCAGGAGTGGGAATAGCTGTGGCAGCGCTGCCAGCATTCTGGTGGTCAGGATAGCGACGTCGGTATTCTGATCGCCGGGATCCCGACCGCCGGGATCCTGACTACATCCCTGTTATAGGCATGTCATTGAAAGTGGTGTGTACAGAGATGCTCAACCATTATCAGAGAAGGCCATACTTGGACAGAGAAATTGTAACCGTAATAGGGCTGGCGCAACTTTCAATGGTGTGATCGATGGTGCATCTAAAGATGTACCAATCAGTATTTCAGTGTGCATGAACGCCGGCAGTGGGCATCTCAGCTGTTGCACATTCGGATGCACGTTTGATCACTAAGCAAGGACTTTGTAGTGTCATTTGCATAAAATCGCAGATGGTTCCCAAAATGAATGCGGAAGTGACGTGATTAGTAGGAGGGGGGGGGGGGTGGAAACCAATAATGTGCCTAGGGGCGGCCTGACTCCTAAATCTGCCCTTAACCATATCTCTACTTTGTGCTTGCCTTCCCCTTCAGCACCCCAAAAAATAAAATATTGAAATCCATTCACGGAGGAACATACTGTAGCTCAGAATATTCTATTTTCTTTGTTTTTTCTTTGTTTTTTTTAAATCAAGTAATTTTATTAAATTATTTTCCAATAGACTACAGGCAAAACAACATCCTGCTCCCTAACCATTCCATAACCATGACCCTAATGAAACAATATAACCATACATACAAATACAACAATGCCTCACAACATACTGTATAGATTAACAGTAACATTGTAAAACCTCACAAAATATCAAGGATAACCAGAAAAAGAATACTTTACCTTTAATACATTGAGATTATTATGCAAGCAATAAACATAATAAAGTACAAAAAATACATTGATTTGTTACAGATACAAATTCATACAGATACATACCGTACACAAGTGTCACAATGGGGCTAATTCAGAGGTGGTTGGAGGTGCTGTCACTGCTGCTTCCATGCAACCACTGAGATCGCTGGCCTCTTCCCCCTCCCCTTAAACTGTGCCGACACACCTCTGTTTTGGGAAATTATTTATTTATTTATTAACAGTTTCTTATATAGCGCAGCAAATTCCGTTGCGCTTTACAATTAGGCACAATGATAAAAATAAAACTGGGTAATAACAATCAGTCATAGAGGTAGGAGGGTCCTGCTTGCAAGCTGACAATCTATAGGGAAATAGGCATTGATACACAAGGAGAGGTGCTATCTATTGCATAGATGTCCACCGGATTGCAAAGGTTCTAGGAAGACTGCATTATATCACATCGCAGCCATGATGAACCAAGGTCAGAAGGAAGGGAAAGTGAAAAAAGAGAAAATATGTCGTGGATACGTGGACTGTACAGTGGGGATCTAATTGGATAGGAAAGTTTATGAAGGTTGAGTGGGCAGTTCTGTAATTTTATAAGCTGCCTGAATAGGCGAGTTTTCAGGGAACGCTTGAAGGTTTGGAGACTAGGGGAGAGTCTTATTGTAACAGAGTGGGTGCAGCTCAAAGAGAGTCCGGCAATCGTGCATGGGAGCGAGTAATGAGTGTGGATGAGAGACGTACATCTAGTGAAGAGCGGAGAGGTCGAGTTAGGAGATATTTTGAGATTAGCGAAGAGATGTACATTGGTGAAGTTTGGTTAATGGCCTTGTGTGTGAGTAAAAGTATTTTATATGAATACGGTAGAATACAGGTAACCAATGGAAGGACTGTCAGAGTGGATCTGCAAATGATGAACGTCTAGCGAGGAAGATTAGCCTCACAGCTGCATTCAGAGTGGATTGTAGTGGTGAGAGTCTCTTTTTGGTAAAACCAGTAAACCCGGACTGCTAGGGTGCCTTGAGGACTGAGTTTGGGAACCGCTGACCAAGACAGTATCTGTATATATTTAATTCACGGGGGAGATGTATCAAACATTTTAAAGTGGACAAGTGGTGAGTTTGCCTATTGCAACTAATCAGCTTCTTGCTATCATTTATTTAGTACATTCTATAAAATGATTGAATCTGAATTGTGTTTTGATCAACTTCCCCACTTGTCCTCATTAGAAGGTTTGATACATGTCCCCACAGTCTCTAGTCATGATTCATAGTTTTGTTTACCAGTCTTACCCAATTACGAAATGTGTCCTTAGTCTATCCCTTACCTTGCAATAGACACTTTGGCAAATAAAAGTAAATGTATAATGTGCCGCAGTCCAGAGGCGGACCTATTGCACAATGTTTGGGGATGTTCTATGATAAGACATTTTTGGTTGCAGGTTAGGAAATACTCAATAGATCACCTTGTAAATGATATACCATTCACTGAGTAATGGGCAATCTTTGGTATTATACCTGACAGCCAGAGGGTCTGTAAGCGGTGTAATAAATTGATAATGGCAATCAGCTCTGCAGCCCGTAAATCTATTCTGCAAACATGGATCCATCCATCTCCGCCCCCTATGAACCTTTTTAAGGGAAAACTCCAAATGTACCATTATTATGGTTGGAAATGACTTTAGAAAAAGATAAGCGGATTGCCAGGTTCTTTGATTCCTAGGAAAGCTATATAACTACTTTACCAATAGATTTTCAGGAACGGAGTCAGCGATCTGTTCAAAATACGGAATGGTACGAAACACGACTCGTAATGGGTGATCCCCTATAATATTGGAGTGTTAAGATTATTTTACTTGTGCTGTCCAGGGCTGTAGTGATTCCTCCATCTTCTCATAGTGAATTTGCTAATGGATGGGCCTGATTTTGATGTTAGATTCCCCCCCCCCCCCCCCTAAATAACTACAGTATATGGAACCGAATATCTGGGTGTATTATTTTTTATTGTATCTGATATTGTATGTGTAACTGTACATGTGGGATTATTTGATAACAATTATACTTGATGTCAGTGATATAACGAGACATTTTAGCGCTGTGTGCAAGAAACAGCATTGGCGCCTCCCCCCAGTATTCAAAACAGGACCAGTGCGCGCCTTAGGTGTGGGCCAAAAAATAGAGGGGATTGGCTTCATGGGGAAGGGGCGTGGCAACAAAATAATACCAATTCTTATTACGCTGTACATACTGTAAGTTTCCAATATTCAAATTACACCGCACAGTAGCGCCACTTACACACATCACACCAGGTAGAGCCCCTGTCACACATTACGCCAGGTAGAGCCACATTTTACACATTACTCCAGGTAGAGTCCCCTTTTACACAGTATGGCAAGCAGAGCCAGAACTAGACATTTTGGTGCCCTGTGCCAGAAAGAGCGTTGGTGCCCTTCTATATGTTAAATAGGGACAGTGAGTGCCTCAAAAATGGGGGGAAGGGGGAGTTGCCTCGCAGGGAAGGGACATGGCCACACAATAGTAGCCCTAATTCAAATTACGTCACACAGTAGTGAAACCTTATTTCTGTTATACAGCACAATGGTGTCCCTTTTTCACGTTACTGCACACTGCACAGTAGTGCCACTTCATGATGTTCCGTCAAACAAAAATGAGTCTTATTCACGTTACGTCACATAGTACTTAGTAGTACAGATATAGCTTTGTGACCAGAGCCGGCCTTAGGCATAGGCAAACTAGGCAATTGCCTAGGGCATTTGATATTTCAAGGGGCATCAGCAGCTTCTGCTGATTAAAATGATATGCGGCACGCCTATATTCTGTGTGTAGCATTTCATATGCAGATACAGCCACAGTCTCACACAGTATATATGCATGCTGCATATCATTTAAATCAGTAGAAGCTGCTTGTGCATCCTAGCCACATAGCAATGCAAATAAGATGCATTTTCATTACAAAAAAGGTGCCAGATGTTAGCATTGAGGCAATATTTATGAGGACACATCTGTATCCAAGCAGAGGCAGAGGTCACAGTGTTAGTAGCAGTGTGAGTGCTGTGTGCATGTGAGTGGGTTGGTTGTGCAGTAGTGTTCGGAATATGTGTATGGAGCATTATGTGTGTCATGTAAAAATGCATTAATAATGTGCAACATATGTGTAAGGGGCACTATGCATGTCATTATGTGTATAAGGGCATTAATAATGTGCGGCATATGTGTAAAAGGGTACTACTGTATGTGTGTCATGTGTATTGGGGCACTAATAATGTGCAGCAAATGTGTAGCGGGCACTATGTGTGTCATTATGTGTATAAGGGCATTAATAATGTGCAGCTTATGTGTAAGGGACATTATGTGTAAAAGGACATTAATAAAAGTTGTCATAATGTGTAAGGCGCATTATGTTTATAAGGACATTAATAATGTGTCTCATATGTGTAAGGGGCATTACTGTGTGGAATTATGTGTATAAATGCATTACTAATGTGTGGCATTATGTGTATAAGGTGCTCTACTATGTGGCGTTGCATATAGAAAGGGCACTACTGTGTCGTCTAATGTGAATAAAGAGCAATAGGGTGTGATGTAATGTGAATAAGGAGCTCCACTGTGAGTAGTAACGTTTATAAGGTAAAGTGATACTACTGTGGGATGTAATATGAATTAGGAATACTATCGCATGATCAAATGTGAATGAAGTTGCAGTACTGTGTGGCGTAATTGGAATTGGGATTACTATTGTGTGGCCATGCCACTTGCCTGCAAGAACACACCCCTTTTTGGGCTGTGCACCAAATGTTCAAACTGTTCCTATTTAAAATATAGGGGGTACAAACACCAAAATAAGGACTGCTATGGGTGAGGGGTGATGGTGCTGGGAAAGAGGTGCAAGGTCAGAGGCGGAACCAGCGGTGGTGCTAGGGGGCACCAGCCAGAATCTAGCCTAGGGCATCATATTGGTTAGGGCCGGCTCTGTTTGTGACTGTGCACTGTGAGAGTGCTGCTAATATTTTGCAAGTTTGTCCTCCTTGTTTTACAGTTAAACAATTCGGGTGTTTATAGCGCTCAGCCCCTATCGCTAATGTATGTCACCTTGATGTTCCAGTGATCACATAAATGTTATTATTGTTTGCAAACGTGTTTTACTTGGCTTAATAAACAGTTTATGAACATTGTATGAATGCTGCACTTGTGAACATGGAATACATACGATTTACTCAAAATTGCACTCCTGTAACATGCATGCACTTGGTAGTCTGTTTCTATAACTCATAAAGAGTGAATAATTTAACTAGCTGGAATAAAGCCTTATATCCCTGACAGAGAGGATCCAAATTTGACAGAGTCCTGTTTTGACCGACTTTGTCTATTGCAGATATGTAGATCAAAATGATGGATCAAGTCCTAACAAATTAGTACACGGATAAAAGTTCAAGATAATGTCTGTATGGTCAAAGAACAGACTGCGGCGTCCTGCTGGTCTGTAAACTGTATGTGCGCACTAGGCCTCCTTAAAATTACTGAAGGTCTTCACGGTGTACTTAGTAGTACACCTTATACAAGTTTCACAACACAGTAAACACCATTATTATGGAACACTGTAATACCCCTTATACACAGTATGGCACACAGTACAGTAGTACATAGAAGATCATACCAGTATGTGAAGTGGATTTGTATTGTTGAGGCTGTATTGTTCTCTTGGACTATAGACATACAGATGTTGACTTGTGATACTAGGACACACAGCACAGGATATTTGTGGTACAATACCATTAAGTCCATCTATTGAATCTGACTCCCTGAGTATCACATGACGATTTTTTAAATTGATCAGGTTGGAAATTCTAGGAATGATCTGTTGATTCTGATTCCATAAATATCACACGCTCATCCTCTATGATTGGCCAGTCATTTTCGGCAATGAGTTCATATTGGGTACTTCATTTTTAACCAATGTAAGTGTCCTAGATCAATCGTATCTACTGATTTTTGATGTTAACGGCTCAAATGAGATATACCCCTGATGAAGTCTCTGTGAGAGATGAAACGCGTTTGATTACCAGTCTTGTTGTGATGTGACCTCCAGTCTACAATCTTAGAAGGAGGAGTTCATGAAGTACACTTGCTCTTATGTGGACCACCAGTGGATGTTAGTTAGTGGTGAATGAAACGTTTTACGAACATTTATACCATTACAGTTTCAAATAGTTTTTCATAAATTTTAATAAATTTGTATATTGAAACCTACTGATTGCTTTTTTAAATAAGATTATATTTGGACATTGTGTCACTCTATTGTATAATTAGGGGTGTTACAACAGCCCCAAGGTGCCAATTTCACTATTGCTGTATATCTATTGCTTTGGTCCCTCCTAACAGGGGACCTAGTGGAATAAGGCAGCCAGTTCAAATTATTGAAAAAGATCCCTACCCTAGTACTCTGAGTTCAGCACAGAAAGGGAGTTTTGTGTTATATTTATATGGAGATCTATATATATACAGTAGTACTTGTAATACAATATAGCAATCACAGATTATCATCTATTTATATAAAGTCTACTATACAGTGCTTTCAAGTGAAAGCGTAACTGTTCACACACACACTATCCGGCACTATAGACAGCTCACTCACCACACTGAGCCACCACCGAAACCACCACCGCCTGTCTGCAGACTAGGTGAGCGGAGGTGGAAGGTAAACACGACGGAGCCGGGCACTTGTGCATTGGTTTAGAGAGGAGGCTCAGAGCCTATGGCATGGATGCTACCTAGCAGCTGCCTATCCCTCTGCTTCCTTACCAGTGTGCAAGCTGTGGGAAGATAGAGGGAGAGGGCAGGCCATCAGCAGGCGGTGTACACGTGGGAAAGGTCCGGGTTCTGTCTGGCTCCCAGTTGGCCCTTCCTGTACGTCACTCTGTGGAGTGTGTATGACTCCTTCCTCCGCTCCATGCCAGCAGCGGTCGATGGCTGGAGAGCTGCACTGCAAAGAAACAGTAGAACTATTTCAAATTGTGGCAGTGGCTGGTGCCGCGCATGAGCCACCTGCACTGTGGACAACGCATCTTCAGCACACCGCTGGCTACGGCTCCGCTTGATGTGATGCGATGCTTCAATAAAAGTTGTTTGGAAAAAAAAATGATCATGTACTGACTGGTGGGTTTTGTCCCTTTTTCATATACAGTAGAACAAGTTTAGGCAGTCTCTAGCTATTTAACTACAAGTCACAGAATGCCAAGTTAGTTTAGTGAAGGTTACAGAGTTTCAGGAACAACTGACTCCAGCGTTAAGATATGAATCAACGCATAGCAACATTTTGTCCATATGAAAGATTGTATTAAGTTTGGAATTTCATAGTCGAGAAATGTTGATGACTGTTCTTGGTAAATAAGAAAATAATTACTACACATATCCACTTTTAGATCCATTATTTAATTTATTTTAATTTAAATGAAAGTAGATAACGTTCACCCACTGTTCAGGCAAAATAAAGCTATTGCAAATGTCAGATAAAATTGAAATTTGGATGAATTGTTAAACTGCCTTATCCCCAAATCAGTGTGCACTTTTATTTAAGGTTACCTTTTCATATTCTTCAATTGTCACAGCTTAAATCATATTTAAAATAACATTTCAGCTGCAAACACATATTTTCCAGTAAATTACTTTTTTGCCTGTAAGCATAATCCTGTTTTTTATCCAGCACTGTAAAATAAATACAATTTTGACAGGAATTAGGGACATGTTGATGAATGGCTGTATGGATTGGTAGACAGTGGTCCTGGGAATCAGTTGTTTTACACCGGTATTGCTTCATGAAATAGTGAAAAAGACTAATAATGTGAAAGGACAATAAAATCATTTGCAGGCATGCGAGAATGTACTCTGCAATGAATGAGCCATTTTGCATAAATTTGTCATTTTGGGCCTAATATAGACCTGATTGCTAGGCTGCGTTTTTGTGCAATGGGCGATTAGGTCTAAACTGCGCCTGCATATGCACCGCAATGCGCAGGCGCATCGCACGGGTACAAAGCGGATTGCCGCTCAGCGATGGGTTTGTGCGAAGAATCCATTCACATGGGCGTTTGCAAGGAGATTGACAGGAAGAAGGTGTTTGTGGGTGGCAACTGACCATTTTCTGGAAGTGTTTGGAAAAACGCAGGCGTGTCCAAGCGTTTGCAGGGCGGGTGTCTGACGTAAATTCTGGACATTAACAGGCTGAAGTGATTGCAGCGGCTGAGTAAGTTCTGAGCTACTCAGACACTGCACAAATTCTGTTTGTACAGCTCTGCTACACATGCGTTTGCACACTTGCAAAGCGAAAATATACTCCCCTGTGGGCAGCGACTATGCGAACGCGGGACTGCAAAAAAAACCTAGCGAGAAAACAGGTCTGAATTAGGCCCTTTATACTAAATGTGAAAGGGTGCAGATGAGTGCATCAGGGGAAAGGCAGAGTGTTCTTGGCTATCAGCATTCTCTCACACTATGGGGGTTATTCAGGTCGCATCGCTAAGCGATGCATTGCAATTGGCTGCGAACGCCTATGCCTGATTGACAGGCAGAGGCATTCGCGGGGCGGGGTAGGGGGTGCGGCAACAGACCATTGCATGGGGCAGTGCTGGGAAAATGAGGGTGGCTGCGTGACATCACACGCTGCTGCTCCGATTGAAAAAATGGCGGCAACCAGGTCATCCACCGTTGCTCTGACCGTAATTAAATTGTGGTTGCACTTGCTCTGAGCGGCCTGGTCAGCATTATTATTATTATTATTATTATTATTATTATTATTATTATCCTTTATTTATATGGCGCCACAAGGGTTCCGCAGCGCCCAATTACAGAGTACAAATGCACATAATCAAAACAGGAAAACAGTGACTAACAGTTGAAGACAATATAGGACAAGTACAGGGTAACTAAGCATAACTACACCAGTAAATGACAGAGAAGTTCCAGGTGGCCAAAAAACTGTGGGATTTGGGCAGTTGAGGATTATTAAAGTAAGAAAAGGATAAGCACACGACGGAAGAGAGCCCTACTCGTGAGAGCTTACATTCTAAGCTTGCCTTGCATGCGAAATCATTGCAGAATCTGCAATCCAACCTGCATAACCCCCTTTGTATTAAGGACACATGCAAAATCTACACGGCAAAACCAGGTGGGTAGCATTTATACCTGTGGATGAAAGGGCTTAAGTGGGTGACAATAGTATGTTGGTAAATATGATAAGTGTCCTGGGGACATTGTTGTTGGCATGTTCTGATTTAGATGGATTTCCTGCTCCAGGTATGTGGCTGGTGCAAATGCGCGCTGATTGTAATGAAACTATTTCCACACAGGGGAACAGCGTGAGTAGAGCACAAGCTTCGGGGACATACAGAAGTAGGTGACAGATATTCACTTAGAAGCCCAATGCCTTCGCTACTGTGTGTAGTGGGATCCACTGGTCCAAAAAGATCCAATGACAAAATGTAAATTTCTATAAAGCTTCTTTTTTATTGACAGTATTTTTTATTGGCAGTGGTGAAAAAGTAAATATATATATATATATATATATATATATATATATAAAACAAAGAAAGTATCTGATAGAAATGAATGGGTAGGTGATACCAGGAAGTAGTTGCAGCAGAAGCATTGTTTCGCAGAGCCTACGCCTGCTTCCTCAGCCTGACATTGGGTTTCTAAGTGAATGTCCAAAGCATTCTTCCATCCTATCAAGGCAGGGTGAGTATACTACATAAGTTCAACAACACATGACAATTGGATACATTGATCTGCACTATGGGCCTAATTCAGACCTGATCACTTGGTAGGTTTTTTTGCAGTCCAGCGTTCGCATAGTCGCCACCCACTGGGGAGTGTATTCTAGCTAAGTGTGCGTTCGCATGTTTAGCCGAGCGGTACAAAAGGAGTTTGTGCAGTTTCTGAGTAGCCCAGGACTTACTCAGCCGCTGCGATCACTTTAGCCTGTCCGGGCCCGGAATTGATGTCAGACACCCTCCCTGCAAATACTTCGGAACGCCTGCGTTTTTCCAGACACTCCCAGAAAGCGGTGAGTTGCCACCCACAAACACCTTTTTCCTGTCAATCTCCTTGCGATCGCCCGTGCGAATGGATTATTCGCACAAACTCATCGCTGAGCGGCAATCCGCTTTGTACCCGTGCGACGCTCCTGCGCATTGCGGTGCATACGCATGCACAGTTCTGACCTGATCGCAGTGGTGCAAAAAACGCTAGTGAGCGATCAGGTCTGAATTAGGCTCTATATTGGTACTTGTACTTCTCCTTTCTCAGAACCTCTACAAGATAAAGGAAACCTACAACAGTTCCAGGAATTATCACACAACTACCACAACAACAGTGAGAGTTTCCAATGCTTACCACCTCTTGAAACAAGGTGCATTTGTATGAACTCTCCTGCAAATTCTATTAATAGTGTGTTACACACTATTATTGCACTTTCGTCATCCACATATTTTCTGGCTATTTGAACACATTACTGGAAGAACGTATCAGAAGGAATATAAACACTTATTGCTGGAAGGCAGCGCTGGATCCACCCCCTTCTCACCACAGTGTGCCTATACATTAAGATGGCCTTGGCACAGTTAATAGTAAAATGAAATAGTTAAATACTGTTGTTTTTATATTGACTACAGGTCCAAGCAAACCTGCCCAGCATGATGGCAATTGTCAAACCAGGACATCAAGGGCTCATTGGCATCTGTACTCCACCTGTAAAAATGATTTCCCATGTGCTGATTGGTCAGGTAATTAAAAAGTCTAGGGATCTATGCAGCGTTTTTACAGACACACTTGCAGCTCAATTATTTGTCCATCTTTGGCAACAGGTTTGCTGTGGGTTTATAACCCGTTAGTTAGTGAATCTGCAAAACAAAAAACATTGGGGTATATTACTAAGCTCCCGATTTTGACCGATTTGGTGTTTTTTGATCAAAGTGTCATCTCGGGAATTTACTAAACTAAAATCTCTGCAGTGATGAGGCCATTTGTATTTTTTTGGTAGTCAAAGAAAAAAAATACGAATGAATACACCATCGGTCAAACGCGGCTGTTTAGGTATACAATTCGGTAATTTACTAAAAATTATATTTCACAAACACTGCCGGCCATAGCCAAACACTGCCGTGAAAAAATACAATTCGTAAAAAAAAGCAGTTTTAAAACAGACCTGCTTTTTTTACCGTGTTCTGATAGTCATGCACGGATCCATGAGATCCGTGCATGTTTATCAGTGGGAAGGGGTGGGAAACTGTAAAAAAAAATGTGTGGGGTCCCCCTTCCTAAGCAAAACCAGCCTCGGGCTCTTTGAGCCGGTCCTGGTTGTTAAAATGACTGGGGTTCCCCCATATTTAAACAACTAGCACCGGGCTCTGCGTCCGGTCCTGGTGCAAAAAAATACGGGGGACAAAAAATGTAGGGGTCCCCCGTATTTTTTGAACCAGCACCGGGCTCCACTAGTCAGAGAGATAATGGGCCTAATTCTGAGTTGATCGCAGCAGAAAATTTGTTAGCAATTGGGCAAAACCATGTGCACTGAAGGGGTGGCAGATGTATCATGTGCAGAGAGAGTTAGATTCACACATTCGATGTCATTCGTGTTTGAACTTTAACCTCATTCTGAAAAATACAAATTTTAGTAACTATACCCCATTGATTGTGTTTTAATAGTGCAGTAAGTATTCCCAGTTGGATTGCAGAGATTTTGAGTAAATTGACGGGGCATAGCATTTTTCAGTTTTTATTTCTTTTGAGAGAAAAAATCTGCAGACGAATAATGAATTATGAGTTTTAGAAAATGTACTTTAAGAGACTAGTTTCTCATAATAAAAATGCTGCACAATTTCTTTAAGTGTAATGCAGAAAATCTGGTGACTTTTTAGGGGTTGAATAGTTTAGCAAGCCACTGTATATTGCAATACATAACTAAAACCAACGTCCAGTCTGACTTCTGACAAAGCAGGCTTGTGATAAGACTTGTGACTTGCTACTTATGTTTGTTACAATGTGATTAATGTCCAGTCTAACAGAGACCTCCTGTTTGTTTTTTTAAAAAGACGTGTGACTTACTACTTGTGGTGCGTCCAGTCTGATCTCTGACATAGCTCCTACAAATCTTTGTGATAAAACCATTTGTTCTGCATTTCTATATAGATATTATGGAATGTGTAATAGCTAGCTAATGTTTCTAGTTTTTTACTGGAGAGATTGTTGGTTGCATTTAACATTATTACACTTCTTGTCTACCTGTCAAGATAGTATGATAGAAACTGTAGCTGTACCCTACTACTAGTTTCTACAGTCCAATCATTTCAGCAGTTACATTGCAGTCTCTCTCTTGGACCCATGAGTATATTTTCTATCCAAGTTCTATGGTGAACACTTGTACAATAAAGATGAATGCATTCTTGAGCAAAAATAAATTTTTGTTCATACCAAAATATTCTAACAGGTAAAGGGGTCAATTCTATAAACCGCAAATAAGTGCGACTATATACCACATTTATGGTACCCCCGGACAGGGTTAGACTGACCCACTGTGGTACAGGGGAAACCCCAGGTCTGCCCCACTGCCTGAGGGCCCACCCTTATTCTAGGAAAAAGGTTCCAGACTGTGCACTTGAATTATACATTATACATATGTTACATTATACTGAACAGGACTATTATGTATTTTCCACATTGCATTGCTGTTTTTAATCTGGTACATTATAATGCATAGACTAGCAGTATTTACTTTATATACTTATCAAAGGGCCCAGACAATGCACTCTCTATGCGGTTGCTGGCCACACCCCCTCTGGAGACTGGCCACACCCCTAAGTATGGGCCCCACCACTGCTTTCTCCTGATGGGCTGTTGGATCCTTCATGACGAAGTCTGACTCTGGCCCAGCTTCACAGATTTGTTTCCAGGCCCGTAGGACCAGGGTGAGATCAGGCCACAAGTGGGGCATTTCTACACTGTTGCAATGGCACCTTCCCCCCCCCCCCCCCCCCCCCTCTCACCTAGTAGGATTGACCCCCTAAGAATATTATGAAACCAAATGTTATATAGTTTTTAAAGAAAGAATACATAAGTCTTACAAATGTATTGGTTGCTTGTCAGACTTAGAAAACGTTTTATGCACCCGATACCTCTTTTTATTGGAATTTAAATATATATCTCTTCAAATGCTAAGCTTTGGATAGTATACTGAAAGCAGAGCCGTAACTACGTGTGTGCCAGGTGTGCCTGGCACACAGCACAGTCGCCCTGGGGGTGCAACGGCCAGTATTCTAAGTCAGCGGCTTGTAATGAGTCAAATTTACTCATTACATGCCGCCTGTGCTGTGTGCGCCGCGCTGGAGGAGAAGAGGAAAAGAGCAGCTCCGGAGGCAGGGAAGGAAGACGAGGGAGGGGGACTGGAGCCGCAGCAGCGCTATGTAATTGGTAGCGGCGCCGCTGCAGCAGTCCCTCTCCTTCCGCATTGGCTGGCCGGTGCTGCTGTGAATGCTGGGATGCACTTCCCTCATCCCAGCATTCACAGCGGCGGCGGCCAACCAATGCAGAAGGAGAGGGACTGCTGCAGCGGCACAACCACCAATTACACTGAGCTGCTGCGGCTTCGGAGTCCCCCTCCCTCCTCCTCCTTCTCCCCTGCCCAGGATCTGCCAGCACTGAGGAGCCTGACTGCCTGAGCCAGCGGGGAGAGATGGTAAGTATCTATCTGTCTGTCTGTCTGTCTATCTATCTATCTCTCTATCTGTCTATCTATCTATCTATCTATCTATCTATCTATCTATCTATCTCTGTCTATCTCTCTATCTATTCTGTCTGCCGTAATGTGTAAAAAGGGGGACGCTGTCTGCCGTAATGTGTAAAAAGGGGACTCTGCCGTAATGTGTAAAAAGGGGGACTGTCTGCCGTAATGTGTAAAAGGGGCTCTACCTGGTGTAGTGGCGCTACTGTGCGGCATAATTTGAATAATGGAGACTACTGTGCACCGTAGTATGAATTGGTATT
Organism: Pseudophryne corroboree; assembly: GCF_028390025.1. Taxonomy (NCBI): domain Eukaryota; kingdom Metazoa; phylum Chordata; class Amphibia; order Anura; family Myobatrachidae; genus Pseudophryne; species Pseudophryne corroboree. The sequence continues at coordinate 769,033,584 of NC_086447.1, forward strand.
ATTTTGTGGCCACCCCCTTCCCCATGAAGCCACGCCCCTATATTTTTTGCTAAGGGTGGGGGGGGGGGCAATGCCGTTTCTTGCACACAGCGCGAAAATGCCTAGTTACGGCACTGATTGTAAGAAAGTATACAGCGCATAATAACAAAGCAATTTCAAGCATTATTTTATCTACTGTATATTATATATTTAGATTACTACTGTGAAAGAAACAGTATAGGTACAAGTGAACACTGCTTATAGATGTATTATTTCTAGAGATGAGCGCCTGAAATTTTTCGGGTTTTGTGTTTTGGTTTTGGGTTCGGTTCCGCGGCCGTGTTTTGGGTTCGAACGCGTTTTGGCAAAACCTCACCGAATTATTTTTGTCGGATTCGGGTGTGTTTTGGATTCGGGTGTTTTTTTCCAAAAACACTAAAAAACAGCTTAAATCATAGAATTTGGGGGTCATTTTGATCCCAAAGTATTATTAACCTCAAAAACCGTAATTTACACTCATTTTCAGTCTATTCTGAATACCTCACACCTCACAATATTATTTTTAGTCCTAAAATTTGCACCGAGGTCGCTGTGTGAGTAAGATAAGCGACCCTAGTGGCCGACACAAACACCGGGCCCATCTAGGAGTGGCACTGCAGTGTCACGCAGGATGTCCCTTCCAAAAAACCCTCCCCAAACAGCACATGACGCAAAGAAAAAAAGAGGCGCAATGAGGTAGCTGTGTGAGTAAGATTAGCGACCCTAGTGGCCGACACAAACACCGGGCCCATCTAGGAGTGGCACTGCAGTGTCACGCAGGATGGCCCTTCCAAAAAACCCTCCCCAAACAGCACATGACGCAAAGAAAAAAAGAGGCGCAATGAGGTAGCTGTGTGAGTAAGATTAGCGACCCTAGTGGCCGACACAAACACCGGGCCCATCTAGGAGTGGCACTGCAGTGTCACGCAGGATGGCCCTTCCAAAAAACCCTCCCCAAACAGCACATGACGCAAAGAAAAAAAGAGGCGCAATGAGGTAGCTGACTGTGTGAGTAAGATTAGCGACCCTAGTGGCCGACACAAACACCGGGCCCATCTAGGAGTGGCACTGCAGTGTCACGCAGGATGTCCCTTCCAAAAAACCCTCCCCAAACAGCACATGACGCAAAGAAAAAAAGAGGCGCAATGAGGTAGCTGTGTGAGTAAGATTAGCGACCCTAGTGGCCGACACAAACACCGGGCCCATCTAGGAGTGGCACTGCAGTGTCACGCAGGATGTCCCTTCCAAAAAACCCTCCCCAATCAGCACATGATGCAAAGAAAAAGAAAAGAAAAAAGAGGTGCAAGATGGAATTATCCTTGGGCCCTCCCACCCACCCTTATGTTGTATAAACAAAACAGGACATGCACACTTTAACCAACCCATCATTTCAGTGACAGGGTCTGCCACACGACTGTGACTGATATGACGGGTTGGTTTGGACCCCCCCCCCAAAAAAGAAGCAATTAATCTCTCCTTGCACAAACTGGCTCTACAGAGGCAAGATGTCCACCTCATCTTCACCCTCCGATATATCACCGTGTACATCCCCCTCCTCACAGATTATCAATTCGTCCCCACTGGAATCCACCATCTCAGCTCCCTGTGTACTTTGTGGAGGCAATTGCTGCTGGTCAATGTCTCCGCGGAGGAATTGATTATAATTCATTTTAATGAACATCATCTTCTCCACATTTTCTGGATGTAACCTCGTACGCCGATTGCTGACAAGGTGAGCGGCGGCACTAAACACTCTTTCGGAGTACACACTTGTGGGAGGGCAACTTAGGTAGAATAAAGCCAGTTTGTGCAAGGGCCTCCAAATTGCCTCTTTTTCCTGCCAGTATAAGTACGGACTGTGTGACGTGCCTACTTGGATGCGGTCACTCATATAATCCTCCACCATTCTATCAATGTTGAGAGAATCATATGCAGTGACAGTAGACGACATGTCCGTAATCGTTGTCAGGTCCTTCAGTCCGGACCAGATGTCAGCATCAGCAGTCGCTCCAGACTGCCCTGCATCACCGCCAGCGGGTGGGCTCGGAATTCTGAGCCTTTTCCTCGCACCCCCAGTTGCGGGAGAATGTGAAGGAGGAGATGTTGACAGGTCGCGTTCCGCTTGACTTGACAATTTTGTCACCAGCAGGTCTTTCAACCCCAGCAGACCTGTGTCTGCCGGAAAGAGAGATCCAAGGTAGGCTTTAAATCTAGGATCGAGCACGGTGGCCAAAATGTAGTGCTCTGATTTCAACAGATTGACCACCCGTGAATCCTTGTTAAGCGAATTAAGGGCTGCATCCACAAGTCCCACATGCCTAGCGGAATCGCTCCGTGTTAGCTCCTTCTTCAATGCCTCCAGCTTCTTCTGCAAAAGCCTGATGAGGGGAATGACCTGACTCAGGCTGGCAGTGTCTGAACTGACTTCACGTGTGGCAAGTTCAAAGGGCATCAGAACCTTGCACAACGTTGAAATCATTCTCCACTGCACTTGAGACAGGTGCATTCCATCTCCTATATCGTGCTCAATTGTATAGGCTTGAATGGCCTTTTGCTGCTCCTCCAACCTCTGAAGCATATAGAGGGTTGAATTCCACCTCGTTACCACTTCTTGCTTCAGATGATGGCAGGGCAGGTTCAGTAGTTTTTGGTGGTGCTCCAGTCTTCTGTACGTGGTGCCTGTACGCCGAAAGTGTCCCGCAATTTTTCTGGCCACCGACAGCATCTCTTGCACGCCCCTGTCGTTTTTTAAAAAATTCTGCACCACCAAATTCAAGGTATGTGCAAAACATGGGACGTGCTGGAATTTGCCCATATTTAATGCACACACAATATTGCTGGCGTTGTCCGATGCCACAAATCCACAGGAGAGTCCAATTGGGGTAAGCCATTCCGCGATGATCTTCCTCAGTTGCCGTAAGAGGTTTTCAGCTGTGTGCGTATTCTGGAAAGCGGTGATACAAAGCGTAGCCTGCCTAGGAAAGAGTTGGCGTTTGCGAGATGCTGCTACTGGTGCCGCCGCTGCTGTTCTTGCGGCGGGAGTCCATACATCTACCCAGTGGGCTGTCACAGTCATATAGTCCTGACCCTGCCCTGCTCCACTTGTCCACATGTCCGTGGTTAAGTGGACATTGGGTACAACTGCATTTTTTAGGACACTGGTGAGTCTTTTTCTGACGTCCGTGTACATTCTCGGTATCGCCTGCCTAGAGAAGTGGAACCTAGATGGTATTTGGTAACGGGGGCACACTGCCTCAATAAATTGTCTAGTTCCCTGTGAACTAACGGCGGATACCGGACGCACGTCTAACACCAACATAGTTGTCAAGGACTCAGTTATCCGCTTTGCAGTAGGATGACTGCTGTGATATTTCATCTTCCTCGCAAAGGACTGTTGAACAGTCAATTGCTTACTGGAAGTAGTACAAGTGGGCTTACGACTTCCCCTCTGGGATGACCATCGACTCCCAGCGGCAACAACAGCAGCGCCAGCAGCAGTAGGCGTTACACGCAAGGATGCATCGGAGGAATCCCAGGCAGGAGAGGACTCGTCAGACTTGCCAGTGACATGGCCTGCAGGACTATTGGCATTCCTGGGGAAGGAGGAAATTGACACTGAGGGAGTTGGTGGGGTGGTTTGCGTGAGCTTGGTTACAAGAGGAAGGGATTTACTGGTCAGTGGACTGCTTCCGCTGTCACCCAAAGTTTTTGAACTTGTCACTGACTTATTATGAATGCGCTGCAGGTGACGTATAAGGGAGGATGTTCCGAGGTGGTTAACGTCCTTACCCCTACTTATTACAGCTTGACAAAGGGAACACACGGCTTGACACCTGTTGTCCGCATTTCTGGTGAAATACCTCCACACCGAAGAGCTGATTTTTTTGGTATTTTCACCTGGCATGTCAACGGCCATATTCCTCCCACGGACAACAGGTGTCTCCCCGGGTGCCTGACTTAAACAAACCACCTCACCATCAGAATCCTTCTGGTCAATTTCCTCCCCAGCGCCAGCAACACCCATATCCTCCTCATCCTGGTGTACTTCAACACTGACATCTTCAATCTGACAATCAGGAACTGGGCTGCGGGTGCTCCTTCCAGCACTTGCAGGGGGCATGCAAATAGTGGAAGGCGCATGCTCTTCACGTCCAGTGTTGGGAAGGTCAGGCATCGCAACCGACACAATTGGACTCTCCTTGTGGATTTGGGATTTCAAAGAACGCACAGTTCTTTGCGGTGCTTTTGCCAGCTTGAGTCTTTTCAGTTTTCTAGCGAGAGGCTGAGTGCTTCCATCCTCATGTGAAGCTGAACCACTAGCCATGAACATAGGCCAGGGCCTCAGCCGTTCCTTGCCACTCCGTGTGGTAAATGGCATATTGGCAAGTTTACGCTTCTCCTCCGACAATTTTATTTTAGGTTTTGGAGTCCTTTTTTTTCTGATATTTGGTGTTTTGGATTTGACATGCTCTGTACTATGACATTGGGCATCGGCCTTGGCAGACGACGTTGCTGGCATTTCATCGTCTCGGCCATGACTAGTGGCAGCAGCTTCAGCACGAGGTGGAAGTGGATCTTGATCTTTCCCTAATTTTGGAACCTCAACTTTTTTGTTCTCCATATTTTATAGGCAGAACTAAAAGGCACCTCAGGTAAACAATGGAGATGGATGGATTGGATACTAGTATACAATTATGGACGGACTGCCACGGTTAGGTGGTATAAAAAAACCACGGTTAGGTGGTATATATTGTAATACAATTATGGATGGACGGACTGCCTGCCGAGTGCCGACACAGAGGTAGCCACAGCCGTGAACTACCGCACTGTACACTGGTTGATAAAGAGATAGTAGTATACTCGTAACAACTAGTATGACTGACTATGACGGTATAAAGAATGAAAAAAAACCACGGTTAGGTGGTATATATTGTAATACAATTATGGATGGACGGACTGCCTGCCGAGTTCCGACACAGAGGTAGCCACAGCCGTGAACTACCGCACTGTACACTGGTTGATAAAGAGATAGTAGTATACTCGTAACAACTAGTATGACTGACTATGACGGTATAAAGAATGAAAAAAAAACCACGGTTAGGTGGTATATATTATAATACAATTATGGATGGACGGACTGCCTGCCGACTGCCGACACAGAGGTAGCCACAGCCGTGAACTACCGCACTGTACACTGGTTGATAAAGAGATAGTAGTATACTCGTAACAACTAGTATGACACTATGACGGTATAAAGAATGAAAAAAAAACCACGGTTAGGTGGTATATATTATAATAATACAATTATGGATGGACGGACTGCCTGCCGAGTTCCGACACAGAGGTAGCCACAGCCGTGAACTACCGCACTGTACACTGGTTGATAAAGAGATAGTAGTATACTCGTAACAACTAGTATGACTGACTATGACGGTATAAAGAATGAAAAAAAAACCACGGTTAGGTGGTATATATTGTAATACAATTATGGATGGACGGACTGCCTGCCGAGTTCCGACACAGAGGTAGCCACAGCCGTGAACTACCGCACTGTACACTGGTTGATAAAGAGATAGTAGTATACTCGTAACAACTAGTATGACACTATGACGGTATAAAGAATGAAAAAAAAACCACGGTTAGGTGGTATATATTATAATACAATTATGGATGGACGGACTGCCTGCCGACTGCCGACACAGAGGTAGCCACAGCCGTGAACTACCGCACTGTACACTGGTTGATAAAGAGATAGTAGTATACTCGTAACAACTAGTATGACACTATGACGGTATAAAGAATGAAAAAAAAACCACGGTTAGGTGGTATATATTATAATACAATTATGGATGGACGGACTGCCTGCCGAGTGCCGACACAGAGGTAGCCACAGCCGTGAACTACCGCACTGTACACTGGTTGATAAAGAGATAGTAGTATACTCGTAACAACTAGTATGACTGACTATGACGGTATAAAGAATGAAAAAAAAACCACGGTTAGGTGGTATATATTATAATACAATTATGGATGGACGGACTGCCTGCCGACTGCCGACACAGAGGTAGCCACAGCCGTGAACTACCGCACTGTACACTGGTTGATAAAGAGATAGTAGTATACTCGTAACAACTAGTATGACACTATGACGGTATAAAGAATGAAAAAAAAACCACGGTTAGGTGGTATATATTATAATACAATTATGGATGGACGGACTGCCTGCCGACTGCCGACACAGAGGTAGCCACAGCCGTGAACTACCGCACTGTACACTGGTTGATAAAGAGATAGTAGTATACTCGTAACAACTAGTATGACACTATGACGGTATAAAGAATGAAAAAAAAACCACGGTTAGGTGGTATATATTATAATACAATTATGGATGGACGGACTGCCTGCCGACTGCCGACACAGAGGTAGCCACAGCCGTGAACTACCGCACTGTACTGTGTCTGCTGCTAATATAGACTGGTTGATAAAGAGATAGTATACAACAATATACTACTATACTGGTGGTCAGGCACTGGTCACCACTAGTCACACTGGCAGTGGCACTCCTGCAGCAAAAGTGTGCACTGTTTAATTTTAAATTAATATAATATTATGTACTCCTGGCTCCTGCTATAACAACCTGCAGTGCTCCCCAGTCTCCCCCACAATTATTATAAGCTTTTATACATTGATGTGCAGCACACTGGGCTGAGCTGAGTGCACACAGACTGAGTCACACTGTGTGACTGCTGTGTATCGTTTTTTTCAGGCAGAGAACGGATATAGCAGAGAACGGATATATTAAATAAAAGTTAACTTAACAACAACTGCACTGGTCACTGTGGTAAACTCTGTCTGCACAATCTCTCTCTCTCTCTCTCTCTTCTAATCTATTCTAATGGAGAGGACGCCAGCCACGTCCTCTCCCTATCAATCTCAATGCACGTGTGAAAATGGCGGCGACGCGCGGCTCCTTATATAGAATCCGAGTCTCGCGAGAATCCGACAGCGTCATGATGACGTTCGGGCGCGCTCGGGTTAACCGAGCAAGGCGGGAAGATCCGAGTCGCTCGGACCCGTGAAAAAAAAAGTGAAGTTCGTGCGGGTTCGGATTCAAAGAAACCGAACCCGCTCATCTCTAATTATTTCACAATTACGGGGAGATTTATCAAAGGTTGGAGAGAGATACAATAGAGAGAGATGAAGTACCAACCGATCAGCTACTGTCATTTTTGAAGCACAGCCTGTAACATGGCAGATAGGAGCTGATTGGTTATTAATTTCTCTCTCTACACTTTATTTCTCTCCAAGGTTTGAATCATAGGGGCCTAATTCTGAGTTGATCGCAGCAGCAAATATGTTAGCAGTTGGGCAAAACCATGTGCACTGCAGGAGGGACAGATATAACATGTGCAGAGAGAGTTAGATTTGGGTGTGGTGTGTTCAAACTGAAATCTAGATTGCAATGTAAAAATAAAGCAGCCAGTATTTACCCTGCACAGAAACAAAATAACCCACCCAAATCTAACTCTCTCTGCAAATGTTATATCTGCTTCCCCTGCAGTGCACATGGGCCCTCATTCCGAGTTGTTCGCTCTGTATTTTTCATCGCATCGCAGTGAAAATCCGCTTAGTACGCATGCGCAATGTTCGCACTGCGACTGCGCCAAGTAACTTTACTATGAAGAAAGTATTTTTACTCACGGCTTTTTCTTCGCTCCGGCGATCGTAATGTGATTGACAGGAAATGGGTGTTACTGGGCGGAAACACGGCGTTTCAGGGGCGTGTGGCTGAAAACGCTACCGTTTCCGGAAAAAACGCAGGAGTGGCCGGAGAAACGGTGGGAGTGCCTGGGCGAACGCTGGGTGTGTTTGTGACGTCAACCAGGAACGACAAGCACTGAACTGATCGCACAGGCAGAGTAAGTCTGGAGCTACTCTGAAACTGCTAAGTAGTTAGTAATCGCAATATTGCGAATACATCGGTCGCAATTTTAAGAAGCTAAGATTCACTCCCAGTAGGCGGCGGCTTAGCGTGTGTAACTCTGCTAAATTCGCCTTGCGACCGATCAACTCGGAATGAGGGCCATGGTTTTGCCCAATTGCTAACAAACTTGCTGCTGCGATCAACTCAGAATTACCCCCATAGGGGGTAATTCTGAGTTGATTGCAGCAGGATCTTTGTTAGCAGTTGGGCAAAACCATGGGGGTAATTCCAAGTTGATCGCAGCAGGATTTTTTATAGCAATTGGGCAAAACCATGTGCACTGCAGGGGAGGCAGACATAACATGTGCAGAAAGAGGCAGAGGTGTTCGCATATCTGCGCTGCAACCACAGGACCCGTTCTGCACATGCCCAGAATGGGTCCTGCGCATGTGCAGTTTCCCCACCATCAGGAAACTGCACATAGGATTGCATTAGTGATCAGTAATGAATCAGGTTTTGATTCAGAGTTTGAAGTTTGCAACTTTCATCTGATGTTCATGGTTCATGCTCGCATTAAACCATGCTCTTCACCTTTAATGTCTGCAGTTCATGATCAAGGTTCACTGTTTAAGGCTTGCTTTCTCTTTGATTATGGGCTTAACTATAGTGGGTGTACATTGCTATGGGGCTCAGAAGTTTGGAAGGGCCTGGACCCAGGTTATAAAGTTGCATACCAATTTCCCAGATTTGGGTCTGATCCATTGCCCATCCAGAATTGTGTGACATCACATTTTCAGTGAGAGGAGTGTGTAGTGGATGTTATAATGGTAAGGGAGCACTGTAATGTGGCATAATATGATCTGCTCATTGTAATGTGGAGGGTTCTATCAGGGCCCATGCTAGGATGTTCAGTGCCCCCCTGCAAACTATAAATTTGCACCCTCCCATACTTTAAAAAAGGACAGCACGCACCTTTGGCACACACCAAAAAAGGGGTGTGGCCTCACAAGGAATGGGCGTGACCACACAATACTACCCCCATTTCAAATTACACCACACAGTAGCACAATCTTATTCACATGACACCGCACATATTAGTGTTGCTAATACACATGCCCCCAGTAGTGCTGCTGCTTATACACATAATGCCCCCAGTATTGGTGCCGCTTATACATAAAGTCACCAGGAGTGGTGCCGCTTATACACATAATACCCATGGTAGCAGTGCTGCTTATACACATAATGCTCCCAGTAGTAACACCTCCTGTAGTAGTGACACCTACACACATAACTCCCCCTGTAGTAGTGACGCTTACACACATAATGCCCCCTTTAGTAACACCTCCTGTAGTAGTGACACCTACACACATAACACCCCCTGTAGTAATGACGCTTACACACATAATGCCCTCAGTAGTAATGACGCTTATGCACATAATGCCCCCCAGTAGTAGTGGTGCTTGCACACATAACCCCCCTCTGTAGTAGAGATGCTTACACACATAATGCCCCCAGTAGTAGTGATGCTTACACACATAACACTCAATGTAGTAGTGACGCTTACACACATAATGCCCATGCTCCAAGCTGTCTTACTTTACTTCCACCCAGCTCCATTCTGAGCAACAGGGGGAGGGGGCTGCGGAAGGCGCCCAGAGGAGAGGTGGAGCTGGCTAGAACTGTGTGGGAGGCAGCCAGGGGGTGCCGGCTGTTGGGTTGTATGATGTGGGCAGGCTCTTATGGTGCTGGCAAGGTGACTGTGGCCGTGTCCTCAGGCAGCAGCACACTGGGTGCCCAGCCTGCTAGCCTGTATCTAAAACAGCCACTGACTACTATGGTTCAGAAAATTAACTAGGGAACTATTATGGGGCATAAAATGAATAACCTATGGGGAGAAATGTCTCTCAAGAATCATTGGGACAGGGGCCCATTTCAATATGTTGCTATCATAGGTGTGCACAGAACAGTTTATTAGGGGGTGCACCATCGGAGGGGTGTGTTTGGCACCACCTACTGGGTGTGTCTAGCACCGCCTATTGGGCTTGTCTAGTACCGCCTATTGACACTCAAAGCAATATAAACATATGCCCCCAACGGTGCACCTTACTTAATACCCCCAGCGGTGCCAGATACACAATTGCCCCCAGTGGTGCCAGATACACAATTGCCCCCAGCGGTGCCAGATACACACTTGCCCCCAGCGGTGCCAGATACACACTTGCCCCCAGCAGTGCCAGATACATATGCCCCCAGTGGTGGCAGATACATCAATGCCCCCAGTGGTGCCAGATACATATACCCCCAGTGGTGCCAGACACATAAATGCCCCCAGTGGTGCCAGATACATATGCCCCCAGTGGTGCCAGATACATAAATGCACCCAGTGGTGCCAGATACACAAATGCCCCCAGGGGAGCCAGATACGTATGCCCCCAGCGGTGCCATATGCATAAATGCCCTCAGAGGTGCCAGATACATCTTGCCCCCCTGCAGTGCCAGATACATATGCCCCCAGCAGTGCCAGATACATAAATGACCCCAGTGGTGGCAGATACATAAATGCCCCCAGTGGTGCCAGATACATATACCCCCAGTGGTGCCAGATACATAAATTCCCCCAGTGGTGCCAGATACATATGCCCCCAGTGGTGCCAGATACATATGCCCCCAGTGGTGCCAGATACATAAATGCACCCAGTGGTGCCAGATACATATGCCCCCATTTGTGCTCACCCTCCTCTGTTGCCAGTGTTGCCGATTTCCGTCTCTGCCGCTGAGGGGAGGAGAGCGCAGCGCGCGTCTCTCTTGTGCCTCACTTCACTAAGTCCCTGGCTGTCTCCGGCGGCCATTTGAAATATGGTGCCGGCTTGTGAGCCAATCAAAGCTCACGGGCCGGCAGCCAATCAAGAGCCGGTCCGCGAGCTCTGATTGGCTGACAGCCGAGAGACATTGTAAATTACTTGCGGAGACGGGAACACACAGTGAGGGGCCGGAGAGATGCGCGCAGCGCTCTCCTCCCTTCAAGTTCAGCGTCAAACTGAGACAGGAATCGGCGTCAGCAGCAACAGGTATGCGCGTTTGTGCGGGACCTTAGGGGGTGCCTGTGTGCACCAGGCAACCCCCGTGCGCACGCCTATGGTTGCTATGGGGCCCACAAAGTTCTGGTTACGCCACTTTCTTTGATTTTAGTGTTTAAACATCATTATTTTAAAACAGGTTTAAAAAATAGAAATAACAAAAAAGAATTTTAACAGATCGAGGTTCGCTGTTCACCCAAAAAAAGATAAACAAATGTATCAATTTAAGATCACACATACTGCTCTTAAGGTGTGTACACACGGTGAGATAAATCTGTAAGATTTTGACTATTTAGTCAAAATCTTATGAAAACTAAGAGCATATCTCAAGGTGTTATGTAGCCCATACACTTATGTGATATGGCATACAATCCTTCGTTTTCGACCGCATCTGTGAGAGAAATCGAAGGATTGTATGCACATTTAAGGTACCATGCGACGCGATGCGTGGGCATGCCACTCGAATATCGCGTCTCATGATAGTATGTGCTGCACTTAATATTTATCGCGTTAGAGTGCGATCACGTGTTTTTAAAAAGTAAAAACACATGCGATATATCGCACTGCGATGCGCGATAGGCACCCGCCAGGAGCGGCCGCTGCTCCCACTCGGCGGTGACGTGCCCATCACATGATTACCATGCGATCTATCACATGATTGCATAGTAATCACTTTTTCATCGCACCTGAACTGCCGGGGCATCGCACAAGTGTATGGGCACCATTAGGCAGCTTGCGATACAGATTTTTTTCCTGATGCACACTCCCGTGGGGTCGGTATCGTAAGGCTAGATAGACTGTGCAGACAAGTCAATCTTGACTATCTAGTGTACTGTCTAGTACAAAGTATAGTCAAAATTGGCACTTAGTCAAAATCGTACATAGACAAAATCTGTGCTATCTGGGCTCTGGGAGAGTTCAAGAGAAATTGCATAGACAAAATCAGACATAGCAAGGACAAAATCAGACATAGCAAGGATCTCACCGTGTGTACACACCTACATGAACCAGCTTGGATCAAATATGGCCAACCTTCATTTTTGCATCGATTTGTCATAAAAATCAATTCATGGCCAGTTCATGCACTTCTATTTGGGACTGTGATTAGGTGTCTGCTGTGCCTCCATTTACCTCTGGAGAAATTGATCATCATGATTGATTCCCTGAAACGCACAAAGCCCCCCCACCCCCCTCTTTTTCCCCATGTACTTCCTATTTATATGAGCTACAATTTTGGAGTGTAGCACTGACAACTATAACTAAGGCCTGCTAGAGCAGTAGAGTTAGATACACTCCACACTGCTAAATGGGATTCGATATGTAATAAGGGCAATAGGATGCCTGCTGTCTGTATACCGACAGCGGAATCCCATCTGCTGGAATACCGGCAGCGAGTGCGCTCGCCATGCATCAGGCCTGGTGTCAAGTTTCGCTCGCTACAGGTTCTATTCCCACTCGGTTGGTGGTGTGGACCAACCAACCAAGAGGGAATTACGGACGGGTGCCGGTAATCCAGACATCGGTAAAATGGCGGCTGATGGGATTGCGGCATCGGTATCCGGACCACCGGGACCCCGACAGCCAACATTTTGACTGCATCCCGCTAAATGCACTTTAAGCAAGAACTTGTCAGGATAGTTTTAGTTTTGGCGGGAACAACATTTACAGTACAAATACACTTAGGGCTCTATTTACTAAGCCTTTGATGGCGATAAAGTGGATGGAGATAAAGTATCAGCTCCTAACTGCCATGTCACAGGCGGTGTTTGAAAAATGACAGTTAGGGGCTGGTTGGCTGGTACTTTATATCCGTCCACTTTATCTCCATCAAAGGCTTAGTAAATAGACCCCTTAAACTCTTATGTACATGCCATTTAAAAACGAAGTGCCTGATTCTGATTTGTATGGAATTGCACAGATGTAGGGAAGCATGCTGCGGCAAAGGGGGGCTGTGACCGCAATCGCAAAAGATCCATTCTGCATGTTCTTAAACCCACAAACATCAGATTTGTACATAAACCACTGGGTCTGCGTACAAATTCAAATCAGGCCCTAAGGGAATGTTAGCTTATCATAAATGACCCCCACTTGTACTGATTTCCCTTACCTCAAACTGGACCCTGACCTTCCCTAGGCATGCTGTACAAGCAAGATATAATCAAAGCATTTATCAATCTTTTCTAATGTCACAGTTACACAGTTCAAGCTTCTCACCAACTGTCAGCCAGACTCTTTCTAGTGTATAATCTGGTTTCTGAGCTACCGTAGTAGTAAAACACGGCATCACTGCAGCCCTTATTATAACTAATAAAATATCTGGAGAAGGCCATTTCTGAGATAAAAAAAAAAAGCATGATACAGTTCACAAAAATTACTGTTAAGAAAATTGAACTTCTGCTCGTTTTAGAGATATTAGTCTGACCTTTCTGGTCGTTTACGTAACAGGCCAAGATAATTCCCACAGAAATAAACAGCAAAGTGCTTGTTGAAGCTATAAGATTCCAAGAATAATTTAAAAATAGTTTTGCCTCCTAGGTGTGGCTGGAAAATGTTTTAGCATGTGTAAAGTAATAAGCTACAATTAGGCTGAAACTAAAGGAACTTTATCCCCCCCGAACAATACATAGCATGTGTGACAAAGAAGCTTGCTGCCATCCGCGGCAAAGAAAAAAAGATCTAAAATATTCTGACTGACCCTGACGGATTTATTGAATTTCTTGAATTAATTAAGTTACGCAGACCAAATGTTTTATCCCTCAATTACTATGCTTAAATAGAAGATAACCATTCTGTTCTCATGGAAGACAACAGTGGTTAGCGAAATCTTCACACCCATTAACTGTGTATACCATGTGCTCTCCATGTGCTTCTCCTGTGACCCTACTTGGGCTTCTGAAGAGTTTTTTTTTATTTGGGGTGAGGGGTTTGTAGAAGCTAAGCAGGAAGTTTCAGAAATGGTCATATTTATTGTACACTATTTTACCAGTTGTATAAAATGTTACAACCTCATTATGCGTTTACTAACGAAACACTTTGTTACAAAATCTTTCTTTTTATTTAGCTGTTACAATTCGTCCGTAAGTCCTACCCAGTGACGTATCTATAATGGGTGCAGTGTGTGTGGTGCACACGGGCCCCTGGGTCCAGAGGTGGCCCAGACTGCACACACTGCACCCATTTCTTCTATACTTACATTTCTGGTGTCCATCGGTCTCCGTGTGTGGGACTCCTCCTCTCCCGTAGCCGGCAGCGTTGTCAGTGCTCTGAGCACTAGAGACTCTGGCACAGTGCCAAAGGCCCTTATTCCGAGTTGTTCGCTCGCTAGCTGCTTTTAGCAGCAGTGCACACGCTAGGCCGCCGCTCTTTGGGAGTGTATCTTAGCTTAGCAGAAGTGCGAACGAAAGGATCGCAGAGCAGCAGCAAAAAAATTTGAGCAGCTTCAGAGCAGCTCCAGACCTACTCCTAGCTTGCGATCACTTCAGACTATTTAGTTCCTGTTTTGGCGTCACGAACACGCCCTGCGTTCGGCCAGCCACGCCTGCGTTTTCCCCGGTACGCCTGCGTTTGTACCTGACACGCCTGCGTTTTTCAGCACACTCCCTGAAAACGGTCAGTTACCTCCCAGAATCGCCCCTTTCCTGTCAATCACTCTGCGGCCAGCAGTGCGACTGAAAAGCTTCGCTAGACCTTGGGTAAAAAAGCATCAGCTGTTGTGAAAGTACGTTGCGCATGCACATTGAGCCGCATACGCATCCGCAGAAGTGCCGCTTTTTTGCCTAATCGCTGCGCTGGGAACATTTTCAGCTAGCGATCAACTTGGAATGACCCCCAAGGTCTATAGGGCATGCGCAGATCTCTTGAAAAATGCCTGCCATGCTGTGTATTATATGCATAATGTATAAATCAAGTGCAAAATCTGGAACCTAATCCTTAGAGTGAGGGGATGGGGCCCCAGGCAGTGGGGCCCCCTTGGGTTTCCCCTGTATCCTGTGGGCCAGTCCGACCCTGTGGCCGTTGTAATTCCAGGTGTAGTCATAGACTATAAATTCCACTAAATGCCACCCCACAAATACAGTACATTGCATAAAGCTAAATGGCGTTAGCTGAAAATGCAAAAGCACCAACAAAACTTTTCCTTGTATTGGCGGTACGTTGCACCTCCATGAAACAGACAATTTCACCTTAAAATTAGATTGGTACCAAATTCCAAATATAATACCTGAGCTCTTTACTAATCAGTTCCATAAAATAAAAAAAAATGACAAAAGTATAACTCAACAATTACCGTATATAATCGAGTATAAGCCGACTTTTTCAGCACTTTTTTTTGTGCTGAAAAAGCCCCCTCGGCTTATACTCGAGTCAGTGGGAAGGAGGGACACGGAGGGCACAGTGCGCGCCTCTCCTGTGTCCCTCCTGCTTCTCCGGCGGCAGCGGCAGGTCTATTAAATGAAGTACCCGTTCGTGAGCTGTGATTGGCTCACGAACCGGCACTACATTTAACACACACACCCTGCTGCCGCCGGGGACGCAGGAGGGACACAGGAGAGGCGCGCGCTGTGCCCTCCATGTCCCTCCTTCACAAAACAGCGCGGGAGCGGCGGAGGGTAAGTTGTAACTGGCACTGGGGGAGCATATTTGGCACTTGGGGGGGGGTATATGTGGCACTGAGGGGGCATATCTGGCAGTATGTGGGCATATCTGGCACTGTGGGGGCATATCTGGCAGTATGAGGGCATATCAGGCACTGTGGGGGCATATCTGGCACTATGAGGGCATATCTGGCACTGTGGGGGCATATCTGGCAGTATGAAAGCATATCTGGCACTGTGGGGTCATATCTGGCAGTATGAGGGCATATCTGGCACTGTGGGGGCATATCTGGCACTATGAGGGCATATCTGGCACTGTGGGGGCATATCTGGCACTATGAGGGCATATCTGGCACTGTGGGGGCATATCTGGCAGTAAGAGGGCTGTGTACGGCTAGAGCTGCATTTCCCACCCTAGGCTTATCCTCAAGTCAATAAGTTTTCCCAGGTTTTTGTGGTAAAAGTAGGTGCCTCGGCTTATATTCGGGTCAACTTATACTCGAGTATATACTTATACTCGAGTATATATGATATATACGAGTATATATATATATTAGAGTCAATTGTGTTTTTTATGTTGTGAATTAATTTATTATTTACAATAGTAATTTGGACCCATCTTACACCGGGTCTGGGACTCAGGGTCGACAGCACAAAGGTCGACACACCTTAGGTCGATGCCAATTGGTCGACACACCTTTGGTCGACATGGACAAAAGGTCGACATGGACAAAAGGTCGACAGGAACAAGGTCGACATGGAAAAGGGTCGACATGAGTTTTTTATGTTTTTTTGGTGTCGTTTTCTTCGTAGAGTGACCGGGAACCCCAATTAGTGCACCGCGTCCCCTCGCATGGTGCCTTCGCTCCGCTACCGCTTCGCTCGGCACACTTTACCGTTCCAATCGTAGTCCACGTGGATCGTTAAGTATGAAAAGGTTAAAAAAAAAAATCGTGAAAAACTCATGTCGACCTTTTTCCATGTCGACCTTGTTCCTGTCGACCTTTTGTCCATGTCGACCTTTTGTCCATGTCGACCTAAGGTGTGTCGAACAATTGGAGTCGACCTAAGGTGTGTCGACCTTTGTGCTGTCGACCTGGAGTCCGGATACCCTTACACCGGTTCCCCGTGATTTCCCCCTCCACTTGCTGTTACACTTACTCTGTGTGGTCGCTGCTGCTAACTAACAAGCATATAGTCACTGGTGTATCTATAATGGGTGCAGTGTGTGCGGTGCACACGGTCCCCTGAGTCCAGAGCGGGCCCCCACCACATAAAAGGCACCCATTTCTTTAAATATTTACCCCTCCGGAGTCCCACACTGATGTCAGCAGTGCTCTGGAATAGGCCTTTTTTTACGGTGTTCTGCACATGCGCAGTAGTGAAATCACTGGGAAAATGTCTGCCTCGCCATTTTCCCAGTGACCAGTGCTGCCGGCAGAGAGCCTAGACAAGGGCCTACTCCTCTCTTAAAGTGCCCCTGCGTACATTACTTTTTGATTATTGTTGTTGGAAAATGTAGTGGCGGGAGCCATGAGCTGTGCAAGCATGGGATCACTTTGATACTCATAAAAATGACCTTACAGTAGAATAAAGTAAATACAAATGTACACGCCTTATTTTTTTTTTAAATGAGCCATTAAAGTGTTGTCAATCAATGGGTACATTAGAATGACAAATGTCCCAGTGTTGTACTCACTTACTTGAACCATGTGTGCTAGCTGAGGGCTGCATGAAAGCACCATTCTCATGAATGGTAGGCAATAATAGGTTTGTCAGCAAGCCTGTCCTAAATGTGAGAGTTAATGTATCCCACTATAGGGATGGCCATTGGTGGGTTGTCCATCAATGGTTGCAATCGATGGCACCATCGGTGATGACCATCAATGGCACTTCAACCATCTATGGCGAACCATCGATGGTTTGCACCACTCGATGGCCATCGCTGAAAGGTGCTGGCCAGGCCGCGGGCCACTCAAAAAAAGGGTGGAGCTTAGCGGGTGTCTGGGGCGGAGCTATGCTCCGTGTCCCGACACTTGCAAAAAAATATATATTTGTTTAGGCTGTGCCATCGATGGTGGGAAACCATCTGGTTCTTTCCCATCAATGGCAAAAACATTCAACATCGGCCATAAACCATCGATGATTTGGAATAATCAATGGTCGATAACCATCCCTATCCCACTGTCTTCTTTGATTGTATCTTTGAAAGCTTTCTTAATAATATCTGAACTTATTCAAGCATTTTGAAAATGGGGGGGTATATGTAATACGGTCCTAGATTGCTAGAAGTGCAGGATGCCGGCCGATCTCGGATGTTTTTTTAAAGCGGCAATCATTTACAAGGCCTTGTTTTGCCTTGTCAATGATCGCTGCTTAAAAAACCTACGAGATCGTCCGGCATCGTGCACATCCGGCAAACTCGGACCCTATAACATATGCCCAGTGGCATAACTACCACCCCCACAGCCACTGCGGAGGCTTGGAGGAGCAGGGCTGCGGAGGCGCTGCCACTGATTGCTGCTGTGCTCTGTGTGAGGGAGTCTGGGAAGGAGGGCACAGTACGCGTCTCTCCTGTGTCCGTCCTGACTTCTGTGTCTCCGGCGACGTGTCTGTCAAATGAAGTGCCGGTTCGTGAGCTCGCGGACCAGCAGCCAATCAGGAGCTACAGCTGCCGGTCCGCGAGCTCTGATTAGCTCACGAACCGGCGTTTCATTTGACAGACACACCGCTGGGGACACAGGACGGACACAGGAGAGGTGTGCGCAGCGGTGAGAGGCTGTGCACCTGGCACAGGGGGGGGGCATATTTGGCACTGGGAGCATATGTGTAGATGGCACTACGGGGGCATATGGAGCACTGGGGGCATATGTGTATCTGGCACTGGGGGTGGCATATTTGGCACTAGGAGCATATGTGTATCGGTACTGTGGGGGGCATATGTGACACTGGGGGCATATGTGCTTCTGGCACTATGGGGGCATATTTTTATCTGGCACTGTGGGGGAATATCTGGCACTGGGGGCATATGTGGCACTGGGGGCACACCCCTAGCAACAACACCCAGCTCATGAAATCCCTGGCAACAAGCATTATCCCCTAGCAACGAGCATGACACACAATGCATGAAACCCCTGGTAATGAATATTACCCCCTGCCAATGAGCTTGACAACCAGCCCATGATAACAAGCATAACACCTAGCGCATGAAACCCCTGGCAACGAGCATGACACCCTGAGCATGAACCCCTGGCACTGTGCATGGAACCAAGAGCATAAAACCCCTGGCAATGAGCAGGTAATTTAAAAGTAATTAGAGGCCTTACTGTAGGCCTTAATTTGTAATGGGCATTGCGGTGTGTGGCATAATGTATCACGGACATTGCGGTGTGTGTCATAATTAGTGATGAGCGGGTTCGGTTTCTCGGAAACCGAACCCCCCCGAACTTCACCCATTTTACACGGGTCCGAGGCAGGTTCGAACCTTCCCGCCTTGCTCGGCTAACCCGAGCGCGCCCAAACGTCATCATCCCGCTGTCGGATTCTCGCGAGATTCAGATTCTATATAAGCAGCCGCGCGTCGCCGCCATTTTCACTCGTGCATTGGAGATGATAGGGAGAGGACGTGGCTGGCGTCCTCTCCGTTTATTGTTGAACTTGATTGCTTTATTGCTTAATTGTGGGGAGGACTGGGGAGCAGCTGTTAGGAGGAGTACAGTGCAGAGTTTTGCTGATCAGTGACCACCAGTTTTATCCATTCTCTGCCTGAAAAAAACGCTCCATATCTGTGCTCAGTGTGCTGCATAATATATCTGTGCTCACACTGCTTAATTGTGGGGACTGGGGAGCAGCTGTATTGTATAGCAGGAGTACAGTGCAGAGTTTTGCTGACAGTGACCACCAGTATACGTTGTCTGCCTGAAAAACACTCCATATCTGTGCTCAGTGTGCTGCTTTATTGTGGGGACTGGGGACCACCAGTATAATTAATATTATATAGGAGGAGTACAGTGCAGAGTTTTGCTGACCAGTGACCACCAGTATACTATATATAGCAGTACGATACGGAAGGCCACTGCTGTGCCTACCTCTGTGTCGTCATTAAGTATACTATCCATCTACATTCTATACCTGTGGTGCATTTTAGTTTTGCAGTTTGCTGACACAGTGACCACCAGTATACTATATATAGCAGTACGATACGGAAGGCCACTGCTGTGCCTACCTCTGTGTCGTCATTAAGTATACTATCCATCTACATTCTATACCTGTGGTGCATTTTAGTTTTGCAGTTTGCTGACACAGTGACCACCAGTATACTATATATAGCAGTACGATACGGAAGGCCACTGCTGTGCCTACCTCTGTGTCGTCATTAAGTATACTATCCATCTACATTCTATACCTGTGGTGCATTTTAGTTTTGCAGTTTGCTGACACAGTGACCACCAGTATACTATATATAGCAGTACGATACGGAAGGCCACTGCTGTGCCTACCTCTGTGTCGTCATTAAGTATACTAACCATCTACATTCTATACCTGTGGTGCATTTTAGTTTTGCAGTTTGCTGGCACAGTGACCACCAGTATACTATATATAGCAGTACGATACGGAAGGCCACTGCTGTGCCTACCTCTGTGTCGTCATTAAGTATACTATCCATCTACATTCTATACCTGTGGTGCATTTTAGTTTTGCAGTTTGCTGACACAGTGACCACCAGTATACTATATATAGCAGTACGATACGGAAGGCCACTGCTGTGCCTACCTCTGTGTCGTCATTAAGTATACTATCCATCTACATTCTATACCTGTGGTGCATTTTAGTTTTGCAGTTTGCTGACACAGTGACCACCAGTATACTATATATAGCAGTACGATACGGAAGGCCACTGCTGTGCCTACCTCTGTGTCGTCATTAAGTATACTATCCATCTACATTCTATACCTGTGGTGCATTTTAGTTTTGCAGTTTGCTGACACAGTGACCACCAGTATACTATATATAGCAGTACGATACGGAAGGCCACTGCTGTGCCTACCTCTGTGTCGTCATTAAGTATACTATCCATCTACATTCTATACCTGTGGTGCATTTTAGTTTTGCAGTTTGCTGACACAGTGACCACCAGTATACTATATATAGCAGTACGATACGGAAGGCCACTGCTGTGCCTACCTCTGTGTCGTCATTAAGTATACTATCCATCTACATTCTATACCTGTGGTGCATTTTAGTTTTGCAGTTTGCTGACACAGTGACCACCAGTATACTATATATAGCAGTACGATATGGAAGGCCACTGCTGTGCCTACCTCTGTGTCGTCATTAAGTATACTAACCATCTACATTCTATACCTGTGGTGCATTTTAGTTTTGCAGTTTGCTGACACAGTGACCACCAGTATACTATATATAGCAGTACGATACGGAAGGCCACTGCTGTGCCTACCTCTGTGTCGTCATTAAGTATACTATCCATCTACATTCTATACCTGTGGTGCATTTTAGTTTTGCAGTTTGCTGACACAGTGACCACCAGTATACTATATATAGCAGTACGATACGGAAGGCCACTGCTGTGCCTACCTCTGTGTCGTCATTAAGTATACTATCCATCTACATTCTATACCTGTGGTGCATTTTAGTTTTGCAGTTTGCTGACACAGTGACCACCAGTATACTATATATAGCAGTACGATACGGAAGGCCACTGCTGTGCCTACCTCTGTGTCGTCATTAAGTATACTATCCATCTACATTCTATACCTGTGGTGCATTTTAGTTTTGCAGTTTGCTGACACAGTGACCACCAGTATACTATATATAGCAGTACGATACGGAAGACCACTGCTGTGCCTACCTCTGTGTCGTCATTAAGTATACTATCCATCTACATTCTATACCTGTGGTGCATTTTAGTTTTGCAGTTTGCTGGCACAGTGACCACCAGTATACTATATATAGCAGTACGATACGGAAGGCCACTGCTGTGCCTACCTCTGTGTCGTCATTAAGTATACTATCCATCTACATTCTATACCTGTGGTGCATTTTAGTTTTGCAGTTTGCTGACACAGTAACCACCAGTATACTATATATTGCAGTACGGTACGGAAGGCCACTGCTGTGCCTACCTCTGTGTCGTCATTAAGTATACTATCCATCTACATTCTATACCTGTGGTGCATTTTAGTTTTGCAGTTTGCTGACACAGTGACCACCAGTATACTATATATAGCAGTACGATACGGAAGGCCACTGCTGTGCCTACCTCTGTGTCGTCATTAAGTATACTATCCATCTACATTCTATACCTGTGGTGCATTTTAGTTTTGCAGTTTGCTGACACAGTGACCACCAGTATACTATATACAGCAGTACGATACGGAAGGCCACTGCTGTGCCTACCTCTGTGTCGTCATTAAGTATACTATCCATCTACATTCTATACCTGTGGTGCGCCTCTTTTTTTCTTTGCATCATGTGCTGTTTGGGGACAATTTTTTTGAAGTGCCATCCTGTCTTGACACTGCAGTGCCACTCCTAGATGGGCCAGGTGTTTGTGTCGGCCACTTGTGTCGCTTAGCTTAGTCACACAGCGACCTTGGTGCGCCTCTTTTTTTCTTTGCATCATGTGCTGTTTGGGGACAATTTTTTTGAAGTGCCATCCTGTCTTGACACTGCAGTGCCACTTCTAGATGGGCCAGGTGTTTGTGTCGGCCACTTGTGTCGCTTAGCTTAGTCACACAGCGACCTTGGTGCGCCTCTTTTTTTCTTTGCATCATGTGCTGTTTGGGGACAATATTTTTGAAGTGCCATCCTGCCTGACACTGCAGTGCCACTCCTAGATGGGCCAGGTGTTTGTGTCGGCCACTTGTGTCGCTTAGCTTAGCCATCCAGCGACCTCGGTGCAAATTGTAGGACTAAAAATAATATTCTGAGGTGTGAGGTGTTCAGAATAGACTGGAAATGAGTGGAAATTATGGTAATTGAGGTTAATAATACTATGGGATCAAAATGACCCCCAAATTCTATGATTTAAGCTGTTTTTTAGGGTTTTTTTTTAAAAAACACCCGAATCCAAAACACACCCGAATCCGACAAAAAATTTTCGGTGAGGTTTTGCCAAAACACGTCCAAATCCAAAACACGGCCGCTGAACCGAATCCAAAACCAAAACACAAAACCCGAAAAATGTCCGGTGCACATCACTAGTCATAATGTGTCACGGACATTGCGGTGTGTATCATAATGTGTCACAGGCATTACAGTGTGTGGTATACTATATCATGGGCATTGTGGTATGTGATATAATGTATCAGGGGCATTGCAGTGTGTGGCTTAATGTATAACGGGCATTGCGGTATGTGGCATAAGGTATAACGGGCATTGCGATGTGTGTCACGTGTCACAGGCATTACGGTGTGTGATATACTATATCATGGGCATTGTGGTATGTGGTATAATGTCTCAGGGGTACTGCAGTGCGTGGCATAATGTATAACGGACATTGCGGTGTGTGTCATAGCGTGTCACAGGCATGACGGTGTGTGGTATACTGAATCACAGGCATTGTATGTGCTATAATGTCTCAGAGGCATTGCAGTGTGTAGCATAATGTATAACAGGCATTGCGATGCGTTGCACAGTGCCGTAACTAGGTGTGTGCCGATGGTGCCTTGCCCACAGCGCACATGCACTGAAGGCGCACCATCGGCAGCACACCCCCCCCCTCCCCGGCCGGCCGCAGCATTCGCTATAAGAGTCCAGCGCCGTCTCTCTTGGTCCCTGAGCGCCTCTCCTCCTCCTCCCCCGTCCTCTCCCCCCCCCTCGCAAGACGCGCTGTCAGGCCTCCGCCGGCGCCTGTCTCCCGCCCGCGCCGCTGCCTCTGCAGGCACTCGCGCACGCAGGGGGGGTTTCCGGGAGCGCAGGAATAACGGTTTACAGTTGGCTGGCTCCTTGTACGCGTGCTGGGCCCGGCTGGCTGCCTGCCTGAAGGGGAGCTGCAGCACACAGCCCCGGCTCTCAGGCATTCCCGGCCCGGGCTGCCTGGGTGCAGAGGTGCAGAGTGATCGTCTAACGAGAGTGAGAGTCGGACTGATCTACACTCTGCAGGTATGTGACGGGGAGGGGGGGGGGTGCGCCGCGGAGAGGGGGAAGAGGGGGCTTTAATGATGCTGGCCGGTGATCTGAGGGGGGAGGAGGTGCGGCAGCATTTATTGTAAGTTATGGTGGCTCCAGGCTGATGCATAATGGCTGTTTTTCTTAATGTGAAGAGGTATGTGTGTGTATAGTATGAGTGTGTTGGCTATATAGATACTGTGTGTCTTTGTGTATGTGTATGCTGTCTGCCGTAATGTGTAATAAGGGGGACGCTGTCTGCCGTAATGTGTAATAAGGGGGACGCTGTCTGCCGTAATGTGTAATAAGTGGGACGCTGTCTGCCGTAATGTGCAATAAGGGGGTTGCTGTCTGCCGTAATGTGTAAAAAAGGGGACTCTGTCTGCCGTAATGTGTAAAAAGGGGACGCTGTCTGTTGTAATGTGTAAAAAGGGGAATCTGTCATCTGTCTGCCGTAATGTGTAATAAGGGGGACGCTGTCTGCTGTAATGTGTAAAAGTGGCTCTACCTGGTACCTGGTATGAATTGGTATTATTTTGTGGCCACGCCCCTTCCCCATGAAGCCACGCCCCTATATATTTTTCGCACGCCTACGGCGCGCACTGCCCCTATCTTGCATGGGGTGGCGCCAATGCCGTTTCTTGCACACAGCGCTAAAATGCCTAGTTACGGCACTGGCGTTGCATAATGTGTCACAGACATTACGGTGTGTGGTATAATGTGTCAGGGGCATTACGGTGTGTGGCATATTGTGTAAGGGGCATTATTGTGTGTGTGGCATAATGTCTAAGGGCCATTGCAGTGGCATAATGTATACTGGGCATTAATATAAGGAGAAAAAATTACGACTAATGTAAGGGGCGTGAATCAGGATTATTTTTTTTTCCTGTGCTGGTCAACGTTTGGGCATGCAGGTTGCAAAACTGGGGTATCAGGTAGTCTTTTCCTGCAATTCCTGCAATGCCATGCCCCTTTCAGCAAAGCCACACCCATTTCATCAAGGCCACGCCCCTTTCTATGGCGCACGTACCTATGGCACGCGCAGATTCATCACTTTTCTAGTGGCAATTATGGCTTGGGGGAGAAAAAATTCTAGTTATGCCACTGCATATGCCCCCAGGTCTGGAGCTAGCTATGCATAGTGCAGGTAATCCGGAGACAAATGCACAATACACAGATACATAATTGTAGATTTCCGAAATGTTGGCGATCATTGGTGGCTTTCGCCAATAGTTTTAAAATGGCAACAGGCTGGTTTAACATTAATTCTGTTTCACATAAATCTTCAAAGCCCTCACAACATCCAAGGACATTGAGGTAGGAGAGGTGTCAGTAAGTATCGGAACCACAATAGGTTGGTTGAAACGCAGACACCACTTTAAGAAGAAATTGCTGACGATTTCTGAGTTCAGCTCTATCTTCATGAAAAATAAAATAGGGGCTTTTGTGAGACGACGCCCCTAGTTTCGACACACGCTTTGCAGAAGCTAAGGCCAACAGTGTAATGGTCTTCCACGTAAGAAACTTTATGTCAACCTCTTGTAAAGGCTCAAACCATTCCAATTGTAGGAACTGCAACACCACGTTAAGATCCCAAGGTGCCGTGGGAGACACAAAGGGTGGTTGGATGTACAGAGGCCCTCATTCCGAGTTGATCGCTCGCTAGCTGCTTTTAGCAGCAGTGCAAACGCTAAGCCGCCTCCCTCTGGGAGTGTATCTTAGCTTAGCAGAAGTGTGAACGAAAGATTAGCAGAACTGCTCAGAAAAAATGTCATGCCGTTTCAGAGTAGCTCTGCGATCACTTCAGTCAGTTTAGTTCCTGCTTTGACGTCACAAATACGCCCTGCGTTCGGCCAGCCACTCCCCCGTTTCCCCAGGCATGCCTGCGTTTTCACCTGACACGCGTGCATTTTTTAGCACACTCCCGAAAATGCTCAATTACCACCCAGAAACACCCACTTCCTGCCAATCACTCACCGATCAGCAGAGCGACAGAAAAGTGTTGCTAGCCCTTGTGTAAAACTGCATAGTTTTGTGTGAAAGTACTTCGCGCGTGCGTACTGCGGCCCGTACGCATGTGCAGAAATGCCAATTTTTAGCCTGATCGCTGTGCTGTGAACAACGGCAGCTAGCGATCAACTCGGAATGAGGGCCAGAATCCCGTTCAAGAACGTCTGAACCTCAGGGAGGGAAGCCAATTGTTTATGGAAGAAAATGGATATGGGGGCGAAATCTGGACCTTCAAGGAGCCCAAACGTAGGCCCACATCCACACACGACTGTAGAAAAAGGAGAAAACGTCCCAGTTGAAATTCCACTGCAGGAAATTTCCTGTTTTCACACCATGAGACATATTTTTTCCAAATACGGTGGGAAAGTTTAGACGTTACCCCTTTCCTGGCTTGTATCAGGGTTGGAATAACCTTGTACAGAATGCCTTTCCGGGCTAAAATTTGATGCTCAACTTCCATGTCGTCAAACGTAGCCATGGCAAGTCTTGATAGACGAATGGCCCCTGTTGTAGAAGATCCTCTCGAAGAGGTAGAGGCCACGGGTCCTCTAGGAGCATCTCCAATAGATCTGCATACCAGGCTCTTCTTGGCCAATCCGGAGCAATGAGAATTGCTTGAACCTTTTCCCTTTTTATTCTTTTGAGAATTCTAGGGATCAGTGGAAGAGGTGGAAACACATAAACCATCTGGTAGACCCATGGAGTCACCAGAGCGTCCACCGCCACTGCTTGCGGGTCCCTCGACCTGGAACAATACCGCTTTAGCTTTTTGTTGAGACAAGAGGCCATCATGTCTATTTGTGGAATTCCCCGCTGACGTGTTAAGGACTTGAACATCTGCGGGTGAAGGCCCCACTCTCTCGGGTGGAGGTCGTGTCTGCTGAGGAAGTCCGCTTCCCAGTTGTCTACTCCCGGAATGAAGATTGCCGACAGCGCCACTGCGTGTCTTTCAGCCCAGAGGAGAATTCTTGTAACCTCTGACATTGCTGCTCTGCTCTTCGTTCCGCCCTGACGGTTTATGTACGTTACTGCTGTTACATTGTCCGACTAAACATGAATGGCATGATCTTGAAGAAGAAGTAATGCCTGTAGAAGGGCGTTGTATATGGCCCTTAGTTCCAGAATGTTGATCGGAAGAATGGCTTCCTGTCTTGACCATTTTCCTTGGAACTGTTCCCCCTGGGTGACTGCTCCCCAACCTCTGAGGCTTGCGTCTGTGGTTAGCAGAATTCAATTTTGAATACCGAACCGTCAACCCTCGGTCAGGTGAGAAGTCTGAAGCCACCACAGAAAAGAAATCCTGGCTTTTGGCGACAGACGTATTCTCTGGTGCATGAGAAGATGCGATCCGGGCCATTTGTCCAGCAGATCCAGCTGGAAGGGCCTCGCATGAAACCTTCCATACTGCAGAGCCTTGTAAGAGGCGACCATCTTCCACAGAAGGCGAATGCATAGATGCACCGATGGTTATAGGACATTCTGCACCATCGACTGGATTACCAATGGCTTTTCCAACGGAAGGAATACCTTCTGTTTCTCCGTATCCACTATTATCCCCAGGAACAGAAGCCTCCGTGTTGATTCCAGGCGGGATTTTGGTAGGTTCAGAATCCATCCGTGATCCTGAAGTAGTCGGGTTGAGAGGGAAATGCTATCCAACAACCTCTCCCTGGAAGGCGCTTTTATCAGCAGGTCATCCAGGTACGGTAGTTTGTTCACTTCCTACTTGTGGAGGAGAAACATCATCTCTGCCATTACCTTGGTGAACACCTTCGGTGCGATGGAGAGGCCAAATGGCAGGGCCTGGAACTGTCCTGTAGTGCAAACCGTAGATAAGCCTAATGAGGCGGCCAAATCAGAATATGATGGTACGCATCCTTGATGTCCAGAAACACCAGGAATTCCCCCTCTTCCAGACCTGAGATCACCGCTCTCAGAGACTCCATCTTGAATTTGAACACCCGTAAATACGGGTTCAGTGACTTGAGGTTTAAAATGGGTCTTACCGAACTGTCCGGTTTCGGTACCACAAAAAGGTTGGAATAATATCCTTTGTTCTGTAGCTGAGGTGGAACTGGAACAATGACCTGGGTTTGTACCAGTTTTTGAATTGCTGCCTGTAAAGTCATACTTGCTTCCAGAGAAGCTGGTAATCCTGATTTGAAGAACCTGTGAGGTGGGAGGTCCTGAAACTCCAGTCTGTATCCCTGGGCGATAAGGTCTGTGACCCAGGGATCCTGGCAAGATGTTGCCCAAACGTGACTGAAATAACGTAACCAAGCTCCCACCTGCCTCTCTTCCAGGCAGTGCGGTCCACCGTCATGCTGAAGGCTTTGAGGAAGCAGACCCGGAGGTCTGTTCCTGAGAACCTGCTGCTACTGGTTTTCTGGGTTTACCTCTATTACCTTTGAAGGCTGTAGAAGAACCTTTTGATTTGCCTTTGAATTTCACTGTCCGAAAGGACTGCAGAGTTGGAGCAGAGTAGGTTTTCCTAGGTGGGGGTTGTTGCGGAAGGAAGGTATGTAGACTTACCCGCCGAAGCCTTGGATATCCACGTATCCAGTTCATCTCCAAAATGGGCCTCACCTGTGAATGGCAGGCTTTCCATGCCTTTCCTGGAATCCGCATCAGCAGTCCACTGGCGTAGCCATAAGCCCCTGCATTCTGACACTGCCATGGCAGTGGTGCGTGCGTTGAGCAAACCAATTTCCTTTATGGCCTCCACCATAAAGTTAGCAGAGTCTTGAATATGCTGTAGGAGTAAAATTATCTCCCCACTGGGTAGGGAGTCTAATCCGTCAATTAGGTTATCTGACCACTTAGCAATGGCCTTAGTGATCCATGGACAAGCAGTAGTGGGTCTCTGGGATACCCCAGCAGCAGTGTATAAAGATTTGAGAGTGGTCTCAATCTTGCGGTCAGCTGTGTCCTTTAAGGATGCTGCCCCAGGAACAGGTAAGACTATCTTACGTGACAACCTAGACACCGATGCGTCCACAATCGGCGGGTTTCCCATTTCTTTCTATCTTCCAGAGTGAAGGGAAAGGATGTAATTAATCTTTTAGGGATCTGAAACTTTTTGTCAGGATTAGCCCAAGTTTCTTCAAACAGGGCATTCAATTCCTTTGATGCAGGAAAAGTAGCTGAGGATTTCTTTTTTACATTAAAATAAGATTCCTCATCTTCCTCCGCCACCTTGTCTGGTATGTGCAGGACATCTCTAATAGCTCCTATTAGGGCCTGTATTACCTGTGACAGGATAGCATCCCCACCACTCGCATCCACTTCATCCTCCTCTGAGTCTGATGTATCGTCATCAGTATCAGCCTGCATGAGCTGGGCCAGAGTACGCTTTTGTGGGCAAATGGCAGGGGTCTGAGACGCTGGTATGAGAACTGAATCCCTATTCATCAGTTCATCCATAGACTGTCTTAAGAATTGCATCTCTCTCTCTCTCATTATGGGACAATTTTGTAGAAATATCATATACAGGCCCGGCGCTACCCGCTCAGCGAAGGGATGCAGTGCAGGGAGGCACATCCCTACCCTGCTGCGCCGTCCTGTCCCCCCCCCTGCTGCTGCTGCCAGCTGCTGTGTATGACAGTGACAGGCACAGGCACAGAGATGATGGTATGTGCCACAGCCGCCACTGCGTTCCTGGAGACCCTCCTGTTGCTGCTGTGGCACTGGGTCCCCCTGCGGCTGCTTCTGTAGAATGTGCCGGGTGCAGTATGGGCCTCCCGGGCGGCTGAAGCAGAGTGTGCATCGCTGAATAGGGCAGGGAGCGCCCTCCTTTCTTGGTCACTTGAAGTTACAGCTCAGTAGCCACCCGGACTTTCCCACTGCTGGATGTGGTGAGCTTCTGGGATGTGGTGGTGTTCTCCACTGCCAGCTCCAGCCCTGTTGACATGGAGGCTGGCAGCATGAAAAGCCTCCTCCCCACAGCCATCACGGCTGTGTAGGATCAGAGGAGGGGGCGGAGATAAATGGCCCTGAAGGGGGCGGAGATAAACGGACCAGGCTGCTGTAGAGAGAGGGACAGCCAGACTTAGGTAAGTGGAGGGTGAAAGAGAAATGTATGTGTGTATGTATGGTGTGTGTGTGTGTGTGTGTGTGTGTGTGTGTGTGTGTGTGTGTGTGTGTGTGTGTGTGTGTGTGTGTGTGTGTGTGTGTGTGGTGGGGGTGTGTGTATATATATGTGTGAATTGTGTGTGTGAGGTATGTCTGTGTGCGCACGCTGCGTATTATGGACGCTACTACAGGGGGGCCATTACATGTAAGGACGCTACTACTACTGGGGGGGCATTACGTATAAGGACGCTACTATTACTGGAGGGGGCATAACGTATAAGGAAGCTACTACTACTGGGGGGTGCACTACGTATAAGGACGCTACTATTACTGGGGGGGGAATTACTTATAAGGACGCGTCTGCTACTGGGGGTGCACTACGTATTAGTACACTGCTGCTGCTACTACTGGGGGGGGCATTACGTATAAGGACACTACTACTACTGGGGTGCACTACGTATAAGGACGCTACTACTGCTGTGGGTGCATTATGTATAAGGACGTTACTACTACGGAAGGGACATTACGTTTAAGATGAATAAGATTGTGCTACTGTGTTGCGTAATTTTAAATGGGGGTACTATTGTGTGGCCATGCCCCTTACTTGTGAGACCACATCCCTTTTCCCCGGCGCGCGCTGACCCTTTATTGAATATGGGAGGGCGCAAATTTATAGTTTGCAGGG
The DNA here is from genome assembly GCF_028390025.1 of Pseudophryne corroboree. NCBI lineage: Eukaryota > Metazoa > Chordata > Amphibia > Anura > Myobatrachidae > Pseudophryne > Pseudophryne corroboree. Next base: position 769,064,091 of record NC_086447.1, read on the forward strand.
GGGGCGCCGAACACCCTAGCACTGGCCCTGATCATATATCATCCCTTTAATGGTATCTAACCATGGGGGTTCTGCCCCACTAGCCTGAGATTGTGTACTATTTTGGGTACATGGTAGAGAGTCTCCGGGGGAGGATAGACACTATGCTGTGCAGAAAACACAGTCCCTGGACATGGTAACGTGAAGGGACACACACATACCAACACACACAGAAGGTGAAACACAGTTTAACCCACACAGGACCCGCAGGGAGACACAGAAGATGGAGCCAGCCACACAGCGTCCATGTAGCTAAGTAATACTTAGCTGAGTCGCCACACTAAGTCCCTTAATAGGGCTTAGTATTCTACAGTACTCCCCCCCTGCTAAGACCCCCTAAAACCGCTGAGGAGACGTGGAATCTGTCAGTGTAAGCTGCAGAGGGAAAATGGCACTGGAGAGCTGCTGGATCCGCTCATAGTGAAGCCCCGCCCCCTTAATGGCGCTCGGCTTCCCGCTTTTTTTATACTGCCCTGAGGTATTTTTGTGTCTAACAGAGGGTTAAAACCCTTGTTAGGTATGTTAGCCAGTGTGGGTAATCAGTGGAGGCTCAGCGCGCCCCCCCCCCCCCCCCCCCCCCACAGAGGGACACACTACACTCTTACGCGCGCGCAGGGATAGTCTCCGAGTACCTAGAAACCCCCCCTGGGCACTGATCAATCGGTGCCGCTGATCAATTTTTTTTATTTATTTTTTGTGGTAATCGGAGGAGCTCAGACTGCTGTGTCCCAGCTGCCTCCATGCATTTACCGTGGGAGCCTGTCCGCTGGCTGCATGCAGGGGGAGCTGCAGCGCGCAGCTCCTCTCAGCAGTTCTCCTGTCCTGGAGCTTTGGACAGACAGACTCCGACAGAGCAGGATAAGGCGCAGAGTAACGGAGCCGGGGTAAAATACATAAACGGGGAGCAGTGGCTTCATGCAGTGCGGCCGGGCGGCAGGGAGGGGGGGGGGGGGGTGTCTTTGCCATATATGTGTATGTCTGTACTCTGTGTGTATGTATGTTATGTTTATATATGCTACTGTATGTGTGCATTTGTAGAAGTATGCTCTTTGTATGTGCTACTGTATGTGTCTATGTATATGTATAAGTACAGATGTACAGTGCTATATATATATATATATATATATATATACCGGTTCTCTAGGATGGATTGCTGCTCCTCTCCATATTGCAATAAGAACCAAGCGGCACTCCACGGATTTAGAAAGCAAATAAACGTGTATTGGAATACAAATCAAGCAGGCAAAGCTTGCATAGTGACAACCACCGACGTTTCAACGCCTCTAGGGTGTTTTCTTCAAGGTGCTATGCTGTGCACTGCACTGTCTCTATTGGGTGTGGTATTGAAAGTCGACAGTAACTAGGTCGACAATGTCTAGTTTTCTTCAAGGTGCTATGCTGTGCACTGCACTGTCTCTATTGGGTGTGGTATTGAAAGTCGACAGTAACTAGGTCAACAATGTCTAGGTCGACCACTATTGGTCGACAGTAACTAGTTCGACAGGGTGTCTAGGTCGACAGGGTCTTTATGTCGACATGTTCTAGGTCGACAGGTCAAAAGGTCGACATGAGTTTTTAATGTTATTTTGGTGTCGTTTTCTTCGTAGAGTGACCGGGAACCTCAATTAGAGCACCGCGTCCCCTCGCATGGCGAGCGAAGCTCGCCATGCTTCGGGCATGGTGCCTTTGCTTCGCTCGGCACAGATTACCGTTCCAATCGTAGTCCACGTGGATCGTTAAGTATGAAACGGTTCAATAAAAGAAAAAAATTGTGAAAAACTCATGTCCACCTTTTGACCTGTCGACCTAGAACATGTCGACCTAATTACTGTCGACCAATAGTGGTCGACCTAGTTACTGTCGACTTAGAGACCGGATCCCGTCTCTATTCCTCCTGTGTTTCTGTGGATTTTGTTGTGTAATTGTGGATTTGGATCTTGGGCCATATAATTGAGTGTATGTTTTAATCAAATCCTGTATTACAACAAAAATTGGTACATATGTAGGGTATTATATTACAGACACGTATTAATGCCTTGGGATAGGCCAGTGTTCAGTGCCCCCACCATGTAGTCCCTCCCCCACCCCACCCCCACCACACACACATTTTTTTATGGCAATGCCTTCCTCCACTTAAAGGTTGTACATGGTGAGTATCCCATATCCAAATATTCCAAAATACGGAATATTCCAAAATATGGATTTTTGGGAGTTAGACTGAGATAGTGAAACCTTTATTTTCTGATGGCTCAGTGTATACAAACTTTGTTTAATGCACAGTTATTAAAAATATTGTCTAAAATGACCTTCAGGCTGTGTATAAGGTGTATATGAAACATAAATGCATTCTGTGCTTAGACTTGGGTCCCATCGCCATGATATCTCATTATGGTATGCAATTATTCCAAAATACAGAAAAATCCCATATCCATAATATTTGTGGTCCCAAGCATTTTGCATATGGGATACTTACCCTGTACCATCTTTCGAATATAACACATGAAAGATTGTGGCGCAGGTAAAAGTTAGGTGGGCCGCACACTGAAGGCATAACATTCTGGTTCCATAACACCCATGTGCACACCCGGCATACATTATAGATACTCCAGTGAATTTCATATAGATGTGTCATCCTTTAACCAGCCTGGAATTCTGATAAGAGCGAGGGATTGCTGTATTATTGCCACATGTTGTCACCCATAAAACAAGCAGCAACAGATAGCACATCTGCTGGTGGCCTATGTTCCATTAATCTTTTGCACAGTATCTTGGGTCCATGACAGCTTACATCACCACTAAATGTGTGTCATGCCTTTAAACAGGATTACAATGACCCATTGGAGGGCTGTGGGAGACTTTTTGTATACCAGTACAAAATAAATAAGTCATTATTATAAGAGCAGCTTGCCCCCTCCCCCAAATCATCAGACAGGCCTGGTGCTAACCTGGCACTATAACAGGGATATCACAAGCACCACCTACTGTTTGAAATCAGTATTGCATACCTGATAAATATTGCTACAGTAGTTTGTGAAACAATGCAATGCTTTTTTCTTTTTTTCACTACATGCAATTCTGTCAAACTTATGTGGAGTCAAAAGATAGTTAAAGAGAACATATTTACATTTCTGAATTTAAATTAATCCAAGTGCCTAGAATTTGCATGAAAAATATGAAAATTGTGATTGCCAATCAGATTCTAGCTATTACTGTATCTTCTAGAAGGTGCTAGATAACCGATAAGTTGAATCTGATTGGTTGTTATAAGCAACACAGAGAGAGAGAAAAAGTAGACACACAAAATACACAAAATAAGCTTTCTTATGTAGAAAGCAATATTCAATAAGAGTGTATTAAATCAGTGAGGGATAAATATCCCATTGACACACCAGTCTATAGATGCTGCAGTGAGTAGCAATATCGCAATATATAATAGCATAAATTGGATAGCCTCCGCTAAAGATTCCTACTCTGAGGTCATCATTTCAGCGGTAGTAGTTTTACTCTATCTCCAATGATATATTGAGGAGTATCAAATGGACCATAACAGGTTTCCCTGTATTAAACCAGCTCATAAAAAATATCTTGATAAACAGCATTATGCTCATATAACAATGCATTATGAACATATTTATTGGTATAACTGAGATAAGTATGGAATTTGGTTAATGTTGTGTAAAGATCCGTTGGAAAAGTACATACATGTGATAGGAGTAGAGATCTGCTTTTAACCATCTGCCTTCAACATCGAATGGGTTAATGAGAGTCTCTAGATCCAATATATGTGTTTAACAGATCGTCCTACATCTGCTATCAGCCCTAAGAATTCAATATAAGTATAATGAAAAAAAATAAACAATTTATTTGTTCTGACTAATTCATTTGGGTGAATAATATTTTTTACATCAGATTGTGTGGCAACTGTATACCACAGTATAGACAGCAAAACAAAAGGTTTCCCATTATGGCACTAACAACTCCATACAGTATGCATTTGTTAGCATGGTTGCTATGGACAGCATCTCCACTTTTGTAAACTCCAACTTTCATAAATATTGCTAACTCACCAGGAGCAAAATTTACTAAAGTTCAATTTTGGAGTTAAAAGGGATTTGGCATTTGATTTCCATTCAATTTGGATTGAAGAGATTTACTAAAGACCAAATCGAATGTCTAATTGATTCTAAAGCTAAATTCAACTCACATCCCAGTAGAAATCGAATTTCTGAAAAACATTAATGTTTTCCTATAGGCGAACATAAAATCCGCTCATTTACTAAAATTCGATTTGAAATCAAACTCAAAAATGAACCTCAAATCCCCAAATGTTTAGAATTATGTTAGACATTTGATTTTGGCTTCAAAACACCATTCTAATGGTAGTAAATTGACAGTGATGACTTTTTAAGTACCCAAGAGCATGTATGGCAGTGTAATGGATGTCCACCTACCTGCACAATGCAAATCACCACCTAACTGAGATAACCCTGGAGGATCAATCAGAGCACCATCAGCAGCTTCATGAGTTGAATAGTGCACATATGTATACTTATAGACATCATACTTATTTTGTGAATGTGCACTAGATAGCACCAGAGCACAATATTGGGCAATTTGGCTCGAGGATATAATGAATTTTAAAATCATGAGTGTTGTAACTGACTATCCTGGTTCATTCCATGATGCCTAAATCCTCAGCAATTCATCTCTCTCTGCAAAAATTATTGTGTGACAAATGCCAGAGGGATGGTTGTTGTGTAAGACACCAGTATCTGCTAATAAAGCAGCGAATAGTAATTGTTACTATATTGTTCTAATTTGTTCACCTTCTACCAAAAAAGGTTATTTTGGCTATGGCTGTTGCTCCTGGCTTCTGACACCATTGTCAAATCCACAAACTCCTGCTGAGCATAAGTATTAAGAGGCACATATAGCCACCCAATCCATGACAGAATGCATATTTGGTTTATTTAAAAAAAAAAATTCGGAACGCATATTATTATATGATTTGCCAAAAAGTGTTCGATATTGTGCTCTACTGCCGTCTATTGCATAATCTCACATTAAATAAACCACTCCCCCCAGATTATGCAACAAAGAGCGAGCAGGCAGTCGTTTTTTTAACAACATCTGACTATGGGAGCACAGAAAGTGGAAGGCCGAATAGGGCTAAATTTATTTCCAAATATTTGAGCTCTAATTATTTTTAAAAAAAATCATCACTTTGGTTTTCGGAGGTCATTCCGAGTTGTTCGCTCGCAAGCGGATTTTAGCAGATTTGCTCATGCTAAGCCGCCGCCTACTGGGAGTGAATCTTAGCATCTTAAAATTGCGAACGATGTATTCGCAATATTGCGATTACACACCTCGTAGCAGTTTCTGAGTAGCTCCAGACTTACTCGGCATCTGCGATCATGTCAGTGCTTGTCGTTCCTGGTTTGACATCACAAACACACCCAGCGTTCGCCCAGACACTCCTCCGTTTCTCCGGCCACTCCTGCGTTTTTTCCGGAAACGGTAGCGTTTTTTCCCACACGCCCATAAAACGGCCTGTTTCCGCCCAGTAACACCCATTTCCTGTCAATCACATTACGATCGCCAGAACGATGAAAAAGCCGTGAGTAAAATTACTAAGTGCATAGCAAATTTACTTGGCGCAGTCGCAGTGCGAACATTGCGCATGCGCATTAAGCGGAAAATCGCTGCGATGCGAAGATTTTTACCGAGCGAACAACTCGGAATGAGGGCCTTCATGTATAAAACAGTGTAAAGAGAGAACTTCCCCTTTAATTAGTGTGCATGTGATACATTTGGACCAATAGGAAGCAATTAGGATATAAATGGGGATTTCAGGTTCGATTTTGGAAGGGATTTCAGAAATTCAACTCAAAATCCCTTCCAAACATGAATCCACATCGAATTCAATTTGAAAATCGAATGCAAAATCGAATTTTAGTAAATGAGGGATTTTTGAAGGATTTTAGAAAATCAAAAAGAATCGATTTCAATCAATTTTGAAGATCATAAAGATGATTCCAAAATCGAACTGTAATAAATTTTGCATCTGGTGTTTTGTGTTATAGAAGCAACAGTTTTTCACCAGAGTTAAGGTGCAAATTTGCATCCATTAACTGTATTTGCCCCTATCTCATAAATTAGATGAAGCTCCTACTGTTTTGCAGAGAGATCTTTCTACAAAGTAAAAAAAAATGAAGGGGGGCGTGACCTAGTAGCCTAAGCAAGAAGACATCCTTAGGGAGAGCTCCTGCATCTTTTTTTATCTTAAAGAGTTTTACAGACCTTTTTCTCACCTCTGAGAGCTTCTGCACACTTCCACCTGTACCGACGGGACTTCACCGCAAGTGTACATTCATCTGCTGGACCGGGGGCGACTGTGGAAGCTCCCGTGAATTGAGGCCCTGTCCACTTCCATAAGCCGGAGGCTTGAGTTTCGGCTGCAGCTGGCCCAGACTTCCAGGCCTGGCGAATTGGGTGCGCACCGCACTGTAAGCTGCAGAGGGCCCTCATCTTAGCCCACCTATACTTCTCCCAGCACCTTGGACCCTACACACCCCGTGAACCACCTGGGTGTAGTGGATCCGCACCTACTGAGTAGGGGAAGAGACAGATAGCCTCAGGCTGGAGAACGAACCAGTGGCGGCCATCTTGGATCCAGGACAGGGTGAGCTGTTTCCATTAAACCCTGTGCAGTGGGGATGTGGCTTGGTGAGCAACAGAGCTGGCCGTGATAGTGGAGAGCTCCTGCTAAACTCTTCTCCCTAAGTGCTCTATTGCAGCGTTATGGCTCTTACCAGATCTCCCCCTGCCTGCCCATCTGGGGTAGTGGGGCGAGTGATCACTGCGGAGCCGGGAGACAGGTTTACCCATCCTTGCAGGTTGTGACCCACTCCCCTGCCCAAAGCTGGGTCCTCTAGTGCGCTCCCTGCTGCCGCACCAGTGGAGTGACAGAAGTATGCCACGGCCACCCCCTTCCTGGCCTGACGTGGCTCCTACCTCTGTCTGTGGTGGATCCAGCAGCTGTGCCTGCCGGGACTGAAGAAGAGACTTGAATCTGGAACCTGGGACGCGGATTGTCTTTCCACCTCCCCCCTCTGGTGCTGACCGCTGGTGGCCATTTTAGAAGTCCTGGGGAGTGAATTGCTGGGGACCTCTCTGACTGCTGGCCTCCGCACAGTCACCCCTGCTGTGAATAGAAGTGGTCCAGTGCACCTGGCCTCTACAGCAACCTCTACTACTGCTCCCTATCCCCCTGTGGAGCCAGGGGAAAGAGGACCTCTGCCCCAGATAGCAGTGGACATGCAGGGGAGAGGCAGCTGCAACTCTAATAACCTTTGTCCACACTATTAGGAGACCATACATTGTCATATCATTGTCCTTGTCCTGATTCTCCTCTACTGCTCCTTTTGCTGGGTGGCACTCTCAGCCCTGATATTTAAGTGAAGCTCCACATTGCTGCCGTTACGTTGCCTATTCCATCACTGGACCCCCCCCCCCCCCCCCTTGTGTTTGCCTGGACGCACCTTCTGTGTTTTTTCTATATATTTACCAAGATCTCCATTATGTAGTCCTCCCTGCTACTTTCTATGAACCCATCACCGTGTTCACAGTCGCTTGGAGTGACATCATACCAACCTTTACTCATGCTACCCATATCCACCTGATGGCCTGTTGAGGCCAGCCCACCGGGAGTCTATGTACGATGTCTTACTAACACACACCTTGTTACTGTCCACCATGACCTACATGACTTTTCATTGATTCTTCTTTGACTTCACTATGCCCAGGAACAAGAAGTCCTCTCAGAAAAATAATACATCTCTTCCAAAGGAGACCATGCCAAAGAAGGATTTACGACCTTTTCTACAGCCCACCCCGTTTAGACCTTTAGATAATGTCTCCGCTTCGAGCTCCCCCTCTTCCCCTGACATGCACTAACCAATGACGATTATAGGTCATCATTGCTACATAAGGTGAAAGATGTCCCTAACGCAAGGGAAGTTGTATGTATGTAAACGCTAGAAGCATTACTGGTAAAAAGGGCGAACTAGAAATACTTGCAGCAAGCAAACAGTATGATATTATAGGCATTACTGAAACTTGGTGGGACGAATCTCATGATTGGACAGTCAATCTAGAGGGCTATACACTGTTTAGGAGAGACAGACTACATAAAAAGGGTGGAGGGGTGTGTCTTTACGTAAAGCCGTTTTTAAAACCTGATATACGGGAAGATATTCATGATGGGAATGGAGACACTGTCGAGACATTATGGGTAAAAATTGCATGCGGGGGAAAAAGGAATAAAAAAGTTAGTATTGGGTGTATGTTATAGGCCGCCTGGTATCAACGTATCTGATGAGGAATTGTTACTAAAGCAAATTGAAAGAGCCGCAGGAGTAGGAGACATAGTAGTGATGGGAGATTTTATCTATCCAGAGATAAACTGGAAAAACGATTCATGTGATACTGCTAGGGGCAATATGTTTTTAAACACACTTAATGATAACTACTTAGTTCAACTAATTGAGGAACCAACTTGGTACAATGCAATCTTAGACCTGGTATTAACAAACAATGGGGATTTGGTATCAGGTATTATAGTAGGGGAACCCATAGGAAACAGCGACCACAATATGGTCACATTCAATATCAGTTTTCATAAACAGCCCTATACTGGCTCAACTAGGACTCTAAACTTTAGCAAAGCTAATTTTGAAAAGATGAGGGTATTTTTCAGGGATATTGAATAGGAAGGTTTGTTTTTAGGAAAAAATACTACGGAGAAATGGGAGGTACTAAAATTCCTGCTAGCTAAAAATACACTCAAATTTATTCCTACGAGCAGCAAAAAAAGGAATAAAAATCATAAACCGATGTGGCTTAACAAAAAGATAAAGGAACTTATGGGCAAGAAAAGGCGAGCATTTAAAAAATACAAATCTGACGGGGAAGCAGAGTCATTTCAGCACTATAAGGAATGTAACAAAAAATGCAAAAAGGAAATAAGAGCTGCTTAAGTAGAAACTGAAAAACTAGTAGCAAAGGAAAGCAAAGCGAATCCCCAAAAAATCTTTAAATACATTAATAGCAAGAGATTAAAGAAGGAGAGTATAGGCCCTTTAAAAGACAAGTTGGGAGTCTTAAGCAAAAATGATAATGACATAGCGGACACACTAAGTGAGTTTTTTTCAACAGTATTTACTAGAGAGGACCCAATTCAGGGACTAACACATAATCTTAATAATGAGAATATCCCACTGATAGGTACTAATTTAAGCGAGGAAGTAGTCTGTGACCGATTAAAACATTTAAAGATTAATAAGTCACCAGGTCCCGATGGTATTCACCCAAGGGTTCTAATGGAGCTTCACTCTGAACTTGCAAAACCGCTATTTTTTATCTTTAAGGATTTAGTAATATCAGGTATGGTTCCCAAAGACTGGCGTATAGCGAAAGTAGTGCCTATATTCATAAAGGGAAGTAAAGCTGAACCAGGTAATTATAGACCAGTTAGTCTTACATCTATAGTGGGGAAAGTATTGGAAGGTATTCTAATAGATAGTATTCAGAAGTTCCTTGAAGTCAATAAGGTCATTAAAAGGAAGCAACATGGGTTTATGAAGGACAGATCCTGTCAAACCAACTTACTTGGCTTTTATGAAACAGTAAGCGCAAACCTAGATCAGGGTAAAGAGGTGGATGTAATCTTTTTAGATTTTGACAAAGCATTCAACACTGTACCACACATGAGACTTATCTACAAGCTACAAGAATCAGGGCTAGGAAGCACAATATGCACTTGGGTCAAAAACTGGTTAGATAATAGGGAGCAGCGGGTTGTGGTTAATGGATCTTTTTCAACTTGGACTGAAGTACTAAGTGGTGTGCCGCAAGGCTCAGTATTAGGACCGCTATTGTTCAATATTTTCATTAACGACCTAACAGAAGATCTAGAGAGCATGGTGTCAATTTTTGCAGCTGATACCAAATTGTGTAAAGTTATGAATGCGGAGGGGGATGCTGAGTCGTTTCAGAACGACTTAGTTAAATTAGAAGCTTGGGCAGCGAAATGGAGAATGCGCTTCAATACAGACAAGTGTAAGGTAATGCACTGTGGTAACAAGAACAAAAAGAACACCTACCTACTAAATGGGGTAAAATGAGGGTATTCTGTATTGGAAAATGAATTAAGTGTCCTCATAGATAGCAAACTAAGCAGTAGTACCCAAAGTAGGACTGCAGCAAAGAAGGCTAATAAGATATTAGCATGCATAAAACAGGGAATTGATGCTAGGGACGAGAGTATTATACTCCCGTTATATAAATCACTTGTGAGGCCACACCTTGAATACTGTGTACAATTCTGGGCACCTTACTACAAAAAGGATATCCTGGAGCTAGAAAAGGTTCAAAGGCGGGCGACCAAACTAATTAAGGGTATGGAGACGCTGGAATACAAGGAAAGGCTTGCAAGACTAGGCATGTTTACACTGGAAAAGCTGAGATTAATAGGGGACATGATCAACATTTACAAATATATAAGGGGACAATATACAGATCTTGCGCAGGACCTGTTTTTGGTTAGATCAACACAGAGAACTCGTGGACACTCGCTCAGGTTAGAGGAGAGGAGATTCCGCACAATACGGCGTAAAGGCTTTTTTACGGTAAGGACGATACGGTGTTTGGAATTCCCTGCCTGAGGTAGTTGTAATGGCCGACTCAGTCAACACCTTTAAGAATGGGTTAGATAAATTCCTAATGGATAACACGAAGTAAACAAGCATATAAACATTCACAACACATTAGGAACATACCGAGCGCTATGGTACTCGTCTGTCACCAAAATCCTCGGAGGTAAAAACGCCTAGGGTCAGAAATACAGGAAAAAGCTGCCCAGAAACAAGAACAATCATTTTAGGTGGCATCTGCGTTCCGGTGAACTTGGGATATACCCGGAGTATTCACTGAATTGCGACCTACCTGCCAGGAGGAGGACTTCTGAGTGCTGTTTATTTGATATTTACTATACCCTCAATATTGACTCCCATGCCTCATACCCGCCTTTGGCAGTTATGCCTCCTGGGGCCCTGGTCCACAATTTGACCGGTTCCCCTGCAGCGGGTTTTGTATTAATATTATTTTTTGTTCTCCTATATTCCAATTTCCTCCTTTTTCTTTTTCCATTTCTATCTGTTGCTCTATTTTTTTTTCTCTTTGACTCTTTCGGAGCTACGATGACTGTTCTTCTTTCATTGCCTCCATGACAGTACGAAATACACTTAAAATCTCCTCAATTAATGCTAGGTCTCAATGTGCCTGAAAAGAGATCTACAATCTTGCTTCAGTCTATTTGGGCAGATAAGGTTGATATAGCTCTCATTCAGGAGACACACTTTAAAATATCTGCTCATACTCCATCACTTACCAACCACAGATTCCCCTTGGCTTACTATTGCAGTAACCCAGACAATAAATCTAAAGGGGTAGCAATTTTGTTCTCTACCTGCCCGTCTCTAATGTTGTTGTATATAAATTGGACCTGGGAAGGATACTCCTGATGAATTGTAATATCTTTACACAGCCCTTTACTTGTGAGGCCACACCTTGAATAGACCCACCTACTTTGCATATATACAAGGTTCTGTGTGTGAGTGTCCTGCTTAAGGGGGCATCCCCTGATTTCTGTCCTAACATTGGAGATATATTATATGTTCACATACAAGTCATCTCTTTTGAGTCCTTTGTTGAAGGGGGCATCCCCTGATCCCCACATTTCATATTGATGTGATTGAGTTATTCTACGTGCTTACATACAAGTTTTCACTTGTGAGTTGTATATTGAAGGGGGCATCCCCTGAAACTTTTATGGTCTCTAATACACAGGAAGATTTCCTTCTACTTTTCACCAACTCTGGGGTATATTTACTAAGATTCGTATTTTTCAGAATCATGTTCAAGTTCAATCACGACTGACATCGACAGTGTAAATCTGCAACTTTTTGAATTGATTACGACTCATTTACTAAGCAGTCGTATTCGTATTTTCCGTATCTTCCGATGTCGATGTCATTCGTGTTTTTTTGCTGCTGAATGCGGCCGCGTTTGCTATTTTGCGGCCGCGTTGTTGCGTTTTTTTTACGACTGCGTCACAAGTCTGTTACGGCAGTGATTTGGAATTTGCGGCCGCGTTTTTACTCCTAAGTTTCGTTTACGTCACGCGGCCGTGATTGGTTGTATTCGTGAAGGAGGAGTGTCTGTGCATGTTACTATAAAAACGCCCCAAACACTCCGCACCTCGTGGGTTTAGCTAGTGGAGAGGAGAGAGGAAGGTGTATTTGGAGTTGGTGAGTTTGGTGGAGTTTTTGGTGGATTTGGAGAGGAGTTTGGTGATTGTTGAGTGCTGTACTGTGTGTGTTAGTAGTCTTGTGATCTTTGTAGTATTGTTTTTTCCCAGTTTGTAAACTTTTTTGTCCTTGTTTTTTTTTTTCAGTCTTTTGTCATTGTTTGTGAGTGAGTGAGCGTGTGTGTTGGCTGTGTGGTGTGTAGTAGGAGTAGTGGAGGAGTGTGTTTTGTGTTTTCATTTTTGTGTGTTTTATGTTGTTTGTCATGTCCGACTCAGAGGTCAGTGTGGTGGCGGAGGTTAGTGAGGTGGAGGCTGGTAGTGAGGTGGAGGCTGGTAGTGAGGTGGAGGGGGGTAGTGAGAGGGAGGAGGTTAGTGAGGAGGAGGAGGAGGGGGTGCCTGTTGCTGGATTTTCCAGTGATAGTGATGGTGTTGTGGCACCGCAGCCACGCACCACTACCAAGACTGGCAGGAATATAAAGTTCAGCTATGCTGAAAACATGGCGTTGGTGCGTGAGCTGATGAAGCACCATCGCCAATTGTTTGGTCAGGATGCTGCCAGGGTGTCCTCCCGCAGGAAGTCTGCCCTGTGGGGGCAAGTCATACTTGCTGTGAATAGTGAGGGTGTGGTGAGGCGGACAGAGGACACGTGCCGCAAGCGTTTCTATGATATTAAGCGGCGTGTCAAGGCCAAGATGGCCAAAGAGTCCAAATCTGCACGGAGAACCGGAGGTGGGCCACCTTTACGTGTAAGCTATCGGGACTGGGAGGAGCCTGTGCGGGCATTGATTCCTGGCGAAGTGGTGTCTGCTACTCATGTCCGGGATTCGGACCGACCCACGCAGGATGGTAAGTTTGTTTTGTAATATTGTTCTTAAAATGTCTGTAAAATTTAGTTAATTTCATTTTTAAAGTTTAAAGGATGATTTTTTTCTCACAAAACAGATTGCATGCCTATGCTCCCTTAAGATGTGTTTGTGTTTTGAATGTTTTTTTTTTTCTTTTTTTGTTGCAATTTTTGGCGATAATGCTTGAACATGTGTGTTTGTTTAAAATCCACAAAAGGTTTTTGTTTTTTTAACAAACAGAAAAGCGGGGAAATTTTTAAAACATTACATTTTAAAAATATTTGCAAGTACTCAATCTCTGCAATATCTGAGACCAAAAACTTATTTTAAATAAATTTATTGTGTGCCACATCAAGTACATTTTGATATTCAACTCAAAATCATGAATGTAGAAGCTCTTAAGCTTAAAAATTTGTTTTAAACAAAACCATATAGATGCTTACAGTACATTAATGGTTTTCAGTGGGTCATTTTTCCAAAAACATGGTAATAATGTTGGGGTCACTTTTTCCACAGTCACACAGACCAGCCGCCCAGACAGGCCTCACACAAGTCAGGATGATGCCGGTATTGCAGGTAAGTCTTCACTGTAGTCACATATTCTGAAAACACATAGAAGTACAAAATATTAAGTTTAAATTTTGCACCTAGGTTCTGCTTCTGGAAGCCGACCTCCTGTAAGCCGCCCATCACAGGGCTTGGGCCACTTACCCAGGAGGCCAACTAAGACACGGCGTCTTGGCTCTGATTCCGCACCTCCATCATCCCCACCCAGGCGAAGACTTTCGGCAGTGTCACCCCAGCCACCACTGGCACTATTGTCGAGTTCGCAGAGTGATGAGGCCAGATCACCTCAGTTATCTGGTGAGTAAAAACATAAATTAAACACATAAGCAATAATATACACAGTACACTTAAGATGTTGTTAGTTGGTTTGGAGTTTACATGTTTTCCTCAACAATCAATGTGATGTAATGTCTTCAATTGCTCAAGGTGCTTTAATAAAATTAGATAAGGTCTTAGTGGATGGTCTAGACAACCTATTTGTATGAAAACAACAGATTTGAGGATACATTAAGCACACACACGTTCACATTTTTAAAAAAATATGAATAAAATTAAATGTTGGACCGAAATAAAAAAACCATTAGAGTGTTCACACATCGCCCCTGTCCAGTATGTAGATGGCTTACTTGCTCCGCTCCTCTGGACTATACAGGTAAGTAGTCTATATCGTGGTGAGGGGAGGGAATCTAACAGTGTAATGGTGTGGAGGGAAGTTAGTTAAGTGAGGAATATGCAAATTTGGCAATGTTTGCGCCTGTGTTGGTTTTTTAAAATATAAAAATTATAAATTGTTAACGTTGAGAAAAACAAGTGCTAATAATGCAAAAATGTAGTATTAGGAATGTATTAATGTGTTGCATTAGCCAGGCCAAATTAAAAAAAATTACAACATTGCATGTTGCCTACCCCATACAGAGCACAACTTGATGTCCGCCGAGGACCAGCAGGGACCAGAACAAGAGCCATCCTTCACACTGCAACTTACAGCTGTTGATCCAAGCATGCCAATACAGTTGCAGGATATACCCCAACCATCCATCAGTCCCCAACTGGCACAAGCTCCGCCCCCAAGCCAAATTCCTGGCGATTTTTGAGCCAGTTGGACAAGCCAACAGGCCCAAAGCAATGCCACCCTGACCCAACATACACAACACCTTGCCAGTCTGCCCCATCATCTACCGCGTATTAGTCGCAACTCGGGCAGACTGATAGTACAAGTAGGGAGAATGGCTACCTCAATGGAGCAAATTAGGGCTGAAAACAGCCAAATGAATGCACATTTATCCCGCATTATAGATGAGCAACAGCGACATCAGCAGGCACTCGTTCAGATCATTCAACACAATCAAGTGGTGAATGAGGCCTTATCCAGGATTGTAGCCAGCCACACTGCTACAAACACTCAGCTGATTGCCAGTTTAAATAATTTGAGCAGCAATATTGCTATGATGGGAGCTCAGCAAGTTACCTCCAGCTCGGGGACCACGACCCCTGTTCAAACGCCAGTAACCTCCCCTGTCCGGCGTTCCTCAAGAGCACGTGCCAGTGAGCCAGCACCCAGCACACACAAGCGAAAAAAATAACACCAATCTTTTTATGCAAATAAATACAAAAATTTGTTAAAAAAAAACATTCCTGTGTCCGTCTCCAAAATTTTTTAAGCTGGTCTGTATGTATGTAGTTATGTTTTTCAAGGGTAATGACTGTAAATGTTTTGTTAGCATCAACTAAGCACAATGGACACACCACTATAAACAACAAACAGTAAGTAACAGAACACACAATAGAAAGTAGAGCAAAGTGTTTAGTGAAGGATAATTACAGCATAATAAAACTTACCTGTAAAATATCGCAGGATCACTTCTTGACGTACCTGCCTCCCTACAATTGTACTCACACTGTCACCAGATGTATCTAACTCCTCTGCTTGCTGACTGCTTTCTCCCTCACCATGTGCCAGATGTTGACTTAAACACAGATTATGGAGAAAACAGCAGCAGAACACAATCCGAGTCACCTTTGAGGGACTATACAACAAAAGGCCACCAGATTTATCCAGACACCGAAAACGTGACTTCAGCACCCCAAAACATCTTTCTATCACATTCCGCGTAGCCTTATGTGCATGATTATAACTGTGTTCAGCAGGAGAATCAGGTTGGAACAATGGAGTAAGGAGCCAAGAGTAGCAGCCGTAACCCCCATCACCTGAAAAACATATATAGTCAACATTAGGACATATGTTAGATTATTCTATCACCTCCTCCAAAATCTAGGCTGTGGTTAAAAGACATACACACATAACATTTTCAACATACCCAACAGCCAGCCATCAGGCATTTGTCCCTCCTCAAATTTATCGAAGAGCGATGACTGACTGAGGATGAAGGAGTCATGGCAGGCACCAGGGTAACCTGCAACAACACTCATAATTTTTAAATTTGCATCACAGACCACCTGGACATTAGTTGATTGATCCATATGCCTATTAGTATATATATACTGGCGGCCCTTAGGTGATCTCAGCTGAACGTGTGTGCAATCTATGGCCCCCAGCACATTGGGCATGCCTGCAAGCTCATAGAAAGCTACCCTGACAGCACTCCACTCCGACTCCTCAGTAGGGAAGCAGATTGAGGCTTTAATGTGTGGCTCCAACACATCCAAAACCTGAGTGGACATTAAATAAGCTAAGGTGAGTGTCATGTTAGGTATTCTCTACAATACTGTGGTGTTTCAACTTACACAAGCAACACTTAGCCATAACCGCATATGTATTTTTAGACTCACCTGCATCAAAAATCTTGAAAAGGTGGGCTGTGAGATCCCAATGACGTCGCCTGCCACAGCCTGGAAGCTCCCAGTAGCCATAAAGTGTAACACAGCCAGGAGTTTGTGTAGGCCTGAGACAGAGCGAGAGCGTGCTGTCTCAGGGTCTATGCCCAGTTTGACAAGGTCATACAGGTGGAAAATGTTGTTTCTATTTAGGCGGAACATCTGTATGACCCTATCATCGGACAATGCATTTAAGTTTAAACGCCCTCTAAAAAAACGAGGCTGGCGCAGCCTCCGCGGTACCTGGACAACCTGTTGGCCATGTTCACTTACCTGGTCCTGATTCCAGGAAGCCTCATGGAGCAGTCTAACGTATCCCACAGCCAACAAAAAACCATTGCCACACACTACAGCCGCCATTTCAGAGTGAGAGTAGTTCAGAATGTGCCTGAAACACTTTTATAGGCCCAAAAAAACAGGTGTGAGTAATGGATAATTAAGTTCACATGTAAACGCGGTTTTCAAAGGCTGGCGCGTTTTTTTTTTAGGAAAAAAATGCGAATCGTAATTTTTCGCGGCCGCGAAATCATTTTCGCGGCAGCAAATGCAATTACGAATGGTTAGTAAATGACCGAGATTCATATCTAAACAGGCGTAATTTGACCGATGGTGTATTCATTCGTAATTTTGAACTTGGACTAGCAAAAAAATACGAATGACCTCATCACTGCCGTGATTAGTGTTTAGTAAATGACCGAGATGACACTTTGAAGAAAAAACGCCATCTCGGTCAAAATCGGGAGCTTAGTAAATATACCCCTCTGAGTGATCGAATTTAGGGTTATAAAACCCCGATTAAAATCCATATCACTAGTAGTGAGGTGTTATCTCCCCATTTGAATGTGCAATTTCACCCAACAGTATTACACGAGGATTTGTGTGGTTTTTTTTGTTCTCTTTTATGTCATACATCATCTAAAGAGACAAGTGGAACATCTCAAAGAATTACACGAATCAGGGGAGTACATACCCTTTTCTCTTATTTATTTTCTTTAGTTTAGGCGCATTTATATACCAGAGATAATTTGTCTTTTTCTGTAGCCCTTTACTCTTGTTGTAATCTATGCACCTAATTGTAACCAACCCTCATTTTTTCAGTTTCACCTCACACGAATGGACTCGCTTCTTACGGGCACAGTGGTTTTGGGGGGTGATTTGAATTGGGTCATTGACCCTTGTTCGGACTCATCGCTCCCAGATTTTCTAAACTCAACACCGCCGGGTTAAACTACTTTTTCATGAATTCCAACTAGCAGATTAATGGAGGATTCTTAACCTGACTGGTCGTGACTACTCGTTTTACTCTGCTCCTCACCAGAGGTATTCACGCCTTGATTATTTGTTCTTAAGCCATAGACAACTACCCCTACTATTAAACGCTTCAATCGGCTCTATCATGTGGTCTGATCACGCCACGATATTTTTGAGATTGTTGATTCCGCATAGCTCCCCCGGCCAGTGGACCTGACGCTTAAATGAATCCTTACTACAGGAGGACTACTGTTAGGGGGAAATTGATAAAGCCTTATCTGATTATTTTGATTTTAATGATACTGAGGATGTTTCCAAAATTACTGTTTGGGAAGCTCATAAATTCTCCTTGAGAGGTATGCTTATCCAATTGGAGAAGCAGAGATCAGCTCACATCTCTAGCTTGCCACAAAAAATGTATTCCCTGTAAGTATCACACAAAAATACACTGTCGGGGGTGGTCTATGCGGAATTGGTCGAAACAAGGGCACAATTATGAAAAACCCTAAGTGACAGTGTCCAGCTTTCCATCAGAAAGTGTAATACCAAATATTATCAGTGGGGTAATAAGCCAGGTTGTCTACCGGCCCAGGCATTATGCACCCAGCGGACATTTTCATTTATTAGCAGTATGAAAGATGACAAAGGCTCCTAGCGCAACAAAACTCCTAATATTGCATCCTGTTTCAGAACCTACTATCCCTAATTGTTCTTCTGATACTTCTCCGTTATCTGATAACTCCTCGACCAAAACTTATCTGAGAAATATTGACTTTCCCACCCTCCCACTGGTTGATAGAAAAGTTTTGGAAAAACCTTTTTCCTTAATGGAAGTAGAACAGGTCTTAGCATCTAGTCCTTCAGGAAAAAGTCCGGGACCCGACGGCTTTACAGCTGTATATTATAAGACATTTACAACTGTACTGATCCCTAAGCTTCTTCAAGCTTTCAACGCAGTCTTCGAAGACACCCACTTCTATGGACAATCCATAGAGGCCCTCATAATGGTGATTCCCAAACATGGGAAAGACCCCTCGGTGTGTTCCAGCTACAGACCCAGCTCCTTTGCTGAATATTGATGTCAAATTATTTGCGAAACTGATGGCTGACAGATTGAAATTGTTTCTCCCTTCTTTGATTCATAATGACCAAGTGGGTTTTGTCCCTGGGCGAGAGTCTAAAGACTATACAACCAAGGTATTGAATTTGATTTATTTGGCATCCCAGGGCCAAACGCCAACTATATTACTTTCCACAGATGCCGAAAAGGCTTTCGATAGGGTCAACTGGAATTTTATGAGATCTGTGTTGGAACACATCGGACTGGGTCCACAAGCACTTCACAGGATCTTAGCACTTTATATCAGGCCCACTGCGCGGGTTAGTGTCAATGGTCTACTCTCTGACCATTTCCTTATACGCAATGGGACCAGACAGGGGTGCCCCTTGTCCCCCTTGATTTTTGTCCTCTCTATCGAAGCTCTAGCTAGGGCTATTAGAGCGAACGATCAAATTCTTGGTTTAAAGGTGGATGACTTGGAATACAAATTATCTATGTTTGCTGACGACCTTTTAGCTATACTCTCCCAGCCTATATCCTCCTTACCCCATTTAATGCATGAATTAGACGTTTTTGGTCACCTCTCCAAATATAAGTAAACATGTCCAAGTCTTGTGCCCTGAATATTTCAGCCTCTCCCAACACGGTGGCCACCTTGATAAAAACCTTCCTCTTTATGTTGCAGACCTCACATATAACCTACCTGGGAGTTCGACTACCTCATGACTTATCCCAAATATTTTCCTTGAACTTCCAACCCCTTGTTAAAACCATGAGGATTGACCTTGGTAGCTGGCACCTAAAACAACTTTCCTGATTTGGGAGGGTAAATGTAATTAAAATGAATACCTTACCTAAACTTCTATACACTCTCCTGACTCTACTCATTTTTGTTCCAGACTCCTGGTTTCGGTCCACACAACTCCTGACTTAGCAATTTGCGAGACCACAGCTTAAAAGATCCATACTGATGAGGCCTATAAGACATGGAGGTCTTCAACAACCTGATATAAAACTTTACTATCATGCAATATTGCTGAATAGGGTCTTCGACTGGACCAGATGTCTGGAGATGAAGCAGTGGGTGGCTTTGGAAGGTATATATACACGGCAATAGCTTGAAATTTTCCCCTGGCTCCCTGCTTTACCTAAACCACCCCTTCCCCATGCGACCATTTCTCCCACTCTTTCCACTTGGAAGGTCTTGCGTCGTCAACCTCATATATCCTCCGACTTTGGTCTCCTAACATCCTTTCTGGCAAATTTAGAATTTCAACCAGGTTTTATATTATCGCATTTCTCAGGGTGGGCGCTGGAAGGTCTCTTTAGAGTTGGACAGATGATGTCCTTAGGGGTAAAACCATTCACTGATATTAGGGCAAAATGGGGTATACCTCAGAATGACTTTTGGAAATACTTACAAATTAGGCATTATTTAATATCAAAGGGCAGAATTCCCCTGGCGTCCCGAGAATTGTCAGCATTTGAAAGACTGTGTGTTGGTTGTTGTGACCCCAGATATATTGTGTCTACCTTGTATAAACTTTTATTAAATACTGATTCCCTATCTCTCCCTCCCTCGACCTTTGCCTGGGAGAGAGACCTGGGGTTGTCGCTATCCGATAATGAGTAGGAACTTATTTTCCTTAAAGCTTAAAGGAGCTCGGCATTTGTCCAGGTAAGAGCGACCCAATACAAAGTCTTAATGCAATGGTATAGACACCCCTCCCTCTTACACGCCATGTACCCTTCTGTGTCTGCTAAATGCTGGAGGTGTCCGATCACGACAGGGACCCTACTACATATATGGTGGGATTGCCCGCTCATTCACACTTTTTGGGAGGATGTTATAGTGCGCTCCTCTAAAATACTTGACAGAACGATTCCCACTACTTCTGCTTTCTGGCTGCTAAACCATTCCTCTACTACTTTGTCTAACTATAAACACTCATACTCCGACATTTGAGCAACGCTGCCCGCGCATCCATACCTGTTCTATGGAGATCCCCCATCCCGACTATGGAAGATATTCTCCTGACCTCTGTGGACAAATTGTCTGAGTTCCTGGCGGGCTGGTCCCCTGGATAGACTTTAAAGCAGGGAAGGCCAAACCGGTCCTCGAGATCTACCAACAGTTCATGTTTTCCAGGCCTGCTGGAGACCTGAAAGAATTGCCAGTTAGGAATGAATGCAGCACATCTTAATTAGTAATGACTACACCTGTGCACCAGCTAGGTGGTCTGGAAAATGTGAACTGTTGGTAGATCTCGAGGGCTGGTTTGGCCAGCCCTGCTTTAAAGCTTCTAGTGCATATAAAGATCATATTGCTAAGCCAAACGGCTGAGACTTAACTTCACTCACTAGTAAGTTTATTAGATTCACTTAGAATGTAGCTCCCTAAGTACTCTACAATAATATTATTTCTCTTTTCTTCGTCTTACTTTTCTTCTTCTTACTTTTCTTCTTTACTCTTCGTCCCTACTCTTACTGCCCCCCAGCAGTGCCAGATAGACATGATATGCCCCCAACAGTGCCAGATACATATGATATACCCCCAGCAGTGCCAGATAGACATGATATGCCCCTCAGCAGTGCTAGATAGACATGATATGCCCCCCAGCAGTGCCAGATAGACATGATATGCCCCCAGCAGTGCCAGATAGACATGACATGCCCCCCAGCAGTGCCAGATAGACATAACATGCCCCACAGCAGTGCCAGCTACACATGATATGCCCCCACAGTGCCAGCTACACATGATATGCCCCCCCAGCACTGTCAGATATACATATATGCTCCCAGTGTCAGATACGCATGTCCCCACAGTGCCAAATATGCCCCCAGTGCTAGATACACATGTCCCCACACAGTGCCAGATATGCACCCAGTGCCAGATACACATGTCCCCACAGTGCCATATTTGCCCCCACAGTGCATGATACATATATACCCCCAGTGCCAGATACACATGTTCCCACAGTGCTAGATATGCCCCCAGTGCCAGATACACATGCCCCCACAGTGCCAGATATGCCCCCAGTGCCAAAAACACATGTCCCCCAGTGCCAGATACACATGTCCCCAGAGTGCCAGATATGCTTCCAGTGCCAGATACACATGTCCCCACAGTGCCCCCCCCCACCAAAGTGCTGCTCACCGCGCTGCTGATGATGATGATGATGATGATGCTGACTGTTCTCTTAAGGGCGGGGAGGAGAGCACAGCATGTTTCTCTCCTGCCCCTCAGTCTCTGGCTGCGGTGCTCCAATTAGGCGCCGGTCCGTGAGCCAATCAAAGCTTGCAGTCTGGCAGCCAATCAGGAGCCTTAGCTGCTGGTCCGTGAGCTCTGATTATCTCATGGGCCAGCACCGCTTACATGGGCGCTTGTGGGAGGCAGGCCGGCGAGACGGACGCTGCTGCTGCAGTGCAGGGACCTGGCTCCAGGGCAGGCTCCAATATGGCGGCGCGAGCTAGCGGCGCCCATTAAGTGTGACGCCCTGTTCGGCTGCTCTATTGGAACATGCCTGGAGCTGGCCCTGTATTTCCTGTGACACAACGACTTTATATGATGCATTGTACTTTAGCCTGGCCAAACTGTTTCCAATCTGATTAACTTATCATTTTATGGCTGAACTCTCCCTCGCAGAGTCACGTGTATGTATTTTCTTTTGTGCTGTTAAGCTTGTACTCCATATTACCTCAAGTGTGCAAATATTTCAATAAAAATGGGATATATACCCAAAAAAAAGAAAGAAGTAGAAATTCATATTATCAACACAATGTTGACAGTTATGATGCCAACATTGTTGAAATGTCAACATTCCACCGAATGCTGACATTAGGGTCAGGCTGCAGGAGGAGATGGTTAGGGATAGGCTGCGGGAAGGGAAGGTTAGGTTTAGGCACCAAGGGGAAGGTTAGGCTGCAGGAGGGGAGGGTTAGGGTTAGGCTGCAGGGAGGGAAGGTTAGGGTTAGGCACTAGGGGCAGGGTTACAGTTAGGCTGCAGGATGGGAGGGTTCAGCTGCAAGAAGGGAAGGTTAGGTTTAGGCACTAGGGGTAGGGTTAGGCTGCAGGAGAGGAGGGTTAAGGTTAGGCTGTGGGAAGGGAAGGTTAGGTTTAGGCACTAGGGGCAGGGTTAGAGTTAGGCTGCAGGATGGGAGGGTTAGGCTGCAGGAAGGACAGTGCTAGGGTGTTTGGCACCCCCCTGCAAACGCTAAATTTGAGCCCTCCAATATTTTACAAAGGAACAGAGTGCAGCAAAAATAGGTGGGGTCTCAGAAGGAAGGGGCGTGGCCACTCAGTAATACCCCATTTCAAATTACACCACACAGTAGCACAATCTTATTTACATTACCCTGTGCATAGTAGTGCTGTTTGTACACATGGGCCCTCATTCCGAGTTGTTCGCTCTGTAAAAATCTTCGCATCGCAGCGATTTTCCGCTTAATGCGCATGCGCAATGTTCGCACTGCGACTGCGCCAAGTAAATTTGCTATGCACTTCGTAATTTTACTCACGGCTTTTTCATCGTTCTGGAGATCGTAATGTGATTGACAGGAAATGGGTGTTACTGGGCGGAAACAGGCCGTTTTATGGGCGTGTGGGAAAAAACGCTACCGTTTCCGGAAAAAACGCAGGAGTGGCCGGAGAAACGGAGGAGTGTCTGGGCGAACGCTGGGTGTGTTTGTGACGTCAAACCAGGAACGACAAGCAGTGAAATGATCGCAGATGCCGAGTGTCTGGAGCTACTCAGAAACTGCTACGAGGTGTGTAATCGCAATATTGCGAATACATCGTTCGCAATTTTAAGATGCTAAGATTCACTCCCAGTAGGCGGCGGCTTAGCATGAGCAAATCTGCTAAAATCCGCTTGCGAGCGAACAACTCGGAATGACCTCCATAATGTCCCCAGTAGTGGCACCAGTATTACACATAACAGACCCTGTAGTAGCACCGGTTATACACATAATAGCCCTTGTGGTAGCGCCAGTTATACACATAATAGCCCTTGTGGTAGCGCCGGTTATACAAATAATAGCCCTTGTAGTAGCGCTGGTTATACACATAATAGCCCTTGTGGTAGCGCCGGTTATACACATAATAGCCCCTGTGGTAGCACCGGTTATAAACATAATAGCCCCTGTGGTAGCACCAGTTATACACATAATAGCCCCTTGTCAGGTCTCTAGGTTTGTCTGTCCCCGGCGGGGGCGCTAGTGGGTCAGTGTTGGTATGATGGATAAAACGTGGAGGCAATATAAAAGTCCTGCGCATAGGCGCTGATGTTTTATTATAACTGAGCAGATGGGATAACACAGAGTGAACAGAAAACCGGTAATGGAATGACAATGATTGATAACGGAATTTGAATAACTGAGGTCTCTTGCAAAGGAAATATGAAGCAACAAATACTGAAGGTAGATGATATAAACTAAAGTCCAGTAGTACTTGATAGCACACAGTCTCGATATAACATAAGATAAAGTAACTTAAAAAGCAGAACTCCGATATGAATAAGAAACACACAGTCTCTATAAAGCACAAGTCCAGGTAGCCTTACTAGGCTCAAGCAGGAGACAGTCTCTAAGCAACTAGTTGTTATACTGCTGGAATGCACAGATGGAATACTGATAGCAAGTGCACAGGGATGATGGTAATACAAACACCTGAGGAGAGTCTCTGCTGCTGGTGGATTGTGGCTGGATGTAATTGAAGTCCGGAGTAACAGGAGATCTGTGAAGGTGAAAACTGGAACAATGGAAATAACCACGGAGAACGCTGGAAACAGGAACACAGGAACCAGGAGAACTTAGGCACACGGTATGTGACTCATTGTCCGAGGCAATGTGAGAGAGCCACGGACTGGAAGTTAAACCCCTTGCTCAGCAGTGATTGGACACAGAGCTGCAGGCGGAGATACAGCGCTAGATTGAACACCAGGATCGGCTGAGTGCAGGTGTCATGGCAACGTCCACACAGGCCGGACACCGGCACGCAGCAAAACCCACACAGGACCAGACTCAGGGGTACTCAGCAATGCAAAAGATGACGCTCGCGGTCACTGCACCCATGCAGCCGCAACTGGGGCCATGACCTCCGGAGGCCTGCACACCAGCGCGCTGGTAAGTGAGATGCAGCAGAGCGCCGATTCCTGACATTACCCCCTCCTTTATGGGTGGGCACCGAACACCCACGAGGCTTGGCAGGGAAGAGTCTGTGGAAGGCTTGAATCAAACGTGGAGCATGAACATCCGTGGCGTTGACCCAACTCCTCTCTTCAGGACCATATCCAGACCAGTCAATGAGATATTGCAGATGACCATAACGATGTCGAGAGTCTAAGATCTTTTCCACCTCGTATTCCACGCCCCGATGAGTTTGTACCTTTGGAGCCGCTGGAAGCGTTCTCTGGAAACGATTGAGAATTAGTGGTCTGAGGAGAGAAATATGAAATGAGTTGGGTACTTTCAAAAAAGCAGGCAGTTTTAACTTATAAGCCACCGGATTAATGACACTTTCTACTGGAAATGTTCCAATAAACCATGGAGCAAACTTCATTGATGGCACTCTGAGACGGAGATTTCGGGTAGATAACCAGACTTTATCGCCCGGTTTCAAACTAGGAACTGCTCGTCTCTTCCGATCAGCAAACATTTTATACCGTTGAGAAACTTTTTTAAGAGATGAATGGATCTTCTTCCAAATTTGAGCGAACCGCTGAAGAGCAGAATCAGCCGCAGGCACATCTATGGCAGGTAACTCTTGGAAGTCTGGTACTCTAGGATGCTGACCATAAACTGCGAAAAAAGGAGTTGTATCTGTAGAAGTATGATAACGGAAATTATGAGCAAACTCCGCCCAGGGCAATAAATCTACCCAGTCATCCTGTGAAGAAGAAATATAAAGTCTCAAATAGGTCTCAAGTTCTTGATTTACCCTCTCTGTCGGCCCATTTGTTTGAGGATGATAGGCCATAGAGAATTTCAGTTTTACCTGCAGCGCTGAACACAGAGCCCTACAAAACTTGGCCACAAATTGTACACCCCAATCAGATATGATTTCTGTTGGAAGTCCATGTAACCTGAATATTTCATGAAGAAACAACTGTGCCAATTTTGGAGCAGATGGTAACCCCATGAGTGGAATGAAGTGCGCCATTTTTGAAAACCTATCGACTACTACCCAGATGGTGTCATACCCTTTGGATGGAGGGAGATCAGAAATAAAATACAAATGGGACCAGGGGCGCCTGGGAATGGAATTGGGTATCAACTGGCCTGCGGGAGCCTGACGAGAAATTTTATGCTGAGCACATTTGGGACATGAAGCTATGAATTCTTGAATATCTACCTTCATACGAGGCCACCAATACGTTTGAGACAGAAACTTAAAAGTCTTTAAAGACTCCAGGGTGACCAGTAAATTTGGACGTATGAGCCCAGGACAGAAGGTTTGGACGAAGCTCTGGAGAGACAAACATCTTGCCTGGAGGCGGGACTTGCAACATCCCTGTAGCTGCGAAAACCACCGGATTTAATACTGGTCGAGCAGCCTGTTCTGAGGATTCCTTGTTTGAGCTCATAGAGCGAGACAAAGCATCTGCTTTGACGTTTTGTGAGCCAGGTCTAAACATTAACTTAAAATCAAAATGAGAAAATAATAGGGCCCACCTTGCTTGCCGAGGATTCAGGCACTGCGCGGCTTTTAAGTAGAGAAGGTTCTTGTGATCCGTGTAGATGGTAATGGGGAATCTCGTACCTCCCAGCAGATACCTCCATTCTTCAAGGGCCAATTTAATTGGCAACAACTGCTGGTCCCCGATGGAATAGTTCATTTCTGCGGGTGAGAACCTACGAGAAAAAAACCCACAGGGGTGAGTCTTACCATCAATGCCAATCTGGGACAGGACTGCGCCCACGCCAACCATTGAGGCATCAACTTCCAAGATGAAGGCCTTACTGACATCCGGCTGTTGTAACACAGGAGCTGAAATAAAAGCTTGTTTTATTTTATGAAAAGCAGACAGTGCTTCGTCAGACCATTGAGAAGGATTTCCCCCTTTCCGGGTAAGGCAGGTAATTGGAGCTATTAACGTGGAAAAGCCTTTAATAAACTTTCTGTAGTAATTAGCGAAGCCAATGAAGTGTTGAACTGACTTGAGTGTTGTTGGAAGAGCCCAGCTTTCTATAGCTTCCAATTTAGCTGGATCCATTTGAAGGTCTGTTCCGGAAATGATGTATCCTAAGAAAGATATTGAAGAAGCTTCAAATGTGCATTTAGACAGCTTGCCATACAGATGATTCTGTCGAAGACGTTGAAGAACCGCCTTCACCTGTTGGCAATGAGAAACTAAATCACGGGAGAATATCAAGATGTCATCGAGGTAAACTACCACACATTTATACAGGAGATCTCTAAACACTTCATTGACAAAGTTTTGAAACACGGCCGGGGCATTACTTAAACCGAAGGGCATCACTAGATATTCATAGTGGCCATCACGAGTATTGAAGGCGGTTTTCCACTCATCACCACTTCGAATCCTAATAAGATTGTAAGCCCCGCGAAGATCTAGTTTCGTGAAGATGGAAGCCCCTCTAACTCTGTCAAACAACTCTGTGATGAGAGGTAACGGGTAGCTATTTTTGATCGTGATGTCATTTAAACCCCGGTAATCGATACAGGGACAAAGTCCTCCATCTTTCTTCTTGACGAAGAAGAATCCAGCACCAGCTGGGGAAGAGGATGGACGAATGAATCCTTTCTTTAAATTTTCTTTTATGTATTCACTCATTGCTTGAGTCTCTGGGACTGAGGGTATGTACGCCCTCTAGGCGGCTTGCTCCCTGGAACCAGATCGATGGGACAATCCCACTCTCGATGGGGAGGCAAGACATCCGCTGCTTTCTCACTAAAGAAGTCAGTGAATTCCTGATAGGCCTCCGGAAGTCCGGACTGGGGCTTTACACTTGAAGACTTTATTGGAAATATTTGAGCAAGACAAGACTGATGACAGGAGGAACTCCATGATGTTAACTGTAATGTAGACCAGTCGAATTGTGGATTGAGCAGTTGGAGCCAAGGCATACCCAGTACAATCTCATAGCTCGCTTTAGGTATAACCAGGAACTCAATGAGCTCGGAATGCAGGAAGCCTATTCCCAGAACTACCGGCTTGGTTTGCTGAGAGATGGAACCCTCAGGAATACGGCTTCCGTCCACGGCCGTGAGATACACTGGACGACACAGCTTAGACACTGATAGATGAAGTCTATCCACTGCAGCTTGCGTGATAAATTTCCCAGCAGCACCACAATCCACTAAGGCAGACAAAGACTGGAGTCCCTCTGGCCTTTCCAAGGTGACAGGTAATATCAGATCTTGAGATGAAGGAGCTTTATTCAAGGTCCCTAACTTGACTCCTCCACTACAAGTTAGGACCTGGCGTTTCCCGGCCAAGCAGGGCAGGAACCAATCAGATGACCAGCAGCAGCACAATAGAGACAAAGTCTTTCCTTTAATCTTCTGGACCGCTCCTCAGGTGTTAAACGAGATTTGTTTACCTGCATGGGTTCATCAGCAGTAATAGGTAGAGAATGTACAGGAGGCATAGCTCGGTGCTTGCGAAGATCACCTCGAGAGCGTTCACAGGCTCGCTCGCGTAAACGTAGATCCAACTTGACACATAGGGAAATTAGAGCTTCCAGTTGCTCTGGTAAATCTCGAGTAACCAACTCATCCTTTATGCGGTCAGACAGACCATGCCAGAAGGCGGCAACCAATGCCTGGTTGTTCCACTTCACCTCTGATGCCAATGTCTGGAACTGGATAACGTACTGACCCACAGTACGTGTTCCCTGGCGGATCTGAAGGAGGTCTGAAGAAGCAGAGGTCGTACGCCCAGGTTCGTCAAAGATGCGTCGGAATGCGGCAACAAATTCAGTATAGTTGTTCAATAATGCATCTGCTCGCTCCCACAGCGGAGAGACCCAGTTCAGAGCAGAGCCAGCTAGAAGAGAAACAATATAAGCAACCTTTGATCTGGGTGTTGGAAAGTTCTGTGGCTGCAAGTCAAACTGAACCTCGCATTGATTTAGAAATCCACGACACATCTTAGCATTACCATAAAATTTACTTGGTGTAGGAAGATGGATGCGAGACATTGAAACAGAAGCAACTGGAGAGCTAGAAACTGAGGAACTAGGAACAGGAACTGGAACTGAAGAGGACACTGGGGAAACTGAAATTGGAAGTGATTGTTGCAGAGTATCTAAACGTGAAGACATTCCTTGCAGAAATTGAATAATCTGCTGCTGCGCAGCCTCTTGACCATCCAGTCGTGACACTAGGTCTTGAAGTGTCCCTGACCCCACACTCTGACCACCGTCCGGGTCCATGGGCCTCGGACAAACTGTCAGGTCTCTAGGTTTGTCTGTCCCCGGTGGGAGCGCTAGTGGGTCAGTGTTGGTATGATGGATAAAACGTGGAGGCAATATAAAAGTCCTGCGCATAGGCGCTGATGTTTTATTATAACTGAGCAGATGGGATAACACAGAGTGAACAGAAAACCGGTAATGGAATGACAATGATTGAGAACAGAATTTGAATAACTGAGGTCTCTTGCAAAGGAAATATGAAACAACAAATACTGAAGGCAGATGATATAAACTAAAGTCCAGTAGTACTTGATAGCACACAGTCTCGATATAACATAAGATAAAGTAACTTGAAAAGCAGAACTCCGATATGCATAAGAAACACACAGTCTCTATAAAGCACAAGTCCAGGTAGCCTTACTAGGCTCAAGCAGGAGACAGTCTCTAAGCAACTAGTTGTTATACTGCTGGAATGCACAGATGGAATACTGATAGCAAGTGCACAGGTAAGATGGTAATACGAACACCTGAGGAGAGTCTCTGCTGCTGGTGGATTGTGGATGGATGTATTAGAAGTCCGGAGTAACAGGAGAGCTGTGAAGGGGAAAACTGGAACAATGGAAATAACCAAGGAGAACGCTGGAAACAGGAACACAGGAACCAGGAGAACTTAGGCACACGGTATGTGACTCGTTGTCCGAGGCAATGTGAGAGAGAGTCACGGATTGGAAGTTAAACCCCTTGCTCAGCAGTGATTGGACACAGAGCTGCAGGCGGAGATACAGCGCTGGATTGAACACCAGGATCGGCTGAGTGCAGGTGTCATGGCAACATCCACACAGGCCGGACACCGGCACGCAGCAAAACCCACACAGGACCAGACTCAGGGGTACTCAGCAATGCGGAAGATGACGCTCGCGGTCACTGCACCCATGCAGCCGCAACTGGGGCCATGACCTCCAGAGGCCTGCACACCAGTGCGCTGGTAAGTGAGACGCAGCAGAGCGCCGATTCCTGTAGTAGTGCCGGTTATATATAATGCCCTCAGAGGTGCAATTTATACAAATTATGCCCCCCCACCAGTGGTGCAAGTAGAAAAAAATTCTTAGTGGTAGTGGCCAAATGCCCCTTGGGGCGTGGCCAATGAAAATAGGACATAATACACATATGACCCCAATAGTGCCAGATACACACATGCCCCCACTGTGCCAGATACAGTATGCTCCTACAGGCCTGATATGCCCCCACAGTGCCAGATACATGAATGCCCCACAGTGCCAGATACACAAATGCCCCACAGTGCCAGATACACAAATGCCCCTAGCAGTGCCATATATACCCCCACAGTGCCAGATATGCACCCAACTGTGCAAGATACACATATACCTCCAGTGCTAGATATGCTCCACATTGCCAGATACACTGTACCCAACAGTGCCAGATACACAGTGCCCCACAGTGTCAGATACACAGTACCCTACAGTGCCAGATATACATTGCCCAACAGTGCCATATCCATATACACTGCCTTCCACACACACATATACACATAGATACACACACATATACATACACACACATACTGTACATACACATAGATAGATAGATAGATAGATAGATAGATAGATAGATAGATAGATAGATAGATAGATAGACACACACACATATACACACACATACACATAAACACACACACACATAAACATATACACACACACATACACATAGATACACACACTTTCTCACTCACACTCCTTCAACATACCATCTGGCTGGCTCAACTTGTAGCAGTTTCTGTCCTCTTGAGCCTGGTCCTGTGTAGCTCTGCTCCTCGGCACCGTTTAGCTCCGCCCCCTTTCTGTCCAGAGCCCAGGACACTGCCAGACACTGCAGGGGGTAGGGGGAATCTTCAAGCTGCCGGCGCCACTGCCTGTCAAACGGTGTGACAGGCACAGCAGTCGGCAGCAGCAGGGGGCCCAGGCGCAGCAGCAGGGGATGCAGAGCAGGGAGAGCGCCTCTCTGGTCAGGCACCTAACTGCTTTGCATCCCTTTGCTGAGCGGGTAGCGCCGGTCCTGGCTGCAGAAAGGGAAGGTTACGTTTAGGCACTGGGGGGAGGTTTAGGCTGCAGGAGGGGAGGGTTGGGGATAGGCTGCATGAAGGGAGGGTTAGGGATAAGCTGCAGGAAGGGAAGGTTAGGTTTAGGCACTAGGGGCAGGGTTAGAGTTAGGCTGCAGGATGGGAGGGTTAGGCTGCAGGAAGGGAAGGTTAGGTTTAGACACTATGGGAAGGGATAGGGTTAGGCTGCAGTGGGGGGGGATTTTGGATATGGGTATCACACCTACAGTCAGTGCCGTAACTAGACATTTTAGCGCTGTGTGCAAAAAACAGCATCGGCGCGCCGCCCCCCCCTTATGTAACATAAGGGCAGTGTGCGCCGCAGGCGCGCGAAAAAAATATATAGGGGTGAGGCTTAATGGGGAAGGGGTGTGGCCACAAAATAATACCAATTCATATTACGGTGCACAGTAGTCTCGATTATTCAAATTACGCCACACAGTAGCGCCAGTCCACCATGTAGAGCCCCTTTTCCACATTACGGCGGACAGATTCCCCTTTTTCCACATTACGGCAGACAGAGTCCCCTTTTTACACATTACGGCAGACAGAGTCCCCTTTTTACACATTACGGCAGACAGCATCCCGTTTTTACATATTACGGCAGGCAGCATCCTGTTTTTACACATTATGGCAGACAGCATCCCCTTATTACACATTACAGCAGACAACGTCCCCTTATTACACATTACGGCAGACAGCATTCCCTTTTTACACATTACGACAGATAACGTCCCCCTTTTTACACATTACGGCAGACAGCGTCCTTTTTTTTACACATTATGGCAGACAGCGTCCCCCTTTTTACATGTTAGGGCAGACAGCGTCCCCTTATTACACATAACGGCAGACAGCGTTCCCCTTTTTACACATTACGGCAGACAGCGTCCCCCTTTTTACACATTACGACAGACAGCATCCCCTTTTTACACATTACGGCAGACAGCGTCCACCTTTTTACACATTACGGCAGTCAGCGTCCCCTTTTTACACATTATGGCAGACAGCGTCCCCCTTTTTACAAATTTACGACAGTCAGCTTCCCCTTTTTACTAGAGATGAGCGGGTTCGGTTCTCAGAGAACCGAACCCTACCGTACTTCACGTCTTGAGCCCGGATCCGAGTCAGGCTCGGATTTTCCTGCCTGACTCGGAAACCCAAACGCGGCAAAACGTCATCATCCCGCTATCGATTTCTCGCGGGATTTGTATTCCATATAAGGAGCCGCGCGTTGCGGCCATTTTCAGTCCAGTCTCGGAGAGTGTATTGAGAGGATGTGTCCTCAGTGTTCAGTGTCTGTGTGGGGGCGGGAAAGTAAGGGGGGCGGGAAAGTGGGGTGGCGAGTCTTGTGCTGTGTTGTGCTGCTCAGTCCAGTCCAGTGTAGTCAGTGTATTGTGCTGCATCAGTCCAGCCAGTCACAGTGTTGGTGCCCTCTGCTGCCATATATCCAGTGTAGCTGTATAAAGTGGTGCTGTGTTGTGCTGTCCAGTCCAGTATAGTCAGTGTCTTCTGCTGCATCAGTCCAGTGACCAGTCACAGTGGGGGTGTCCTCTGCTGCCATATATCAAGTGTTACTGCCATATAATTCCTGTGATACTGGCGTATAATTCCTGTGAAATTCCCATATAATTCCCGTGATACTGGCGTATAATTCTTTTGACATTGCCGTATAATTCTCGGAATACTGGCATATAATTCATGTGATATTGCCGTATAATTCCTGTGATATTGCCATATAATTCATGGAATACTGGCGTATAATTCCCGTGATACTGGCGTATAATTCCTGTGATATTGCCATAGAATTCTAGGAATACTGGCGTATAATTCCCATGATACTGCCGTATAATAATTATACGGCAGTATCACAGGAATTATACGCCAGTTATCCTGCCGTATAGTTCCATATAAATCCATATAATTCCGTATAAATCCAGTCCAGTGGTGCTGCCATATAAGTTCAGTGGTGCTGTCCTGTGCTGTACATTATTTACTCCAAATAAAGGGGTTATTAATATTTAATACAAATAATTTTTACGGGGTTTGCCCTGTGAGGTGTAGTGGTACGCTCTCTTGTGCCGCATATTGTGTTATATAACTCAAGAAAATAATGGAGAACAAACATTTGTAGGATAAAATAGGGAAAGATCAAGAATCACTTCCTCCTAATGCTGAAGCTGCTGCCACTAGCCATGACATAGACGATGAAATGCCATCAACGTCGTCTGCCAAGGCCGATACCCATTGTGATAGTAGAGTGCATGTAAAATCCAAAAAGCCAAAGTTCAGTAAAAAGACCCAAAAAAAGAAATTTAAATGGTCTGAGGAGAAACGTAAACTTGCCAATATGCCATTTACGACACAGAGTGGCAAGGAACGGCTGAGGCCCTGGCCTATGTTCATGACTAGTGGTTCTGCTTCACATGACGATGGAAGCCATCATAACTAAGGCCTTGACACTTATGTTGGTGTTAGACGTGCGTCCGCCATTAGTGCAGTGGGATTTAGACAATTGATGGAGATATTGTGTCCCCGGTACCAAATCCTATCTAGATTCCACTTCACTAGGCAGGCGATACCGAGATTTTGTCACTTAATTCCAGTGATTTGGACGTATAATTATTAATTCCAGTGATTTTGCCAATTAATTCCAGTGATTTGGATGTATAATTCCAGTGATTTGGACGTATAATTTCAGTTGGAATTGTTTGTGTTGCTTGGCTTAGTCATACAGCTACCTCATAGCACCTCTTCAACATCTTTGCATGAGGTGCTGTTTGGGGTCTAGTTTTTGAAAAGTGCCATCCTGTCTGACACTGCCGTATGAGTCCAGGGGTACTGCTGTATTAGTCCTGGGGTACTGCCATATAAGTCCACCAAATTATAGAATTTTTTTTAAATGACAGGGCGTGCTGGAGATGCTGTCATTGGACCGAACAATTGCGGCCAACTCTCGACATTCAGCCACTGCGTGACACTACTAGATGGGCCAGGTGGTTGTGTCGCTTAGCTTAGTCATACAACAACCTCGGTGCACCTTTTTTTTCTTCTTTGCATCATGTGCTGTTTGGGGCCTTTTTTTGATATCTGCCCTCCTGTCTGCCACTGCAGTGCCACTCTTAGATGGGCCAATTGTTTGTGTGGCTTGGCTTAGTTATACAGCTACCTCATTGCACCTCTTCTACATCTTTGCATGAGGTGCTGTTTGGGGCCTAGTTTTTGAAAAGTGCCATCCTGTCTGACACTGCAGTGCCACTCCTAGATGGGCCAGGTGTTTGTGCCGCACAATTGTGTCGCTTAGCTCGGTCATACAGCCACCTCGGTGCAACTTTTAGGCCTAAAAACAATATTGTGAGGTGTTCAGAATAGACTAGAAAAGAGTGGAAATTAATGTTATTGAGGTTAATAATACCGTAGGAGCAAAGTTACCCCCAAATTCTGTGATTTTAGCTGTTTTTATGTTTTTTTTAAAAATCATCCAGATCCAAAACCAAAACACGAAAGGGTGGTTTTGGCAAAATCAAGCCAAAACCAAAACACTAAAGTGGAATTAGAACTAAAACCAAAACACAAAACACGAAAAGTGCCAGCCATCTCTACTTTTTACACATTACGGCAGAAAACGTCCCCTTATTACACATTACGGTAGACAGCATCCCCCTTTTTACACATTACGGCAGACAGCATCCCCTTTTTACACATTACGGCAGACAGCATCCCCCTTTTTACACATTACGGCAGTCAGCTTCCCCTTTTTACACATTACGGTAGAAGCGTCCCCTTATTACACATTAAGGCAGACAGCGTCCCCCTTATTACACATTATGGCAGACAGCATCCCCCTTTTTAAACATTACGGTAGACAATGTACCCTTTTTACACATTATGGCAGACAGCATCCCCCTTTTTACTCATTACGGCAGACAGCATCCCCATTTTCCAACGTTACGGCAGACAGAGTCCCCTTATTACCCATTACGGCAGACAGCATCCCCCTTATTACACATTACGGCAGACAGCGTCCCACTTTTTACACATTACGGCAGACAGCGTCCCTTTTTTACACATTACGGCAGACAGCATCCCCTTTTTACTCCTTAACGGCAGACAGTGTCCCCATTTTCCCACGTTACAGCAGACAGCATCCCCTTATTACACATTACGGCAGACAACATTCCCTTTTTACACGTTACGGCAGCCAGTGTCACACATTAGGCACAAATTAGGTAGACAGGAGAGATAGATAGATAGATAGATAGATAGATAGATAGATACCATCTCTCCACTGGCTCAGGCAGTCAGGCTCCTCGGTGCTGGCAGCTGCAAAGGCAGGGGAGAAGGAGGAGGGACAGGGACTACGGCACCGTAGCAGCACTATGTAATTGGTGGCGGCGCCGTGCTCCTTCCGCATTGGCTGGCCGCCACCGCTGTGAATTCTGGGATGAGGAAAGTGCCAGCCTATGTGTAAGGAGAGGGACAGCTTCAGCGGCGCCCAGAGGCAGAACTCTGGGAGGCAACTGAGTCATCTGCCGCCGGGCTCCTGCTCTGAAGGGGGGCACCTCTCCTCCCATTCTGTGACACCATTGAATTAAGTTAAGATTAGCTGAAGGCTGCATGAGCCTGAGGCCATATAAGAGCCCAACTTTTGGTGATTGGTTGTTTGATGACTAAGCAGTTGCTAGGCAGATCAATTTTCCGGTTGTTTTTTCCTATTGGAATAGAGGGTTGTCCATCAAGCTTTAAAGAGTTGGTCTTAGGATAGTATATAGGGCAGGGTCATGTGCCTCAGACTTCCTCTTGCCATTTATTATATGGCCCAGGAAGGCTGAGTATATTGCCACAGGTTATTTTGTATTGTGTTACCCTTTGTGCCCTTATATTGTTTCTGTGCTGCCCCCCCCCCCTCCCCTTTGTGCTCCTTCCTTTATATAGTATCAAGCTGTACTGTGTATTTCGGCTGCCCCCTGCTATGCCGCGTCCACGCCGCACCGCTCCCCCCTCCCACCGCCTTGTGGAGGCCGTGGGCACCCCTCGCTCCCGCTCCTGTAGTGCGGCCCCCCGGAGGTTGCTCCCGGCGGCGGCAGGCCCGCGGCAGGGTCGGGCCGCGGCGGCCCGCTCCCCTGCCAGCGAGGTTCGTGCGGCTAGCGGGCGCTCTGCACGTGCCACCGGGACGCGGGGAGATGTGGTCGCGGGCGTCCCCGGCGGCCTCGGTGCGCCGAGCAGCTCCCTCGCCCGGCGCGCTGGTCAGCGCCGCGTCTCCCCTTCCCTCCCCGCCTACGGCTCTGACCGCCGGCTCGGGCGCCCACGTGGTGCCGGGCGGCTGCGACGGGACTGCGGGGGGAGAGGGGGGGCTTACTGTACAGGCAGGGGCAATGAGTGTGGGGCAACAGGGTCCTGTGCCCTCTATGCAAAGGGCTGCGGTGGATGCATATGGGCCCCTCCCTAAGGGGGGGGCCTTTTTCGCCTGCATATAGGGTTGGGGATGGGGTGACTGGGGCGGGCCCTGGGAGTTTCGGGGCGGGGAGTGCGGCGGGGAATGCCGCGGCGCCCGCCCCTCCTGCAGTTTCGGGGCGGGGGTTCCCGGATGGGAATCCCACATCGGGAGACTTTTTGCTCGGCTCCCGGTCACCCGTTGCGCGTCTTCCCGCTCTAGGCGCCCCCCCGGCCCGCTGGGGGCATTGCAGCTGGTGGCGACTCAGTCGTCCATCGCGGCGGCGTTCCACCTACCCGGCTTTCCTCTTTCGTTTGCCGCGCCTCAAGGGTTCGCTGGGGGTCAGTTTTTCCCCAGTGGCCTTCCCTGGCCTCTGGCGCTGGCGTTTCCCGCGTCTTCCGGAGCGCCTTTCATAGGCCTATTGGTGACGTCCTCCCCGCAATTTTCACCGTACTTTGCCAGCTCGGCCGTCGGCGTCCAGCCCACGTGGTCGGTCGGCGGCCCCCGGGTTACGGTTCCCCCCCTGCCTTTGCGGGCTCGCATGCCGGGTCGTCCCCGGCTGGGGCGAACCCGTTGGCGCAATTTTTGCTGCCGCCCCCGGTGCCTACTCAGTTCCATCCGGTTTCGTCGGGATTTTCTGGGTCGGTCGGTTACATTCCGCCTACTGCGTGGCGGCCTGCTTACACCATTGGTGGCGCTACGGGGGTCGGGTCTGCCTTTCCCCACGCCTTTTCGTACCCCTCCGTTGGGGGTCCTCCCCCACCGCTTCCTGCTGGCGCCCCTCCGCAGAGCGAATGGGCTTGGCCCCATCCCCCGCCTGTTACCCCCACTGCTGTTGATGCGCTGGTTTCCCCTGCACCTGTTGTCCCTTCTGTTTCCTCCTCGCAGGTGCTGGCTGGTTCCGGGTCTTCGTCACGGAGGGGCCGGAGGTCGGAGAGGGCCGTGGCCGTGGCACAGACGGGCGAAGTTCCGCCGCCACCGGAGTCGGGTGCAACGGACGATGCTGTTCCGGGTCCTTCAGGCACTGGCGAGCACGCTATTTCTTCACACTGTTCGTCTAGTTCTTCTTCCTCCTTGTCTAGCAGTGTTTCTTCAGGTTCTCCGCGGCGCCCGCGTAAATTAGCTAGACTTATCGCGCGGCGCATGGCGAAGGAACTGCGAAAAACTGACAGCGCCGGCGTCGGCAATTCCCCCCGACCCCCCCATTATACGGAGATGGTGCATTGCGCCAACACGGCAGTTACCCGGGGGGTTCGTAAGCGGATGCGAGAAAAAATTAGGAAAGGGAAGTACGTTGACATCTTCACCCTTACGGATGAGATGCGGCAGGGTTTTGACGCAGCTAAGAAACCGGGTGGCATTGGGGAAAGTGCTTTCCGCAATTTTCACCAGTGGTTGCGGGGGTTCTTGGTTTTTACGGCTTGCTACACAGAATCGCGGCCTGCTGAGTATTCCAATTTGGTCAAATACCTGTTTTTAGTGCATGACATGTTCTTAAAATCCAAAGGTTCCGCTTGGCGGAATTACGATGAGAAATTCCGTCGTAATCAGGATGGTAACCCCATCCTGCCCGCGGGTTTTAAGGATGTTGAGGTGTGGTTGGAGGTCACACAGCAGGTCAAGCCCGCTCCGGATGCCGCGGTCAAGAATTAGGAAAGGGAAGTACGTTGACATCTTCACCCTTATGGATGAGAAGGAGGCGGGGTTTGGGTACTCCCCTCCTTGGTTTGTTGGTTTTCATCTAGGTGACTGGAGCTGGTGTCTGGTAGCGACTTTCTTTTGCCATCCTCCAATCTAAATTTAACTCTACAATCTAAATTAATTCCAATTCGATTACAGTTATAGTTTAAAGAGTTGGTCAGCGATCAATAAATATCGTCTGACCTTTAACTCCAGCTACCGTGTCCGTGTCTTTATTTCAGTGTGTTGTGTCATTTTATTTAGTGATAAGCTAGCTTAAGAAAAAGGTTTATGTAATCACAATAAAGTTATGGGCGCCTTAGATTATCTGAAGGCTGCATAAGCCTGAGGCCATATAAGAGCCCAACTTTTGGTGATTGGTTGTTTGATGACTAAGCAGTTGCTAGGCAGATCAATTTTCCGGTTGTTTTTTCCTATTGGATTAGAGGGTTGTCCATCAAGCTTTAAAGGGTTGGACTTAGGATAGTATATAGGGCAGGGTCATGTGCCTCAGACTTCCTCTTGCCATTTATTATATGCCCGCCCGCCCTCCCGGATTACATTTGATTTGTTTTGTTTCCTTCAGTTGGCTATTGAAAGCCAGATTGGCGGGAAGTCGCTACCAACCAGCGGTCAAACAGGCATAAGTGGTCATTGTGGGGCACCCTCTTTAGAAGGACGGAAGGTGTGTCCTTCTCTTGCGGTTGGACATTTAGACGTTCCCCTGCGGGAACCGAACGTTTGCCAGAGAAAAGAGTGGTGAGGCCAGCACAATGCGGGTTATGCAGGAAGGAGGCGGGGTTTGGGTACTCCCCTCCTTGGTTTGTTGGTTTTCATCTAGGTGACTGGAGCTGGTGTCTGGTAGCGACTTTCTTTTGCCATCCTCCAATCTAAATTTAACTCTACAATCTAAATTAATTCCAATTCGATTACAATTATAGTTTAAAGAGTTGGTCAGCGATCAATAAATATCGTCTGACCTTTAACTCCAGCTACCGTGTCCGTGTCTTTATTTCAGTGTGTTGTGTCATTTTATTTAGTGATAAGCTAGCTTAAGAAAGGTTTATGTAATCACAATAAAGTTATGGGTGCCTTATTGATAGCTGTCGCTGTCTTTTCAGTAGCCAACTTCCTCACTGGTCCCTGCACCTTACAAATCACACCCTCTTTATTATACTGAATATACACATTTTACAAGTATCACACACAGGATTAGAAACCACAACCTATTACACTGGAAGCAGACACCTTACTGATGAAGCTGTTGCTCCTGTATAGGAAATATGATAATTTTAACTATATGTAGATACTTCTCTGACAATTACATGTAACTTCATATAGTTAGAATTCTCATGCTTCCTCTACAGGAGCAAATAACTCCATCAGTAAAGTGTCTGCTGTTAGTGTAACAGGTCATGGATTCTAATCCTGGGTGTGACTGCTAAGAAATGTGTGATTTAAAATAAAAGACAATTAAAAGTATAAATACAGTATATACATTTTTTCAGAACACTCCATATACACACACACACACACACACACATATAT
The DNA here is from genome assembly GCF_028390025.1 of Pseudophryne corroboree. Taxonomy (NCBI): domain Eukaryota; kingdom Metazoa; phylum Chordata; class Amphibia; order Anura; family Myobatrachidae; genus Pseudophryne; species Pseudophryne corroboree. The sequence continues at coordinate 769,104,207 of NC_086447.1, forward strand.
ACACTCACGCACACATACATACATATATTTATCTTGATATAGGAAATAGGGGGCACCAATATTTATCTTGCCTCCGGGCATCTGTGACGAACTTACACCACTGGCGGCGCCGCTATTAATTACATAGCATGGCAGCGGCTCCCTCCTCCCCCTCCCTCTTCCTCCTTCTCCGCTGCCTCCAGAGCTGCTCCTCTCCGGCGGCAGCACACTCACACAGGTGGCTTGTAATGAGTCAGTTTGACTCATTACAAGCCGCTGATGATTTTAGGGAAAGCAGGCAGTTGCGCCCTCAGGCCGACTGCGCTGTGTGCTTACAGGCGCTGGATCTTATGACCGCCAAACCCAAAAGACGCAGCTTAATCACTACAGCCACTACCAGGTAGGTGAAGCCACTGTACCAACAGGACACACAGTTTTGTCAACATTGTAATCATGTCAACATTTCATATAAAGTGCTTTTATAAATACACCTAAAGTCTGTGTCATTACCTAATTTAGCAGCATCATATGATTGTACCAAATCAGGCATATCAGCAATATATCTGATGAGTATACAAGATTTTAGGGTAAAATTACTTGCATAACAATTTAACATTGCTTATAACTATTTTTATATCTATCTTTTTAAAAATGTTGTAATTAAATGATACAAGTAAGAAAAAAAATGACCAAAGAGCAGATGTAAAAAGTGACAAACAGGACAAAGTCCTGCAGCTCCAATTAGAGGGATAAGATCCGGCTGAGATGAAGGAGTAATGCACTGAAGTCCACCTGTTGTAAAATGCTAATTTAGCACCTGACCAGGACTACATATACACACAATTATGTGGGGAGTGGGCGCAATAAATCCACTGAGGTCCAAGTTCACAGGTCCAGTCCTGCTGAATATGCCAGAAATGAAGCAGGAAGAACCGAAACAGGAGATGGAAGAAGGAATTTGCTAACATAACAAGTTATTATTTCATGTATAGTAATACATATTAATAATAATGTAGTTCATTTTTTATTCAGGATTTAAAAAAGCCCTAACATGCATGTATTAAAGCAAACCAACACAAATAACACTAACAGCAGGGAACAAAATGTAATGTAAATGTAGCTGCCAGTTGCTAGTGAGTGGAGTAATACAGTGTTATCTGTGTGATCTGTTTAGTAAGGAGAGGGACGGAGTGATACAGCTCATTGTGATTTGTCATGTCAGAGACAGAGGGGCGGAGTTATACAGTGTTCTCCAGTGGTTATTCAGATTTGCATGCTACTGCGAACATTTTAGCGTTTTTTGCCGTAGTCGTCTCTGCGACTTTATGCTATTGCCAGTATCCCCTGGTGTACAAGTATGCATCTGAATGTGCACAGACTGAGTCGCCCACTTTGAGCGTCTATAGAAGAAATACAGCTTGGTGCATCTTTAGACGCAGCAATCGGTCGCACGGTCTCACACCATCAAAATTTGCAGCAGCCCAATGCTAGGAGCAGATTCTCTGTTAAGAGTATGGCCACTAGTGTTGCTTATTCAGCATCTAATTTCACAACCAGTTCAGCAACACTTCCGCAACATTCCCTGACTCGCCCATAAGACGGACCATCTCTGTGCATCTGAATAGCCACCATCCCAGTCTCCACATACATTAGGAATGCACAGTACTGCTCCACCACTGTGCATTTATGTCTTGGGACACATGCAATTTATTAGCGACTTAAACGCATGCGCAGTTGAAAAACATCAACCTTTTGGTCAATTATCGACATTGTGTCCATATCAGAATCAGGACCATTGTGTGATCTAAGGAGCGGAGTGACACAGCTCTGTAGCTCTGTGTGATTTGTCCTGTCAGAAAAAGAGGGGCAAGGTAAGACACAGAGTTGTGGTGATTCCTTTCAGTGAGAACAGAGGGGGGCATCTCAGCATGGCCTCAATGGGAGCAGGGTAGAGTTCCCAGGGTTCCACAGTGCGGATACTTTAATACTGTACAAGCTTCCCATACCACACAAGGGGAGGGGGTGGATGGATTACAGAGTGGCAGGTGAGGAAGCTGGTGTGTGGCAAGGAAGGGCAGAATAGTATATACTTGACAGTGGGGTGGGATGTCATCAAGGGTGAGATTTATCAATGCTTGGCGAGATATACTGTAAGTACCAGCCAATAAGCTCCTAATATGTTACAGGTTGTGTTTGAAAAAGTTCAATTAGGATCTGCTTGGTTGGTACTTTGGGCCCCATTTATCAACAAAACATTACCCCTTTAGCACTCGCTAAAGGGGTTATGTCCTACTTTCAGTATGCAATAAATGGAGGTAAACTAAGTTTACCGCTGTTTGCCCCTGTAACGCTCTCACCATCTATAGACTTGCAATCTGGTGACCGCCAATACACACTGCTGTGTACACCTTTGCATTCGACACAGAATCAGGCCCTATAGGTGGGATTTATTTTTTCATGAGCTGCTGCCTGTTAAAGAATAAAAACCAGGCCTAGGCTTATTATTGTCATACTACTGATGCAAGTGCGCTACAGTATATCATTTTAAAACAAAGGAAACGTGTAATCTGACTAGTACTTGGTTCAAACATATAGTGTGTGTGTGTGTGTGTGTGTGTGTGTGTGTGTGTGTGTGTGTGTGTGTGTGTGTGTGTGTGTGTGTGTGTGTGTGCAATTTTCTTATGATCAGCACATAGGTTTTGTCACTTATGACCAGTAAGTACACCTGAGACATTTCTATATACTATATACCAGTTATTTTGGTTGTCTCCCAGGACATGAAAGGTGAAATTGCCCTGATGATAACTCAATTGCAGAAGAGAATTATTGCAGCTGCGTTAACCTGTCACATTCAATAGCTCGTTTTGCATTTTATATTAGGCGATGTTCAAATAGTGTCACATATCAGACTCTTACGGCCAGAGAAAGTAAGATGTTACTTCAAGCTTTGTGATTGCAGGTAAATAAAATATGACAGAACACCAAGGTGCCCGTTTATCAATGATTTACGGTCCTTTACATTATAAAGCTGAGTGCTGCTTCTATTTGGGTAAGAGGACGATATCTCATTTATCATGCAACTGCTGCCTCTGTAAATGCAAGTGTGGTGTGTAGACAGTAAATAAAAATACATTTATCCAAGAAACAGATATATAAATAAAGATATAGATGTGCAGACATACTGTATACCAGTATATCAGAGTGCATATATATATATATATTTATATATATATAGAGATAGATAGATAGATAGATAGATAGATAGATAGATAGATAGATAGATAGATAGATAGATAGCTGCAATATATATATATATATATTTATTTATTTTTTATTTATTTATTAACAGTTTCTTATATAGCGCAGCAAATTCCGTTGCACTTTACAACTGGACACAATGAGAAGACAAAACTGGGTAACAACAAACAGTCATAGAGGTAGGAGGACCCTGCTCGCAAACTTACAATCTATGGATATATATAGATATATAAATATATATATCACAAACACGCACTGAGTGGGTGCTGATACTGTAGTACTTTAGAAAACTTGGTCTCCACAAGAGACTTGATTAATTGCTTACGTAATCTTCATAAAATAATGATTCTCCCCCATCAATTTCAGCCATCTTTGAATTCTACATCCATAAACCAAAAGTACCAGAAAAAAGGCCACTCATTGCGTAATACTGTATATCAATTTACAACTTAAATAAAAATGATGAAAAATCCTTACATTAAAAAAATACCACTTGCTTACCTTGCATATCACTGCATCTCTTATAATCGTATGAGTCCACAGTTATTTCACCTCACATCTTTAGGTATAAGCGCTTGGCAGCAGCAGAATTTTCCTTAGTACAATTCAACCACCAGCCACATAACATGCTTTGCTGTACCACCATCAGGCAGGGCCGGCTCTACCACTAGGCAGCTTTAGGCGGCTGCCTAGGGGCGCCGGGCCCTGGAGGGCGCCACTGAATTCATCTAGCAGAAAACTGAAACTGTATGCGGCCTCCTCCTTTTACACTGCGCTGGCATGCTGCTGCCGGTCTAATCAGGTGCAGCCGCCACTATCAGGCTGTACCACATAGTGCCTCAGCGCATCCTTCATGCCTACACATGTAACATCAAGTCATGTGAAGGCGGATGTATCTATGACTCCCGAGGGGCACGCACACAGCCGCTCCTCATAGCCCTGATGCACCTCCTCTAGACCTCTGGATCTCCAGCAGCAAGCAGCACCTGACTACATGTCTGGAACCAGAAGCGTCGCTGTAATGCTGCTGTCATTCTCAAAGGGGAATACTGCCAATGCTGTAGGTAAACAAGAAAACAACTTAAGGTAAGTAAGCCATGGGGGTTTTGGGGGTCCGCAGACAGTACAGATCTTACAGCCCGATGGGTGGTTTGCATTTGTAAACAAGTGTTGGGGCCGGGGGACCTGGCGCTCGCATAAGTTGGTCGGCATTCCAAACCCAACCCCAATTAAATATCCCCAGACCCCATATACAGTATGTATATAAGCTCTCACGAGCAGGGCCCTCTTCCCCCATGTGCTTATCCTTTCTTACTTTAATAATCTTCAACTGCATCAACTCCAGCAGTCTTCTGCCACCTGATACTTATTCCAGTGTCATCTGCTGATGTAGCTATGTTTATTTACCCTGTACTTGTCCTATACTGTCATCAACTGTAAATTGCTGTTTCTCTAACGTCCTAAGTGGATGCTGGGGACTCCGTAAGGACCATGGGGAATAGCGGCTCCGCAGGAGACTGGGCACATCTAAAGAAAGCTTTAGGACTATCTGGTGTGCACTGGCTCCTCCCCCTATGACCCTCCTCCAAGCCTCAGTTAGATCTTTGTGCCCGAACGAGAAGGGTGCACACTAGGGGCTCTCCTGAGCTTCTTAGTGAAAGTTTTAGTTTAGGTTTTTTATTTTCAGTGAGACCTGCTGGCAACAGGCTCACTGCATCGAGGGACTAAGGGGAGAAAAAGCGAACTCACCTGCGTGCAGAGTGGATTGGGCTTCTTAGGCTACTGGACATTAGCTCCAGAGGGACGATCACAGGCCCAGCCTGGATGGGTCCCAGAGCCGCGCCGCCGGCCCCCTTACAGAGCCAGAAGGCAGAAGAGGTCCGGAAAATCGGCGGCAGAAGATGTCCTGTCTTCAACAAGGTAGCGCACAGCACTGCAGCTGTGCGCCATTGCTCTCAGCACACTTCACACTCCGGTCACTGAGGGTGCAGGGCGCTGGGGGGGGGCGCCCTGAGACGCAATAATAAACACCTTGGATGGCAAAAAATGCATCACATATAGCTCCAGGGCTATATGGATGCATTTAACCCCTGCCAAAATACATAAAAAAACGGGAGATAAGGCCGCCGATAAGGGGGCGGAGCCTATCTCCTCAGCACACTGGCGCCATTTTCCCTCACAACTCCGTTGGAGGGAAGCTCCCTGTCTCTCCCCTGCAGTCACTACACTACAGAAAGGGTTAAAAAAAGAGAGGGGGGGCACTAATTACGCGCAGTATTAAAGATACAGCAGCTATAATGGGAAAAACACTTATATAAGGTTATCCCTGTATATATATATAGCGCTCTGGTGTGTGCTGGCAAACTCTCCCTCTGTCTCCCCAAAGGGCTAGTGGGGTCCTGTCCTCTATCAGAGCATTCCCTGTGTGTGTGCTGTATGTCGGTACATTTGTGTCGACATGTATGAGGAGAAAAATGATGTGGAGACGGAGCAGATTGCCTGTAATAGTGATGTCACCCCCTAGGGGGTCGACACCTGAGTGGATGAACTGTTGGAAGGAATTACGTGACAGTGTCAGCTCTGTATAAAAGACAGTGGTTGACATGAGACAGCCGGCTACTCAGCTTGTGCCTGTCCAGACGTCTCATAGGCTGTCAGGGGCTCTAAAGCGCCCGTTACCTCAGATGGCAGATATAGATGCCGACACGGATACTGACTCCAGTGTCGACGGTGAAGAGACAAATGTGACTTCCAGTAGGGCCACACGTTACATGATTGAGGCAATGAAAAATGTTTTTACACATTTCTGATAATACGAGTACCACCAAAAAAAGGGGTATTATGTTCGGTGAGGAAAAACTACCTGTAGTTTTCCTGAATCTGAGAAATTAAATGAGGTGTGTGATGATGCGTGGTTTTCCCCCGATAACAACTGATAATTTCTAAAATGTTATTGGCATTATATCCTTTCCCGCCAGAGGTTAGAGTGCGTTGGGAAACACCCCCTAGGGTGGATAAAGCGCTCACACGCTTGTAAGGGCTCTACCCTCTCCTGAGATGGCTGCCCTTAAGGATCCCGCTGATAGAAAGCAGGAGGGTATCCTAAAATGTATTTACACACATACTGGTGTTATACTGCGACCAGCAATCGCCTCAGCCTGGATGTGCAGTGCTGGGTTGGCGTGGTCGGATTCCCTGACTGAAAATATTGATACCCTAGATAGGGACAGTATATTATTGCCTATAGAGCATTTAAAAGATGCATTTCTATATATACGTGATGCACAGCGGAATATTTGCCGACTGGCATCAAGTCAAAGTGCGTTGTCCATTTCTACCAGTAGAGGGTTATGGACACGTCAGTGGTCAGGTGATGCGTATTCCAAACGGCATTTGGAAGTATTGCCTTATTAAAGGGAGGAGTTATTTGGGGTCGGTCTTTCAGACCTGGTGGCCACGGCAACAGCTGGGAAATCCACGTTTGTACCCCAGGTCGCCTCTCAACATGAGAAGACGCCGTATTATCAGGCGCAGTCTTTTCGTGGACAAGCGGGCAAAAGATTCCTCATTTCTGCCCCGTGACAGAGGGAGAGGAAAAAGGCTGCAGAAATCAGCCAGTTCCCAGGAACAGAAACCCTCTCCCACCTCTGCCAAGCCCTCAGTATGACGCTGGGGCTTTACAAGCAGAATCAGGCACGGTGGGGGGCCCGTCTCAATGAATTTCAGCGCGCAGTGGGCTCACTCGCAAGTAGACCCCTGGATCCTTCAGGTGATATCTCAGGGGTACAAATTAGAATTCGAGACGTCTCCCCCTCGCCGTTTCCTAAAGTCGGCTTTACCGATGTCTCCTTCTGACAGGGAGACTGTTTTGGAAGCCATTCACAAGCTGTATTCCCAGCAGGTGATAACAAGGTACCCCTCCTGCAACAGGGAACGGGGTATTATTCCACACTGTTGTGGTACCGAAGCCGGACGGCTCGGTGAGACCGATTCTAAATCTAAAATCTTTGAACACTTACATACAGAGGTTCAAATTCAAGATTGAGTCACTCAGAGCAGTGATTGCGAACCTGGAAGAAGGGGACTACATGATGTCTCGGGACATCAAGGATAGATACTTACCTTCATGTCAAGATTTACCCTTCTCATCAAGGGTACCTCAGGTTTATGGTACAGAACTGTCACTACCAGTTCAGACGCTGCCGTATGGATGGTCCACGGCACCCCGGGTCTTTACCAAGGTAATGGCCGAAATGATGATATTCCTTCGAAGGAAGGGAATTTTAGTTATCCTTTACTTGGACGATTCCCTGATAAGGGTAAGATCCAGGGAACAGTTGGAGGTCGGTGTAGCACTATTTCAGGTAGTGTTGCGGCAGCACGATTGGATTCTCAATATTCCAAAATCGCAGCTGGTTCCGACGACTTGTCTTCTGTTCCTAGGGATGATCCTGGACACAGTCCAGAAAAAGGCTTTTCTCCTGGAGGAAAAAGCCAGGGAGTTATCCGAGCTAGTCAGGAACCTCCTAAAACCGAGCCAAGTCTCAGTGCATCAATGCACAAGGGTTCTGGGTAAAATGGTGGCTTCCTAAGAAGCAATCCCATTCGGCAGATTCCACGCAAGAACTTTCCAGTGGGACCTGCTGGACAAATGGTCCGGGTCGCATCTTCAGATGCATCAGCGGATAACCCTGTCACCAAGGACAAGGGTGTCCCTCCTGTGGTGGTTGCAGAGTGCTCATCTTCTAGAGGGCCGCAGATTCGGCATTCAGGACTGGGTCCTGGTGACCACGGATGCCAGCCTGCGAGGCTGGGGAGCAGTCACACAGGGAAGGAATATCCAGGGCTTATGGTCAAGTCTGGAGACATCACTTCACATAAATATCCTGAAGCTAAGGGCCATTTACAATGCTCTAAGCTTAGCAAGTCCTCTGCTTCAAGGTCAGCCGGTGTTGATCCAGTCGGACAACATCACGGCAGTCACCCACGTAAACAGACAGGGTGGCACAAGAAGCAGGAGGGCAATGGCAGAAGCTGCAAGGATTCTTCGCTGGGCGGAAAATCATGTGATAGCACTGTCAGCAGTATTCATTCCGGGAGTGGACAACTGGGAAGCAGACTTCCTCAGCACGACCTCCACCCGGGAGAGTGGGGACTTCACCCAGAAGTCTTCCACATGATTATAAACCGTTGGGAAAAACTCGACAGGTATTGCGCCAGGTCAAGGGACCCTCAGGCAATACCTGTAGACGTTCTGGTAACACCGTGGGTGTACCAGTCAGTGTATGTGTTCCCTCCTCTGCCTCTCATACCCAAGGTACTGAGATTGATAAGATGGAGAGGAGTAAGCACTATATTCGTGGCTCCGGATTGGCCAAGAAGGACTTGGTAACCGGAACTTCAAGAGATGTTCACGGAGGATCCGTGGCCTCTACCTCTAAGAAGGGACCTGCTCCAGCAAGGACCCTGTCTGTTCCAAGATTTACCACGGCTGCGTTTGACGGCATGGCGGTTGAACGCCGGACCCTGAAAAGGCATTCCGGATGAAGTCATCCCTATCCTGATCAAAGCCAGAAAGGATGTAACCGCAAAACATTATCACCGCATTTGGCGAAAATATGTTGCGTGGTGCGAGGCCAGTAAGGCCCGACGGAGGAAAATTCAACTGGGTCGTTTCCTACATTTCCTGCAAACAGGAGTGTCTATGGGCCTGAAATTGGGGTCCATTAAGGTTAAAATTTCGGCCCTGTCAATTTTCTTCCAAAAAGAACTAGCTTCAGTCCCTGAAGTTCAGACGTTTGTAAAAGGGGTACTGCATATACAGCCTCCTTTTTGTGCCTTCAGTGGCACTTTGGGATCTCAATGTAGTTTTTGGGTTCCAAAAGTCACATTGGTTTGAACCACTTAAATCTGTGGAGTTAAAATATCTCACATGGAAAGTGGTCATGCTGTTGGCCCTGGCCTGGGCCAGGCGCGTGTCAGAATTTGCGGCTTTATCCTGTAAAAGCCCTTATCTGATTTTCCATTCGGACAGGGCGGAATTGAGGACTCGTCCTCAGTTTCTCCCTAAGGTGGTTTCAGCGTTTCACCTGAACCAACCTATTGTGGTGCCTGCGGCTACTAGGGACTTGGAGGACTCCAAGTTGCTAGACGTTGTCAGGGCCCTGAAAATATATGTTTCCAGGACGGCTGGAGTCAGGAAAACTGACTCGCTGTTTATCCTGTATGCACCCAACAAGCTGGGTGCTCCTGCTTCTAAGCAGACTATTGCTCGTTGGATTTGTAGTACAATTCAGCTTGCACATTCGGTGGCAGGCCTGCCACAGCCAAAAATCTGTAAATGCCCACTCCACAAGGAAGGTGGGCTCATCTTGGGAGGCTGCCCGAGGGGTCTCGGCTTTACAACTTTGCCGAGCAGCTACTTGGTCAGGAGCAAATACGTTTGTAAAATTCTACAAAATTGATACCCTGGCTGAGGAGGACCTGGAGTTCTCTCAATTGGTGCTGCAGAGTCATCCGCACTCTCCCGCCCGTTTGGGAGCTTTGGTATAATCCCCATGGTCCTTACGGAGTCCCCAGCATCCACTTAGGACGTTAGAGAAAATAAGAATTTACTTACCGATAATTCTATTTCTCGTAGTCCGTAGTGGATGCTGGGCGCCCATCCCAAGTGCGGATTGTCTGCAATACTGGTACATAGTTATTGTTACCAAAAAATCGGGTTATTGCTGTAGTGAGCCATCTTTTCTAGAGGCTCCTCTGTTATCATGCTGTTAACTGGGTTCAGATCACAAGTTGTACGGTGTGATTGGTGTGGCTGGTATGAGTCTTACCCGGGATTCAAGATCCTTCCTTATTGTGTACGCTCGTCCGGGCACAGTATCCTAACTGAGGCTTGGAGGAGGGTCATAGGGGGAGGAGCCAGTGCACACCAGATAGTCCTAAAGCTTTCTTTAGATGTGCCCAGTCTCCTGCGGAGCCGCTATTCCCCATGGTCCTTACGGAGTCCCCAGCATCCACTACGGACTACGAGAAATATAATTATTGGTAAGTAAATTCTTATTTTTCCTGTTTTATTATTTATGTACTCTGTAATTGGGCGCTGCGGAACCCTTGTGGCGCCATATAAATAAAGGATAATAATAATAATATATATATATATCAAGCCTCTGAGTACCGCAGTTTTTTTGCTCATTTATATATATATATATATATATATATATATACAGTATATATACATATATAGAATATACATATTAAAAAAATGTGAAATTGGCCTCATTGTTCTATATGATTCCTAACATGCTGGCTAGAGTGTATACATAAAGAATAGATGGCACTCAAGGACTTTCAAAGTGAAAGCAAAATTTGGTGACTTTGTTACAATATACTTTATATGTATAATGATGCAATTCACCCCAGCCCACCTAGTGGCCACCTGTGGGAGGTTGAGGGTGTTTGTAGGTTAGGGAGCGCTGGGCTGGAGTTTTGCCTAGGGTGCAGAGAGATCTTGCACCGGCCCTGCCATCAGGTATGTCAGATTGATAATCTACACAATGAGTATCCATTTGGCATTTTTTTCTGGTGCTTTAAGTTTGGACTCGTTTTAAATGCGATGAATATTACTTGCAGTTCAATGGGTCAAAATACAGTATCCACTAACCATAATTTTTGACTGTGTTATGAAAGCTGCCTTCGACTGATTTCCAGAACTGTATGCCACCAAAAAGCCACTGCAGATCCCCACAATTCACAAACACTGCATAGATCCCTAAAATATGTGTCTGGTTTGTATGTTATAGAAAATCAGTGGAGTAGGGGGGACAAAGATTATGCTGCCCCCACATTTCTCACTTTCCAGCACTAAGCTTGAACAGCCAGGGTTGGTCGAACCATGGAGGCGAGACCTGCAATGTGGGTGTCCTCCCACCTTCATTCCACCAGTCCTAAGCTAGCTGGCATCAGCTCTGGGTTCCCTAGGGGGTTTGGCTGCAAAAATGTATGTTGATGCCATCCTAAGTATACCCAGCTACAGTGACAATAGCAGTCAATTTTCCACCCCCCTAGTAAACTTAGATACTATTTTTTTTTTATATATATATATTTTTAAATACGTATTGGAAAAAAAATATGCCAAGGTGGTGTCTGGCACCCCTCTGTGTTCATAGACGCCCATTGTAAAATTACCTCTTACCCCAACACCCCCCCCCCCCCCCCCCCCCAGTGTCTATAAACCACCCCAGCAGCAACAGATCCCCGCTGGCATTACCCCCCTCCCCACTAGGGGTGATAGATATCATATGGTAAAAAAAAGGCCCACACCCTCTAGTACCCCTTGCTAATCCTTTGGAAAAAGATCTCTGATTCACAAGAAAAAGTTTTTTTGTTTTTTTTTTATTCTTTATTTTGTATGGTCAGGTAAGGTAGAAACAGTACAAATAGGAGTAACAAACAGGCAAACAGAGCCCAAAAGTATAACAATGATGACCATAGTAATTTTAAAGAGTAACATAGACCAAAAATCAGAATGAAATCAGTATCGAATGAATATAGTGGTGGTGGTGGTGGTGGGGTGGGATGAAGAAGAATGGTGGGGGGGGGGAGGAGGGAAACCACGAGGGGGGGAGGTTCTTTTCCAATTAAGAGCTGTCAGTGATTTTGCCGCTATTAAGATGTGTGTCGCTAGTTTTTTTGAAAATTTATCAAGGGCTGGGGGGAAATAACAAAGTAAAAAGACCCAAGGGTCTTTCAGCAGAGGGGTCTTGAGGAGGGAGTTCAAGAGAGCATGAACTAAGTCCCAAAAGGGGGTTATTATCGGACAGGTCCACCATATGTGGAGCATAGTACCTCTACAGCCACAACCTCTCCAGCAATTAGGAGAAGTAGATGGGTAGATCTTATTGAGTCTGTCAGGAGTATAATACCAGCGATAATAAACCTTTTTTGAGGTCTCCTTAATATTGGTTGCAATTGAGCTCCTCGCAATTCCCAGTCTCATGTCGTCCCAGTCCTCGGCTGTTGGGGGAGGTCCAAGATCTCGTTCCCAGGCAGTTTCATGGGGTCTGGAAGGGAGAAGGGTGGCGTCTAGTAGGAGGGCATAGAGCTGGGAGATTAATCCTTTGGAAAGGGGGGAGTTTTTACATAACGTTTCAAAGGGGGTAAGGGGACGAAGTACCGTGAGCGGGGGCAGAGAGCATAAAAAGTGTCGAATTTGTAGGAATTCAAAAGGGTTAAAGGTTTGTGAGGGGTTCTTCTGCTGGAGATCAGACAGGGATAGCCATTGGCCCCGATTGGCAAAATCAGCTGGGAATTTAAACCCCAGTTGAGTCCATGTACGGAATCTCGTAACTGAGGATCCCGGAGGAAATAGAGGGTTCTGCCAAATAGGGGTCAGGGGGGAGGGGAGGGTAGTAAAATTCAGCTCTACGGGACAACCGTCCCAGATTTTAAGATTAAATTTGATGGTAGGAAGTAATTTGGATGTAAGGGGTCGGGATGTGGAAGGTAGGCCCCATATGGGGGTCAGATCCGGGAGGGAACAAGAAAAAGTTTTAATTTCATTGCCTGTTATAGACTTCATCTTTGTACCTCATGATTCCACCTTCCCCAATGCATTGACTTCAGCTCTGTCCCTCACCGTCCAACTCTAATCGAATTAGCTGATTGTACTGTGTATATGATAGCTAGTCCAGCCAAGTAGTTCCAGGGCTGTGACAAACACAATAAATGACATATAGTATTTTTTTAAGATATGATGGTGTGTATGCAATTAAATGTCTGCAGAGCTTTCAGACTCTCAAGGCAAGAATTTCAATGGGATACCTTTTTCACCATCTACGTGCATTTTATTTGAGACAAGGAAACCATACGTGCATAGGAGGAACTAATAATAAAATAGAAAAGTATCAAAAAGTGATACATGTAATAACAACAGCCCTGATGTCCCATCATTCTTATGATGATTTCCAGACACATGATCTTGCAAGGTGTATCCAAAGAGGCATTTCTGAAAAGCGGTATCTGTATACATGCAAAAGGGTCAGACAGTTTAATTTGCATAAAAATTATGTGCTGTCCATGAACAATTTTGCAGTTCCATAAATGTTCCTGAGATATGAAGTCTGGACTGTGTTGCTCCTTAAAACATTCTGAATAGAACATGCTCAATAGCAGGCCTTCTAGAACTTTCTTCTCTGTTGGTGTCATAAATGAAACTGAAGTATGTATCCTATTATATTCCTGCTCTACTAACTCTCCTCTTGACCCTATACCCTCACAAATCAGCCGAGCCCTGTCACCTGTGCTCCTCCCAACATTAGCTACAATCTGTAAGCTCCCTCTCTACTTAAACCACCATCATTATTCAAGCATGCAGTGATTGCTCCGATTCTGAAACACTGATTCAATTCTCTGACACATTTCCGCGCAGGCAATAGTGGGTCTGAGCAGTGTGCCACTGGCAACATAAATGGATTTCAATGTAGTTTCCATCTTACGGTCAGCCGGCTCTTTTAGTGAAGCCGTGCCAGGTGCAGGGAGAATAACCTTCTTTGTCAACCTGGATAGTGCACTGTCTAACACAGGGGGTGATTCCCATGTTTTCCTGTCCTCTGCTGGGAAAGGGTAAACTACCTGAATCCGCTTAGGAATATAAAAAAAATTCTCAGGATTCGCCCACATCCCTGCAAAGAGAGCATTTAGCTCGTGGGAAGGCGGCAACGTGACTTTGGATTTCTTTTCCTTACATAAATAAGCCTTTTCCTGAGGTACAAGCGAGGCTTCTGTAACTTCCAACACATCCCTTATAGCCACAATCATATATTGTATATTTTTTGCCAATTTATTATCTATTTCTCTAGATTCACTATCGTCAACACAAGAATCAGAGTCTGTGTCGGTATCAGTATTCACAAATAGGTGTGTGTCTACCTATTGGCCAGGATGGCACTCGCCAGGAGCGCCAGGCAAGGAGGGGGCGCCGCCTGGCTCTGTCACCCACGGCCAAAGGATAGAAAAGCAGTACTGTCAGACTGTACCTGGTGAGAGTCTGTTACTGCTGGAGCGGCGCTGGTGTCCAGCAGCACCGCACTTGTAATCAGACTCAAACTAAACTACAGCTCCCAGCAGCCCTTGTTGCTGGGAGCTCCCGGCAGCAAGGGCTGCTGGGAACTGTAGTTTATTGTGAGTCTGATTACAAGTGCGGTGCTGTTGGACACTAGTCTGATCACTAGTGCAGTGCGGTGCTGACAGACACTAGCGCGGCGCCGGCAGTAACAGACTCTGACCAGGTACACAGCAATTGTTACATACAGTAGCACAGTGCTATAGATCTATTTGTTGTTGAAGATAATAAAAAAGTGTCAGTGTTTGGGAGAAGGGACTGTAGTACCTGGAAAACTACACGATTTTCATGCATGTTAGATGTAAGTAGTAAGTAAGCGAAAACTTTAACTTGTTGAGTGTAATAAAGAAAATACATATCTTACCTATTTCAAGGCCAGGTTCAAGGAAATGTATATCAGTTAATTGTATAATTGATCATTTTATCTTGGAAGTAATGGCACCCTGATGTTTTTCTAACAGGAAGTACTTCTACCATCCAACTAATGGTGTTTGGTTAATGGCTGGGTCCATTTGAGGCTCATCTCACAGCAGCTCATTAGCATTTCATTCAGGATGCAGTCAAGATACCGGCGTTTGGCATCCCGGCGGTCGGAAAGCTGACGCCAGCATCCCGAAACTGCTTGGAATGCTGATGCTGGCCTCCCAACATAGATAGCGATGCAGAATGCCAAAATCCGGATCGAGTTGGTGCCAAAGTCTCCACTGGCAAGCCGCGTGGGAAGGTTAGGGTTAGGCTGCGAGGGCGGGAGGGTCAGGGTTAGGCTGCAGGGAGGGAGATTAGGAAGGGTGGGTTAGGGTTAGGCACCACTGAAGAGGCTGGGGAGGAAGGGCGGGTTAAGGTCAGGCTGTGGGAAAGGTGGGTTAGGGTTAGGGGGGAGAGATGGTGTAATGTGAATACGAGTTTCAAGTTAGAGAGACTCCCGCACCAGATTATAGATAAATGATCCTTTGTAGGGAATATTTATGATATAACGTATTGTGCTGACCAAACAAATATTTCAACACAATTGTATTAAAGTGGTGCTGCTTGTTGATCTAAATATACAGATTTAAAGAGAAAGAGGAAAAGCAAATCAACTTTTAATAGCAGCACTCATTCCCTGAATTATTTTTTGATTACAAATATAATTTATTCAGATATTTTATTAGTAATAGTGTAAACAGTGTAAATAGTGTAAACTACGAAAAAGATTCTCAATACCCACATGTGATATAAGTGCCTTTATTATTACCACATATGATGTAATCATATGATGTTACATCATATGTGGTAATAATAAAGGCACTTATATCACATGTGGGTATTGAGAATCTTTTTCGTAGTTTACACTATTACTAATAAAATATCCGAATAAATTATATTTGTAATCAAAAAATAATTCAGGGAATGAGTGCTGCTATAAAGAGTTGATTTGCTTTTCCTCTTTCTCTTTAAATCTGTAATGTGAATATGAGACACTACTGTGTCATGTAATGTGAATAAGGGACACTATTGTGCGGCATAATTTGAATTGGAAGTACTATTGTGTCCATGCCCTTCCCCCACAAGACCATGACCCATTTCCAAAACTCACACCTTATTCCAAATGTGTGTGTGTGGGGGGGAAGGGGGGGGGCGCCAGCCCCTTACTTTGCCAGGGGCACTCGGACCCCTAGATACACTCCTGTTCACAAATGGTCTCTTATGTGACCCAGAGGGGCCGCCTGCAAAACTAAGAACTGAGCCCTGAAAAATCACATCTTCCACAGATTTTCTCCAGCATTCACCCTGAGATTCAGACTTATCTAACCTCCTGTTAGTAAGATGCATACTGTTACTGTCACGTATTTCTTTCACCCATGCAGGCTCTTGGTGTGCCGGCAGCACCACCACATTACAACTCTGTGTCCCTAAAATGCCTTCCTCCAGGGAGGAACTCCCTGCCTCAGACATGCCTCACACGTGTACACCACACTCAAAGACACACTGGGACTTATAAGGGGACAGACCCACAGCAAAATCTGTCAGAGGGACACAGTATAGGAGCAGCCAGTTCACAACCCCAGCGCCAGTATGTAATGTCTGTGAACACAGAATCCCCACAGACAACAGCGCTTTTACACAGTAATTCACACTTGTAATGCACCGCCAAACGCTTTGTGCCCCCCTTATTTGCACCCTGTACTTATTGTCAGAAGTGGAGGAAAGGACCAGCGTTGTCTCTGCAGCTGAGGAGAGAGAGGAAATGGTGCTGAGCAGTGTGCTGGCTGCCTGAGGAAGAAGCTCCGCCCCCGCAAATGGCGCGTTTTTCACTCAGCAAGGTCTGTTAATATTTATACTGGCGGGGGTAGGGCTGTGCCAGCGGCATCTTATGCCCCCTTTGCGCCACTTTAAGGTAACATTTTGCTGCCCAGGGCGCCCCCGCGCCCTGCACCTTGCAGTGCTCTGTGTGTGTGGGCAGCAATGGCGTGCTGCGCTCCCGCCAGCTGCGCCGTACCTCAGCCGTCACTTTAGTTGCTAGAAGATCTATCTTCTCATACTCACCTGTCTTCAGACTTCTGGCTCTGCGAGGGGGGTGACGGCGTGCTGTGGGAGTGAGCATCTAAACACAGCTAGCATTCAGTTCACTTCAGGAGCTAATGGTGTCCTGTCAGCCAGAAGCAGAGCCATGAAACTCTTCAGGAAGTTGGTTCTGGTTCTGATTCTGTCCCCTCAGTCCCATGAAGCAGGGAGTCTGTTGCCAGCAGTTCTCCCTGAAAATAAAAAACCTAACATAAGTATTTTTCAGAGAAACTCAGTAGAGCTCCTTTAGAGTGCATCCAGGCTCCTGGGTACATTTCTAAAACTGAAGTCTGGAGAAGGGGCATAGAGGGAGGAGCCAGTTCACACCCATTGAAAAGTCTTAAGAGTGCCCTTGGCTCCTGCGGAACCGTCTATACCCCATGGTCAATAAGTGGACCCCAGCATCCTCTAGGACGTATGAGAAAATAATAATAATAATAATAATAATAATCACTACTCCTTTCAGTCTAATAATAATAATAATAATAATAATCTAATAATCTGTACTCATCAGTCTAAGAATAATATAATATAATAATAATTATAATAATAATAATCTGTACTCCTTTCAGTCTAATAATAATAATAATATAATAATAATAATAATAATAATAATAATAATATAATCTGTACTCCTTTCAGTCTAATAATAATAATATAATCTGTAGTCCTTTCAGTCTAATAATAATAATAATAATATAATCTGTACTCCTTTCAGTCTAATAATAATAATAATATAATAATAATAATAATAATAATAATAATAATATAATCTGTACTCCTTTCAGTCTAATAATAATAATATAATCTGTAGTCCTTTCAGTCTAATAATAATAATAATAATATAATCTGTACTCCTTTCAGTCTAATAATAATAATAATATAATAATAATAATAATAATAATAATAATATAATCTGTACTCCTTTCAGTCTAATAATAATAATAATAATAATATGTGCCCGCTATAGTAGGATATTAATAGTAATAAAGGGGCAGATTTTGAATCGCATCACGGATCTCATCACAACGCAGATGGTGAGTGTTTGCACACAGCACATGTACAGAAGTGACTGTATGCATTATGCGTATGACTGTCATATTCTGATTTGGACACAACATTGCTGGATCTGTGTTTCCTAAAAAAGGGCGTTTCAGGGCTGTAACTGGCCAGTGGCAAATCGATCGCACATGACCACACTGACTTGTGGGTGTGTCATGCGTACGGGGTAGGGGAGCCTGTTGCTGGCGGATCTCTTGTACTTAGCATGGGACTGGTGCAATTCCCGATGCTAATGCTGATGTTGCTGCCACGGGTTCCAACCTGCAAGCACATAATCCCCCACATTAGCTTTAGTAGTATCCGTGGATGCCCACAGCTAAAGCCACTTTGTGTACCTTTCAGAATCAGCACCCATTATGTGGACCCTTTATTACAATAGTAATCATATGTACCCAGTTTATTAGATTTGGAATAATATGTATCCCCTTTAGTTTTTAAATGTGTCCCCATCCGTATAATAAATATAGAATAAATATATTAACCCCTTATAAATTTAGATCATACAATATAATATGTGCCACTTGTTTTTGTTTCTTTTTAATATTGCCACCTTTAGTATAATAATCACTGTACCCAGTGGTGGCTTTCTAAATGTTTTGGGTAGGGGGGCTGTTGCTACCCATGCCCGGAGTGGAGGACAAGATGAGGAGACAGCATCGGCTGCAGTCCATAGAAGACGCCTAGGGCTGATGATCGAGTGGCTTCCCACAGGAAGTACACTTCAAACTAATCACAGTCCGGCCCGGCAGTCCCTGCGGGTGACTAGCAGGTAGCACTTCCAATAGAAAGTCACTGTCAGTTACAGAGAGGCCAGTGCAGTCACAGACACAGGATGAGCTCACTGAAGTGGCGGATTTTACTGGGGGATGGGGGGATGGGGGGCTGCAGTCCAAAGGTAAATTATGCCACTGACTGTACCCCATATTTTCTGTATTGTAATGATCCCAACCCCCCCCCCCCCCCCCACACACACACACACACACTCCTTCCCAACATGTGTTGAACTATTTAATAATTGATAAGAATGTTATTTCAACACAGGTGATTCCAATCATAAATTAAGAGGGAAGTCCAGGTAGAGAGCATTTTGTCCCTCCAGGAATGGGTCATGTTGGGAGGTATGCAGAGATGCCCATGTTTCCCCGCAAATTCACAATTTGATCAACAACTTTCTCTGGCTCAAGGAATTCCAACTCTTGGTCAAAGCAACCTCCAGACTTTTAAAGTTCAGCATTGGATTTACAGACTAATGTGAGAGCCATTTTGTATCAATTGATAAATAATGATCCTTGCATGAATTTGAGAATACTTATGCCCCCTACACACTCAGCGATCCACCGCCAAGCTGCCCGATAGCGGATAAGGCCGACAGGCGACCTGGCGGCGGGGAGGGGGGGGGGGGTGACAGGGGAGTGAAGTGCATGCTAATATGGATGAGATTGTCCATATCCTGCATGTATAAGCGACCCGGCACCAACGATGAACGAGCGCGTGGTCGTGCATCGTTCATAGTTGGTGCCTGCACACTGAACGATATGAACGAGTTCTCGTTCATTAATGAATGAGAACGTTCATATCGTTAAGGGAAATTTGTAAGTGTATAGGGCCCTTTAATCAAATTATTTGTGGGATTAGTACCAGATCTGTGCACAAATCATCTTGCATTGAAAGCACAGGCCTCTTCTATCCCAGTCCTAATGCTAGATGGGTGCCTTGGGAACAGAATCTTGGAAATTAAAAAAAAACCACTCCTCTGACCTTGTTAGTGGTATCTCAATTTCATTCTAATTTCCCGCCAGGCCAGAGCAGGATGAGCACTACTTTCAAGATGAGCAGTGATACAGTTGGACTGGACCATCCTCTCTACAGCCCTAACCTAGCCCCGAGTGATTTCTATATCTTTGGACCACTGAAGAAGCACCTGGGTGGAAGGCCATTCGCAACCGACAGTGAAGTTCAGCAAGTTGTCATGTCCTGGCTTCAGGCGCTTGACACTAATTTCTTCTATGCCGGCTTGTTACATAGTTACATAGTTGTTGAGGTTGAAAAAAGACAAATGTCCATCGAGTTCAACCTGTATTATAAAATGTTATATTAATTAAATGCTGTATCCTTGGATATTTCTTTCTGCTAGGAATTTATCTAATCCATTTTTAAACTTATTGATTGAATCCACCATTACTACCTTCTCTGGCAGAGAATTCCAAATCCTTACTGCTCTTACTGTGAAGAACCCTCCGAAAACGCACAGCAGCGATCAGATCTGAATTACCCCCTATGTGTAAAAATAATCTGTACTATTGATTACAGATATATGGCCCTCATTCCGAGTTGTTCGCTCGTTGCCGAATTTTGCTATATTGCGATTAGTCGCTTACTGCGCATGCGCAATGTTCGCAGAGCGCATGCGCTTAGTTATTTTACTCAAAAGTTAGGTATTTTACTCACGGCATTACGAGGATTTTTCTTCGTTCTGGTGATCGGAGTGTGATTGACAGGAAGTGGGTGTTTCTGGGCGGAAACTGGCCGTTTTATGGGTGTGTGTGAAAAAACGCTGCCGTTTCTGGGAAAAACGCGGGAGTGGCTGGAGAAACGGGGGAGTGCCTGGGCGAATGCTGGGTGTGTTTGTGACATCAAACCAGGAACGAAACTGACTGAACTGATCGCAGTGGCAGAATAAGTGTCGAGCTACTCAGAAACTGCTAAGAAATTTATATTCGCAATTTTGCGAATCTTTCGTTCGCAATTCTGCTATGCTAAGATACACTCCCAGAGGGCGGCGGCTTAGCGTGTGCAATGCTGCTAAAAGCAGCTAGCGAGCGAACAACTCGGAATGAGGGCCTATGTTCGAGTTCAATAAATTCACTCAGTGAGAGGTCTAGTTACTTTATTTACTGAACCACGTGTGTGTGTGTGTGTGTGTGTGTGTGTGTGTGTGTGTGTGTGTGTGTGTGTGATAAAGCTAATTATTTATCTTATAACATTCACTATATATTGGTAAGAGACTCAGTACGCAATGGGCGTACGGGGTACCGTAATGGTACGCACTTAGCGTAGCAGACGCTAGGCCGTGGTCGAGACGCACAATCGGCACATTCGCTCATGGCTTACGCTGGGTATCAAGCACGCTATAGGCGGCCCGAGCACCGTAATGCTATGCTACTAGCGTAGCGGACGCTGTGTCCACGAGAGGAAAACGAGCGGCGCAGACGCTCACAGGATGACACTCAGTAAACCTTGTATGCAACACACTGAAAGGCTAAGCCTATACTGTAAACCTTGGTCTTGTAATGTTAACACAATGTAACGCTGATTAACCTCTATTATATAAAAGCTGATTGAGCGATTGAGACGCTCAGAAACCCTCTATACTAGCTAGAGAAACACAGACACCTTGCTGAGGTTCCAACACCTTTACTAACGAGGTTTAGCTATGTAAAAAGGGGAAAACAGTTAACAGCTTATACACTACAACACTAACATAAAACACCTAAACAGAATAACTGGACATAAAAATACAATAGCGTCTTAATCCTAAACAATTACAGTGAGAGAGAGAGAGAGTATGGCAAATACAGACAGAGAATAAGTTGGTTACAGAGATCTTACACACGTGGGGAATGATCGCTAGCGCAGTCCTGGAACCAGCTCTCTAGTTAGTCAATGATGAAAACCTTTGTGGAGAGAAGACTGAGCTGGCCCAGGCTGGCTGTTCTTATATACACAACATACAGTACACTACAAAGGGCCCTACAATCTCATTGTTCATTGGACACAGGAATCTGTCTTCACATTATAACGAAAGGTCATAGGTTGATTCGAACAGGTGGGCTGTGACTATTTCAAACTGCTCAGGTGGGAGGGAATCTCAGGTTTCCCGCCGCATGGATAATGAACTGCAAATACTGTAAATGTCCATAAACTTCTTATAAACATAACTATACGCAGGAGCGATTAATCTCTTTCAAACCAACACCGGAATGTTACTAATAATATACTCTTCCGTTGCATACTAAACACCACTGCTCAAAACCTGTCTGACCCTTCGTATCATGTAAAGAGGGATCTCTCTGTCCATGAACCAGTTACACTAATCATACTTACAGATATTATTAAGGGGACCATAACCTATAAAATACACTATTTAGATTAACTATGTAACGATCGAGTCACCCGCCAGACGCACACAAACTCTACCGTAAATGCGCATACCACGCGCCTGAGCGCACGACCGTGGAGGCGCCGTCACGCAACTGCGAATATGCGCACGCACAGGAGAGAATGTACACGTGCAGCGGGCAAGCGCATGGGGTTAGTACAAGGCATCATAGGTCGCTATATTTTTCGACTTTGACAGTCCACCCTTTGGCAGTCACCAATAACTGCCACTTCCTAAACAGTTCAAACAGAAAAATATATGTCATCATGTAAATACCTTTTTATGATTGGGTAAAGGGAGGAGAGGAGAAGGTGGGAAAGGAATGACCTAGTGAGACAGTAAAAGCATGTGTGTATGAAATCCATGTTTGAGGGGTCATGTATCATCGTGCCGTTCGTGTTCTAAATCAAGCTTCGAGGTATTGCGAAGTATACATTTGAATCCTTCTTATCCCGTATTAAGGGTCTGTGGATGGGCTGTCAAACTCTACCAAGCTCTTTTCGGCTTTTGGTTGCAACAAATGGGGGAGCACATTTAGTTGATGATACATGAAGGGGGGGAACATGTGAATGCTAATATGTGAGAATCACCTGTCAACTATGTGAGATACTACCTGGAGGTTGTAGAGATGAAGACAAGAAACAATCGTTATAAATGCAGTCGTAAACTATGTGAGTTTAAATAAACAGTCGCCGATTGAGGTCTTGTCTGATGTCTTGTCTTGATGTACAAGCTGTTCCAGTGTCCATAAAATTATAGTCTCTAAAGTATTGGGTTTCCCGTGGATAGTTAAAGTCACTAAAAGTATTGGGTGTCTGTGACACAGTTCATCAATGGTCTGTATAAAAGAGGTTGTCAAATTCTTCTTCTATGTGGATGTCTTTGTGCCTTGGAGGAAAACAAAGGAGAAACGGGTGAAAGAAACGGACCGTGGAATCACATTTTCATCACAACATTGTCTCTATCGTTGGGTCATAAATCAAATTAGTTGTTGTTATTACAGTGTCCTCGCTCCTCAGACTCATCACTCTGGTACTACCTTTACACTTCGTTAAAGTCCGAACGCATCTAAATATCAGACCAACCAATATGACGACTCCCAGAATACACAAGAGAAATTTCCCTACATCCATTATAATGCCTTGGGCCTATTCTCCTAAACCAGAGAACCAATTTCGTGGGTTCAACCATGACACCCAACTGGTCAGCTCATTACACACAGCAGCGAGAGTGAGATTATGTCTCCTTCGGAACTCCCACTTCAATTGCAAAATGTCATCCATCTTTTGGTCTATGACCTCGGCCGGGTCCTCAGTGCTGTTTGTAATATACGTGCAGCACTTTACTCCATATTGAGTTGCCAGGGTAACACAATACCCGCCTGTCACTGCTGTGAGATAATTGAGAATCATCCTATGCTGAACCAGCTCTGTTTTGTAGGCTTGTAACTCTCTCCCAGTATACCTGAACGTGTCGTCATACATTTCGGTGATATTGTCTATCAGTTTGCTAGCGCAGATATATATATCTATAATTTATCACTCCTCTGGCGGTACGAGTGATATCTAACGCGAGTAGGAATTGAATCCCGGTGGATTCATGGATCAGATCAGAGGCCGGATGCTCTGTCCTCTCTATCAGGTGCCGTTTAACGACGTGCTCGTAATGAGTGTGAGTATAAGGAGCTTGGGCACCGCGGTGAATGTCTTTCATTTTGATATGGGATACAGTCATTACTTCAGGCAGTACTTTTCCAATGTAACACAATCCCTCTGAGTTTGGGGCAAGCCACTTATACGCCTTTCTCCCGCATATGAAATATGCATCATCGGGGAGAACATATGGGACGGAGTATGACATAACCATGTTACAAACTTTCCATGTGAAATCTCCTAACCCTAATTCTCCCATCTGTCTAGTACACGTATCCGATTGTATGATATGTGCACAGTATTGTTAGGTTCCTGGTGCTCAGAACAAGGGAGATGTTATGAAGCGAGTCCAGAGCACCAGGACGTAATGCTGGGAAAGGGGAATGGAAAGGGAATAGCCCCTGGCGCCCTATCTCCGTTGTCTCACCCGTGCTGTCAGTACACTCTTGCGAGACTATGGTTGCTTGAGCCCATGGCAGCCGCGTTTGAAGGGCGGATTACGTCTGCCCAACTTCGATGCCCCCTCAGGTCTTAATGAGAGACAAAGAGTGAACCGAGACAGGGTGATAACAAAGGGCCCTCTGACTAAACAACAAGGCCAGGGTCTACTAACAAACCTAAAACCAAAGTATGTGCGGCTTGCCGCCAAAGGAAAAGAACAACAAAGGAAATGCTGACCACACGCCGACACAATACTTTTGTGTACCGGCGGTGACAGCATAAGCAGAACCCTCTGCAAAACACCAGTGACAGAAATAATAAGGGAATACAGCGGCCTAGGCCGACGGACGCGGCCGTGCCGCTACTCACGGAACCGGTACGAATACTGGCAAACGGACAGGAACTCCCAATGCTGCCGACACAGACTCTCAGAACTGGAGGACAGGCAGAAACCCAAACGACAGACCGGTGGACACCAAGAAGCCAGAAACTTGCACAGGCAACGGTACTGGACCTCAGGACAGGAACGCCTCACGGCAGGACACGGGATCAGACATAGGAATCCCATGCAGCTGCCTTGTTGCATGATTCCAAACTGACCAGATGCAATTAGCAGCCAGGTGAGGCTGAACACAAGGGAACAAGCTGCAATTACACAGACTCACCAGCGGCAGCAGACAAGAGTATTCTATAACAGAGCAACAGGAAATCCTGGCATGCAAGACAACTTTATAAACATAAAATAGGAATGAACCACTACCTGTGGTTCATAACAGTATCCCCTCCTTAAGGGTGAGCTCCGAGCACCCCATGACACCCACGGGGAACATAAACAGAAGTATAACATGAAATACAGAACAAAACTGCAAAACAGGAATGAGCCACAGCCGTGGCTCATAACATTACCCCCCCCCCTTGAGGAGGGGTCAAAAGACCCCAAAATTCAGACTATCCAAGACAAGAAAACAAAAAAAAACAAGTTGTAGCAACAACTTGTAACAGTGCCCTCCCCTTGATGGTGGCCACTGGACACAAGA
Organism: Pseudophryne corroboree; assembly: GCF_028390025.1. Lineage (NCBI taxonomy): Eukaryota > Metazoa > Chordata > Amphibia > Anura > Myobatrachidae > Pseudophryne > Pseudophryne corroboree. The sequence goes on from NC_086447.1 coordinate 769,129,461, forward strand.
CAAGGGAAAAAAAATCTTTTTTTTTTTTTTTTATCAAGGCAAGAGTCAAAAATTATTTCTTTTTCTTCTTCTTCTTCTTTTTACAAAGCTCTTTAGGTCTGACCAAGGTAATTCCCCAAACATTGTCTGAACTGATGGTACCACCCAGCAAGGCTGCGTTCAAATCAGAGACAGGTCTCTTACCCTTGGGAGCTGAACTTTCTGGTAAAGTACTATTATTAGAAGAAGAAGTCAAAAAAGCACATCCTGCAGTCAAAACAACTAGAGATGAGCGCCTGAAATTTTTCGGGTTTTGTGTTTTGGTTTTGGGTTCGGTTCCGCGGCCGTGTTTTGGGTTCGAACGCGTTTTGGCAAAACCTCACCGAATTTTTTTTGTCGGATTCGGGTGTGTTTTGGATTCGGGTGTTTTTTTCAAAAAACACTAAAAAACAGCTTAAATCATAGAATTTGGGGGTCATTTTGATCCCAAAGTATTATTAACCTCAAAAACCATAATTTACACTCATTTTCAGTCTATTCTGAATACCTCACACCTCACAATATTATTTTTAGTCCTAAAATTTGCACCGAGGTCGCTGTGTGAGTAAGATAAGCGACCCTAGTGGCCGACACAAACACCGGGCCCATCTAGGAGTGGCACTGCAGTGTCACGCAGGATGTCCCTTCCAAAAAACCCTCCCCAAACAGCACATGACGCAAAGAAAAAAAGAGGCGCAATGAGGTAGCTGTGTGAGTAAGATTAGCGACCCTAGTGGCCGACACAAACACCGGGCCCATCTAGGAGTGGCACTGCAGTGTCACGCAGGATGGCCCTTCCAAAAAACCCTCCCCAAACAGCACATGACGCAAAGAAAAAAAGAGGCGCAATGAGGTAGCTGTGTGAGTAAGATTAGCGACCCTAGTGGCCGACACAAACACCGGGCCCATCTAGGAGTGGCACTGCAGTGTCACGCAGGATGTCCCTTCCAAAAAACCCTCCCCAAACAGCACATGACGCAAAGAAAAAAAGAGGCGCAATGAGGTAGCTGACTGTGTGAGTAAGATTAGCGACCCTAGTGGCCGACACAAACACCGGGCCCATTTAGGAGTGGCACTGCAGTGTCACGCAGGATGTCCCTTCCAAAAAACCCTCCCCAATCAGCACATGATGCAAAGAAAAAGAAAAGAAAAAAGAGGTGCAAGATGGAATTGTCCTTGGGCCCTCCCACCCACCCTTATGTTGTATAAACAAAACAGGACATGCACACTTTAACCAACCCATCATTTCAGTGACAGGGTCTGCCACACGACTGTGACTCATATGACGGGTTGGTTTGGACCCCCCCCAAAAAAGAAGCAATTAATCTCTCCTTGCACAAACTGACTCTACAGAGGCAAGATGTCCACCTCATCATCACCCTCCAATATATCACCGTGTACATCCCCCTCCTCACAGATTATCAATTCGTCCCCACTGGAATCCACCATCTCAGCTCCCTGTGTACTTTGTGGAGGCAATTGCTGCTGGTCAATGTCTCCGCGGAGGAATTGATTATAATTCATTTTAATGAACATCATCTTCTCCACATTTTCTGGATGTAACCTCGTACGCCGATTGCTGACAAGGTGAGCGGCGGCACTAAACACTCTTTCGGAGTACACACTTGTGGGAGGGCAACTTAGGTAGAATAAAGCCAGTTTGTGCAAGGGCCTCCAAATTGCCTCTTTTTCCTGCCAGTATAAGTACGGACTGTGTGACGTGCCTACTTGGATGCGGTCACTCATATAATCCTCCACCATTCTATCAATGTTGAGAGAATCATATGCAGTGACAGTAGACGACATGTCCGTAATCGTTGTCAGGTCCTTCAGTCCGGACCAGATGTCAGCATCAGCAGTCGCTCCAGACTGCCCTGCATCACCGCCAGCGGGTGGGCTCGGAATTCTGAGCCTTTTCCTCGCACCCCCAGTTGCGGGAGAATGTGAAGGAGGAGATGTTGACAGGTCGCGTTCCGCTTGACTTGACAATTTTGTCACCAGCAGGTCTTTCAACCCCAGCAGACTTGTGTCTGCCGGAAAGAGAGATCCAAGGTAGGCTTTAAATCTAGGATCGAGCACGGTGGCCAAAATGTAGTGCTCTGATTTCAACAGATTGACCACCCGTGAATCCTTGTTAAGCGAATTAAGGGCTCCATCCACAAGTCCCACATGCCTAGCGGAATCGCTCCGTGTTAGCTCCTCCTTCAATGTCTCCAGCTTCTTCTGCAAAAGCCTGATGAGGGGAATGACCTGACTCAGGCTGGCAGTGTCTGAACTGACTTCACGTGTGGCAAGTTCAAAGGGCATCAGAACCTTGCACAACGTTGAAATCATTCTCCACTGCGCTTGAGACAGGTGCATTCCACCTACTATATCGTGCTCAATTGTATAGGCTTGAATGGCCTTTTGCTGCTCCTCCAACCTCTGAAGCATATAGAGGGTTGAATTCCACCTCGTTACCACTTCTTGCTTCAGATGATGGCAGGGCAGGTTCAGTAGTTTTTGGTGGTGCTCCAGTCTTCTGTACGTGGTGCCTGTACGCCGAAAGTGTCCCGCAATTCTTCTGGCCACCGACAGCATCTCTTGCACGCCCCTGTCGTTTTTTAAAAAATTCTGCACCACCAAATTCAAGGTATGTGCAAAACATGGGACGTGCTGGAATTTGCCCATATTTAATGCACACACAATATTGCTGGCGTTGTCCGATGCCACAAATCCACAGGAGAGTCCAATTGGGGTAAGCCATTCCGCGATGATCTTCCTCAGTTGCCGTAAGAGGTTTTCAGCTGTGTGCGTATTCTGGAAAGCGGTGATACAAAGCGTAGCCTGCCTAGGAAAGAGTTGGCGTTTGCGAGATGCTGCTACTGGTGCCGCCGCTGCTGTTCTTGCGGCGGGAGTCCATACATCTACCCAGTGGGCTGTCACAGTCATATAGTCCTGACCCTGCCCTGCTCCACTTGTCCACATGTCCGTGGTTAAGTGGACATTGGGTACAACTGCATTTTTTAGGACACTGGTGAGTCTTTTTCTGACGTCCGTGTACATTCTCGGTATCGCCTGCCTAGAGAAGTGGAACCTAGATGGTATTTGGTAACGGGGGCACACTGCCTCAATAAATTGTCTAGTTCCCTGTGAACTAACGGCGGATACCGGACGCACGTCTAACACCAACATAGTTGTCAAGGCCTCAGTTATCCGCTTTGCAGCAGGATGACTGCTGTGATATTTCATCTTCCTCGCAAAGGACTGTTGAACAGTCAATTGCTTACTGGAAGTAGTACAAGTGGGCTTACGACTTCCCCTCTGGGATGACCATCGACTCCCAGCAGCAACAACAGCAGCGCCAGCAGCAGTAGGCGTTACACACAAGGATGCATCGGAGGAATCCCAGGCAGGAGAGGAATCGTCAGAATTGCCAGTGACATGGCCTGCAGGACTATTGGCATTCCTGGGGAAGGAGGAAATTGACACTGAGGGAGTTGGTGGGGTGGTTTGCGTGAGCTTGGTTACAAGAGGAAGGGATTTACTGGTCAGTGGACTGCTTCCGCTGTCACCCAAAGTTTTTGAACTTGTCACTGACTTATTATGAATGCGCTGCAGGTGACGTATAAGGGAGGATGTTCCGAGGTGGTTAACGTCCTTACCCCTACTTATTACAGCTTGACAAAGGGAACACACGGCTTGACACCTGTTGTCCGCATTTCTGTTGAAATACCTCCACACCGAAGAGCTGATTTTTTTGGTATTTTCACCTGGCATGTCAACGGCCATATTCCTCCCACGGACAACAGGTGTCTCCCCGGGTGCCTGACTTAAACAAACCACCTCACCATCAGAATCTTCCTGGTCAATTTCCTCCCCAGCGCCAGCAACACCCATATCCTCCTCATCCTGGTGTACTTCAACACTGACATCTTCAATCTGACTATCAGGAACTGGACTGCGGGTGCTCCTTCCAGCACTTGCAGGGGGCGTGCAAATGGTGGAAGGCGCATGCTCTTCACGTCCAGTGTTGGGAAGGTCAGGCATCGCAACCGACACAATTGGACTCTCCTTGTGGATTTGGGATTTCGAAGAATGCACAGTTCTTTGCTGTGCTGCTTTTGCCAGCTTGAGTCTTTTCATTTTTCTAGCGAGAGGCTGAGTGCTTCCATCCTCATGTGAAGCTGAACCACTAGCCATGAACATAGGCCAGGGCCTCAGCCGTTCCTTGCCACTCCGTGTTGTAAATGGCATATTGGCAAGTTTACGCTTCTCCTCCGACAATTTTATTTTAGGTTTTGGAGTCCTTTTTTTTCTGATATTTGGTGTTTTGGATTTGACATGCTCTGTACTATGACATTGGGCATCGGCCTTGGCAGACGACGTTGCTGGCATTTCATCGTCTCGGCCATGACTAGTGGCAGCAGCTTCAGCACGAGGTGGAAGTGGATCTTGATCTTTCCCTAATTTTGGAACCTCAACATTTTTGTTCTCCATATTTTAATAGGCACAACTAAAAGGCACCTCAGGTAAACAATGGAGATGGATACTAGTATACAATTAGGGACTGCCTGCCGAGTGCAGACACAGAGGTAGCCACAGCCGTGAACTACCGTACTGTACTGTGTCTGCTGCTAATATAGACTGGTTGATAAAGAGATGTCTATGTAACTATGTATGTATAAAGAAGAAAGAAAAAAAAACCACGGTTAGGTGGTATACAATTATGGACAGACTGCCTGCCGAGTGCAGACACAGAGGTAGCCACAGCCGTGAACTACCATACTGTACTGTGTCTGCTGCTAATAATATAGACTGGTTGATAAAGAGATGTCGTAGTAGTATGTATGTATAAAGAAGAAAGAAAAAAAAACCACGGTTAGGTGGTATACAATTATGGACGGACTGCCTGCCGAGTGCAGACACAGAGGTAGCCACAGCCGTGAACTACCGTACTGTACTGTGTCTGCTGCTAATATAGACTGGTTGATAAAGAGATGTCTATGTAACTATGTATGTATAAAGAAGAAAGAAAAAAAAACCACGGTTAGGTGGTATACAATTATGGACGGACTGCCTGCCGAGTGCAGACACAGAGGTAGCCACAGCCGTGAACTACCGTACTGTACTGTGTCTGCTGCTAATATAGACTGGTTGATAAAGAGATGTCTATGTAACTATGTATGTATAAAGAAGAAAGAAAAAAAAACCACGGTTAGGTGGTATACAATTATGGACGGACTGCCTGCCGAGTGCAGACACAGAGGTAGCCACAGCCGTGAACTACCGTACTGTACTGTGTCTGCTGCTAATATAGACTGGTTGATAAAGAGATGTCGTAGTAGTATGTATGTATAAAGAAGAAAAAAAAACCACGGTTAGGTGGTATACAATTATGGACGGACTGCCTGCCGAGTGCAGACACAGAGGTAGCCACAGCCGTGAACTACCGTACTGTGTCTGCTGCGACTGGATGATAAATGATATAAAAAATATATATATATCACTACTGCAGCCGGACAGGTATATATTATATATTATATAATGACGGACCTGCTGGACACTGTCTGTCAGCAGAATGAGTTTTATTTTTATAGAATAAAAAAAAAAACAACACACAAGTGAAGTCACACGACGAGTGTTTAACTTTTTCAGGCAATCACAATATAAGTATACTACTAACTATACTGGTGGTCAGTGTGGTCAGGTCACTGGTCAGTCACACTGGCAGTGGCACTCCTGCAGCAAAAGTGTGCACTGTTTAATTTTAATATAATATTATGTACTCCTGGCTCCTGCTATAACCTATAACTGGCACTGCAGTGCTCCCCAGTCTCCCCCACAATTATAAGCTGTGTGAGCTGAGCAGTCAGACAGATATATAATATATATAGATGATGCAGCACACTGGGCTGAGCCTGAGCAGTGCACACAGATATGGTATGTGACTGAGTCACTGTGTGTATCGCTTTTTTCAGGCAGAGAACGGATATATTAAATAAACTGCACTGTCTGGTGGTCACTCACTAGTAAACTCTCTGCACTCTCTACACTTCTACAGTACTCCTCCTAGCTCCAGTAAATCTCTCTCTCTTATAATCTAAATGGAGAGGACGCCAGCCACGTCCTCTCCCTATCAATCTCAATGCACGTGTGAAAATGGCGGCGACGCGCGGCTCCTTATATAGAATCCGAGTCTCGCGAGAATCCGACAGCGTCATGATGACGTTCGGGCGCGCTCGGGTTAACCGAGCAAGGCGGGAGGATCCGAGTCTGCTCGGACCCGTGAAAAAAACCATGAAGTTCGGGCGGGTTCGGATTCAGAGAAACCGAACCCGCTCATCTCTAAAAACAACGGGCTGGGACTCTTGTGCCGAGTTTACAGTATTTGGTGGATTCTCAGCAGACAAGACTGGTGACTTAGAGGAACCTGAACCAATTTCTTTGGAACCGTAACAATTGCATCACAGAATGCTAGGGGATCCTGAAGAATGGGATCTTCAGCTTTCATTAGGCTGGTCGCCCACTCAGAAGGCTCTCCTCTAAAAGAATAAATCAGATAGAGCCCAATGTTTTCTGAAGTGATGCCCAGAAATGGTCTAGACAACATAATAGTGTAATAGTGTTTGAAAAGCGCCAGAAATTGGGCGAAGTCCCCATCAAAGGTTATGGATGTTGAGATATCAGAGTCAGGATCTGTTTCCTTCTCATCTGACTGACTGGAGTGCTTTGCTAGGACCTGGTCACTATTGACCTTACTCGAGGCTGAGACTCTCTGAACCCCACCCGGGGCTGAGACTTTCTGAACCCCACCCGGGGCAGTGACTTTCTGAACCCCACCCGGGGCAGTGACTTTCTGAACCCCACCCGGGGCAGTGACTTTCTGAACCCCACCCGGGGCAGTGACTTTCTGAACCCCACCCGGGGCAGTGGCCTCCGAGAACCCCGCTGGGGCAGTGGCCTCCGAGAACCCCGCTGGGGCAGTGGCTGTTAGGCGCCGGGGTCCGCTCGTCGGTGCGGCCCGGCGCCTAGCAACCAGGGACGCCGTGCGCGTACAGCCGCCGGCTCCCTGGCAACGCTAGACGCCGGGCGCACGGAGCCGCTCTGACCCTAGCAACGGGGACGCCACGTTCGGGCCGCGTTCCCCGTTGCTGGGTCTGTTCTAATTGTATCATGATGTGCTGATTGTATCATGGTGTGCTGGCCGTGCAGCATGCAAGCTGCACGGCATTAATTGTGATGACCCAGTCTGGCTCCTGATTGGGGAGCTCACACTTATAAGCACCCTTTGGACTTCTCACAGACGCCGGTGATAGCTTCCTGTTTGCCTTTGTCAGTTGCAGAGAGTTTCCAGTCCTGCTCAATCCGGTTGTTCCTGTCCTCAGTGGTCCTGTACTCGGATATTTGTCATCTATTCCTGGAGTCTGACCGAGCACCTTTAACATCCTGTGGTGTTCGTGAGTCGCGGCGCAGCCGTGTGTTGCGGCTTGTCCGCTTACTGTTTATTATTTAGTTTATTTGTGTTCTGGAGCTTTTGCGGAGGATTCCGCTCCCACAGATCCACTCTGGTATCCAGCGGTGCTGGATAGGAGTAACGGATCAGTGGATCTTTGGTTGTCCTTTTCCCTGGCGGCTAGTCCGCACATACCTTGGTTTAAGTTAGTTAGCTTGTAACCCCTGGCCTGGTTGCTTAGTCAGAGGGCCCCTTGTTATCACCCTGTCTCGGATTTCCCTTTGTCTCCCATTAAGACCTGAGGGGGCATCGGGGTTGGGCAGACATAATCCGCCCTTCGAACGCGGCTGCCATGGGCTCAAGCAACCATAGTCTCGCAGGGGATTTCTGATAACACGGGCGAGACAATGGAGTTAGGGCGCCAGGGGTTACTAGGCTCTCCTGCTCCCACAACCAGCAAATCTTCCCAGTACTCAGACCTCTGCCATTAGATCTCCTCTGGTCTGGAGTACGGGAATCATAACAGTGGCCTCCGAGAACCCCGCTGGGGCAGTGGCCTCCGAGAACCCCGCTGGGGCAGTGGCCTCCGAGAACCCCGCTGGGGCAGTGGCCTCCGAGAACCCCGCTGGGGCCAGCACCTCTTTGGTTGTCCTTTTCCCTGGCGGCTAGTCCGCACATACCTTGGTTTAAGTTAGTTAGCTTGTAACCCCTGGCCTGGTTGCTTAGTCAGAGGGCCCCTTGTTATCACCCTGTCTCGGATTTCCCTTTGTCTCCCATTAAGACCTGAGGGGGCATCGGGGTTGGGCAGACATAATCCGCCCTTCGAACGCGGCTGCCATGGGCTCAAGCAACCATAGTCTCGCAGGGGATTTCTGATAACACGGGCGAGACAACGGAGTTAGGGCGCCAGGGGTTACTAGGCTCTCCTGCTCCCACAACCAGCAAATCTTCCCAGTACTCAGACCTCTGCCATTAGATCTCCTCTGGTCTGGAGTACGGGAATCATAACATTATCACCGGCCAGACAAAAAAAAAATTAAAATTAACAGGAGTTGATTTTTTTTTACTTATTCAGTTGGGAGATTTTTGTCGGCCTCATGAATCCCACCGGTGTTGGGCCAAATCCTGGCCAGCTTCTAGTTAGTCAGATTCAAGAACTTACTCAGATGGTTCAGGATCTGTCCCTCCGGGTGAGGTCACAGGAAGATCTGTTACGGACTTCCCCGAGGGTCATTCCTGAACCAAAGATGCATCTGCCTGACCGTTTTTCTGGGGATAGAAAACAGTTTTTTAATTTTAAAGAGTCTTGTAAACTTTATTTTCGTTTAAGACCAGTCTCCTCAGGTACGGAGGCTCAGCGGGTTGGAATTATTATTTCTCTGCTTCAGGGGGATCCTCAGACCTGGGCTTTTGGTTTAAAGACAGACGATCCAGCCTTATTGTCTGTAGACGCCTTTTTAAAATTGTTAGGGCTACTGTATGACGACCCTGATAGAGAGGCGTCCGCTGAGAGTCAGTTGCGTGCTCTTAGACAGGGTAGGAATCCCGCAGAGATTTATTGTACGGAGTTTCGCCGTTGGTCGAACGACTGTGGATGGAATGACCCAGCCCTGCGCAGTCAGTTTCGCCTCGGCTTATCTGAATCTATTAAAGACAGTCTCCTTCAGTATCCCGCTCCTGAGACTCTCGATAAACTCATGGAGCTCTCTATTAAGATAGATCGTCGGCTCAGAGAGCGGAGGGCTGAAAAAGGAGCGTCTGTCGGGTCTACTCCTTGTGTTTTTTCCATCCCTGTGGACATGGAGGAGCCTATGCAGATAGGTCTCTCCAAATTGTCTCCTGAAGAAAGAACCAGGAGGCAAAATTCTGGTCTTTGTTTATACTGTGGAGGTAAGGGACATTTTGCCCGTAGTTGTCCGAACAAGTCGGGAAACTTCCTGACCAAGTGAGTTGTGAGGGGGTTCACTTTGGTCTGCAGCTTATCTCCTCAAATAATTCACTGTTAGTTCCTGCTAAAGTTTCCTTTGGCAGCCTCTGTTCCTCGGTCTCTGCTTTTGTGGACAGTGGAGCTGCAGGGAACTTTATGGATTTAACATGGGCCAAGGCCTTAGGTATTCCTCAGTTAACCTTGGGTAGGTGTGTCACCATGCATGGTTTAGATGGGAGTCCCTTGTCCAATGGGGTTATTTCTCTCTGTACACCTCCTGTTTTACTTTCGGTAGGAGCTCTACATTCTGAAAAGATTGAGTTTTTCCTTACCCATTGTCCAGCAGTTCCTGTGGTTCTGGGTCACCCTTGGCTGGCCTTTCATAATCCCATCATTGATTGGCAGTCGGGGGAGATCTTACAATGGGGTACCATCTGTAATAAAGAATGTATTACGCTTCCTATCCGAGTAGCTGCCGCCGTTCCCGCACCCATTCCTGTGGAATACCAGGATTTTGTTGATGTATTTTCCAAGGGCAATGCGGATATTCTGCCTCCCCATAGGCCTTATGATTGTGCCATTGAGCTAATTCCTGGTGCCACGTTGCCTAAAGGAAGGTTATATGCATTGTCTGGTCCTGAAACTGTGGCCATGAATGAGTATGTGAAAGAAAGCCTTGGGAAAGGATTTATCAGGCCATCCAAATCCCCTTTAAGTGCAGGTTTCTTCTTCGTAGAGAAGAAGGATGGTTCTCTCAGACCCTGCATTGATTTTAGAGCCTTGAATAAAATCTCAGTAAAGAATACTTACCCTCTGCCGCTGATCTCTGTCCTCTTTGATCAGCTACGTTCGGCTGTGATTTTTTTCTAAGATTGACCTGAGAGGAGCATATAACCTCATCAGAATCAAGTCAGGGGATGAGTGGAAAACGGCATTCAGTACTCAGTCAGGCCACTATGAGTATCTGGTCATGCCATTTGGCCTGTCTAACGCTCCGGCAGTCTTCCAGGATCTCATTAACGATGTGCTCCGTGAATTTCTTGGAAGGTTCGTTGTAGTCTACTTAGACGATATTTTGATATATTCTGATTCTGTAGAACAACATGTTACCCAGGTGCGTCAAGTTCTAAAAAAATTACGTGAAAATCACCTGTATGCCAAGCTGGAGAAGTGTGAATTTCATGTTACGGAGGTATCCTTTTTAGGGTACATTATTTCCCCTCGGGGATTCTGTATGGAACCAAAGAAGCTCCAAGCCATCCTTAGTTGGGCGCAACCCACCAACTTAAAAGCAATTAAGCGCTTTTTAGGGTTTGCGAACTACTATAGAAGATTTATTCACTCTTTCTCTGACCTAGTTGCTCCCATTGTGGCACTAACTAAGAAGGGAGCAGATCCTACCAATTGGTCACGTGAAGCTGAGTTATCTTTTCAGGCCTTGAAACAAGCCTTTGTCTCAGCCCCTGTCCTCAGACATCCCAACCCAGAATTGCCTTTCATTGTTGAGGTTGATGCCTCGGAGGTTGGAGTGGGGGCTATCCTATCTCAGAAGGATCCGGATTCCCTTGAATTACATCCTTGTGCCTTTATGTCCAGGAAATTCTCATCTGCAGAATCCAACTACGATGTTGGTAACCGGGAATTGCTGGCTATTAAATGGGCTTTCGAGGAGTGGAGACATTGGCTTGAAGGAGCGACTCATACTATTTCAGTTTTGACTGATCACAAAAATCTTCAATACATTGAATCAGCTAAGCGACTGAATGCCCGGCAGGCTCGTTGGGCTTTATTTTTTACTCGTTTCAAATTCATTATCACCTTCAGGCCAGGTTCCAAGAATACTAAGGCAGATGCCCTGTCACGCAGTTTTCTTCCAGTTCAAGACAACAGTCCTGTTACTCCCATACTGCCGTCCTCAACCATTCGGGCAGGCCTCACACAGGATGTATTTACCCAGTTAAAGCTGCTTCAACATCAAGCTCCTGGAAATACTCCTGCTGGTCGTCTTTTTGTCCCTGAGTTTTTGAGAGCAACTGTTTTGACGGAGTTTCATGATAGCAAAGTTGCCGGGCATCCGGGAATCGCTAAGACTTTGGAATTAGTCTCCCGCTCAGTATGGTGGCCTGGTCTTTCTAAAGACATTAAAGAGTTTGTTTTTTCGTGTCAGGTCTGTGCACAGCATAAAGTTCCCCGTTCTTTACCCATCGGTCAACTTATGCCCTTGAATGTTCCTCTTAGGCCATGGTCGCATATCTCCATGGATTTTGTGGTGGACCTCCCTCTGTCAGCCGGATGCCGAGTCATATGGGTGGTAGTGGACCGTTTTAGCAAAATGGCCCATTTCATTGCTCTTCCCCGATTGCCATCTGCCCAGGGATTGGCAGTCTTGTTCCTCCGCCATGTTTTCAGACTCCATGGCTTACCCACTGATATTGTTTCTGATCGGGGTCCACAATTCATTGCACAATTTTGGAAGTCTTTTTGTGCTTCATTAAAGATGAAGTTATCTTTAACGTCCGGCTATCATCCCCAATCCAATGGGCAGACTGAGCGAGTTAATCAATCTCTAAAACAATATTTGCGTTTGTACTCGGCCAAACTCCAAAATGACTGGTCGGAGTTTCTTCCATTGGCGGAGTTTGCTTATAATAATGCCTGTCATTCTTCCACCAATGTGTCTCCATTTTTTGCAGTTTTTGGTTTTCACCCCAGAGCTAATTCATTTTTTCAACATTCCTCTGTCTCCTCACTGGCCCTGACCTCTCATCTTAAACTTATTTGGAGAAAAGTGCACCTGGCTCTCAGAAAAGCGGCATTCCGGGAAAAAAGATTTTCTGACAGGCTCCGGCGGCCGTGCACTTTTAAAGTAGGAGATAAGGTGTGGTTGTCGACTCGCAACATTAAACTTCGACAAACCTCAGCCAGATTGGGTCCTAAATTTATTGGACCATTTCACATTATCAAAAAAGTCAATCCAGTTGCTTTCCGGTTACGTTTACCAAAAACTTTACGGATCGGAAATACCTTCCATTGCTCATTGCTGAAACCATATGTTTCGTCCAGTAGATTTCCTCGTAAAATATCTCAGGGGAGATCACCTATAAATGTACAGGGTCAGCAGGAGTTCTTAGTGGAGAAGGTTCTCGATTCCAAGTTGTCCCGGGGTCGGCTTTATTTTTTGGTACATTGGAGAGGTTATGGGCCAGAGGAAAGGTCTTGGGTCCTGGATGAGGATCTTCATGCCCCGAGGCTCAAAAGGGCATTTTTTCGAGAATTTCCTCAGAAACCTGGCTTTAGGGGTTCCTTGACCCCTCCTCAAGGGGGGGGTACTGTTAGGCGCCGGGGTCCGCTCGTCGGTGCGGCCCGGCGCCTAGCAACCAGGGACGCCGTGCGCGTACAGCCGCCGGCTCCCTGGCAACGCTAGACGCCGGGCGCACGGAGCCGCTCTGACCCTAGCAACGGGGACGCCACGTTCGGGCCTCGTTCCCCGTTGCTGGGTCTGTTCTAATTGTATCATGATGTGCTGATTGTATCATGGTGTGCTGGCCGTGCAGCATGCAAGCTGCACGGCATTAATTGTGATGACCCAGTCTGGCTCCTGATTGGGGAGCTCACACTTATAAGCACCCTTTGGACTTCTCACAGACGCCGGTGATAGCTTCCTGTTTGCCTTTGTCAGTTGCAGAGAGTTTCCAGTCCTGCTCAATCCGGTTGTTCCTGTCCTCAGTGGTCCTGTACTCGGATATTTGTCATCTATTCCTGGAGTCTGACCGAGCACCTTTAACATCCTGTGGTGTTCGTGAGTCGCGGCGCAGCCGTGTGTTGCGGCTTGTCCGCTTACTGTTTATTATTTAGTTTATTTGTGTTCTGGAGCTTTTGCGGAGGATTCCGCTCCCACAGATCCACTCTGGTATCCAGCGGTGCTGGATAGGAGTAACGGATCAGTGGATCTTTGGTTGTCCTTTTCCCTGGCGGCTAGTCCGCACATACCTTGGTTTAAGTTAGTTAGCTTGTAACCCCTGGCCTGGTTGCTTAGTCAGAGGGCCCCTTGTTATCACCCTGTCTCGGATTTCCCTTTGTCTCCCATTAAGACCTGAGGGGGCATCGGGGTTGGGCAGACATAATCCGCCCTTCGAACGCGGCTGCCATGGGCTCAAGCAACCATAGTCTCGCAGGGGATTTCTGATAACACGGGCGAGACAATGGAGTTAGGGCGCCAGGGGTTACTAGGCTCTCCTGCTCCCACAACCAGCAAATCTTCCCAGTACTCAGACCTCTGCCATTAGATCTCCTCTGGTCTGGAGTACGGGAATCATAACAGTGGCCTCCGAGAACCCCGCTGGGGCAGTGGCCTCCGAGAACCCCGCTGGGGCAGTGGCCTCCGAGAACCCCGCTGGGGCAGTGGCCTCCGAGAACCCCGCTGGGGCAGTGGCCTCCGAGAACCCCGCTGGGGCCAGCACCTCGGATTCTTTTACTGGGACCGGGCCGTTGGCCACCCTGACTGGGATCGGGCCATCGGCCTCCCTCTCTGAGTCGATAATTATCGAAAGTTCTCCCGGGACTATGACTTCCGGGACTTTTGTTGAAGCAATAACGTTCAGATCCTCCACTAATGCTATGCTTCTTAAGTTCTTTCCTGGGGAAGCGACTTCTAGACCCTTCTTTGGGGCTGCGACTCTCGAGACCCCACTTGGGGATATTACTTCAAAGATCCCTTCTGGGGTTTTGCTTCTCGAGTTCCCCTCAAGAACTATGGTTTTAGAGACCCTTTCTAGGGTTGCGCTTTTCAAGTCCCTACCTGGGGTAACAGCTTCTGAGACCCCTTCCGGTATGGACACCTGAACTATAATATTTGATGTCCCTCTATAAGCTAGGGCATCGGGTACCGCTCCAGCACTCTGGGCATCGGGTACCGCTCCAGCACTCTGGGCATCGGGTACCGCTCCAGCACTCTGGGCATCGGGTACCGCTCCAGCACTCTGGGCATCGGGTACCGCTCCAGCACTCTGGGCATCGGGTACCGCTCCAGCACTCTGGGCATCGGGTACCGCTCCAGCACTCTGGGCATCGGGTACCGCTCCAGGACCCTGGGCTACGGGCACCACTCCAGGACCCTGGGCTACGGGCACCACTCCAGGACCCTGGGCTACGGGCACCACTCCAGGACCCTGGGCTACAGGCAACACTCCAGGACCCTGGGCTACGGGCACCACTCCAGGACCTTGGGCATCGGGGGCACCACTCCAGGACCCTGGGCATCGGGCACCACTCCAGGAACCTGGGCATCGGGCACCACTCCAGGAACCTGGGCATCGGGCACCACTCCAGGAACCTGGGCATCGGGCACCACTCCAGGAACCTGGGCATCGGGCACCACTCCAGGAACCTGGGCATCGGGCACCACTCCAGGAACCTGGGCATCAGGCACCACTCCAGGGACTTGCAACTCCGCTTCCACAGGAACCTCAAGAGAGGAGAGAAACATTCTCTTTTGATTCCTGAATCTATAATGGGGCTCCCTTGCCCAAGGACCCCAATTATAGGACAGAGAGCTTTTTTGTGTGGGTTGTGTGACAAGTACCTCTGCCACAGTAGAGACAGGAGTAGGTCTTGTATCATGACTCAACTTGGCCAGAGGGCAAGACTCGTCACCACACTTTGGCTTGCGCAACTCACAGGTCTGCAGATAATGGCCTAAACCCCCACAATATAGGCATAAGTTTAAGTTTCTGCGACGCAGACGCTCCTCTTCTGAGAGCCTGGGCCGCAGAAAACTTTTAAACCTTTTCTCTTCAATTAAACCAGAGGATTCTCTTGTCACCATTGTCACGATCCGGGTATCTGGACGCCATTTTTTACCTATCAGATGCCTCCTAAGGCTGGCTCAGCGCTCCAGGACCGGATCCCATCTGTTATCCTGATGTGCACATTCCCGCATCCTCTCCTGTCTCTCTGGACGCAGTCACAGTAACGCCTTATACATCTGGCATGGCGTCTCCCGCGGCCTCCGCCGCCGTCCCTGAGCTTCTGCATTCAGAGTGGCGATTACGTCAGCCGCGGCCTCCGCTGTGTCCGCGTGGTCGGATGTGCATCTGTCAGCCTGGCGTCTCCTGTCTCCGGTGGCCGGCGCCGCCATTACTGTTTTCCAGACCACATGGATTACAATCCAAACTTCCCTCCAAGTGTCTGCATGGGCGCAGCCATCTTGGATTCTGTCAGCTGATCATTCCTACCAATCCGTTGTCAGTATTATTAATTTGCATAATTGCCTAGCCAATGCCTTCCTTGCTGCAGGTATAAATAGGTTGTGCCTGAGCAAGGAAGGCGTCAGTGCTTTGGTTGTCAAACCTAGTTCCAGTTTGTCTCTCTTCTGTGAATGTCTTCCAGGTTCCAGCTCCTGTCTCCAGACTTCTGCTATAGAGACCTGCACCAGCATTCCATCTGCGGTGTAGCCTGACTCCCCGATCCATTCTGGACTCACCTGTTTCCAGCTACAACATCACCTGCTTCCAGCTCAGCTTCCAGCAGTGTACAGCTTCTCTTAAAGGGCCGGTGTCCTTTTTGCAGTTTACCACTCTCCACCGGTATTATTATTTCTCCGCTCTCAAATTCTACATTTCATCTACATTGCATCGCTCTCAAGCTTTATTTATTATTTAACTGGTTCCAGCCAGTATCCACTCCGTGCCAACACCTGTCTGGTTCTAACCAGTACCCACAGCAGCATTTTATCTACAGCAGTCCAGCTTTCCCTGGAACACCAGCTGGTACGACCCTGGGCTTTCCTCATTGCTACAGTTGAGCCTGGTAAGGACTTTCCAACTTGCAGATAATAAGAACTGTCTCATACCACCAGAGCTCTGTGGCCCCTGCCACCCTGTAGTACCCAGGAACTGTATTATTATTTCTCTGCTGATTTTTATGTTACTTTTTACTGCTACTGTGATGCATGGAGTTTGTCATAAATAAATATCATTGACTTTTACTCAAGTTGTCGTGGTGTCAAAGTCAGAAAAATATCTCTATGCACACTACCATATTTGCACCTCACACAGGTCCGTGCTGCGCATGCGTACGCTCTCCCGTACGTGCGCATACTCACAGTCGCGGGCACCCGCAGGCGCATGGTATGCGTATTTACGGTAGAGTTTATGTGGTTGTAGCGTGCGACTCAATCATTACATATTTTCACTAATAATGTATTTTGTAGATCATGGTCCCTTTGATAGATTCTGAAAGTTTGGTTAATATAGAATGTTTATGAACAGAGGAATCCCTCTTTGTTTGATACGAAGGGTCAGATAGGAGTAATACAGTGGTGTTTAGTATCCATCGGAAGAATATTTAATTAGAAATATTCCGGTGTTGGTTTGAAGCAGATCAATCGCTCGTGCGAATAGTTATGGACATAAGAAGTTTATGAACATTTACTTTATTTGCACTTTATTACCCATGCGGCGGGAAACCCAGTTTCCCTCCCACCTGAGCTGTTGGAAATAGTCACAGCCCACCTGTATGAATCAACCTATGACCTTTTGTTATAATGCGAAGCCGAATTCCTGTGTCCAATGAACAATGAGATTGTAGGGACCATTGAATTGTATTGCGTGTGGGGCATAAATAGCAGGCCGACCATATCCAACTTCACTCTCTTCAACGGTTCTCATTGCTGATAATCGGGAGCTGGATATCGAGGCGCATGCGATCGTTCCCCTTGTGCGTAAGTTCTCTCCGTAATCATATTGTCTTACTGTGAGCCATTTCTCTCTCTCCCTCTCTTCTCTTTCTCTCGTATTTTTCCTTGATTAGACTTGAATTGTATTGTATTGTATTTCCCGTGTAGTTATCTGGTTAGTTGGTTTATGTTATATTGTAGTGTATGCTTTGTACTGTGATTCCTTTTGCGAGTATAATAGTTATAATACATATAATAGGTTTTGGACCCTAAGCCCAGGTATCTGTGTATTCTTTATAAGGGTTAAGTATTCTCTGAGCGTCGGTGACGCTCAAGCAGCTTTGTAGTTAATCAGGTTACACCAGGTTGCACTTACACTCTGTCTCTACACTAAGGTATACTGCGTATCTCACTGTTAAAGGTATAGATATAAAGGTTTAACGTTGTGAGCGTCTGCATCGCTGGTGATCTCCTCGTGGTCCCGAGCGCTGCTACGCTATAGCGAATCATTACGA
Organism: Pseudophryne corroboree; assembly: GCF_028390025.1. Taxonomy (NCBI): domain Eukaryota; kingdom Metazoa; phylum Chordata; class Amphibia; order Anura; family Myobatrachidae; genus Pseudophryne; species Pseudophryne corroboree. The sequence goes on from NC_086447.1 coordinate 769,147,031, forward strand.
TAAGTCAACAGCCAAGTCTGCCTGCCTGCGATCACTTGGCCGTGAGTGAACGTGACGCCTGAGCGTCTCGATCACGGCTAAGCGATCGATACGCAACTTGCGTACCCTTACGGTACTTCTTACGTAGATAGCGTACAGTGTTCTTAGACCTCATAAAGGGTTATATACACGATAAATATTTAGCTTTATCAATTGGCGGCTCGTCCTGTCCTTCACATATCTGCACTAGGTAGATCAGCAGACATTATCCCTCAGCAAAGGGCGGGAGGTTGTCTCATAGTGCTGACGGGATAAGCGTCTGCTTCGCTTAGATAAAAGAGTGCTGAAGGAATCCGGGAACCGGAGGTAAGAACAAAACGCTAGTGTCTTTTAAAACTGTATTTTTCTGTCTTGCGTACACACGCACGCACACATATATATCTGCATTTCTTTTTCTTTTTCATTTTCGTATATCACTCTCCTGTCTGCCAGTTTTATAGTTGAAAAAAAAGTGCTAAAAAAAGATTTGCCGTTATTTCATAGTTTAAGAGTAAAGGTAATATAGTTAAAAGATAGACAAACACACAGTTTTGCCTGGGAGATAAGGCGAAGTCAGTGTGTTGTGTGGTAGATGACCAGGGATCATCTACATTGATAAAAATATAAATTGTGTTACGGTGGATCTTTGCTTTGCGTACACGTGTCCCTAACAAAAGACTTGTGTACGCAATCCAAAGGCAGACGCACGCAGCGTACATTACGCAACGGAGCGTCCGGTTACGCCCACGTAGCTCAAGTCACGATAAGTTGATTTTTAACGCAACGCGGTAAGTAACGCAAAGCGGTAAATAGCGCCACAGGCGATAAATAACGCAAGTCTATTTTTGGAAATCCAAAATTTAAATTAACAGATCCTGCTCCTAATTGGTAACACAGCTGGGCTAAAGAAAAATTTCTGCGCAGAAATAGAAATAGAAGCAAAAGTGTACATGTGATGAGTGAGTGTTTTTGTATCACATAAGTTTATATAACTTAAAGGTTGAACCACAAGAAAAGTCGAGTACTCGTGAGGTACACGCGTGTAAGTGACGTGCACGGTGGCTAGGGAGGCATCCTTGGTTAAACATAATATTTGAGCATTAGAGTATAGCGGACCAGTATAGAACAAGACCAGGAGGTCAGACCAGGAGGTCGTACAGAACAAGACCAGGAGGTCATAGTAGACCAGCAGGTCCAGGTACAGTAAACAGGGAAGTCCGCTATACAGTTCAGAGGCACAACACCAAGAGAAGGGTTGGTGCAAGACCCATATAGGCCGTACAAGCTCTGGCTGAAGGAATTCGCAGTCGTAAGTTTCGATTCCATTGGTCTTTCCGTACACAAGCTTAGTTGTTTGTGTACTGAACGACTGGACCGCACGTAATTGTGTACAGTAGTTAGTAATCTGACCTAGTACCATTAGAGTAAAGGGGTCACAAACGCTATTTGTACATTCTGACGTGATTTGTGTAATTTTTTATTTTTCAAGAAGGGAAGTTCGCTGGTCACTCAGGAACTATCTGACAAACCTCACCTTTACTGGAAAGAGTAAGTGTTCTGCGGATAACCCTCGCATGTTCCAGTAAACAACGGTTTTTATAGGTGCCCTGGGTCGAGTGCGCCAGCACCATATCGGTGTGATCAGGTCGCATTGGTCGGCGTGGGCGAGTGAGTGGGGTACTCGGTAAACCGCCACCGTCAGCCTATTGTGAACAATCTGGTTTTCTGTAAGGGTTCGCTGAAGACCTTGATATAGAGATCAGAGGTAGAGCAAGCAACGCCTGCAGAGTTATGGGGGCCAGTTGTTCAGGTAGGGGGCGATCAACCTCGGTTCGGGTTGATTCAGTGGTCCGACCAATTGGGTCGGCCAGGTATATCATGTGTGAGAAATATGGAAGTCACACAGAGGTTTTATGTGATGAATGGGAGAGAATGACGGTACAAGACCGGGAGAAATTCCCAAGAATAGGTAGCTTCAGCCCAGAGGTGTTACAAAATTTAAGGAGGAGGATATGTCTCATAAAATCAACAAAGAGACGAGTTCAGCATTATGATTATTTACAGTTGTGGCAACAGGAAGGTGAGATACAGAGAGGTTTGGCTCAGGCGGCGGGATCTGGCTCTAACAGAAAACTGATTGCCACGGCCCCGCCGCCACCATATATATCAGGAGAGAAGTTGATTACGGAGAAAGACGCACTAAGGTGTAACACAAAATCACTTAGTAACTGTGTAAATGTTAATGATAATGTTAACCCATTAACCCATGCAAGTATTAACCCGTGCAAGTTGTACCCTGTTTTGAACTTTCCTCAGGAGTGTGATCAAGAGGACGAAGCGACAACGATTTCAGCGCTCTCTCTAGCAGCCACCATAGCAGAGACCACAGTAGGCACAGCAACACCCACGAGATTAGTAAAGGCCCCTAGCGGAGGGATAGGTGAGGTCGTATCAACTGGTAAGTACGGCACCATGCATTATGCTGAGACTATTTCACCACAAGCTGTAGAATCTACACAGAATGAGGTTGTTAGAATTACTCCTGTTAGGGTAATAGCAGTTCCCAATGGGAAAACAGATGTATCAGGAGCCACTCCCATAAGGAACATTGCCATGTACAGCCCATTTTCCCGAATGGAATTAAGGACCATAGTGTCTGAATTCCCTGACCCTAGAAAAGATTTAGTTGCCAGCCAAAAATACATCACAGACTTAGGAAACACTTTAGAGCCCAATAATAAAGATTGGCAGATATTGCTAAAAGCTTGTTTACCCTCCAATGTCGACTCAGCTCAATTTTTTGCTGATTGTGGACTAGATCTGGATGTACCTCTTACAGATGTGTACAACAAAGATAACGTAAGAAGGATAAACTTACAGTTAAAGGAGCATTTCCCAGCAGTTGTTAAATGGAACAAAATATTTTCCATTAAACAAAAAGAGTCAGAAACAGCTGCAGAATATTTCCACCGGGCACTATTAGAAATGGCAAAGTACACTGGTATAGAGGACATTAGGACAAATCCAAACCATCGAGAAGTAGCAGTATCTGTACTAATGGATGGTTTGAAGGAAACATTAAAGGCAAGGGTACAGACCACGCAACCATGTTGGCGAGGTCTGTCAGTGTCCACTTTGAGAGAGGCTGCTATTGATCACGACCGAAACATCACCAGACACAGGGAGTCGCAGAGTGATAAGCTAATGTCAGTAAGTATACAGGCTCTGACCACAAAGCAGCCTGCGTATGTACCATCCAACCCTGTGGGTAAGTCAACTATGATAACATGTTATTCTTGTCAAAGACAGGGGCACTATGCACGAGACTGTAGAGCGAAAAACTCGCAAAGATCATACCAACCCCCTAGACAACGACACGACACACGACATTGGGAGCAAGGTCCGCAGAAACGGAGTTATGAGCCACATACAGGGGAAACAAAAAGATATCCCCCAAACAGAGACTGGCATGCCTCTGGTAGTTCCCAACTATCTCCCTCACAAATAGTTGCTGCCAGCGGGATTCAGGGAGGTCACCATACCCAATAGGGGTGTGGCCATACCTGTAATCTGCAGCCAGTGAAATTGATTGCCAACCTTGAAAGTGAACCCGAGGTCGCAATTAATGTAGCTGGTAAAACTTTGAACTTTCTTGTAGACACAGGGGCGGCCAAGTCAGTGATAAATTCGACAGTGGGCATGAGGACCACTGGTAGGACAATTCCAGCCATGGGAGTAACAGGAGTAGTCCAGCACTACCCTGTTAGCAAACCAGCCGAGATTACAATAGGGCCTTTGCATACCAAGCATTCCTTTTTGCTGGCTGCATCGGCACCAACCAATCTCCTGGGAAGAGACTTACTGTGTAAAATGGGGTGCGTCATTTAATGTACTCCTGAAGGTGTATTCTTGGACATACCTGAGAAACACGCTCAGGAAGTGCGAGACATGTTAGACTCCCCATCAAAATTAATGTCACATACCATTATGACAAATAGGAATCCATCCCAAGTAGAAGAGATGACATCTCAGATACCAGAGTCACTTTGGACAAAAGACGGACAGGACACTGGATTAATGGCAAACGTAGCTCCAGTAGTTGTACAAGTAAAAGATGGTAGGATAGCTCCAAAAATCCCACAGTATCCTCTGAAGCCAGAGGTGGAGTTAGGAGTTTACCCAGTAATAGAGCGCTTGCTACAACAGGGCATTCTGGTAAGAACGTCCAGCACTGCCAATAGTCCCATCTTCCCTGTTAAGAAGAGTGGGGGGAGGGGTTACAGGCTAGTGCAGGATCTAAGGGGGATTAACAAAATAGTTGAGAGTCAGTTCCCCGTAGTGCCAAATCCAGCTGTCATCCTAATGCAAATCCCTCCCACTGCCAAATTTTTCACTGTTATTGACCTCTGCTCCGCTTTCTTTTCGGTACCTCTGCACCCTGACAGCCAATATTTGTTTGCATTCACATACAGAGGAGTCCAATACACGTGGACTCGATTGCCCCAAGGTTTCATAGATAGTCCAAGTATATTTTCTCAGGCTTTGCATGATTGTTTACAGTCTTTCCAACCAGAGAGTGGATCAGTATTGATACAGTATGTGGACGATTTATTACTGTGTTCAGATTCACTGGAAGCATCTCTGAAGGATACGAAACAGCTCCTGTTTCATCTTTCAGACACCGGACACAAGGTGTCCAAAGACAAGTTGCAATTATGCCAAACTAAGGTAAAATATTTGGGACACTGTCTAACACAAGGACTGAGACACCTGACCGCTGATAGAATCCAAGCAATTAGAGACATGACCCTGCCACAAACCCAGCAACAGATCAGAACGTTTTTAGGAATGTGTGGGTATTGCCGTAATTGGATCCCAGGGTTTTCCATTTTAGCGTTACCTTTGCAGGAAATGGTCTCCTCGAACAAACCTGATAGGATTTCGCATACAGACGAGTCCGAAACAGCATTTGAGAGACTCAAACAGTGCCTAACGCAGGCACCAGCACTAGGTATGCCAGACTATGGGAAACCCTTTGAACTATACGGAACAGAAAGTGCTGGTTGCGCGGCAGGCGTACTAACCCAAAAACACGGTGATGCCAGCAGGCCAGTTGCATACTACAGCGCTCAGCTAGATACGGTAGCGCGATCCCTCCCCACATGCTTGCGAAGCGTTGCTGCGATAGCATTGCTAGTGACAAAAAGCGAAGATGTCGTGCTAGGCCACAACCTCACAATCCATACGCCACATGCGGTATCAGCCTTATTGAATTCTGCCCAAACCAGACACGTCTCATCAGCAAGGTTTACAAGATGGGAATTAGCACTAATGGCCCCCGTAAACATCACCATAAGGAGATGCAGTGCATTAAATCCTGCAACATATCTCCCAGGTGTGCCTGGTCAGGCACAAAGGGTGGAAGGTGAGAGTGCTGGGGAAGGAGGATTTAATACAAAGGAAGATACACATGATTGTATGGAATATTTGACCCAAAATTTTACCGCAAGGCCTGACATCAGTGACAACCCACTGGAAGATGCAGAACTCACGTTCTACACGGACGGTAGTTGTCACAGACAGTCAGACTCGGGAGACTTGTGTACTGGATACGCAGTCGTAGATGACCAAGACACCATAGAAGCGGAACCGCTAGGCCCACCTCACTCAGCCCAGGTTGCTGAACTGGTCGCCCTAACCAGAGCATGTGAATTGGCTAAGGGTAAGTCAGCCAATATCTACACCGATTCTAGATACGCATTCGGGGTAGTCCATGATTTCGGAGCCCTATGGCGCCTCAGAAATTTCATGACGGCAGCTGGTACACCGGTAGCGCATGCAGCTCACATAAAAAGGCTTCTAACAGCGATACAGGAACCCGACAGAGTGGCTGTTATCAAATGTAAAGCACACACATATAGCCAAGACCCGGTATCACTTGGTAACAGCCGAGCAGACGAAGCTGCTAAGTTAGCAGCTGCTACCCCCATACAGACAGACACCACACAACTGATGGTATTCAATACCATCAACACACAGAAGTTGTGTAAAATGCAAAATTTGTGTTCCACACAGGAAAAGGCAGTCTGGAAGGCAAAGGGATGTGGCCAAGAGTCCTCAGGACTCTGGACGGATGGACATGGTAAACCAGTGGCCCCCAGAGCATATCTTCCATGTCTGGCTGAAGCAGCTCACGGGCTGACTCATCTAGGCAAGGAGGGAATGTGCAAATTGGTAAGAGCCTATTGGTGCGCCCCAGGATTCTCCTCTCATGCGAGTAAAAGAGCAATGTCATGCCTTACCTGTCTGAGAAAGAATATTGGAAAGGCAATACCTACAGAACCATCCCATATCCCACCTGCCGGCGGCCCTTTCCAGGTAATACAAATTGACTTCATTCAATTACCCCCTTGTCGGAATTTGAAATATGTACTTGTTTGTATAGATGTTTTCTCGAATTGGGTCGAAGCATTTCCTGCAGCTACAAATACCGCTATGTTTACAGCTAAGAAAATTGTGCAGGAATTTGTATGTAGATATGGTATCCCTAGAATAATCGAAAGTGATAGGGGTACCCATTTTACAGGTGATGTCTTTCAAGGAATGTGTAAGTTGATGGGAATTGATAGCAAGCTGCACACTCCGTACCGTCCACAGGCGAGTGCGAAGGTCGAAAGAGTGAACAGCACTATTAAAAATAAATTGAGTAAAGTGATGGCAGAGACAGGATTGACATGGCCAGAAGCTTTACCCATTGTATTGTACAGTATCAGAACCACTCCCAGGTCCCCTCTTAATCTGTCCCCCTTTGAAATCTTATTTGGTCGACAACCGCATGTCATGATTAACCCTCAGGATGATTTGAAATGTAACAATGAAGTAACTGTAAAGTACTTGATTAACATGAGTAAACAGTTAAGGAATCAAAATGATAATCTAAAGTTGGTGATTCCTGATCTACCTGATAGTAATTGTCATGACATTGAACCTGGGGATTATGTAATGATACGAAATTTTCTACGCTCAGGTTGCCTTATTGACAGATGGGAAGGACCATACCAGGTCTTATTGACTAGCACTACAGCATTGAAGGTTGCTGAGAGAGAGACTTGGGTCCATTCATCCCACTGCAAGAAGGTTGCTGATCCAGAGAAGTCCCGTGATAAGGAACAGACGGTAGAGGTTGTATCACTGGAGTGTCTGTTCCAGGAGGACTGAGGCGGCACCTGAGCCTTGAAGACCGAGAGCTGTTGTCGACTCCCCACTCCCTTTTATTGTTTTTTTTCCACTTCCCATCCCCTCTCCCTCAAATGTATTTTTCCTCCTTCTCATTCTTCTTCGTCTCCTCCTCAAAGATGGACTTGCCCCAAGAGACTGTGATCCGGATTTTCCTGTTGACCATGATGTTGACCAGAGCAGTCTGTTCCGGCGAGAGTACCATGGAGGTCGATAGAGGTTCTGGAATGAGTTCTGATGATAAAGATGGAGGCGTAGTTTTCCAAGATCAACCTAACCAACAAGCAAAGGCGAGTATCAGAAAACGATCCGATAGCATTGACCATAGAAGAAATTGTGACGGATTGTTAGCTGAAGAAAACTGTATCTGTAGGCTCTGTAACAATGTCATTGAAGATGGGTGCATTAAGAAATGCCAATCCAGTTTTAATATCCATATGGACCGGCATCCATTGAGTGATTATCACTCCTTAGTGGGTAATGTATTAAACAAAACAGATTGTTGGGTATGCTCTCAAGTACCTCAGGGTCATAGCAAATCAGGGCTAGTACCATTTCCTTTAACGATAGGGGAGGTACTTGAGTTAAATGGTGGGAGACCGGTGGACCTGAGGTTTAATATCTCCAGCCCTCCTAGTTTGAAGCTCCACCAATACCACGTGGATAGGTCCCTATTATGTTTTAACATCTCCAATTCCAGAAAGCCGGGAAATTGGGAAGTATCATGGAGTAACCACACCATGACCTTTTCACATAGAGCAGATAGAATGCCTACAGATACAGAGCTTGTACGCCACATAGCCAGTAGAGGAAAATCTTTCCGGTATAGATACACCTTAGGAAATAGGATTACTAGAGTTGGAGAAGTATCACCAGGATACTGTGCACATATCGTACAACCTGATACGTGCATTAAGCAGATGGAAGAATTAGGGCTAGGAGATTTCACATGGAAGGTGTGTAATATGGTCATGTCCTTCTCCGTCCCATATGTTCTCCCCGATGATGCATATTTCATATGCGGGAGAAAGGCGTACAAGTGGCTTGCCCCAAACTCTGAAGGATTGTGTTATATTGGAAGAGTATTGCCTGAAGTAATGACTGTAACACATGATAAAATGAAAGACATACACCGTGGTGCCCAAGCTCCTTATACTCACACTCATTACGAGCACCTCGTTAAAAGACAACTGTCAGAAAGGTTAGAGCATCCGGCCTCTGATCTGATCCATGAATCCACCGGGATTCAGGTTCTGGTGGCGTTAGATTTCACTCGCACCGCTCGAGGAGTGATGAATTATAGATACATTTCCGCACTCGCCAATTTGTTAGATAATATCACTGAAATGTATGATGACACGTTTAGATATACTGGAAGAGAACTTCAGGCTTATAAAACAGAACTGGTACAGCATAGAATGGTTCTTAATTACCTCACAGCAGTGACAGGCGGATATTGTGTTACATTGGCAACACAGTACGGCGTGAAGTGTTGCACGTATATCACGAATAGCACCGAGGATCCGGTAGAGGTCATAGACCAAAAGATGGACGATATTCTCCAATTAAAGTGGGAATTTCGTCGAAAACACAATCTCACTCTTGCTGCTGTAGGTAATGAGCTGACTGGTTGGGTGTCATGGTTGAACCCGCGAAATTGGTTCTCCGGTTTGGGAGACTGGGCTCAAGGAGTCATAATGGATGTTGGGAAGTTTCTACTATGTATCTTAGGTGTCGTTATATCGATTGGATTGATATTTAGATGCGGGCAGACTTTAATGAGGTGCAAACAAAGTACCAGAGTGATGAGTTTGAGGAGTGAGGAAACTGTAATTAACCTGGATTTGATTTATGACCCAATGATAGAAACAATAATGTGATGAAAATGCGATTTCTACGGTCCGTTTCTTTCACCTGTTTTTCTGTTTTTTCTCCAAGATAACAAGACCCCCTTGGACGAGGAAGTTGATGAGACGCTATACAGACAACGGATGGACCAAAGAAGGAGTTTTGACCACTTGAGATATGGACATTTGATGAACTTTGCCATGGATCCCCAGTTTCCCTAGAATTCTTAAAATTACGCTAGCCCAACATTTTTTTGTAAATCTAATGGCATTGACAAAGCTTATTGCTCACGCCTAATGAGCAAAACAGCGCAAAGAAGACGACTTTCAACTGATACCGAACAAAACTTCAACCGACAGATGTACATTAACCTGACATAGAATACCACCGCATTTACCGTAATTATGTCTTTTCTTCATTTCTACAACCCTCAGGTAATGACACACATAGTATAGGGAATACAGGCACAGATATCAGCAATCACATTTTCCCCCATTCATGTATCATCAACTAAAATGTGCTCCCCATTTTGTTCAAAATCCGAAAAGAGCTCGGTAAAGTTTGACAGCCCATCCACAGACCTGTACCACGGGATAAGAAGGAATTCAAATGTATACTTCGCAATACCTCGAAGCTTGATTTACAACACGTACGGCACGATGATACATGACCCCCCAAACATGGACTCATACACACATGCTTCTGCTATCTCACTAGGTCATACCCTCTTCCCACCTACTCCTCTCTCCTCCCTTACCCAACCATGGAAATGAATTAACCCCTGACATATATATTTTTCTCCTTTTGAAATGTTTTCAGGAAGTGGCAGTTATTATTGACTGCCAAAGGGTGGACTGTCAAAGTCAGAAAAATATCTCTATGCACACTACCATATTTGCACCTCACACAGGTCCGTGCTGCGCATGCGTACGCTCTCCCGTACGTGCGCATACTCACAGTCGCGGGCACCCGCAGGTGCATGGTATGCGTATTTACGGTAGAGTTTATGTGGTTGTAGCGTGCGACTCAATCATTACATATTTTCACTAATAATGTATTTTGTAGATCATGGTCCCTTTGATAGATTCTGAAAGTTTGGTTAATATAGAATGTTTATGAACAGAGGAATCCCTCTTTGTTTGATACGAAGGGTCAGATAGGAGTAATACAGTGGTGTTTAGTATCCATCGGAAGAATATTTAATTAGAAATATTCCGGTGTTGGTTTGAAGCAGATCAATCGCTCGTGCGAATAGTTATGGACATAAGAAGTTTATGAACATTTACTTTATTTGCACTTTATTACCCATGCGGCGGGAAACCCAGTTTCCCTCCCACCTGAGCAGTTGGAAATAGTCACAGCCCACCTGTATGAATCAACCTATGACCTTTTGTTATAATGCGAAGCCGAATTCCTGTGTCCAATGAACAATGAGATTGTAGGGACCATTGAATTGTATTGTGTGTGGGGCATAAATAGCAGGCCGACCATATCCAACTTCACTCTCTTCAACGGTTCTCATTGCTGATAATCGGGAGCTGGATATCGAGGCGCATGCGATCGTTCCCCTTGTGCGTAAGTTCTCTCCGTAATCATATTGTCTTACTGTGAGCCATTTCTCTCTCTCCCTCTCTTCTCTTTCTCTCGTATTTTTCCTTGATTAGACTTGAATTGTATTGTATTGTATTTCCCGTGTAGTTATCTGGTTAGTTGGTTTATGTTATATTGTAGTGTATGCTTTGTACTGTGATTCCTTTTGCGAGTATAATAGTTATAATACATATAATAGGTTTCGGACCCTAAGCCCAGGTATCTGTGTATTCTTTATAAGGGTTAAGTATTCTCTGAGCGTCGGTGACGCTCAAGCAGCTTTGTAGTTAATCAGGTTACACCAGGTTGCACTTACACTCTGTCTCTACACTAAGGTATACTGCGTATCTCACTGTTAAAGGTATAGATATAAAGGTTTAACGTTGTGAGCGTCTGCATCGCTGGTGATCTCCTCGTGGTCCCGAGCGCTGCTACGCTATAGCGAATCATTACGATAAGTCAACAGCCAAGTCTGCCTGCCTGCGATCACTTGGCCGTGAGTGAACGTGACGCCTGAGCGTCTCGATCACGGCTAAGCGATCGATACGCAACTTGCGTACCCTTACGGTACTTCTTACGTAGATAGCGTACAGTGTTCTTAGACCTCATAAAGGGTTATATACACGATAAATATTTAGCTTTATCAGTGGTCACGCCTTCGGGCATTTTCTCTTCATGTTACTTACATGTCCAGGGGTCTGATACAACCTCCCAGGTTCCGGTACATCTCAGCCCCTACAACTGAGGCTGCCTTCCGTCAGCTCAGGCCCTCAGTTGTGACAACCATACTGTGAACAAGAGTCTCTTTAGAGATAGATGTACTCTCAACGACTTCTGGCAAGATGAGCAAGATTTTAGTCAGTAGGTTTTGCAGTTGCTTTAGGGATTGCTGCAAAACTTCTAGTCGCTCTGATCTCAAAGCACTGAATACAGAGTTCAGGGCTGCGAGAGATGCCTGCAGGACTTGCATAGTAGACATAGGAGGATTTAAAACTAGACAGGACAAGACAAGGCAAGGCAAGACAAGGCAAGACAAGGCAAGACTAAATTTTGCTAAACAAAACAAGACTTTTTTTTTTTTTTTTAAAACACCGGACTGAATTCTAAACACCGGACTGGATTCTAAACACCGGACTGGATTCTAAACACTGGACTGGATTCTAAACACCGGATTCTAGACAAGACTGGATTCTAAACACTGGACCGGATTCTAGACAAGACTGGATTCTAAACACTGGACTGGATTCTAAACACCGGATTCTAGACAAGACTGGATTCTAACACTGGACTGGATTCTAACACCGGACTGGATTCTAACACCGGACTGGATTCTAACACACTGAAATCTAGACAGGACTGGATTCTAGACTAGACACTGAACTGGGCCAAAAAAGAAAAAAAAAGTTTTATTTCTTTTTTGTGGTATGGCTGGTGATAATGTTAGGTTCCTGGTGCTCAGAACAAGGGAGATGTTATGAAGCGAGTCCAGAGCACCAGGACGTAATGCTGGGAAAGCGGAATGGAAAGGGAATAGCCCCTGGCGCCCTATCTCCGTTGTCTCACCCGTGCTGTCAGTACACTCTTGCGAGACTATGGTTGCTTGAGCCCATGGCAGCCGCGTTTGAAGGGCGGATTACGTCTGCCCAACTTCGATGCCCCCTCAGGTCTTAATGAGAGACAAAGAGTGAACCGAGACAGGGTGATAACAAGGGGCCCTCTGACTAAACAACAAGGCCAGGGGCTACTAACAAACCTAAAACCAAAGTATGTGCGGCTTGCCGCCAAAGGAAAAGAACAACAAAGGAAATGCTGACCACACGCCGACACAATACTTTTGTGTACCGGCGGTGACAGCATAAGCAGAACCCTCTGCAAAACACCAGTGACAGAAATAATAAGGGAATACAGCGGCCTAGGCCGACGGACGCGGCCGTGCCGCTACTCACGGAACCGGTACGAATACTGGCAAACGGACAGGAACTCCCAATGCTGCCGACACAGACTCTCAGAACTGGAGGACAGGCAGAAACCCAAACGACAGACCGGTGGACACCAAGAAGCCAGAAACTTGCACAGGCAACGGTACTGGACCTCAGGACAGGAACGCCTCACGGCAGGACACGGGATCAGACATAGGAATCGACACAGGGACTGACACAGGAATCGACACAGGAAGCTCAGGAACTAGCAGGAACCAAGCTCAGAACTCAAGCAGACTGAAAACCCAGAAATATCACCAGCATCTGTGAATTGCAAACAGCCAGCATATAACAGAGAGGCCTAATTAATAATCCCATGCAGCTGCCTTGTTGCATGATTCCAAACTGACCAGATGCAATTAGCAGCCAGGTGAGGCTGAACACAAGGGAACAAGCTGCAATTACACAGACTCACCAGCGGCAGCAGACAAGAGTATTCTAAAACAGAGCAACAAGAAATCCTGGCATGCAAGACAACTTTATAAACATAAAATAGGAATGAACCACTACCTGTGGTTCATAACAAGTATCCTGGTGATACTTCTCCAACTCGCATGGTCCTACTTCCTAGAGTGTATCTATACCGGGATAATATTCCACTGTCGGCTATCTGGCGTATAAGTTCTGTGTCTATGGGCATTCTATCGGCTCTATATGAAAATGTCATGGTTTGATTACTCCATGACACTTCCCAATTTCCCGGCTTTCGGGGATTGGAAATGTTAAAGCATACTAAGGACTTATCCACATGATATTGGTGGAGCTTCAAACTAGGAGGACTAGAGATATTAAACCTCTTGTCCACCGGCCTCCCACCACTTAACTCAAGTACCTCTCCTACAGTTAAAGGGAATGGTACTAGTCCTGATTTGCTATGACCTTGAGGTACTTGAGAGCATACCCAACATTCTGTCTGATTTAACACTTTACCCACTAAGGAGTGATAATCACTCAATGGATGCCGGTCCATGTGGATATTAAAACTGGATTGACATTTCTTGATGCACCCATCCTCAACTATATTGTCACAATGCCTACAGATGCAGTTTTCTTCAGCTAACAATTATTCACAATTCCTTCTATTGTCAATGCTACCAGATCGCTTTCTGATACTCGCCTTTACTTGGTGATTATGTTGCTCTTGGAAATTTACGCCTCCATCCTGGTTATCAGATTCCATTCTAGATCCTTTCTCGACCTCACTGGTACTCTCACCGAAACAGACTGCTCTGGTCAACATCATGGTCAACAGGAAAATCCGGATCACAGTCTCTTGGGGCAAGTCCATCTTACAGGAGGAGCAGGAGAAATTTGTAATGGGGGTACAAAAAATAATTTGAGGGGAAAGAAAAATGTTACAATGCTTTTGTCCTCTAGTCTTGTTGTTCTTCTTGCTCTGTTGTCATCTCAAAGGTGCTGTCTCTCAGTCTTCCAAACGAACATTCCGGTGATGCAATATTCCTTCCAAATCAGCGATCTTTCTGTAAGGAGCAAAAATCTTGCATTACCATTTGTCTAACTGAAGTGTGACATACCATCTGTAAAGCATGAGAACATGAGAGAGAAGAGAAAAAAAAACAAACGAGAGAGAGAACAATTCATATAGAGATGAGCGGGTTCGGTTTCTCTGAATCCGAACCCGCCAGAACTTCATGTTTTTTTTCACGGGTCCGAGCGACTCGGATCTTCCCGCCTTGCTCGGTTAACCCGAGCGCGCCCGAACGTCATCATGACGCTGTCGGATTCTCGCGAGGCTCGGATTCTATCGCGAGACTCGGATTCTATATAAGGAGCCGCGCGTCGCCGCCATTTTTCACACGTGCATTGAGATTGATAGGGAGAGGACGTGGCTGGCGTCCTCTCCGTTTAGAATAGATTAGAGAGACACTTGATTTACTAATTTTGGGGAGCATTAGGAGTACTCAGTACAGTGCAGAGTTTTGCTGATAGTGACCACCAGTTTTATTTATAATCCGTTCTCTGCCTGAAAAAAGCGATACACAGCACACAGTGACTCAGTCACATACCATATCTGTGTGCACTGCTCAGGCTCAGGCCAGTGTGCTGCATCATCTATTATCTATATATAATATTATATATATCTGTCTGACTGCTCAGCTCACACAGCTTATAATTGTGGGGGAGACTGGGGAGCACTACTGCAGTGCCAGTTATAGGTTATAGCAGGAGCCAGGAGTACATAATATATTATATAGTGAGTGACCACCAGACACACAGTGCAGTTTATTTAATATATCCGTTCTCTGCCTGAAAAAAGCGATACACACAGTGACTCAGTCAGTCACATACCATATCTGTGTGCACTGCTCAGGCTCAGGCCAGTGTGCTGCATCATCTATATATATTATATATCTGTCTGACTGCTCAGCTCACACAGCTTATAATTGTGGGGGAGACTGGGGAGCACTACTGCAGTGCCAGTTATAGGTTATAGCAGGAGCCAGGAGTACATAATATTATATTAAAATTAAACAGTGCACACTTTTGCTGCAGGAGTGCCACTGCCAGTGTGACTAGTGACCAGTGACCTGACCACCAGTATATATAATATTAGTAGTATACTATCTCTTTATCAACCAGTCTATATTAGCAGCAGACACAGTACAGTGCGGTAGTTCACGGCTGTGGCTACCTCTGTGTCGGCACTCGGCAGCCCGTCCATTATTGTATATACCACCTAACCGTGGTTTTTTTTTTTTTCTTTATACATACATACTAGTTACGAGTATACTATCTCTTTATCAACCAGTCTATATTAGCAGCAGACACAGTACAGTGCGGTAGTTCACGGCTGTGGCTACCTCTGTGTCGGCACTCGGCAGCCCGTCCATAATTGTATATACCACCTAACCGTGGTTTTTTTTTCTTTCTTTATACATACATACTAGTTACGAGTATACTATCTCTTTATCAACCAGTCTATATTAGCAGCAGACACAGTACAGTGCGGTAGTTCACGGCTGTGGCTACCTCTGTGTCGGCACTCGGCAGCCCATCCATAATTGTATATACCACCTAACCGTGGTTTTTTTTTCTTTCTTTATACATACATACTAGTTACGAGTATACTATCTCTTTATCAACCAGTCTATATTAGCAGCAGACACAGTACAGTGCGGTAGTTCACGGCTGTGGCTACCTCTGTGTCGGCACTCGGCAGCCCGTCCATAATTGTATATACCACCTAACCGTGGTTTTTTTTTCTTTCTTTATACATACATACTAGTTACGAGTATACTATCTCTTTATCAACCAGTCTATATATTAGCAGCAGACACAGTACAGTGCGGTAGTTCACGGCTGTGGCTACCTCTGTGTCGGCACTCGGCAGCCCGTCCATAATTGTATATACCACCTAACCGTGGTTTTTTTTTCTTTCTTTATACATACATACTAGTTACGAGTATACTATCTCTTTATCAACCAGTCTATATATTAGCAGCAGACACAGTACAGTGCGGTAGTTCACGGCTGTGGCTACCTCTGTGTCGGCACTCGGCAGCCCGTCCATAATTGTATATACCACCTAACCGTGGTTTTTTTTTCTTTCTTTATACATACATACTAGTTACGAGTATACTATCTCTTTATCAACCAGTCTATATTAGCAGCAGACACAGTACAGTGCGGTAGTTCACGGCTGTGGCTACCTCTGTGTCGGCACTCGGCAGCCCGTCCATAATTGTATATACCACCTAACCGTGGTTTTTTTTTCTTTCTTTATACATACATACTAGTTACGAGTATACTATCTCTTTATCAACCAGTCTATATATTAGCAGCAGACACAGTACAGTGCGGTAGTTCACGGCTGTGGCTACCTCTGTGTCGGCACTCGGCAGCCCGTCCATAATTGTATATACCACCTAACCGTGGTTTTTTTTTCTTTCTTTATACATACATACTAGTTACGAGCATACTATCTCTTTATCAACCAGTCTATATATTAGCAGCAGACACAGTACAGTGCGGTAGTTCACGGCTGTGGCTACCTCTGTGTCGGCACTCGGCAGCCCGTCCATAATTGTATATACCACCTAACCGTGGTTTTTTTTTCTTTCTTTATACATACATACTAGTTACGAGTATACTATCTCTTTATCAACCAGTCTATATTAGCAGCAGACACAGTACAGTGCGGTAGTTCACGGCTGTGGCTACCTCTGTGTCGGCACTCGGCAGCCCGTCCATAATTGTATATACCACCTAACCGTGGTTTTTTTTTCTTTCTTTATACATACATACTAGTTACGAGTATACTATCTCTTTATCAACCAGTCTATATTAGCAGCAGACACAGTACAGTGCGGTAGTTCACGGCTGTGGCTACCTCTGTGTCGGCACTCGGCAGCCCGTCCATAATTGTATATACCACCTAACCGTGGTTTTTTTTTCTTTCTTTATACATACATACTAGTTACGAGTATACTATCTCTTTATCAACCAGTCTATATTAGCAGCAGACACAGTACAGTGCGGTAGTTCACGGCTGTGGCTACCTCTGTGTCGGCACTCGGCAGCCCGTCCATAATTGTATATACCACCTAACCGTGGTTTTTTTTTCTTTCTTTATACATACATACTAGTTACGAGTATACTATCTCTTTATCAACCAGTCTATATATTAGCAGCAGACACAGTACAGTGCGGTAGTTCACGGCTGTGGCTACCTCTGTGTCGGCACTCGGCAGCCCGTCCATAATTGTATATACCACCTAACCGTGGTTTTTTTTTCTTTCTTTATACATACATACTAGTTACGAGTATACTATCTCTTTATCAACCAGTCTATATATTAGCAGCAGACACAGTACAGTGCGGTAGTTCACGGCTGTGGCTACCTCTGTGTCGGCACTCGGCAGCCCGTCCATAATTGTATATACCACCTAACCGTGGTTTTTTTTTCTTTCTTTATACATACATACTAGTTACGAGTATACTATCTCTTTATCAACCAGTCTATATTAGCAGCAGACACAGTACAGTGCGGTAGTTCACGGCTGTGGCTACCTCTGTGTCGGCACTCGGCAGCCCGTCCATAATTGTATATACCACCTAACCGTGGTTTTTTTTTTCTTTCTTTATACATACATACTAGTTACGAGTATACTATCTCTTTATCAACCAGTCTATATATTAGCAGCAGACACAGTACAGTGCGGTAGTTCACGGCTGTGGCTACCTCTGTGTCGGCACTCGGCAGCCCGTCCATAATTGTATATACCACCTAACCGTGGTTTTTTTTTCTTTCTTTATACATACATACTAGTTACGAGCATACTATCTCTTTATCAACCAGTCTATATATTAGCAGCAGACACAGTACAGTGCGGTAGTTCACGGCTGTGGCTACCTCTGTGTCGGCACTCGGCAGCCCGTCCATAATTGTATATACCACCTAACCGTGGTTTTTTTTTCTTTCTTTATACATACATACTAGTTACGAGTATACTATCTCTTTATCAACCAGTCTATATTAGCAGCAGACACAGTACAGTGCGGTAGTTCACGGCTGTGGCTACCTCTGTGTCGGCACTCGGCAGCCCGTCCATAATTGTATATACCACCTAACCGTGGTTTTTTTTTCTTTCTTTATACATACATACTAGTTACGAGTATACTATCTCTTTATCAACCAGTCTATATTAGCAGCAGACACAGTACAGTGCGGTAGTTCACGGCTGTGGCTACCTCTGTGTCGGCACTCGGCAGCCCGTCCATAATTGTATATACCACCTAACCGTGGTTTTTTTTTCTTTCTTTATACATACATACTAGTTACGAGTATACTATCTCTTTATCAACCAGTCTATATTAGCAGCAGACACAGTACAGTGCGGTAGTTCACGGCTGTGGCTACCTCTGTGTCGGCACTCGGCAGCCCGTCCATAATTGTATATACCACCTAACCGTGGGTTTTTTTTCTTTCTTTATACATACATACTAGTTACGAGTATACTATCTCTTTATCAACCAGTCTATATATTAGCAGCAGACACAGTACAGTGCGGTAGTTCACGGCTGTGGCTACCTCTGTGTCGGCACTCGGCAGCCCGTCCATAATTGTATATACCACCTAACCGTGGTTTTTTTTTCTTTCTTTATACATACATACTAGTTACGAGTATACTATCTCTTTATCAACCAGTCTATATTAGCAGCAGACACAGTACAGTGCGGTAGTTCACGGCTGTGGCTACCTCTGTGTCGGCACTCGGCAGCCCGTCCATAATTGTATACTAGTATCCAATCCATCCATCTCCATTGTTTACCTGAGGTGCCTTTTAGTTGTGCCTATTAAAATATGGAGAACAAAAGTGTTGAGGTTCCAAAATTAGGGAAAGATCAAGATCCACTTCCACCTCGTGCTGAAGCTGCTGCCACTAGTCATGGCCGAGACGATGAAATGCCAGCAACGTCGTCTGCCAAGGCCGATGCCCAATGTCATAGTACAGAGCATGTCAAATCCAAAACACCAAATATCAGTAAAAAAAGGACTCCAAAACCTAAAATAAAATTGTCGGAGGAGAAGCGTAAACTTGCCAATATGCCATTTACCACACGGAGTGGCAAGGAACGGCTGAGGCCCTGGCCTATGTTCATGGCTAGTGGTTCAGCTTCACATGAGGATGGAAGCACTCAGCCTCTCGCTAGAAAAATGAAAAGACTCAAGCTGGCAAAAGCAGCACAGCAAAGAACTGTGCATTCTTCGAAATCCCAAATCCACAAGGAGAGTCCAATTGTGTCGGTTGCGATGCCTGACCTTCCCAACACTGGACGTGAAGAGCATGCGCCTTCCACCATTTGCACGCCCCCTGCAAGTGCTGGAAGGAGCACCCGCAGTCCAGTTCCTGATAGTCAGATTGAAGATGTCAGTGTTGAAGTACACCAGGATGAGGAGGATATGGGTGTTGCTGGCGCTGGGGAGGAAATTGACCAGGAGGATTCTGATGGTGAGGTGGTTTGTTTAAGTCAGGCACCCGGGGAGACACCTGTTGTCCGTGGGAGGAATATGGTTGTTGACATGCCAGGTGAAAATACCAAAAAAATCAGCTCTTCGGTGTGGAGGTATTTCACCAGAAATGCGGACAACAGGTGTCAAGCCGTGTGTTCCCTTTGTCAAGCTGTAATAAGTAGGGGTAAGGACGTTAACCACCTCGGAACATCCTCCCTTATACGTCACCTGCAGCGCATTCATAATAAGTCAGTGACAAGTTCAAAAACTTTGGGTGACAGCGGAAGCAGTCCACTGACCAGTAAATCCCTTCCTCTTGTAACCAAGCTCATGCAAACCACCCCACCAACTCCCTCAGTGTCAATTTCCTCCTTCCCCAGGAATGCCAATAGTCCTGCAGGCCATGTCACTGGCAATTCTGACGAGTCCTCTCCTGCCTGGGATTCCTCCGATGCATCCTTGCGTGTAACGCCTACTGCTGCTGGCGCTGCTGTTGTTGCCGCTGGGAGTCGATGGTCATCCCAGAGGGGAAGTCGTAAGCCCACTTGTACTACTTCCAGTAAGCAATTGACTGTTCAACAGTCCTTTGCGAGGAAGATGAAATATCACAGCAGTCATCCTACTGCAAAGCGGATAACTGAGTCCTTGACAACTATGTTGGTGTTAGATGTGCGTCCGGTATCCGCCGTTAGTTCACAGGGAACTAGACAATTTATTGAGGCAGTGTGCCCCCGTTACCAAATACCATCTAGGTTCCACTTCTCTAGGCAGGCGATACCGAGAATGTACACGGACGTCAGAAAAAGACTCACCAGTGTCCTAAAAAATGCAGTTGTACCCAATGTCCACTTAACCACGGACATGTGGACAAGTGGAGCAGGGCAGGGTCAGGACTATATGACTGTGACAGCCCACTGGGTAGATGTATGGACTCCCGCCGCAAGAACAGCAGCGGCGGCACCAGTAGCAGCATCTCGCAAACGCCAACTCTTTCCTAGGCAGGCTACGCTTTGTATCACCGCTTTCCAGAATACGCACACAGCTGAAAACCTCTTACGGCAACTGAGGAAGATCATCGCGGAATGGCTTACCCCAATTGGACTCTCCTGTGGATTTGTGGCATCGGACAACGCCAGCAATATTGTGTGTGCATTAAATATGGGCAAATTCCAGCACGTCCCATGTTTTGCACATACCTTGAATTTGGTGGTGCAGAATTTTTTAAAAAACGACAGGGGCGTGCAAGAGATGCTGTCGGTGGCCAGAAAAATTGCGGGACACTTTCGGCGTACAGGCACCACGTACAGAAGACTGGAGCACCACCAAAAACTACTGAACCTGCCCTGCCATCATCTGAAGCAAGAAGTGGTAACGAGGTGGAATTCAACCCTCTATATGCTTCAGAGGTTGGAGGAGCAGCAAAAGACCATTCAAGCCTATACAATTGAGCACGATATAGTAGGTGGAATGCACCTGTCTCAAGTGCAGTGGAGAATGATTTCAACGTTGTGCAAGGTTCTGATGCCCTTTGAACTTGCCACACGTGAAGTCAGTTCAGACACTGCCAGCCTGAGTCAGGTCATTCCCCTCATCAGGCTTTTGCAGAAGAAGCTGGAGGCATTGAAGAAGGAGCTAAAAGGGAGCGATTCCGCTAGGCATGTGGGACTTGTGGATGCAGCCCTTAATTCGCTTAACAAGGATTCACAGGTGGTCAATCTGTTGAAATCAGAGCACTACATTTTGGCCACCGTGCTCGATCCTAGATTTAAAGCCTACCTTGGATCTCTCTTTCCGGCAGACACAGGTCTGCTGGGGTTGAAAGACCTGCTGGTGACAAAATTGTCAAGTCAAGCGGAACGCGACCTGTCAACATCTCCTCCTTCACATTCTCCCGCAACTGGGGGTGCGAGGAAAAGGCTCAGAATTCCGAGCCCACCCGCTGGCGGTGATGCAGGGCAGTCTGGAGCGACTGCTGATGCTGACATCTGGTCCGGACTGAAGGACCTGACAACGATTACGGACATGTCGTCTACTGTCACTGCATATGATTCTCTCAACATTGATAGAATGGTGGAGGATTATATGAGTGACCGCATCCAAGTAGGCACGTCACACAGTCCGTACTTATACTGGCAGGAAAAAGAGGCAATTTGGAGGCCCTTGCACAAACTGGCTTTATTCTACCTAAGTTGCCCTCCCACAAGTGTGTACTCCGAAAGAGTGTTTAGTGCCGCCGCTCACCTTGTCAGCAATCGGCGTACGAGGTTACATCCAGAAAATGTGGAGAAGATGATGTTCATTAAAATGAATTATAATCAATTCCTCCGCGGAGACATTGACCAGCAGCAATTGCCTCCACAAAGTACACAGGGAGCTGAGATGGTGGATTCCAGTGGGGACGAATTGATAATCTGTGAGGAGGGGGATGTACACGGTGATATATCGGAGGGTGAAGATGAGGTGGACATCTTGCCTCTGTAGAGCCAGTTTGTGCAAGGAGAGATTAATTGCTTCTTTTTTGGGGGGGGTCCAAACCAACCCGTCATATCAGTCACAGTCGTGTGGCAGACCCTGTCACTGAAATGATGGGTTGGTTAAAGTGTGCATGTCCTGTTTTGTTTATACAACATAAGGGTGGGTGGGAGGGCCCAAGGACAATTCCATCTTGCACCTCTTTTTTCTTTTCTTTTTCTTTGCATCATGTGCTGATTGGGGAGGGTTTTTTGGAAGGGACATCCTGCGTGACACTGCAGTGCCACTCCTAGATGGGCCCGGTGTTTGTGTCGGCCACTAGGGTCGCTAATCTTACTCACACAGTCAGCTACCTCATTGCGCCTCTTTTTTTCTTTGCGTCATGTGCTGTTTGGGGAGGGTTTTTTGGAAGGGACATCCTGCGTGACACTGCAGTGCCACTCCTAGATGGGCCCGGTGTTTGTGTCGGCCACTAGGGTCGCTAATCTTACTCACACAGCTACCTCATTGCGCCTCTTTTTTTCTTTGCGTCATGTGCTGTTTGGGGAGGGTTTTTTGGAAGGGACATCCTGTGTGACACTGCAGTGCCACTCCTAGATGGGCCCGGTGTTTGTGTCGGCCACTAGGGTCGCTTATCTTACTCACACAGCGACCTCGGTGCAAATTTTAGGACTAAAAATAATATTGTGAGGTGTGAGGTATTCAGAATAGACTGAAAATGAGTGGAAATTATGGTTTTTGAGGTTAATAATACTTTGGGATCAAAATGACCCCCAAATTCTATGATTTAAGCTGTTTTTTAGTGTTTTTTGAAAAAAACACCCGAATCCAAAACACACCCGAATCCGACAAAAAAAATTCGGTGAGGTTTTGCCAAAACGCGTTCGAACCCAAAACACGGCCGCGGAACCGAACCCAAAACCAAAACACAAAACCCGAAAAATTTCAGGCGCTCATCTCTAATTCATATATATGTTACATAAAACAACAAACAAACAAAAAAACATTGTCAGATCTTCCGTTCACCATCAGGCTGTCACACCATCACATCCATTGGTATCTTTGCGCAGTCTCCCCCACCAGTATTTCCACACTTCACCCTTTTGTGCCTGGCCAGGACACACCGATGTCGGTAGGTCACACTGGGGTTAGGCAGACTTCTGCAAAGACCAAGTAGCTATGTGATGTTTGAGTTCTGCCGATGAACATCAGAGATGGGGAAAAAGAAACATTTACAGATAAATTACAAAGTTTACCCGGCCGTTCCTGTGTCTACAAGGAACTGACCTCCCAATATCATTAACTGTAACCTCAGGTTTACTACCAGTCCTAATGATCAACTTTCCTGACTGCATATTACAGGTGCAGCCCAAACTTCTTCCTAGGTGATTCCTGATTACAATTTCGTGTATCATGACTTTGCTCATGTTTTTTTGTCTAGGGGGTTGATATACTTTTTGTGGATCTTTAAACCTACAACTTCGTGCAAAATGACCTTCCTTCTGGCAATTATAACATCTTATCACCTTTGACTTACCCACAGGGATCTGAGGCTTCTTACCTCCCTGTGCTTCCCTGTTTCTTTGGATATCATGGTCATGTCGTTGTCTAGGGGGTTGATATGACTTTTGTATATTTCTTGATCTACAATCTCTTGCAAAATGTCCCTCTTTGTGACAATGATAACAAACTATCACATTTGAATTTCTCACAGGGGTTTGGGGCTTAAGCTGGTGTGGCTTCGTTGTCAGGGCTTGTCTACTGATTGTCATTTGCTTACTGCCCTGTGACTCAAGGTGTCTTTTGATGTTCCATTCATGGTCAATAGCAGACTCTCTCAAAACAGCCACCGAGACACCTCTCCAGTTAGGTAGAGAGGTCTGTACCCTTGTTCTCAACACTTCCTGTAAACCATCCATTAATACCTTAACCGCTATATCTCTATGTTGTGCATTTCTCTCAATGTCCGTGATCCCAGTGTCTCTAGCCATTACTTGCAGTGCTCGATTTAAATAATTAGAAGTACTTTCTCCTCCTCTTTGTCTTATGGAGGAGATTTTGTTCCACTCGACAATGGCTGGGAAATATACTCCTAACTGTCGGTTGATCTGCTTAATACATTCCTGATTGTGTTCCTCCGTACGAGGTACTTCTGTGTTTAACTTACAATCAGTAATAAATTTCGCAGGGTCAACACTGGAGGGCAAACATGCCCTCAGCACTGTCCGCCAATCTTTGTTGGTGGGTTCTGTGGAGTTTCCTAGTTCTTTAATAAACCTCTGACATGCAACTAGATCTTTCCTAGGATCAGGGAATTCAGACATAATTGCTCCTAATTCTGTCCAGGACCAGGGACGGCGCATTGCACTGTCCCTGGCGGGAATGATTCCCTGAGCGTCAGTCCTCCCATTGGGGACTGTGATCACCCTGACAGGATTAAATTCAACCACATCATCTTGTGTTGGTTCTACAATATGAGGTACATTTGTTTGTGCGTGATATATAACACCGTACGTACCTGTGGACACGACCTCACCTGACCCTCCGTTAGGGGGTTTGACTACTGCCTTTACCGATTGGGTCGTGTCCACCTGGATGTCTTGTATGATGGCTGCTGGAAAAGGTGCCGACATCGTGCTGGGCTCACTTTCTTGCTTGTAATCCTGAGGGAAGTTTAACATGGGGTGCAACTTGCACGGGTTAACAGTTGTACATTTAACAGTTTTACTTTTATCATTATTACATTTGTTACAATTATTCTTATCATCAATATTACAGTTACTAAGTGCATGTTTATCATACACCAGTGTGCCATTCTCTGTAACCACTTTCTCTCTTGTTGCCATATTTTTCTTACCAAAGTGAGAGTCAGCTGTGTAAGCTAATCCTCCTTGTATTTCACTTTCCCGTTGCCATAACTGTAAACAATCATAATGTCGGATCCGCCTCTTCACGGACTTAATTAGACATATCCTTTTCTTTAAATTTTGTAACACCTTGAGACTAAAACTGCCTACCCGTGGGAACTTTTCCCCGTCATGCACAGTCATTCTTTCCCATTCATCGCACAAAACCTCTGTGTGTGAACCGTATTTCTCACACATGATATACCTTGCCGACCCTATTGGCCGGCTTACTAAATCAACCTGAACCAAGGTTGATCGCCCCCTACCTGAACAACTGGCCCCCATCTTTGCAGGTGTTGCTTTCACTACCTCTGACCTTCAAAATCAGGGTCTTCAGCGAACCCTTACAAAAACCAAGATGTCCGGGGTAGGTCGACGGTAAAAGTTTACCGAGTACCTTCACACACTCGCCCACGTCGACCAATACGCCCACACACTGCCTTAGCGCTGGCGTACTCAACCTAGGGCCCCTGCAACCTGAACCTCTATTTACTGGAACGTGTGGGTGTGATCCGAAGAGCACTTACCCTTCCCAGTAAATATCAGTTGCTGGAGAGTTCCTGAGTGACCAGCAAACCTCCCTTAAAATAAAAAATTACACAAATCACGTTAGAATGTACAAATAGCGTTTATGACCCCTCTAGCGTACGCAAATGGTACTGGGTCAAGTTACAAACTAATGCACACAATTACATGCGGTACAATCGTACTGCACATAAGCAACTAATCTTATGTGCGGAACGACCAACGGAATCGAAAATTACGGCTGCGAATTCCTTCAGCCAGAGCTTGATGGCCTATATGGGTATTGCACCAACCCTCCTGGGGTTGTGCTTCTTGACTCTATCTATAGCGGACTTCCTAGTCCGCTGTACCTAGACCTCCTGGTCTGTCTCTGGACCTCCTGGTCCGTGACCTCCTGGTCTGCTATACTCTAATGCTCTTATTTCAATATTTAACAAGGGATGCCTCCCAAGCCACCGCGCTGTCACTTTCACGGATGTACCTCTACGAGAACTCGACTTCCGGGGGTTCCAACCAAAAATGAGAAATTTATATATATGCACACACTCTTTCACCTCATATACTCTTTACTTTCGTTTCTGTACAGAAATCCCTTTCATTCAGTATCGCAGTCTAGTCCCAGAGGAGTTGCAACTAGAGAAGGATTTTAAATTTTGGACACTGAGATTAACTTGCGCTATTATCGCGTTGCTTCCGTATCGCCTACTAAAACAATACTATCGTGTGATTTGTATTAAGTGGGCGTACCCATACGCTCCGTTGCGTAATATACGTAGCGTGTGTAAGCCCTTGCGTCGCGTACGCTTGTCCCGCCCTTTGTTAGGGACACGTGTACACAGGCCAGACACGTCCACAGTAACACAAGTAACACGTTTCTATCAATGCAAATGATATTTAACTGTAATCATTTACCGAGCACCACACAGCCCTCCCTTGTATCTTAGGCAAAGCCGTGTGCGTGTTTTACAAATTACTTCCTTACGTATTAATTTTTACTTTTAACTACCAATAGCAACAAATCTTTCTCAGCACGTTATCAATGATAAATGGCAAACAGTAAGGCGAGATGTGAAATTACACAAATGAAAAATGCAGGTGTGTGCGTGTGTTGCGTACGCAATGTGTATCAAACAGAAATAAACAGTTTTAAAAGACAATAGCGTACTGTTCTTACCTTCCGGTTCCGGATTCCACCAGCACTCCTACAACGTAGCGATGCAGACGCTTATCTAGTCAGCACTACCGTATCCCCCACCACCAACACGGATACGAAGGGATACTACCTTCCCGCCCTTTGCTGACAGATAAAGTCTGCTTGTGTTCGCTAGAGCGGATATGTGGAGGACGGACGAGTCGCCAATTGATAAAGCTAATTATTTATCTTATAACATTCACTATATATTGGTAAGAGACTCAGTACGCAATGGGCGTACGGGGTACCGTAATGGTACGCACTTTGCGTAGCTTACGCTGGGTATCGAGCATGCTATAGGCGGCCCGAGCACCGTAATGCTACGCTACTAGCGTAGCGGACGCTGTGTCCACGAGAGGAACACGAGCGGCGCAGACGCTCACAGGATGACACACAGTAAACCTTGTATGCAACACACTGAAAGGCTAAGCCTATACTGTAAACCTTGGTCTTGTAATGTTAACACAATGTAATGCTGATTAATCTCTATTATATAAAAGCTGATTGAGCAATTGAGACGCTCAGAAACCCTCTATACTAGCTAGAGAAACACAGACACCTTGCTGGGGTTCCAACACCTTTACTAACGAGGTTTAGCTATGTAAAAAGGGGAAAACAGTTAACAGCTTATACACTACAGCACTAACATAAAACACCTAAACAGAATAACTGGACATAAATATACAATAGCGTCTTAATCCTAATGTCAAAGTCAGAAAAATATCACGATGCACACTGCCATATTTGCACCTCATATGTGTCCCTGCTGCGCATACGTGCGCTCTCCCGTGCGTGCGCATACTCGCTGTTGCGGGCACCCGCAGGCGCACGGTATGCGCACTTACGGTAGAGATTGTATGCGTCTAGCGGGCGACTCTTTCGTTACATATTTCCACTATATAATGTATTTTGTAGATCATGGTCCCTTTGATAGATTCTGAAAGTTTGGTTAATGTAGAATGTTCATGAACAGAGAAATCCCCCTTTGTTTGATACGAAGGGTCAGACAGGAGTAATACTGTGGTGTTTAGTATCCATCGGAAGAGTATTTAATTAGCAATATTCCGGTGTTGGTTTGAAGCGGATTAATCGCTCGTGCGAATAGTTATGGACATAAGAAGTTTATGTCCATTTACTATTATTTGCACTTACTTATCCATGCGGCGGGAAACCCAGTTCCCCACCCACCTGAGCAGTTGGAAATCGTCACAGCCCACCTGTATGAATCAACCTATGACCTTTTGTTATAATGCGAGGAGGAATTCCTGTGTCCAATGAACAATGAGATTGTAGGGACCATTGAATTGTATTGTGTGTGGGGCATAAATAGACAAGCCGATCACATCCAGCTCACTCTTCAACGGTTATCATTGCTGAAAATCGGGAGCTGGATGTCCAGAGGCGCATGCGATCGTTTCCTTTGTGCGTAAGTTTTCTCCGCAATCATATTGTCTTTCTTGTTGTTATGGGCCATATCTCTCTCTCTCTCTCTTCTCTTCTTTCTCTCGTACTCTCTTAAACGTAATAGTATTGTATTGTATTTCCTGTGTAGTTATCTGGTTAGGTAGTCTATGTTATATTGTAGTGTATGACTTGTATTGTATTAATTCTTTTGCAAGTATAACATTCATAATATATATATTAGGCGTTGGACCCTAAGCACGGTATCTGTGTATTTCTTATAGTGTTAAGTATTCACAGAGCGTCGGTGACGCTCAAACAGCTTTTAAGTTAATAAGGTTACACTGTGTTGCATCTACACCCTATCTCTACACTAAGGTTTTACAGCATATTACATTGTTTATGGTTTAGATTTAAAGGTTTAACATTGTGAGCGTCAGCGCCGCTGGTGATCTCCTCGTGGTCCCGAGCGTCCGCTACGCTATAGCGAATCATTACGTTAGTCGGCAGCCAATAGCGTGCCTGCCTGTGATCTCTTGGCCGTGAGCGAACGTGACGCTTGAGCGTCTCGACCACGGCTAAGCGATCGTTACGCAACGAGCGTACCCTTACGGTACTCCATACGTAAATAGCGTACAGTGTTCTTAGACCTCATAAAGGGTTTTATATAAGATAAATATTTAGCTTTATCAATTGGCGGCTCGTCCTGTCCTTCACATATCTCTGCTAGGTAATTTCAGCAGACATTATCCATCAGCAAAGGGCGGGAGATCATATTCTTCGCAGTGCTGACGGGATAAGCGTCTGCTTCGCTTAGTAAAGGGTGCTGAAGGAATCCGGAACCGGAGGTAAGAACAACACGCTAGTATCTTTTAAAACTGTTTATTTCTGTCTTGCGTACACACGCACATATCTGCATTTCTTTTTCATTCGTGTATTTTCATATATCACTCTCCTGTTTGCCATTTTATAATTGATAAAACGTGCTAAGAGAGATTTTTCGCTATTTCATAGTTAAAGTGTAAAACCCACATGCAACTCTACCTAAGGTAAAAGGAGAGATTGGTGTGTTGCGCGGTAGACGATCAAGGATCATCTACATTGATAAAAGTGTTAGTTGTGTTGCGGTGGACATTGGTTTTGTGTACACGTGTCTCTAACAAAGGGCTGAGACTCGCGTACGCCAAGGCCGACGCACGCAGCGTAAATTACGCAACGGAGCGTCTGGGTACGCCCACGTAACTCAAGTCACACGACAGTGTTGATTTTTAAGTAGCGCAACAGGCGATAAGTAGCGCAACAGGCGATAAATAGCGCAACAGGCGATAAGTAGCGCATCAGGCGATAAATAGCGCAAAATCTATTTTAGTGTCCGAAATTTAGATTAACAGATCCTTCTCCAAATTCACAACACATCTGGTCTAAAGAAAAATTTCTGCGCAGAAATAGAAATAGAAGCAAAAGTGTACGTGTGGTGAGTGAGTGTTTTGTATATATAAGTTTATACAATTTTACAGGTTGAACCACAAGAAGTCGAGTTCTCGCAGAGGTACATACATGTAAGTGACGTGCATGGTGGCTAGGGAGGCATCTCTGGTTAAACATAAAATTTGAGCAGTAGAGAATAGTAGACCAGGAGGTCATACTACAGACCGGGAGGTCCAGGTACAGCAGACTAAGAAGTCTGCCATAAAAGAGAAAAGGGCACAACCCAGGGGGTTGGTGCAAAACCCATATAGGCCAATAAAGCTCTGGCTGAAGGAATTCGCAGCCGAAATTTTCGATTCCACTGGTCGCTCAGCACATAAGATTAGTTGCTTATGTGCTGAACGATTGTACCGCACGTAATTGTGTACATTAGTTAATCTGACCAGTACCATTTGTGTACGATCCCGGTCATAAAACTATTTGTACACTCTGATGTGATTTGTGTAATTTTTTATTTTCTGAAGGGAAGTTCGCTGGTCACTCAGGAATTGTCCAACAACCAATAGTTACTGGAAAGAGTAAGTGTTCTGCGGATATCCCTCGCATGTTCCAGTAAATAGAGGTTCATAGGGGCCCTGGGTCGAGTACGCCAGCACTAAGGCAGTGTGTGGGTCGCATTGGTCGGCGTGGGCGAGTGAGTGGGGTACTCGGTAAACCGCCACCGTCAGCCTATCGTGAACATTTTGGTTTTTGTAAGGGTTCGCTGAAGACCCTGAAATAAGGTCAGAGGTGGTGAAAGCAACGCCTGCAAGTTATGGGGGCCAATTGTTCAGGAAGGGGGCGATCAACCTCGGTTCGGGTTGATTCAGTAAACCGACCAGTCGGGTCGGCAAGGTACGTAATGTGTGAAAAATATGGTTCACATACAGAGGTTTTATGTGATGAATGGGAGAGAATGACAGTGCATGACGGGGAGAAATTCCCAAGAGTAGGTAGCTTTAGCCCAGAAGTGTTGCAAAATTTAAGGAGGAGGATATGTCTCATTAAATCAACAAAGAGACGAATCCAACATTATGATTATTTGCAGTTATGGCAACAGGAGGGTGAAATACAGAGAGGATTGGCTCTGGCGGCAGGATCTAATCCTATCAAGAAATTGATAGCGACGGCCCCGCCGCCACCATACATATCAGGAGCGAAATTGGTTGCGGAGAATGACGCATTAGGGTGTAACAAACAAACACTTAGCAACTGTGTAAATGTTAATAAGTTAACCAATGCAAGTATTAACCCGTGCAAGTTGTACCCTGTTTTGAACTTTCCCCAGGAGTGTGATCAAGAGGACGAATCGGCAACAATATCGGCGCTCTCTCTAGCAGCCACCATAGCAGAGACAACAGTAGGCACGGCTCCACCCACGAGATTAGTAACAAAAGCCCCTAGCGGAGGGATAGGTGAGGTCGTATCTACAGGTAAGTACGGCACCATACACTATGCTGAAACCATTTCACCACAGGCTGTAGAACCTACACAGAGTGATGTTAGTAGACTTAATCCTGTTAGGGTAATAGCAGTGCCAAATGGGAAAAATGACACGACAGGAATCACTCCTGTTAGGAACATTGCCATGTACAGCCCATTTTCCCGAATGGAATTAAGAACCATAGTGTCTGAATTCCCTGATCCTAGAAAAGACTTAGTTGCCAGCCAGAAATACATCAGAGACCTAGGGAACACTTTAGAGCCCAATAACAAAGACTGGCAGGTATTGCTGAGGGCATGTTTACCCTCAAATGTCGACGCAACTCAATTTTTGGCTGACTGTGGATTAGATCAGGATGTACCTCTTACAGATGTGTACAACAAAGACAACGTAAAAAGAATAAGTTTACAGTTAAAGGAGTATTTCCCAGCAGTAGTTAAGTGGAACAAGATTTTCTCCATTAGACAGAAAGAGTCAGAAACTGCTGCAGAATATTTTCACAGGGCATTACTAGAAATGGCAAAGTACACAGGTATAGAGGACATTAAAACAAACATAAACCATCGAGAAGTAGCAGTATCTGTACTAATGGATGGGTTAAAAGAGACATTAAAGACAAGAGTACAGACCACGCAACCATGTTGGCGAGGTCTGTCGGTGGCTACTTTGAGAGAGGCTGCTATTGATCACGACCGGAATATCACCCGACACAGGGAGTCACAAGGTGATAAGTTAATGGCCGTAAGTATACAGGCCCTGACCACAAGGCAGCCTTTGTATAAATCACCAAACCCTGTGGGTAAGTCAAATGTGGTAACTTGTTTTTCATGTCATAAACAGGGACACATGGCACGAGACTGTAGAGTGAAAAATTCACAAAACTCATATCAACCCCCTAGACAACGACACGACACACGACATTGGGAGCAGGGTCCGCAGAGACGGAGTTATGAGCCACATACAGGGGAAACAAAAAGATACCCCCCGAACAGAGACTGGCAAGCCACTGGTAGTTCCCATTTAACCCCTTCACAAGCAGTTGCTGCCAGCGGGATTCAGGGAGGTCACCATACCCAATAGGGGTGTGGCCATACCTGTAATCTGCAGCCAGTAAAATTGATTGCAAATCTTGGAAGTGAACAAGAAATTGCAATCAATGTAGCTGGTAAATCATTAAACTTTCTTGTAGACACAGGGGCGGCCAAATCAGTGATAAATTCGACAGTGGGCATGAGAACCACTGGTAAGACAATTCCAGCCATAGGAGTAACAGGAGTAGTCCAGCACTACCCTGTTAGCAAACCAGCCGAGATTACAGTAGGGCCGTTACATACCAAGCATTCTTTTTTGCTGGCTGCATCGGCACCGACTAATCTCCTGGGAAGAGACTTATTGTGCAAAATGGGGTGCGTCATTTATTGTACTCCTGAAGGTGTATTCTTGGACATACCTGAGAATCACGCTCAGGAAGTGCGAGACATGTTAGACTCCCCGTCAAAATTAATGTCACATACCATTATGACAAATAGGACTCCATCCCAAGTAGAGGAAATGACATCCCAGATACCAGAGTCACTTTGGACTAAAGATGGACAGGACACTGGATTAATGGCAAACGTAGCTCCGGTAGTTGTACAAGTAAAAGATGGTAGGATAGCTCCAAAAATCCCACAGTACCCTCTGAAGCCAGAGGTGGAGTTAGGAGTGTATCCCGTAATAGAGCGCTTGTTACAACAGGGCATTCTGGTAAGAACGTCCAGCACTGCCAATAGTCCCATCTTCCCTGTTAAAAAGAGTGGGGGGAGGGGTTACCGGCTAGTGCAGGATCTAAGGGGGATTAACAAAATAGTTGAGAGTCAGTTCCCCGTAGTGCCAAATCCAGCTGTCATCCTTATGCAAATCCCTCCCACTGCGAAATTTTTCACTGTTATTGACCTCTGCTCCGCTTTCTTTTCGGTACCTCTGCACCCTGACAGTCAATATTTGTTTGCATTCACATACAGAGGAGTCCAATACACATGGACTCGATTACCACAAGGTTTCATAGACAGTCCAAGTATCTTTTCCCAGGCTTTGCATGATTGTTTACAGTCTTTCCAACCAGAGAGTGGATCAGTATTAATACAGTACGTGGATGATCTACTACTGTGTTCTGATTCATTGGAAGCATCCCTGAAGGATACGAAACAGCTCCTGTTTCATCTTTCAGACACAGGACACAAGGTTTCCAAAGACAAGTTGCAATTATGCCAAACTAAGGTAAAATATTTGGGACACTGTCTAACACAAGGACTGAGACACCTGACCGCTGATAGAATTCAAGCAATTAGAGACATGACTCTGCCACAAACCCAGCAACAGATCAGAACATTTTTAGGAATGTGTGGGTATTGCCGTAACAGGATCCCAGGGTTTTCCATTCTAGCGTTACCTTTGCAGGAGATGGTCTCCTCAAACAAACCTGATCGGATTTCGCATACAGACGAGTCCGAGTTGGCATTTGATAGACTTAAACAGTGCCTAACGCAGGCACCAGCATTAGGTATGCCAGACTATGGGAAACCCTTTGAGCTGTACGGAACAGAAAGTGCTGGTTGCGCGGCAGGCGTCTTAACCCAAAAGCACGGTGATGCCAGCAGGCCAGTAGCATACTACAGCGCTCAGCTAGACACGGTAGCGCGATCCCTCCCCACATGCTTGCGAAGCGTTGCTGCGATAGCATTGCTAGTAACGAAAAGCGAAGATGTAGTGCTAGGTCACAACCTCACAATTCATACACCACATGCAGTGTCAGCCTTGCTAAATTCTGCCCAAACCAGGCACGTCTCATCAGCGCGGTTTACAAGATGGGAATTGGCACTAATGGCCCCCGTAAACATCACCATAAGGAGATGCAGTGCATTAAATCCTGCAACATATCTCCCAGGTGTGCCTGGACAGGCACAAAGGGTGGAGGATGAGAGTGGTGGGGAAGGAGAATTTAACACAAAGGAAGACACACATGATTGTATGGAATATTTGACCCAAAATTGTACCGCAAGGCCTGACATCAGTGACAATCCACTGGAAGATGTAGATCTAACTTTCTACACGGATGGTAGTTGTCATAGACAGTCAGACTCGGGAGACTTGTGTACTGGATACGCAGTCGTAGATGACCAAGGCACCATAGAAGCGGAACCGCTAGGCCCACCTCACTCAGCCCAGGTTGCTGAACTGGTCGCCCTAACCAGAGCATGTGAATTGGCTAAGGGCAAATCAGCCAATATCTACACCGACTCTAGATACGCATTCGGGGTAGTCCATGATTTCGGAGCCCTATGGCGCCTCAGAAATTTCATGACGGCAGCTGGTACACCGATAGCGCATGCAGCTCACATCAAAAGGCTTCTAACAGCGATACAGGAACCCGACAGAGTGGCTGTTATCAAGTGTAAAGCACACACATATAGCCAGGACCCAGTATCACTTGGTAACAGCCGAGCAGATGAAGCAGCTAAGTTAGCAGCTGGGACCCCCAGACAGACAGACACCACACAACTGATGGTATTTAATACCATCAACACACAGAAGTTGTGTGAAATGCAAAATTTGTGTTCCACACAGGAAAAGGCAGTCTGGAAGGCAAAGGGATATGGCCAGGAGTCCTCAGGACTCTGGACGGATGGACAAGGTAAACCGGTGGCCCCCAGAGCATATCTCCCATGTTTAGCTGAGGCAGCACACGGGCTGACTCATCTGGGCAAGGAGGGAATGTGCAAGTTGGTAAGAGCATATTGGTGCGCCCCAGGATTTTCATCTCATGCAAGTAAGAGAGCAATGCCATGCCTTACCTGTTTGAGAAAGAACATCGGAAAAGCAATACCAACAGAACCATCTCATATCCCACCTGCAGGCGGCACTTTCCAGGTAATACAGATTGACTTCATTCAATTACCCCCTTGTCGAAATTTGAAATATGTACTTGTTTGTATAGATGTTTTCTCACATTGGGTCGAAGCATTTCCTGCGGCCACAAATACCGCCATGTTTACTGCTAAGAAAATTGTGCAGGAATTTGTATGTAGATATGGTATCCCTAGAATAATTGAAAGTGATAGGGGTACCCATTTTACAGGTGATGTCTTTCAAGGAATGTGTAAGTTGATGGGAATTGATAGCAAGCTGCACACTCCATACCGTCCACAGGCGAGCGCGAAGGTGGAAAGAGTGAACAGCACTATTAAAAATAAACTGAGCAAAGTTATGGCAGAGACAGGATTGACATGGCCAGAAGCTTTACCCATTGTACTGTACAGCATCAGAACCACTCCCAGGTCCCCTCTTAATCTGTCTCCCTTTGAAATCTTGGCCCTCATTCCGAGTCGTTCGCTCTGTATTTTTCATCGCATCGCAATGAAATTCCGCTTAATGCGCATGCGCAATATTCGCACTGCGACTGCGCCAAGTATCTTTGCTATGAAGAAAGTATTTTTACTCACGGCTTTTTCATCTCTCCGGCGATCGTAATGTGATTGACAGGAAATGGGTGTTACTGGGCGGAAACACGGCGTTTTATGGGCGTGTGGCTGAAAACGCTACCGTTTCCGGAAAAAACGCAGGAGTGGCCGGAGAAACAGGGGAGTGGTTGGGCGAACGCTGGGTGTGTTTGTGACGTCAAACCAGGAACGACAAGCACTGAACTGATCGCACAGGCAGAGTAAGTGTGGAGCTACTCTAAAACTGCTAAGTAGTTTGTGATCGCAATATTGCGAATACATCGGTCGCAATTTTAAGATGCTAAGATACACTCCCAGTAGGCGGCGGCTTAGCGTGTGTAACTCTGCTAAATTCGCCTTGCGACCGATCAACTCGGAATGAGGGCCCTTGTTTGGTCGACAACCGCATGTTATGATTAACCCTCAGGATGATTTGAAGTGTAACAATGAAGTGACTGTAAAGTACTTGATTAACATGAGTAAACAGCTAAGGAATCAAAATGATAATTTGAAGTTGGTGATTCCTGATTTACCAGATAGTAATTGTCATGACATTGAACCTGGGGATTATGTAATGATACGGAATTTTCTACGCTCAGGTTGCCTTATTGACAGATGGGAAGGACCATACCAAGTCTTATTGACTAGCACTACAGCATTGAAGGTTGCCGAGAGAGAGACTTGGGTTCATTCGTCCCATTGTAAGAAGGTTGCTGATCCAGAGAGGTCCCGTGATAAGGAACAGACGGTAGAGGAAGTTGTATCACTGGAGTGTCTGTTCCAGGAGGACTGAGGCGGCACCTGAGCATCGAGAATCACAAGATCAAAAGCAGTTGTCGATCCCCGTTTCCCTTTTATTGTTTTTCTCCACTTCCCATCCCCTCTCCCTCAAATTATTTTTTCCCCCTTCTCATTCTTCTTCGTTTCCTCCTAAGATGGACTTGCCTCAAGAGACTGTGATCCGGATTTTCCTGTTGACCATGATGTTGACCAGAGCAGTCTGTTCCGGCGAGAGTACCATGGAGGTCGAGAGAGGTTCTGGAATGGGTTCTGATGACAGAGATGGAGGCGTAGTTTTCCGAGAACAACATAATCAACAAGCAAAGGCGAGTATCAGAAAACGATCCGATAGCATTGACCATAGAAGGAATTGTGAAGGATTGTTAGCTGAAAAAAACTGTATCTGTAGGCTCTGTGACAACGTAGTTGAGGATGGGTGCATCAAGAAATGCCAATCCAGTTTTAATATCCGCATGGACCGGCATCCCTTGAGTGACTATCACTCCTTAGTGGGTAGTGTGTTAAATCAAACAGATTGTTGGGTATGCTCTCAAGTACCTCAAGGTCATAGCAAATCAGGACAAGTACCATTTCCTTTAACGATAGAGGAGGTACTTGAGCTAAGTGGTGGGAGGCCGGTGGACAGGAGGTTTAATATCTCCAGTCCTCCTAGTTTGAAGCTCCACCAATATCATGTGGATAGATCCCTCATATGTTTTAACATTTCCAATCCCCGAAAGCCGGGAAATTGGGAAGTGTCATGGAGTAACCAAACCATGACCTTTTCATATAGAGCAGATAGAATGCCGACAGATACAGAACTTATACGCCACATAGCCAGTAGAGGAAAATCTTTCCGATATAGGTATACCCTAGGAAATAGGATCACGAGAGTTGGAGAGGTATCACCAGGATACTGTGCACATATCGTACAAGCTGATACGTGTACTAGACAGATGGGAGAATTAGGGTTAGGAGACTTCACATGGAAGATGTGTAATATGGTTATGTCCTACTCCGTCCCATATGTTCTCCCCGATGATGCATATTTCATATGCGGGAGGAAGGCGTATAAATGGCTTGCCCCAAACTCTGAAGGATTGTGTTATATTGGAAAAGTACTGCCTGAAGTAATGACTGTATCACATGCCAAAATGAAAGATATACACCGTGTTGCCCAAGCTCCTTATACTCACACCCATTACGAGCACGTAGTTAAACGGCACCTGATAGAAAGAACAGAGCATCCGGCCTCTGACATGATCCATGAATCCACCGGGATTCAGTTTCTAATCGCGTTAGACATCACTCGCACCGCCAGAGGAGTGTTGAATTATAAATACATATCTGCGCTCGCAAATTTGTTAGACAATATCACAGAAATGTATGATGACACGTTTAGGTATACTGGAAGAGAACTTCAAGCTTATAAAACAGAACTAGTTAAGCATAGAATGATTCTCAATTATCTCACGGCAGTGACAGGTGGATATTGTGTCACACTGGCAACGCAGTACGGCGTGAAATGTTGCACATATATTACAAATAGTACCGAGGACCCGGTCGAGGTCATAGACCAAAAGAGGGATGATATTCTCCAACTGAAGTGGGAATTTCGCAGGAGACACAATCTCACTCTTGCTGCTGTAGGTAATGAGCTGACTGGTTGGGTGTCATGGTTGAACCCGCGAAATTGGTTCTCTGGTTTAGGAGAATGGGCTCAAGGAGTCATAATGGATGTTGGGAAGTTTCTCCTATGTATCTTAGGTGTTATCATAACGATTGGCTTGATATTTAGATGCGGTCAGGCTTTAACGAAGTGTAAACGAAGTACCAGGGTGATGAGTTTAAGGAGTGAGGAAATTGTAATTCCAATGGATTTGATTTATGACCCAAATGTAGAAACAATGATGTGATGAAAATGCGATTTCTACGGTCCGTTTCTTTCACCTGTTTTTCCGTTTTCCTCCAAGGTAAAAAGACCCACTTGGACGAGGAATTTGATGAGCCGATATACAGACAACAGATGGATTAAAGAAGAAGTTTTGACAACCTGATACACAGATTTTTGATGAACTTTGCCATAGATCCCCAGTTTCCCTAGAAATTTTAAAATTACGCTAGCCCAACACTTTTGTAAATCTATGGACATTGACAAAGCTTTTGCTCGCACCTTATGGGCAAATGCACAAAGAAGACTGCATTCAACAGACACCGAACAAGACTTCAACCGACAAATGTTCATTTACCTGACATAGAATACCACTGCATTTACCGTAATTATGTCTTTTCTTCATCTCTACAACCTTCAGGTAATTACACACATAGTCGATAGGGAATACAGGCACAGATATCAGCAATCACATATTCCCCCATTCATGTATCATCAACTAAAATGTGCTCCCCATTTGTTACAACCACAGCCGAAAAGAGCTCGGTAAAGTTTGACAGCCCATCCACAGACCCGTCCCACTGGATAAGAAGGAATTCGAATGTATACTTCGCAATACCTCGAAGCTTGATTTAAAACACGTACGGCACGATGATACATGACCCCCAAGCACGGATTCATACACACATGCTTCTGCTATCGCACTAGGTCATACCTTTTTCCTACCTTCTCCTCTCCTCCCCTACCCAACCATGTAAATGT
The DNA here is from genome assembly GCF_028390025.1 of Pseudophryne corroboree. NCBI lineage: Eukaryota > Metazoa > Chordata > Amphibia > Anura > Myobatrachidae > Pseudophryne > Pseudophryne corroboree. Next base: position 769,185,996 of record NC_086447.1, read on the forward strand.
ATTAACCCCTGACATATATTTTTCTCGTTTTGAAATGTTTTAGAAAGTGGCAGTTATTGTTGAGTGCCAAAGGGTGGACTGTCAAAGTCAGAAAAATATCACGATGCACACTGCCATATTTGCACCTCATATGTGTCCCTGCTGCGCATGTGTGCGCTCTCCCGTGCGTGCGCATACTCGCTGTTGCGGGCACCCGCAGGCGCACGGTATGCGCACTTACGGTAGAGATTGTATGCGTCTAGCGGGCGACTCTTTCGTTACATATTTCCACTATATAATGTATTTTGTAGATCATGGTCCCTTTGATAGATTCTGAAAGTTTGGTTAATGTAGAATGTTCATGAACAGAGAAATCCCCCTTTGTTTGATACGAAGGGTCAGACAGGAGTAATACTGTGGTGTTTAGTATCCATCGGAAGAGTATTTAATTAGCAATATTCCGGTGTTGGTTTGAAGCGGATTAATCGCTCGTGCGAATAGTTATGGACATAAGAAGTTTATGTCCATTTACTATTATTTGCACTTACTTATCCATGCGGCGGGAAACCCAGTTCCCCACCCACCTGAGCAGTTGGAAATCGTCACAGCCCACCTGTATGAATCAACCTATGACCTTTTGTTATAATGCGAGGAGGAATTCCTGTGTCCAATGAACAATGAGATTGTAGGGACCATTGAATTGTATTGTGTGTGGGGCATAAATAGACAAGCCGATCACATCCAGCTCACTCTTCAACGGTTATCATTGCTGAAAATCGGGAGCTGGATGTCCAGAGGCGCATGCGATCGTTTCCTTTGTGCGTAAGTTTTCTCCGCAATCATATTGTCTTTCTTGTTGTTATGGGCCATATCTCTCTCTCTCTCTCTTCTCTTCTTTCTCTCGTACTCTCTTAAACGTAATAGTATTGTATTGTATTTCCTGTGTAGTTATCTGGTTAGGTAGTCTATGTTATATTGTAGTGTATGACTTGTATTGTATTAATTCTTTTGCAAGTATAACATTCATAATATATATATTAGGCGTTGGACCCTAAGCACGGTATCTGTGTATTTCTTATAGTGTTAAGTATTCACAGAGCGTCGGTGACGCTCAAACAGCTTTTAAGTTAATAAGGTTACACTGTGTTGCATCTACACCCTATCTCTACACTAAGGTTTTACAGCATATTACATTGTTTATGGTTTAGATTTAAAGGTTTAACATTGTGAGCGTCAGCGCCGCTGGTGATCTCCTCGTGGTCCCGAGCGTCCGCTACGCTATAGCGAATCATTACGTTAGTCGGCAGCCAATAGCGTGCCTGCCTGTGATCTCTTGGCCGTGAGCGAACGTGACACTTGAGCGTCTCGACCACGGCTAAGCGATCGTTACGCAACGAGCTTACCCTTACGGTACTCCATACGTAAATAGCGTACAGTGTTCTTAGACCTCATAAAGGGTTTTATATAAGATAAATATTTAGCTTTATCACTAAACAATAACAGTGAGAGAGAGAGAGTATGGCAAATACAGACAGAGAATAAGTTGGTTACAGAGAACTTACACACGTGGGGAATGATCGCTAGCGCAGTCCTGGAACCAGCTCTCTAGTTAGTCAATGATGAAAACCTTTGTGGAGAGAAGACTGAGCTGGCCCAGGCTGGCTGTTCTTATATACACAACATACAGTACACTACAAAGGGCCCTACAATCTCATTGTTCATTGGACACAGGAATCTGTCTTCACATTATAACGAAAGGTCATAGGTTGATTCGAACAGGTGGGCTGTGACTATTTCAAACTGCTCAGGTGGGAGGGAATCTCAGGTTTCCCGCCGCATGGATAATGAACTGCAAATACAGTAAATGTCCATAAACTTCTTATAAACATAACTATACGCAGGAGCGATTAATCTCTTTCAAACGAACACCGGAATGTTACTAATAATATACTCTTCCGTTGCATACTAAACACCACTGCTTAAAACCTGTCTGACCCTTCGTATCATGTAAAGAGGGATCTCTCTGTCCATGAACCAGTTACACTAATCATACTTACAGATATTATTAAGGGGACCATAACCTATAAAATACACTATTTAGATTAACTATGTAACGATCGAGTCGCCCGCCAGACGCACACAAACTGTACCGTAAATGCGCATACCACGCGCCTGAGCGCACGACCGTGGAGGCGCCGTCACGCAACTGCGAATATGCGCACGCACGGGAGAGAATGTGCACGTGCAGCGGGCAAGCGCATGGGGTTAGTACAAGGCATCATAGGTCGCTATATTTTTCGACTTTGACGTGTGTGTGTGTGTGTGTGTGTGTGTGTGTGTGTGTGTTTTTTTTTTTTTTTTTGCTTCCTTCCATCCCCAAATATTACTGTTCTAACACACCTTATGCAATCACTACAAGAGACAGCCTATGATGATCACTTTATACACTAATCACTGTGTTGCTGCTAAGTACGCTTAATGACAACGGGTGGAACAAAGGGTGGACTGAGTCTTGTACAAGATTCAGTGCTAAAATGTATAGCACTCTGGGGGTCATTCTGAGTTGTTTGCTCGTTATATTTTTCTCGCAACGGAGCGATTAGTTGCTAATGCGCAAGCGCAATGTCCGCAGTGCGACTGCGCCAAGTAAATTTGCTATGCAGTTAGGTATTTTACTCACGGCATTACAAGGTTTTTTCTTCGTTCTGGTGATCGTAATGTGATTGACAGGAAGTGGGTGTTTCTGGGCGGAAACTGGCCGTTTTATGGGTGTGTGCGAAAAAACGCTACAGTTTCTGGGAAAAATGCGGGAGTGGCTGGAGAAACGGAGGAGTGTCTGGCCTAAGTGTGGTCGACCTTCCATACCACACCCGCTAAATTCCTAACATACAAGAAATGTTTTGCTTTGTGAACTATGCCAACAGAATGTGTTACTTTAATAGTGGAAAACAGACCAGGCTTTATAGTGCTGGACCTGGTTGATTATTTTTGGTGGTGGGTCCGATTCTTTAAATATGTATATAATGATTAAAAGGAGTTTCCCTATTCATTTCAGTGGGGTTGATAGCATATGCACTACTTGCAGAAACCCAATTGAAATAAAGTTTCAAATAAGTTGCAAGGTTGCGAGCAGGTACCTGTTACCTTTCTGTCTGTCTGTTATTACCCAGTATTATTTTAATACTGTTTTGTTCCCAATTATATAGTGCTTGTCCTATATTAATAAATGTTATAAATAAAATACATAATATACATCTTTATACAGCCTTAAACTGTACTAGACACTGAAGAAATCTGCACTGTCAGTAATTTTTCAAAGTCTGCCAATTTTATTTTATTTTTATGTTTAATTTTTTTTAAAGTGGGAGCTCTGTAGTCATTTTCCTTTAAGATTGGCAATTGAATAATGACCATGCAACTGGTCTGTAGTAATCTCCCCAATCAGTTCTTCTTTATTTGAAGATAGATAGATAGATAGATAGATAGATAGATAGATAGATAGATAGATAGATAGATAGATAGATAGATAGATAGATAGACAGACAGATATTCACATTGTAACTTTCATCAGACACAAATGTGTGTATCTTTATAGCATAGTTTTTTGGTTTAGATCACAGGTTCTCAAACTCGGTCCTCAGGACCCCACACGGTGCATGTTTTGCAGGTCTCCTTGCAAAATCGCAAGTGAAATAATTAGCTCCAACTGTGGACCTTTAAAAATGTGTCAGTGAGTAATTAATACACCTGTGCACTTGCTGGGTTACCTGCAAAACATGCACTGTGTGGGGTCCTGAGGACCGAGTTTGAGAACCACTGGTCTAGATAAAAGGATGCGATTTGGGAATTAGCTTTTCTCTTGTTAAAGATATTTAAATTTTGAGGTTTCGCAGCTACAGCAAATAATAAATGTTTCATTACAGAACACTTCACACCATCCCGTCATTTATTTATGTTTTATTCCTCTATAAATTATATCTATATAAAACAATATTATAAAACAATGCAGGGAAAAGGAAAATATAACCTGCCACATTTCCAATTATACTGTATACACAGATAAAAATATAATAATAGACCAGAGCTTCCTATGCTGAGGTAGCAGAGCTGTGCCACCAGCTATTTGATTTAGCATTGTGCTGCTAAAGTACGTTCTGTTTTATTTATCTAAACTTTTCCAAGAGACTCCAACAGGATGTGGGATCCTGTTGTGTCATCTGAGATGTGAATACCTTATAAATGATAACTGACTGTCTGCAGTATTACAGCAAAGACTGAGTAATTCTTACAGCAATATAGCACATTTCGGAGACTGCAGCTTGATGGAGTAGCTGTCCAGAGCTGTTAAGAGAAGTGTGCATCTGGTGCCACCGCACAGGGTGCAAGAACAAGGGGGAAGGGGGGGGGGGGGTCGCACGGTCACTGCCGCAATGGTACATTTTTGTACTTTGCTTGGTGCCTGGAGAGACACCCTGGTAGGGCATGTCCAAAGAGCACGTCCGGCATCACTATTCATACTCCCCAGAGATGTACTGTGATAACATGACTTCACGTGTGCCGAAGGCTAGGGGAATGGGGTGCTGGCCCAGGGAGCACTTGTGCCCTGCTATGGCTCTGTTGGTTTCTAAGTGCTTGGGACTCATCATTTAACAGAGCCTTCAGTTATAAGTTATTACTACTACTTTAAGAAGATGGTAACTGTTGTATACTAGAGGCGGTTTATGTTCAAGATCCGTCTGTTGAGATCCCGGCAGCCGAAATACCGACACCGAAATCCCGACATCCATCAGAACACCAATACTGGAATCCAGAATAAATCAGGAACCAGACGCCAGTATCCCGACACCTGGAATCCCGAAGGTAAGTATAGTCGGTAGGGCTAATCTGCAGGGAAGTGGTGGGGGGTGGAGGGGATAGCTTTAGCCGCCACCCGGGGATTATGGATAGGCTGCGGGGGGCAGGAATGGGGTGTTATGGTTAGCCTGCAGGAAGGGGAGGTTAGGATTAGGTCACATTGGAGGGGGGGTTAGGTTTAGGCAATAAGGCTGGGGGGTTAGGGTAAGTCTGCGGGGGGTGGGAGGTTATGTTTAGGCACTATCCAGGGAGGTTAGGGTCAGGCTGCGGTAAGGGAGGGTTAGGGTTGTGAGTTAGAATGCTTTACTCACCCCTTCATAATCAGGATTCCAGCGTCCATATTCTGAACGCTGGCATCCTGGGAATCGGCTTCTTATACCCAACCCCTATGTCCGATTTAGACAGGTGTAACTAGGAAATTTAAAGCAACATTTTCATTACTCCAAAATCAATAGGGGAGTTGTAGACATTTGTACCAGATCAAAATCAATAAGAGCATAAAGAGATAATACAGCATAAAATAACTTCAGGTTAACACCAAGAATAGGGAACAACCAGCAAATACTGACTGCACACATTATTCAAAGGGATGAGTGAATGCTAGGGCATGACCAGCACGCTTTGTCACACAGCACTTCCCACTGCAATATAATAATAAGTATTCTCGTCGTCTGTCCAATGCAGATAGGAAAGTAGGGAATAGTTGATTGAACTATAGGAATGATGTGAAGGGAACACTGGTAGTGTAGTAAAAGCAGAGACAAATCATGTGCAAGATAACTAAAGTGAATATGCATTACCAAAATATCTCCCAAAAGCATTTACACGTAGGAAAATACTAAGAGAAGCAAACTAAATCTTGCTTTTTGTAAAGTGTTTGGTCAGAGCTCCTATCATAGGGTTTATTGAAGGGCATTCTAGTGAATCCTTCATAAAGTCTGATAACAAAGGCTTAATAAGATAATACGTTTACAAACAATAGCAAACATTATCATCCGCCCATGTTATATGAGCAATTCCAAATGCCAGTTCATAATGCATTAAACCTTCTGCAGAAAGAGGAAGCAGGGGGAAAGTCAAATGAGGAAAGATTAAGGGAAAATGATGAGGTGCAGAGGCGTCACTCACCTCTTGGACACCCGGTGTGGTGGCAAAAGAGGGGACGGGGCTTCATGAGAAGGGGTGGGGCATCACGGGCTGGCATCCGTTTTCACAGCTTGAATGACTGGAAAGGGGCGGGGCTTTCTGAGAAGGGGCGGTGCTTCACGTCCCGACACCCATTTTTTGTCACTTGGGGGGTTTAGGAGGTGCAGGCTTCTAACGAGTGACAGGAGCTGAGTACTGCACATAATGTAACAGTGCAGCAATCAGCTCCTGTCTCTAAGCAGGAGCTGGCATTTTGGTGTCACCCCTCGGCGAGTGACACCCGGGAGCGGGCCGCACCCCCCTTGTGACGCCACTGAGGAGGTGAGAGATGGAATTAAAGACTGAACCAGGAGAACCACAACCTTTTTGGTTGGGGGGGAATATAATTTAATTTTGGCTCCCCTAAATCGATGGATATCTACAGTACATGTCTGTCTGTCTGTCTGTCTGTCTATCTATCTATCCACACACACACACACACACACACACACACACATACACACACGTACGCACACATTTATGTAAAAAGCAGCATAGAGGACACTATAGGGAATGCAGATAATAGTGTATTAAAAAAAATACAACATTGAGGGGCCCATTTATGGTTTATTGAAGTTTAGACTCGATAATTGGGCAATAATAAATTAATTTCCGCCCAATGTATTAAAAATCACATCCAAGGACAGGCACTCCAATAGGAGTCCATCCCTGCAATGTGTAAACTAAAGTTACCACATAAGGGATCGCTTTGCTTTATGCTGCGGGTCTACAGCACATGCGCTGTCACTAGACAGTGCACGCACTAGTAGCTGTTACTGGGGAGGAATCCAGACAATCCCTCTCCTGGAGAATTGTGCCATATATAGCCCATACACCTGATCCTCCTACTTCCCCACACACACATACTATCACATACAAGCTTGTCTGCTCCACACAGCTATTGTGTCTGTAAGTTATGTAAATGGCTGATAGCTGTTTTGTTTTAAACAGAACCTGGCTAGTGGTTGCGGTATACAGATTGAGTCTCCCATATCCAGATTCCAAAATACAGAAGATTTGAAAATACTGAATTTTTTTAATACGACTAAGATAATGACATATTTGCTTTATGTTGGTACAGTGCACACAAACTTTGTTTAATGCACAGAATTATTAAAACTATTGTATAAAATTCCCTTCAGGCTGTGTGTACATCGTGTATAAAATAAACGAAATACATTTTGTTTATGTACACCAACTTTGCTTAATGAAAAGACTAATTAATAATATTGTATAAGGAAAAGATCCTAAATATGTCCAATCCTATAGGCCAATTTAATTGCTGAACCAGGACTTAAAATTATTTACTGAACTATTGGCTTTTCGACTTCAGCCCATTTTGCAGCGTATTCTACACCCAGCCCAAAATGGGTTTATTAGAAACAGAACCTCAGTGCATAATATCCATACGTTGTTGGCGGCAATACATAGCTCAAAACAATCAGATTATCAAAAATCCCTTATAGTCAGTTGTGATGCCGATAAGGCGTTTGATCGCGTCTCCTGGACTCATATACTGCGAGTCCTACAGGTCCAACTCTTTGGTACAAAGTTTATTCATGTCTTTAAAACATTATATGCAACACCACAGGCATTTATCACGATTAACGGATTAACACAAATTCATTTCAGTTACATAGAGGGACGAGACAGGGCTTCCCCCTATCCCCCTTGTTATTTAATTTGGCTTTAGACCCGCTCATACGCACGTTCGTACGTGATGTATCATGGAAAGGAATCGAAGTAGGCCCTCATACCATAAAGGTCTCCACATTTGCAGATGACCTTTTACTATATTTCAGTGACCCTATAACGTCCTTTCCTTCATTATTGACCACATTACAGGACTTTAACTTGATATCAGGATTTTTAATTAATTTTGACAAGACGGAGGCACTGGCATCGGATAGAGACGCGTGGGATGGGATGGAACATTCCCATTCAAATGGGCGCACAATTATATAAAATATCTCGGTATACGTATCTAATCTCTTGGAATTGTATTCCTTAAACTTTTCTTATTATATTAATAGGATGATTAAGGACTTTACGAGGTGGCAACACCTGCCGATTTCTTACTTAGGTAGGTGCCACTTGTATAAGATGGTATCTTTTCCTCGTTTGCTTTACCCGATCCAGATGCTTCCATTCTTGCTATTAAAAAAAGATATTCATACAATAAATAAAGCCATTACTAAATTCATATGGGTGAATAAGCGCTCTCATATAGCGCTGTTTAAATTAAAACAACCACCCTCACTTGGAGGAGTCAATCTCCCCTGCCTGGAAGATTACTCCTTGGCGGCTAATTATAGATGTGCCTTAGATTGGTTAGGTAATGGAGACAATTTTGTTAACAAAGCACTGGAACAGGCTTTATTGCCTAGTCATGACTTGCTAAAGATCTTACATTTCCTGAATTCCTCTATATTACAGGAAATAAAATTAATTACATTATTATATGCTCCTTATAAGGCATGGACTCAAATTAGAAAACGTTCTGGACTCACTCTGGCACATTCCTTGTTTCAGCCTACATTAGGAAACCAGACTTTTCAGGGAGAAGAGGCGGGTGAGGTTATGCACAGTTGGCACCTCCGGGGACTCCGTTCCTTATTTCAATTTTTGAATGATGACTGTTCAGCGGTATTATCACTGTCCCAATTAAAAGATAGATACCCGACCTTAAATTTTCCCTTTTTCGCATATTTCCAGATGCGTAGTTTTGCTACACGTTTTGCTATTTAGCTTGTTTGTAGCCCAATTAACTTACTTTTCCACTGGATGGAATAGTACGACAACATTTAGATTCCCCCCACTCTACGTCTTTAATATATTCTTATATCAGACGAAAGATTGACTATACTAAGCTTACTACAGGAATAGTTAAATGGAAAGACCTAGTTATGCTATAAGTGCATCTGGAGCCTGCCCTGCTGATGTTTTACTGAACTGATACAGAACCTGGGAGTTGTAGAAAAGGTATATGCAGTCAATTCTGGTTCAGCAGACATATACCAATGTGCCACTGCCCCAACATCACTGGAGGATAAAACATTGGGTAACAACAGTATAGCAAAATAAATCAGTGTCTATATAATTGGTTACTTGTGCAGCATAGTTAACAAAAAGTTAAATAAAATAAACTGGGGTTTATGCAGTGGATGGCTAGGTATTTGGTCTAAGCAGCTGGCAAAGTGGCCATTATTCAGAATGGAAAATATAGCTGTCAGTGAGGCAAGTGAAATTGCAGCTTGTCTAGAATTCACTATGATTTCTACGTAGCATCATTTTATCTATAACTAGGTTTGTCAAATGGCCTCTCCTGATACCTCCCATTACTAGATTTCTAGACGCTCTACTCGACTACATGATATAGCAAAACGTGCAGGAACAGTATTGCTTAATAGTGATCAGCACTGCATGATTGTGAACTATATACATCAGGGATGGACTGGGGCTCTAAAACAGCCCTGGTATTTTAGTGCCCATATGCGCACAACAAGGGGGCATGGCCACTGCTCAAGTGGGTCATGACCTCGATGTATTCCCCCGCGACGCTGTCTGCTGGATGGCAGACCGCAGTGCGGGCAGGCTTCGCTGCTCAGCCAGCCCCTGGCTCTCTGTGTGCTGTGCAGCCAGGCAGAGCTGCTCGGCCAGGCTTTTATGCCAGAAGTACCAGATGGCCAGTCCAGCCCAGATGTGAGCACACATAATTGCTGCAGAGGAGAGTCAGTCTGGGAGACTCCGTAGTCAGGACAGGCTGTGGCTTGTGGGTCCTCCTCAACTGGAGTTGGGAAAATCAGTCAGAGCTCGGTGTGCTGGGAAGCTACTGAGGGCCAAGAGGCCAGAGCCTATACCTGTAGGAGACAGGGAAGGCCACCAAACTCTGGGCTTGAACCATGTATTGACGAGAGAAAGCCAGGCCCGTGAGCCTCGAGTGTGAAGAGGCCAGAACGTACCTTACTGTATCTGTGAGAGACAGGACTTAGACTGTGAGTAGCTGTGGCAGTCAAGCCAACCTGGTGCCTGTGATAGACCTGCAAAGAAGTAGACAAGTTGCCCAAGGAGAGCCAGTGGTGAAGAAGTGCGCCAGTGCCTTGGGTGGAGGCTAGGTTGTTTTTGTTTTATTTAAATTATGCAGAATAGTAAAGCATGATTTCATTTATTTACCTGAAAACCTGTGTTTAGATCCTGATGAAGCACTTAAGACACTACACCAAAACACCCCTCTACTGAGCTAATTAACCCAAGCCATCACGATATATATAATCATTATAATGAACACATTTGTAATTTTATGTTTCTGCACTGATCAGAATTACATTTCATTGATAATTAATGAAATTTACGAGAAGATAAGCACCTACAGTAAGTGACAGGGGCTGTAAACTTAAATGTGTTGATCAATAGACGAACTAAACCCTATTATTATTATTATCATTAGATATTATAGTGAGAGCGCAGAGCCATTCCCAGATCTAGGAATGGTGAGTGCAATAAATGAAAGCCTATATATATATATATATATATATATATATATATGCCTCAGATATACAGTATGAGATGGGGGGCATGCACAGGTATCAGAAATAATACAGAAATAACATCCAGTAGATTTGTGTACTATCACTTTATTCATATGTTGAGAAATGAAAGTCTATTTGCAGTGCAGAGAAATATTGTTTCCAAAAATGAAGGAACCCAGGGTGTGTAAATCTCCACTATGGAAAATTATTTTGTTAAATTGTCTGCAGTGACCTGAAGACAAACAAAAGATTACTTTCTTATTTTCCCACATGATTACAAAGTATCCGAACCCACTACTGTTGGACCATGTGATGGAACAACTGCTTAAGCAGCACATGAGGCTCTTCAGAGCAGTCATGGGGCTTGCACATGCGCAGTGAGCTCTGTTTGGGCCTCCGTTTCACTACAAAGAAGCCAGGTGATTAAATGTTATGTCCCTGCTTGAACCACATATATACGCGAATATGTGCATCATTGAGCTATCTAATACTGTACATTTAATATGGCTTGTTTAACCAACCTCGGCAACACTGCCATGCTACAGCAAGTATTCTGTTGACTTTGTGAGAGCTATCAGGCTTGTTTACTGGACTGGAACGTCTCACTGCTGAGTGTGATCAGCTTGATAGGTATGGCATAGAGATGGAAGGAAATGCCAGAATTGTAAACCTTTATAATCCTGAATGACTGGTGATTTCAAACATAGATGCAAAACCAGCTTAACGTGCCATGCTGTACCATTTTATGGGCTTTGAAGGGGGTTTATTACCTGTCCTAATTGTGGTGTATTCAGAGCTTCATCATTTCGGAAGGGTTTTTGAGACATTCAAGTTAGAGGCCAAAACAATCACACTTTTTTTTAAGTGTGAACTTAGATAAACATTGAACAGTGCATGGTGCTGTGCTTACAGCAGCTGTCCTGCAGTGTGTGTGTGCGCGGGTGAAGGAACATCTTTTTAATATGGGGCACTGTTCTGCTTTTAAATTTACAGCATCTGAGTCCATACTGCCCCACTCGATTACTGCGATCTGTAGATGAAGGACTTTTAGCAGTACGTAGAATCTCCTGTAATTCATCTGGGGGGTCGAGCTTCTAGTCATGCGGCTCCGACTCTATGGAACTCACTTTCCCGCACAGTGCGAGAGGCCACTATAGAATCCTTCAAAAATAGACTCAAGACTTTCCTGTTTACTCAAGCACTTCCATAATGTCCCTTTAGTATCTACATGCTTCTGTATTTTATGAAAAGTTGTTCTGTACTTCATTGTTTCTGTACTATATTATGCTATGTATCTGTTAAGCACCTTGAGTCCTATTGGAGAAAGAGCGCTATATAAATAAAATTATTATTATTATTATTATTATTATTATTATTATTGTCAGTAATTTGAAGAAAAAAAATGAACACCTGTAAAACATTAAATTAGTACTGGATATAGGTCACTGCAGAGGGGAACTACCATGGGTGTCATTCTCCTGCCAGCACTGTAGGTTAATTGACTTCTGGTCATTAGACATAGGGGGTTATTCCGAGTTGTTCGCTCGCTAGCTGCTTTTAGCAGCATTGCACACGCTAGGCCGCAGCCCTCTGGGAGTGTATCTTAGCTTAGTAGAATAGCGAACAAGACTTACTCCTACACTGCGATCAGCTCAGCCCTTTTCGTTCCTGGTTTGACGTCACAAACATGCCCTGCGTTCGGCCAGCCACTCCCCCGTTTCTCCAGACACTCCCGCGTTTTATCCTGGCATGCCTGCGTTTTTCCGCACACTCCCTGAAAACGGCAAGTTTCCGCCCAGAAACACCCACTTCCTGTCAATCACACTCCGATCACTTCAACGATGAAAAGTCTTCGTTCGTGAGTAAATCTACTAAGTTTTGTGCTAAAATAATTAGCGCATGCGCACTGCGTATCATGCGCATGCGCATTTTTGCCTTAATCGCTCCGTTGCGAAAATCTGCAACGAGCGAACAACTCGGAATGACCCCCATAGTGCTGTACATCTGTGTGTGTTTGTGTACATGTAGAAGGGAATAGATTGTAAACTCCAGTGGGGCAGGGACTGATGTGAATGACTAGATATTTTCTCTAAAGTGATGCAGGGCACTGTATGTGTGCGCTATATAAATAACTTAACAAAATAAGGCTACAACAGCATTACAAATCCCTTATCTAAGTTTTGCTATGGCGCCCACCTTTTCACTGTTTGGCCCCTTGTTACACGATAACTCTGATGCACTATTAACATTTTACTAAGTTTGCAGTGGGTCCCAGAAGCCTCTAATTGACAATCCTATTCACTGCGATGGAGGCAAATTGCCATTGCAATGACGTAGAAAGGCTGACAATGGAACTGCAATTCGCTCCACTTGGGGCCCAATCTCACCCTGAACTATGGGATTTTTGTACGCAGTCCTTTGGGTTTGCGAACAAAAAATCTGCGAGTCTGGAGGTACCCTAAGTGTGGCATGCAAACACAGCTACTAGGATTGAGCCCACACGGTCTCTTTTATACAAATCTGCTCTCCAGACTCAAAAAGGCAGCAGTTGCTGACATGAGCAAAGGCTGGCAGGCGCAGGAGGAGGGGCATAGATCCCGCATCACCTCTCATTGGAATCAGGAAAGCAGGTCTTGCTTACAGAAAGCCAGCATAGAACAGCATCAGAAGGAAGAGAGAAACAGGATTTCACTTTAATAAAGTGAAGTCTAGCCAAAATTAGATTGTTTGCTGAGTTCTTTTTTTCCCTCTGCATCATAAAATAAAGGTACCTACTGGGGCGTATCTAGCTATTCGCCAGGATGGCACTCGCCAGGGGTGCCGGCCAAGGAAGGGGGGGTGCGCCGCCTGGCGGATTAATGCTCAGCAATGCTCACCATCCGCCACCCGCATTACCCGCCTATGTATGCGTCATTGCAGCACTGCCTACTGTAAGGTATAAAAGTAGCACTGTGCCTGACTCCTTCTCTGCCGGACACACTTCTACTAATATTCTTTGATTACAATGGGCAGCGCTGCAGCTGTCACTCCTCCGTATCCTCCGCCCCCTCTCCGTCTCCTGCAGTGTGTTCAGGGACTTCCGCCATATGCAGGAGGGACTTCCCACAGGAGCACAGGAGCTGTTTGCAGCAGCTAGGATCAGAGTCTCCGTTTGAGCCACATTGATATGGAGGCACGGGGAATGTGAGCTGGGTCCTCTCTCTCTCTCTCTCTCTCTCTCAGGGGGCTGCAGTCCAGACCAGTTTTACTTTCTCCTCTTTCTCCCTGTCACCCTCCGGCTCTCTTCCTCTGTTCTTCCAATGGCCAAATAATTTAGAAAATAATAGTGGCAATAAGAAGTTCCCCATTTGTGCCACTTTCTCCACATCTGTGCCTCTTCTACACACCATTACCTGTTCTCTTGTCCCCTTCCATTATCAGTGCATCTGCCCCCACTCCTTTATCTGTGCCTCTTCTACACACCATTATCTGTTCTCTTGCCCCCTTCCATTATAAGTGCTTCTTCTCTTACTCCTTTATCTGTGCCTCCACCCCTCCATTATCTATACGGGTGGTCTTCTGTATGCCGAATGTCGGGATCCCGGCGCACAGTATACCGGCGCCGGAATCCCGACACCCGGCATACCGACAACTATCCACGACCCCCCTGGAGGGAGAATAAAATAGTGTGGCGCGCGTAGCGCGCCACCGTGCCCGCAGTGTGGCGAGCGCAGTGACCCCGCAAGGGGCTCCTTTACGCTCGCCACGCTGTCGGTATGCCGACGGTCGGGCTCCCGGCGCCGGTATGCTGGTCGCCGGGAGCCCGAGCGCCGGCAAACCGTACTACACCCATCTATACATGTACCCCTCTCCATTTATATGTGCATCTGCCACCCCTCCATTATATGTGACTCTGTCACTTCTACATTTATCTGTGCCTCTGCCTCCTCAGTTATCTGTGCCTCTGCCCCCCTCATCTTATGTCCCCCCTCTCCATCTGTGCCTCTACACCTGTGTCTCTACCGCTCATCTTACCAGTGCCTCAAACCTTCCCCCCTCCCCCAATTGGGGACAGGCTGCTGCTAATCGGGGACAGGCTGCTGCTGCTGATCATGAACGTGGTGTCCTGGAGAATTATTCAGTTCTTAGTGCAGTGCCACTGAAAAGGTTTGGTCCCTCTGAGTGCAATGCCACTATATATAATATACACACTAGTATAATGGCTGGACCTATTCATGTCTCTGCCCCCTTCATCACAACTCTCCAATACTTACCTCATTCCCTGCATTCCAGACGTGATTAAGGGGACTACTGCGTCGTGTAATGTGAGTAAGGGGCACTTCAATGCTGTGTAATGTGAATAGCGGGGACTACTGTGTGGAATAATGCAGAATAGCGGACACTACTTTGTGGTGTAATATTAATAAGGTTGCACTACTGTGTTGCGTAATTTGAATTGGTACTAATGTGTGGACACACCCTAGCCCCATGAGGCCACACTACTTATGTTTGGCGCTGCACCATACTTATTTAGAGTATAGGAGGGGGAGTGTGGGGGGGAGGGGGGGATCAGTCCCTTACTTTGCCAGGGGCGGTTTGACCCCTAGATACACTCCTGGGTACCTATCCAAGTAAAGCTGCATAAAAGTGAATCTACTTATAAAGTTAACATATGTAGATGTCTGTACTTATTGTAGAGCTGAGTGTAAGCTAATGCTCTCTGTTAGCAGACATTTCAGAGTCACATTATTTGCTGTATCTTTTGATGGTTTTAAAACAGATTTCCTTGTGTCTGCCCTAATGTTCATGTCTTTAGTTCCAACATCTTAACTTCTTAGAATCTCCTGAAATATTGACATATATATTTGCGAAGGTTACTAGTAGTTTTTACATATACCATGCACCTTGCATTGTAAGATTAACAGCCCTTTCAGAAATAATTATATAATTGTAATATTATTTGTAATCCAAAAATATCATGCAAAATCCACTATATGGAGTTATCTGTTCAATACTGGTATGCCAATGTATGAATAAGTTGTGTATAAAAAAAGAGCCTTACACAGGGCTTCCAGGTGTGGCGAACTAATGTGTTGTAAGTTATGAGATTTTGAAATGTGATTTTTGTAATTGATTCTCCTTTTTACAAATATGCAGAGAATTTTCAAGAAGTCCCCTTGAGCTTTCAAACACAGGTAAATTATGAAATTCCTGTGGATGAGTTCAAAGAAAAAGTAGGCGCAGTCTATGAATCCAGATGTTCTAAGGTTGCATGCATGTTTCATGGGATGTATGCAGCACTTCTGTATAAGTCACAGGCCACCATCTGCAAAGCAATTAATTTACTGTAACTGAATGGCGATTCATTACATCCCCTTTGTTTTTGTAGTGGGGACTTACATTAAGGGTTCACTCAGTTAACACAATTTGATTTGCAAACAAATTGTGTTGGGCTAAACCAGTTTATACACTTTAAATATACTGATGTAAATGGCTGTTGTTATGTTCGTCATGCCTCTTTTCACAAAAAGTCAGCCACAGCATGTTCAGGGTTAACCTAACATATGTTTAAATTGGCTCTGTCATACACACAGAAAAGTGAAAGATGGGGTCACAGGTTAGGCTTTGAGGTTCAGCAGACATCTGTATTTGAAACAGGACCCTCTCCAAGACTTTTTTTTTTTTTTTAGAAGAAATATTGCCTACCAGGTTATTAACCCACTCAACGTCCAGAGGCCTTCTACCAGACCTAAAAATCTATTCATGTTATTTCAATGCTAAACATATGCAAGGGCAGAAATATATGTTATGTGGCTGCTTACATTAGTGTATTGATTATATCCAATTCCCAAAGTGGCAATGTTCCCTTGAACTTGGAGGTGCCATCATTCTTGTTGTGGTCTTGCAGATCATCTCCTGTATTCATCTTGTATACTATGTTCTGTTAAATATAGCTTTCAATTTAAGGTAACAATTTCCATCTTCTGAATTCATCTCGTGTAATGTGTTTCATTCAACATAGTTTGCTTTTAAGTTAACAATCATTGATTCTTTTTCCTTTCTTTTGAAAAAGAAAATATACAATCAATAAGAAGAAAAAAACAGACCTAAATCTTTACAGTTTATTGTGTCAATTTCATTTTTTTTTTCGTGTTTCAGCCTTTTTAAAGGCAAATGTATAACGTCTATTAACAATGATTCTTGGAATATACTTTTAGTATATAACAACGGTTTACATCACATTAAATTCACCCAAAGTGGGTAACAAATAACATAAGAACTGGCAGATTTTTTTTTTAACTTACAATATCTTATTCTGTACAAACTGCATTAAAATGAACCCCCTCTGGTTTATCCCATAATGGAACCAATATATTTTAGAATTTCAGGCACTGAAACTAGATCTCCTTTTTATTCTGGATTTATTGCGACTCAGAGGAACATATAAATGGAAATTGTTTTATGGAGTCAAACAAAAATGTAAAATCCTGGTTTTACCAATGATCTCCATCAACTTTGCACAAAATATTTTGAGAGTGTGAAATTATTTTGTCAACAGTTTCAACAAGATTCTATTGTGACGCTGTTTTTCTTCTAAAATATTTTTTTGTTTTTGTTTTTACAAGTAGGCCTTGAAAATCTAACAGCAAACAGTTAATGATAACCACATCATTTTTTTTTTCAGTTTGACATTTTTCAACATAGAAATATATTTATAAAAGTTTCTCTGGACACTAGGTCATGCTTGCATGGAATTTTACAGCAGCTTAAGAACACATTATGGATGCCATATAAATCTGGTGCAGAATTCTAACAAACTTGAAAAGGCCTCAATGGTTCATGGTTTTTATAACACCATTAATTTATCACACAGTTAGAAAATGTCACACTTTGTATTACTATTTTTTTTCCTTTAGAGCTCGAAGTACAACATGTCATTTGTAAATTATGTTCTTGTTGACTGTTTTTTAAAGCCCCGGTTATTGAGGCTGCACTGTATATTATCTCTTAAATAAGGGTATCATGAAGTCCTAAACAGACAAAGATGCTGTAAAAAATACTACCTAGCCCAGTGATTTTCAGAAGGTTTTCGTAATATCAGTCCAGCATACAATAAGATTAAATAGGGATTTGAAGAAAAAAAAATTGTGGTCACGGTTTTTTTTTTTTTTCTGCAAAATGGCCATCTGACTTCCAAACCTTTAATGTGCAAAACCAGTATTAAGCTGTCATGGGGCTCACTTTTAAATTTTATGTCTTTAAAAGACATTGATTACATCTTGAAATCATGTGCTACAAAACTGGCCTCTTTCATTAAAGTCAACAATAAAATATAATTCCCAGTACCATGTTTTGTGGGTGTTTATATAGCCATAGAGTCAAAGTCACGTTGATACAGGAAAGTAATGTACTCTGCAAGCATTCCTGCCAGGTGCAATGACCAATAACACCCAACTACAACTTTAATACATAATGGTCAAGTTGAAGTATTTTGTTTTTGTTTCATTTACAATAGGTTGGCCTGGTCATATCAGCACGTTCATCTTCTCCTTTGTCTTCTTTTCCTCGAAAGCTAGGTGTTATTTATTTTGCCCAAATTGGTATGCATATTTGTTAACACTTTTGCATATCTTTTCAGACTTCTTGCCATATAAATTTGATTGTTCTGTCCTTAGATTTAAAGTTGCTGTATTTTCCCCCTAGAAAGAAGGGATACAAATCACACTCTTAGTAAACTAAAAAAAAAGTGTTACTGCCATAAAGACATAGGGAATAAGCAGGTTACAAGCTATTATGCATAGAAAACAATATAGGTTGTTTTTTATTGTTTTTTACTTATTGTGTTTTCTTTTTCCATTTTTTAAGTATACGGCAAATTAATCATTAATTTATTTGCCGATATTATATAACCAAGTGTAAAAAAAACCACAGTACATACAGTGTACAACTAGAAGCCATATGGAAGGTAATGCATGCATGGTTTATAAAATGGAAAACAAAGATGTGGCTTGGAAGTAAATAAAAATTGACTTGATTTGTAGCTTGAAGGTAATGCGTACATACATTTTTTTAATTAACAGTTTGTACAAATATGAACAAAAAAGGAGTGACATTGGTGAAATGTGGGTTGATGTTGTGGTGTTGTTGCTTATTTGTTTTAGTCCCACTTCTGATCTTCTGAGTTTATTTTATTGCCTTAATAAATATTTGTAGACCTTGACAGAGTTCTGTTTCTGATTAAATCATATGATCTGTGTTTTTATACATGCATGTTAACTTACAAAGGATTCATTCTAAGAACCATTCGAAATGATTATACAAGTCAAGCAGAAGGATTTTAAAAGTAGACTATGATTGGCTTACATTTATAACTAATAAATAAGATTAATTATATAAAAAAGAATATAAAATATTCTTAAATTTAGGGTTTTTCTTTTTTTATTAACAATATAAATTTCATAATGTGTCAAATAAGGTCACAAGAGGCTTGTGCTGTGTACTTTATTACTTTTTTATTTTTCAATAAAAGGGACAAAATGGGTATATGAACAGGATAATGCAGACAACTACCAAAAAAACACAGACAGTGGTTTATCCAATAGAAATTAACAGACCAGAAACAAATACAATAAAAGCCAGGTTTGCATGACCTTTGGTCATCAAAATAAAAAATAAAAAAGATATAAGTAAAAAAATAAGAATAAAAGACCAAAATATGTGCCTGAGTTTTAAACAAAAGCACATAATCAATAATAAATAGTGACTCCCATAGTAAAAGATAAAATTTCAAGTTACGACAAACAGCTTTCATTACAGGAATAGAAAAGGCCAATAACAAAATATTGTACATTGCCATTTACAAAAAAAAGTATTGACTTGAGCGATCTTCCATCTTAATATGCTTTGCATAAGATTTCTTCCAATCGAAATATATAAAGCACCATTTAGCTGTTTTGTTTTTTTTTGGCAATGAAAATAAATTTAAAATGTGTGTTTATTTTATTGCATATGAAGTTTGATGCTGGAATGTAGGGTGAAGAAAAAGGGACAGAAAGCACACTACAGAACAAACCAATGCCATCAGCGTGCGGTACTGTATACAGTATGGCAGCTAGAGAGAGGAACAAAATAAAAGATATGTACAGCCCACTGTAAGAAGGCTTCTCTGCATGACATTCGAATCGGTATTCCCAAGTAGCCATCATATGGCTTCTGTACTGTACAATGTCACACTTATGTTTTTTTATTTTCTTGTTTTAAAACATACAAATAATTTGCACTATATTATCCTGCCGAAATTAAAAAAAATATATATATATACTGTGGCAGCCTGTGTTTTTATTCCACTACCATAAAAAAGGTACATTGATACCTTCCCGAAAGAACAAGCAACTGTTAAAAATACAAGCTTCAATATAAATACTATAATTCCTACACTAGATGAACATTTAAATTCAAATACCATTCTAAAAGTACAGGAAAAAAGACAATAGATGTGTTTTAGCATAGGAATCAACATGTGCATTTCCCTATATTTAAGTACTATATAATATGGAACCTTTCCCCAATGCACATTTCTTTATACATCCTGAAAGAATTGGGATATATCCAAGGCATATAAATTCCTCTACCATTTTATTTGCAATGAATAATAAGTCTTGTACAAGACAATGAAGCCCTAAAATACAATTCCCCTAAACAAAAGTGATGCTTTCTTTAAGAAAAAAAATCCACTTTTAGAATTAAAATTGCTTTTGTACACCAAAATACCCCTGTACTGTAAAGGCCAAAGCAATAATTATTTTGTAGAGTACATGTGGTCTGTTTCCATTCACAGTATTGTCTACATGATTTTAGGTACATTTGTAAGTCAAGTAAATAACTGGCAGAGTTTATGTATACATGCATACATGTATGTGTACGTGTGTATATATACAGTATATATATATATATATATATATATATATATATATATACTTTATTTGCAACATTTCCCTTATGTGTAAGCCTGTAAACAGGGAAAATTGTACAGTGCATTTAAATGTATGTGAGCATTCTTTATACTCAACCACAGTACCTCTGATTAAGGAGAAAGGTACACACTCTCTGGAAGAGTCAAGTGCTTTCTGAATTCCAATTGGGGTCGACAGAAGATTAATATTGAAACAATCTGTATATTCATGAGAGCAAATGAACAGTGCAAAGCAAGAAACTTTTTGAGGAATACAGATATAGATAAGAGAAGGTAAAATTTTTACTTTACTGCATGTCTTTTAACTTTCTTTTTCTTTTATTTAAAAGGGGTATTTTTTGAGGTCAGCCTCAACAGTTCATAGTTAATCATCATTATATCTAGCTTATATGGCTGCTTCTTTTCAAATAAAAAAAGGGTACCATTTTCTGTCCATGTCTCTATTGTGCCACTTGATAGCATATAATTATTACCTAACTTCCCATACAGTGCAGAATTTGAGAACATTATTAACGATTGTCAGTCAGACAACCACATATATTAATAATAATTTACTTTTTCCCCTCATTTTTTTTTTCTATTTGCAATGTACTCATAAAAAGTCACTATATTGCAATACAATTAAACTCCTCACCATTATATTCTAGTTCAGCTTTAATTTAAAGGTTTAATCACAGAAACAATAGGTAAAATGGAAAAGGAGAAGCAAATTCATTCAAAGCTGACAGCATGAGCAAATAGCTTACGTATCATTAAATAAATATTATTGAAGAATGATGATTAACTAGGACATACTGGGTCATATTTTAGGTAGCCTCAGTTATAATACAATACATTATTATTATTATTATTATACACTAGATCAATGGAGACCTACATTTATCCATGTTGAATTAAGCTACATGTTCATTTCAACATAGGAAGAACCATTTATATGGTTTGAAATAGACTGAAGGCACTCATTTTATTATTTTAACCAAATGACAGAACAAATTAATATTTTCAAGGCCTTTTCTATTTATCTTTTTCTTCTCTAAACACTAAAGGTAACCCCTGGCGTGAGGAGATGAGGTTCCTCTAGCATTTGCAGCACTCTAATTCCTGTCCCTGGAGGTCTGGTGAAGAAATGTTCCCTCTGCCATCAGAAAACAAAGCTGTACATGATATGTATTGCAGAATGTATGCAGCATGGTCACTTGTCAGCACAGAACTGGAAACAGCAATGTTTGCTTTGCAACTAATTCAGGGACATTGAAAATAGATATAACATACCATACATGCGGTCTGTTATAATAAAAAAAAAGAAAAAAACATACACAACATGTAAATTATTGCACAAGAGAAAGGCTCAAAGTTTGCGTAAAATGCAATAATATTGCCCCAATAAAGAACATGCATTCAAACTGTGAGAACAAAAAATAAAATAAAGGAAATTATAAAAAATCAGGTGCGCTAGTGATAAGCACACTCTTGTATTCTTAGCTTTCATAATTTTTTTTTTTATTATCACAAGGGACTAGAAAAAAATATCTACATGGGGTTTATCGATATACCTCTATTCAGTTTTTATATCATTATTCAAGACTCGATCACTGTGCCATTTTTTCATGTGTTTCTCCAGGGTACTGTACACGCTAAAAGGCATCTGACAAATTTCACATTTGTAAACGTCCTTTCCCACCTGACCATGTGTTTTCATATGCCGGGTAAGTTTGCTACTCTGCGCGCAGGCGTAGTTGCAAAGCTCACACTTATATGGCCTTTCACCAGTGTGGCTTCTCCTGTGAACAGTGAGGTTACTACAGTTCTTGAAGATTTTTCCACAGTACTCACAAGTGTCGCTGCGCTTGCCCTCTTTTGAACTGGGCCTCCCAGGCCCGGGGCCACTAATATGGGGAGTGCTTCCTCCACTTCCTGTGCCACTACGGCCTGATATCCCTCCATCCATCTCTCCTGGAGGTGTGGAGAAACGTAAACTACCATTTTCAGATGAGTGTTCTGAAGAGGAGGCAAAAGGCGATTGTCTAGAGTCTCCAAAAGTGAGGAATGGATCTTTTAGCTGCCTGGATGCGGCATAACCAGCAAGCCACTGGGAGTAAACATTTTCTGTGTTAGGCATAGCTGCAGCTGGGAGATCAAATTCCTTCTCGAGTTTGATGCGTTTAGAAAAAGGACTCAAGGAACTTGGGCTACCAAGAAGCAATTTTTTTGACAAGCTTCCTGTTGCAGATTCACCAGGCGAACACCCCCTCCCATTAACAGTACCACCGTCTATACGATCTGATTCTCCTGCCACTGAGTCTTCATCACAAGTGTCTCTTTGCACTTCAGGTTCGGATAAATGCCCTCTTTTATGTTTTTCAATCAATGCCTGATGGAAGGCATCACTAAAGTGATGCATTGCAGCAAGACCCACACCTTGCATCATATCAGGCATAGATCGGCTCTCCTCGCCAGATCTGGAGTTGTTTTCATGGTGACGAGCAGCTTCAAGGTTTAGGCCAAAACTATAATCCAGCCTACTGTCCGTTTCTGTCAAATCCTCCTCCTCCTCCTCTTCTTCCTCCTCTTCCTCTTCTTCTTCTTCCTCCTCTTCCTCATCACCATTCTCTGGGTTTGGATCATTTTCACTTTTAAACTTGGCTACTACAGACTTGAGGGCATTGCTTGCACTGCCAACTAAATCACTGGTTCCTGGTTCTGGAGAACTGGCTGTGGAAAGACCATCATCTGATTTAACTGTCATTGGGGATGACTTATGCATGTGTGTTTTCATGTGGCGCTTTAGCTTGCTGGCCTGCGTGCATGCATGGTCACAAAGGTTGCACTTATAAGGTTTTTCTCCAGTGTGGCTTCTACGGTGTACTACTAAATTGCTCTGAAATTTAAAAGTTTTCCCACAAAACTCACAGGACTTCGATTTAATAGGAGGTTGAGAAGGAGGAGGTATAGACTGAAGAGGAGGGAGGGGTGGAGTTGCCAAAAATGGTGGTTTGCTGTTTGACTGGAATGGTTGCAGTAACCTTTGCATAGGGCTGGGCCGGTTGGGAGACAAAGGAGGACTGGAACCGGAAGTGTTTCCAGCTAACTCTCTAAGTCTCCTTGAAAAATCCATAGCTGGTGGCTCCATAGCCAAAGGGTTAAGTCGCAGCACCCTATCAAAGGCACTCGGGTGATGTGTTGCGAGAGCCAGTTCTTCTGCACCCAGACGTTCAATGCGATGTGGATCCAAATGATGTCTTGGTGGGGGGCTAAATAATGGGGGAGTTGGTGGGAATCGACCCTCAGTAAGACCAGAAGCCTCTCTTGATACTGATCCAGGGATTCGCAATAGGTTAAAGGGATTATTGTCAGCAATATGAATTCCATGGAGTGGTGGCTGTGAGGGACATTCTGCACCCAGTCCTGATGGAATGCCTACCCGGGGTGTAAGAGGACTGCCATGTTCACTTTCCAGGTAGATTCTGAAGCCATGAGTGTTCTGTGCATGTTGTAAGAGAAACCATGCACTGGAGAATGACTGTTTGCATGTTGTACATGTATAGCTGCTGGGCTCATCTTTGCCTGAAAAACAGCACAATAATAACATAAATTATTAATTACTAAGCGGAGAGTCATACTTTATCCACGCATTCTAATTTACTTACAAAGCAACAAAAGCATACACACTTCTTATGTTAAATAATACAATAGGCTTGTAATCATTATGTTTCTATCCAATCTGGAAAAAAAATAGTCTATACTGCAAACCGAACTCTTTAAAAGATTTTTACGTTATATTTTCATCATTGACTAAAACACAATCTTTCACTTGCATACAATCATCTTGTGTTGGGAGAGGATAAAGTTATTTTACAGGGCAAGCTCCGCGTGTTGGTGACCCATTTATAACAGTTTGATGTGTCAGCATTTATTAGAATGACCCACTCTATAATAAGGAGGCCAGTTTACAAAATTACCACAATTTAGCTCAACTGAAGACATAAACAGAAATATATGGTGCAGCGGAACCCATTACTGGCCAAGAGCTACTTATGTGAGCTTCAATGAAGTTAGATTTTTGCATTCAATTTCACAAAGGTTGACATTAGGAAGTAGGGCCTGATTTATGTTTGTAAATAAAGCAAAAAGTAAGCAACTGAGCAAAACCATGTTGCACTGCAGGCGGGGCAGATGTAACATGTGCAGAGAGAGTTAGATTTGGGTGGGGTGTGTTCAAACTGAAATCTAAATTGCAGTTTAAAAATAAAGTTAACATTTGTGGCTACATGCAAAAACAGCCAGTATTTACCCTGCACAGAAACAATATAAATATATTTGCTCCCCTTGCATGGTAACATGGTTTGTTCCAGACACAGAGTTACTTGCTTTTTTTTTGCTTTACTTACAAACATGAATCAGGACTGTAGCACAAATGAAAGAATGATAACTAGTAAAAAAAATTACACCAAGTTTAGCCAAGCATCATGTCAGTAAAAGGAGCAAAAACAAATGGTCCCTAAAAAAAAAGTGTAGCAATTTAAAAAAAAAAAAAAAAAAGTGTGCAAAATCAGTTATCAGTATCAGCCTATGAAAAGTACAGATACAAACTGTATGTGTAATCACCAACAAAAATCACTACTACAAGGTCAACAGTCTATTGCCACAATTTATACTAGTGATAGCAAAAAAGAAAAGTATCTTAGAATAATTGTACACTTCATATAACTCCTGGAGCTCAAAATGTATACTACAAAGTGAAAAGATGACATGGAGCCTTCTGTAGAGCAAAAATAAACAAATAGTAATGCAAAATGAATGGCCTTTCATTTATACTGTACTCCAGCCCTGACCTATAATTTACTTTGTATGATTTAATCTTCTAAAGAGATTTATCCAGGAGCAGGATACGTTTAATAAGATTAAAATGCATTACAGAGTTAACTTAGGTTTGAAACATTTGCCTGTTATGAAATGCAAAAAGTAGCTCAACATTTGCATTATCCATATATATTTGTTTTCCATGCAGTAGATAAGGACTAATGTCCTCATATCGGCCAGAAGAAATGAGACCAAAAACTACAATTTTATCTTGGTCCTAAATTCACTATATAATGTTATCTAAAACATTTGCTGACAAATCTATATGGATAACATATATATTAAATATTGATATATTTAATTACATTTTAATCCACAGCCTTACAGTGTTGTTGGTACTTCCTGCATCATACATAGCAGGTCTTAGGGATGGATTCCCTGTACTTCTATTTGATTGATGGGTATTACTATCATTCTTTCCTATGCCTAAATTTTGCGTTCAGCTTCCCTGATCCCACCCACTTCCCCGGTCTATCCGAGGCTTAATGATGCAATTTGCATTAAATCACATCATTGTAGTCCCACAATCCTTTGCCAGACAGTGTTGCATTGTAGAGCAAGGAGAGGGGTCCCACTGAGGCATGTCATGACCACACGGCCCCAGCACCTAATACCAGAACCACACACCCCGGGATCTGCAAGAGACTCCATTAAAATATCAGCAACTATGATTACTATGAAAATATCCTTCCTCAGTGGATCTCACCTTTAAAAAAAGAAACTAACAGAATATGTCCATTTATTATAGAATGAACATTCACCTCACAGTTCCTAATGATTACAGCTGAGTTTCTTCTGATGGGTATATCAGAAAAGAGCAGTAATTTATTAATAACAATGTCAATGAGAGGAGCTGTTAACGTGAACTTCCATAAAACAGTAAAGGCGCTGCTTTGAAAATGGTAATTATCAGTAGCCAAGACCAAATAATGCGTTTCTGTTACACTGTGTCCCCTGTATTTTTCTCAGTGGCAGCTTAGATTCTATTATAGCAGGCGACATTGCTGCATTCTTCAACTTCACACCATCAATAAGCGCTCTACTTGCCATAATCAACTAAATGACTTTGTTCACACTGTCTACAGCTGCCTAAAGATCATGATTGATCTACGTGGCAAAATTATGTTTTCATTGATTTGCTTAAGTGTAAAACGTTGGTGTGTTTTAAAGTAATAGAAATCATTTTTAATTTTGCCATTTGTGATAAGGGCTCTTTATTTTCTTGCTAAAATGAAATTCCAAATATATATGGTCCATTGAGAAGAAATGTGTATAAATAATGGCACAGGTTAGAATGATGTGCTGCCCATGTATTTCTCCAGCAGCTTATAAGAGAGAAAAATAACATTTACATCAAAGTTCTTAACAGTTAAATGCATTTTACCAGCGTAGATTTAACTAATTATATTAATAGCTTTGTGCATACTCAGGTAATGTCAACCACCTGAAATCATTTTAACTCAAGAGCAAAAAAATGACATTAGCATACCTCCCAACTTTTGTTAGGAGGGGATCTGAACCCTCGCGTGACCATAAAAAGGGGCGTGGTCTCTTATATTAGGGGCAAAGCCTAGCGGCAGGTACCCGTTTTTGGCATGTTGGGGGCGTGCCCAGCATTCCCTGAGCAGCAGGGCAGCCCCCGGCTCACCTCCCAGCACTGAATAGATGCCGTGCCTGTGCACACAGCATCTATTTAGAGATCACTCGCTGCTTTGCAGAGCAGTGAATGTTTAAAGGATCCCCCAAATGTCCCCCCACCAGCGGGACACTGCTGTCCGTGGGTGGGACAGCGGGATAGTGGCCCCCAGTCCGAGTTGTTCGCTCACTAGCTGCTTCTAGCAGCCATGCAAACGCTAAGCCGCCTCCCTCTGGGAGTGTATCTTAGCTTAGCAGAAGTGCGAACGAAAGGATCGCAGCGCTGCTACAAAAAAAGATTGTGCAGTTTCTGAGCAGCTCGAGACCTACTCCTAGCTTGCGATCACTTCAGACTGTTTAGTTCCTGTTTTGACGTCACGAACACACCCTGCATTCGGCCAGCCACGACTGCATTTCCCCAGGCACGCCTGCGTTTGTATCTGACATGCCTGCGTTTTTCCACACACTCCCCGAAAACGGTCAGTTACCTCCCAGAAACACTCACTTCCTGTCAATCACTCTGCGGCCAGCAGTGCGATTGAAAAGTGTTGCTAGACCTTGTGTGAAACTGCATCGGCTGTTGTGAAAGTATGTCACGCGTGCGCATTGCGCCGCATACGCATGCGCAGAAGTGCCGTTTTTTTCGCAGCGACCAAAAACAGCCAGCAAACAACTCGGAATGACCACCAGTGTCCGAATAGCGGGACTGTCCAGCTGGAATCGGGACAGTTGGGAGGTATGCATTAGTTCAATTCCAAAGGAACAATCTAAACCTTTTGTAAAGATAAAAGTATAACGAAAACCAGTGTCCGACTGAGGCATTAAAAACACTGGATGAGTGATATGATGTCACTCATCCATTATTGCAGTCTCCTCCCTAACCATAGGCACCCAATACAACTACTTAGCTTCATCTAATCGTTTACTCTTTTTTCAAAGTTGTAGAAAAGTCCTTTGAGCAGCTGTCCTTATGGAATGGTGGCAAAAGCAGGTCAATGCACATATTAACGTGTATGTTAGTAAATAAAGTGATTTGCTCATTCAGGCTTGTTTTAATGAAATACCAAGCAAGCTTATCATTTTATTGTTGCTGGCATACATGCTATTTAGAGGATGTCTGGTTAAAATGAAAAGTTCAGTGTGATCAATACAGTCAAAACTTTATTGATCTTCCTGAACTCTTCGTGCTGGCCAGACGTCCTCTAAAAAACAGTATATTTGCCAGCAGTACTACTGACATAGCAGCAATAACAAATAAAGTCATAATTTTGGGAAAAATAAAACATTAGAGATTTAAACTGGGGGAAACACACCAGCAAACTGGCACGGGTAATACATTGCATGCGTGAAGACATAGAATGCTGCATAGAACAATTCATATATTGTTATTACTTTATCTTCATTTTAGTTTCATTTGTTCATAAGATATGATTCCTACTAGCCGGGGATGTATCTATAAAGGTGCACGGTCTGCAGTGCACATGGGCCAAGGGGACCCTATGCCGCATACCTATAACTGGTGCCACCATCTTGTTTCAGAGAGATAACCTGGCACATGGTGCTGTGGTGGTATCCGGTTGATAGATCTAAGTAAAAAGATAGACCGTCAATAGGTCAACTCCAATTGGTCGACAGGGTCAAAAGGTCAACAGGATCGAACTGTCGACATGACAATGGTCGACACAAAGGGTTTTTTTTTGTTTTTTTCAACTTTTTTATCATTTACCATCCACGTGGACTACGACTGTGAATAGTAACCTTTGCTGAGCGCAGTAGTAGCAAAGCAAAGCCCCTTGCCCAAGGGGTGCCTGCGAACCAAGCCCGCAAGGATACACGTTTAAACTAAGTTGGCTCAAATATGGTGAAACATACAAAATGACACACACAAAAAAACACAAAAAACTTGTCAACCATTTTTGTATCAACCTTTTGACCGTGTTGACCTTTTGTAACTTTCGACTTTATCCACTGTCTACCTTTTCCATCTCAACATTTTGATACTGATGACCTTTTGACCTTGTTGACCTTTTGCATGTCGACCATTTGGGGTTAACCTATTGACTATGTTTTTACTATAGACCTATAGAACCACACCCGCTGTCGCAGAACTTTCTAAGTAAATAATGGGGCGGATGTATTAAGCCTGGAGAAGGGATAAGAAGTGATAAAGCAGTGATAAGTGCAAGGTGATAATGCACCAGCCAATCATTATGGATTTGAAAAATGACAGTTAGGAGCTGGTGCGTTATCACCTTGCATTTATCCCCTCTTTATCACTTCTCCAGGATTAATACATCTGCCCCAATATTCTCTATGCTAAAGAACTATTGCTTTTTATTTTCCCTTTAGATTTGAATCCTCCCTCTGGAACTAACATACTGTAATGTTGAGACTCTCATCCCAGTTTATCAGTCAGCATTCCAAGACACTGTAAGCTCTCATGAGCAGGGCCCTCTTTCCTTGTATTATTTTCCTTCCCTCACTTATACTATCATCTCCTCCCCACTGCACACAAGAGCACCAGACCTTTGGGATTGGCTGGCCCTGCTGCTTATTGGGGTTTTATGACTTCTGCTGCTGCAGCTATGTTTATAAACCTTGCCAATGTTCTGTACTGTAATGTGCCCTACACACTTGCCCATGTGTTTGGGCGATATGAACGCTCTCGTTCAGATGAACGAGAAATCGTTCATATGCACCAACGATGAACGATGCACGGCCCCACGGTTGTTCATCGTTGCTTCTCCATCGCATTGCAATGCAAGTCAATTTGGACGATGATCGATCATCATTCAGATTGATCATCGTCAAAATTGCAACCATCGCTGAGTGTGTAGGCCCTACTTTTATTGTTTTGTTCACAGTACCATTTCTGGTCATTTACTTTGTATGGTGCTGCGGGCCCCTTGTGGCACCATATAAATCTAAAATAATAATAATAATATAAACAGCCACTACATCTACATTTCTCAAGCTAGTAGTGCCTGAAAAATCCATTGTATTTGATTTGTATAATTGTTAAAGCGCTGTCACCTGTCCAGCCAACAGATGTTGAAGCCATTATGGAAGTTTTTTACAAAGGGAAATAATTATAAAAAAAATATGAATTGGCAGTGCTTTTGACATTGACAATTAGCCCTTTAACCACAGACATAAGTTTGTCTTTAAATAAATTCCACAGAACATTAGGATAGAAAATCACAGTACATTTTAATCACTACTTTGTAAAGGAAAAAAAAAGGTCAAACTAAACTAGCAACAGCTAAATGGAATATTTATAACAAAGGGAAACCAGGATAATTAAATATAAACACACACAGTAAAAAGGCCTCTGAATTTATACAAGGGGAAGCACAAAATGTAACTGACTCCATGTCAGCCTTTGGCATGTCCTCAGCCACCAGCAGTGGAATCAACCAAGAAGCTGGGGTGTGAGCCAAAAGAGGAGAGAAGCCGCATGCAGCTACTGAACTAGAACAGAAATGTTTCTTTGCCCAGAGAGTTTAGAACCAAAGTAAATTTCTCACGTACCAACTAGCTTTGAAGGAGATTTCCAAAACTGCCTCATCAGAAGGAAATATGCTGCCCATTTCTGGAATGTAAGACCTATTTTAGCTAATTGTGCCATATATTGGGTAAGTAACAAAGGCAAATAGGATCATCTCAGTAGACCTAAACAAAGGTTTTGTTATGTCAAGGGAACATGGTCAATAATGTATTCAAAAGTTAGGCCTGCAGACTAACCCCTTGTCTGCCTTTGTATTTACCTGTATTCAATTGATTAGAAATAGACAGTGTTGTTATTATTAGCCAACATCTGAAACATTAACAGTACACGTTCACAGTAAAATGGACTTCTTAACAGTTTTTTTATATAGTGCTATGCATGCTGCAAAGGGCGACATTTGTCCACCTCAGGGCCCTCCAACAAGCCCATGCCCGCGCACATAGTGCTTTACATAGTGGTTTACAGTGAATATTTCAGTAAAATTGGCTGGGTACGAGATACCGGCAGTGAGGATGCCGTAGGTCTGAATACCAACATCGGCATCCCGACTGCCTAAAATCCCGACAGGGCACTGAACTAAACTAACCCTAACCCACTCCACACAAACACAGCATAACCCTAACCCTCCCCTCCGGCAGCTTAACCGTAACCCACCCCTTCTGTAGCCTAACCTTAAAGGCCAGTACTCACTGGCCGATGCAGGAGAGATGTGTGCTGAGCGAACCGCTCAGCACACATCTCTCCCGCCGCTCAGCGATGTGTGCTGAGCGTGCGGAGGGAGACGGGGGGAGCGCTCATTTCACCCAGTGGGTGAAATGAGCGACCCGCTAGATTGGTCTGCACAGCAGGCCAATCTATCTCCAGCGATAGCGATGCGCAGGGCTGCGCATCGCTATCGCTGTAGGGGGTACACACGGAGCGATCAGGCTTAAAATCTAAGCAATCTAGTCAGATTGCTTAGATTTTAAGCAGCGATCGCTCCGTGAGTACCCCCCTTAACTCCTTCCCCCACAGGCAGTCTAACCTTAACCATGCCCCCACAGTTTAACTCTAACCCTCCCCAGCATACTTCATGATCAGGATTCCGGCTGTCGGGATTCTGGTGTCCGCATTCTGACAGCTGTCAGGATACCTGTGCTAGTGTTCAGGATATTGAGATGTAAACTACATCCCAGTCAAACATATCAGTCCCTGCCCTAGTGGTGCTTACAATTTATATTCACACCCTAGGACCAGGGAGAACACACTACATACCCTGCACCCATAGTCTACATACTTACCTCTCTGCCGAATGGCGCCATATTCCTGAAGATCTGTGTATGCACAGTAAAGAAATCACTGGGAAAATGTCACCTAAGCCATTATGGCCAGGGATCTGCGCATATGCCATATACTATGCCAGAATGCCCCACCCCTGACACCACCCAGGGCCGGATTTACCGCTAGGCAAGCTAAGGGCTGGCCTAGGACCCAGCGAGTCCCATAGAGCCTATGGCTGGGCCCACAGAAATCCGGCCCTGGGCTGCTAGCTGCAGGGGAGATTCAGGAGATCCCCGGGATGCAAGTTGCAGGGGAGGATTATGGGGTCCACGGGCTGCCACAGTGAGGGACAGTATGGTCAGGCATGGCGGGGGAGGAGTTTCTGGGGGATCGCTGAGGGCTGAGCTGGGGAGTACTGGAGAACTCCAAAATTCTCAGCCGCCAGAAGTGGAAGTGTCAATGGGGACAGGTAGGATACAGCTTAACAGCCTGGTATGTATGAGGCTGTTATGTGTGATGGGCATTACTGTGAGACATTATGCTATAAGGGGCAATATTGGGTGGTGCATAATGTGTAAGGGGCATTACGGTGCAGTGCATAAATGTGTAAGAGGCATTACGTTGTGTGGCATTATGTGTAAGGGACATTACAGTGTCTTGCATAACGTGTAAGGGGCATTACTGTGTGGTGCATAACATGTAAAGGGCATTACGGTGTATGGCATATTGTATAAGGAGCAATAAATTGTGTTGCATATTCTGTAAGGGGCATTACGGTGTGGTGCATAATGTGTAAGCGGCATTACTATATGGAGAAAAAATGATAAAAAATGAAAGGGGTATGAATCAGAATGCAAATATAGTGCTATGGATTGTTTGAGGGAGGGGGCCCCAAACCGCTATCTTGCCTCGGGCCCCATGAGGTCTAAATCCGGCTCTGACACTACTGGTATTACATAGATGGAGAATCTGCAGCAAGTGTGGGTGTGTGCAAACAATTACACATAGGACGAAGTTTGAAGAGATACTGTAGAGTGTAAAACTCTATGCCAAGTAAATGTGCAATATGAAACAATGAGAAATGAGAAAAAAAGATCAGTGTGTCAACATTTGCATCTTTGTGTTATATCATTACATATTTAGCAGTTTTGCATGAGGCAAAATGTAATGTTGTAAGCCAAGAGTTTGAGATTGCAGATAGAAGCTGCTGTAGTTGCCTGCCTAGATCCATGAAAAGAGCCACATGAAATGTTTGCCCCGATTGACTCAATTGTGGCACTTACTATATAATTACAATACGGAATAGAGAGAGACAGAGACTGAGAGAGATTAGAAGAAAAAGTAGAGAATACAAGAGATCTAACAGTGACAGAAAGCGGTAAGAAGACAAGGATGAGTATATGGCAGCTATTTATCAAATGGAGAAAAGCTGTATCTTTGGTGAAAATGAAGAGTAGAGAATTGTCAGTAAAGAAGTTGCCCATAGCAACCAATCTTGAAGAAATAATTATCAAATAATATGACATAATAGGTAGCTGCTGACTGATTGCTATGGGCAACTCATCCACTGGTCCAATTCCCCACTCTTTTCACTGCTTCATACATCAGCCCATCTGTGGTCCTCTAGTGTTAGCTTTACATCAGAAGTCTATTTAGCAAGAATCATGGTAGTATGCTTACCACTGAAATTATTTTTCTGCTAAGATAATCAATAAATAAAATGCTAAACGAATTGTGTGTTCATTCTGAATTAATAAAAATATACATCTTTTTGTATTATTTAATGTAAAATGTGTATATATTTTATTTTCATTTTTTTTATTTAAAGATTTGGTACTAAAAGCCCAAGTCTGAATTGTCAGGTACACTGTGCATGCCAGGGAAGGCTAGCTGGGTTACTCGTATCCCTTTCCTGTGGGGTTACTCATATCCCTTTCCTGTAGGGTTACTCATATCCGTTTCCTCTGGGGTCATACATATCCCTTTCCTGGGGGGTCACTCATGACCCTTTCCTGGGGGTCACTCATAACCCTTTCCTCTGGGGTCACTCATATCCCTTTCTTCTGGGGTCACTCATATTCCTTTCCTGTGGGGTCACTTTAATCTCTTTCCTGTGGGGTCACTTTAATCCCTTTTCTGTGTGGTCACTCATATTGGTTTCCTCTGGGGTCACACATATCCCTTTCCTGGGGGGTCACTCATATCCCTTTCCTGTGGGGTCACTCATATCCCTTTCCTGTGGGGTCACTCATATCCCTTTCCTGTGAGGTCACTTATATCACTTTTCTGTGGGGTCACTCATATCTGTTTCCCCTGGGGTCACACATATCCCTTTCCTGGAGGGGATCACTCTTGTCCCTTTCCTGGGGGGTCACTCATTTCCCTATCCTCTTGGATCACTCATATCCCTTTCATCTGGGGTCACTCATATCCCTTTCCTGTGAGACACTCATATCCCTTTTCTGTGGGGTGACTAATATCCCTTTTCTGTTGGGTTACTCATATTGGTTTCCTCAGGATTCACACATATCCCTTTACGGAGGGGGCGGGGATCACTCATATCCCTTTCCGGGGGGAATGGGGGGTCACTCATATTCCTTTACTTGGGGGGGTCACTCATATCACTTTCCTCTGGGGTCACTCATATATCCCTTTCCTTTGGGGTCACTCACATCCCTTTCCTGTAGTTTTGAATCGAGGCACTTGATGAGTTTTTAGTGATAAATTATGGTAATATATGTCTTTTTTTTTGTTTTGTTTTTAAATCTCTGAGATAAGCTGCAAAAGAAAACCAGCCATGTCTTAGTAAATAGACCTCATAGAGATATAGGAGAGGAAGGAGACAGATAAGTGAGGGGAAAGAATAGAGACAAAGGAGAGAGATATTTAGATGGATTGAAGGTCAGAAAGACTATATTATTTGATTTCTTCTAGAATATGATTTCATGACAAAAGGACAATGTGGTAACAAGAAGCGAGTGAGGCCTATATGTGTAACCTTGCACAGTATAACAATTAACATTATAGGCACATACAGAGTGACTATAATGCTGCAGGTGCAGAGAGATTGCATTGTGCCACTCTTGCTGTTTGTTCTATCATTTCCTATAATAGAATGTATTATTTCTTACATGTTCAAAATAAACATATTAAAATAGAGCCATATGGTTTTGAAGTAAAAGCACAAATACTAATACAGAATCACCCAATTAGGCTGTTCAGTTACTAATGCAATACAAAAGAACTCCCCCGAGAAGTCTGATGTAATGTGATGTTTAAGGCCACTTTCATCTCTGCTCCCAGGAATAGAAATTGCATTCTACACTCTTAGTAATCATGACTGCTCTGCTGGATATTAACACAGGATATGTTTCAGTTAAAAATGGGATTTTTTTTTTGCACTGGATTTTAAACCTTTCTTCTGGGACCAACATCAAAACATTTTTCTTCTAAACTAAAAAATGGGCAACTTTCTAGCTATTAGATGCATCTTAGAAGCAAATAATTATTTGCATGTTTATTATTGTCATGAACTATTACTGTACGGATTGTAAATACGCTGTTTATTGTTGGTGGAAAAAGAATGTACGGTATGGTGTTAAAGAAGAACACCAACCAGAATTAAAATTATACTGTGACAATCACATCTAGCAGAAGCATTGAGGTCCAATGACCCAACAATTTAGTAGACATACACATGCCACGTTGCCCAATCAACAAATCATTTTTATTATTTCAAAAGCTCCAATAAAGCTGCATAGTTTTTCCGACATTTATAATGGCCATAGACTGCATGGTTAGGCAGACGACCCGGAGGGGCAACGGACCAATAATCTCATTAAATCAGCGATCTGTTGAATCAGATAGGTTTGATCTTCAAAGTAAATGAATTTAAGCCATTTTCAGGCTTGGAACTGACATTGTTCATGACATATATTGAATCAGTAGCTAGCTGGGCAGGGGGGCAAGGTGCCATATGCCCCCCGGGCCAGTAAGATTTCAGTGACCTGGATCCAGCAGTGTGCAAGCAGAGGATGCTCCCCATCCACTCAGTTTGTATTACAGGATAATCAGCCACCCTCCTAAACCTAGCACAGGAGCCAGGAACGGCAGGGAGGACAACGTAGCCAGCTGGGAAGGTGGCAGAGAGGTAGCATCAGCATCCTATGTATATATATATATATATATATATCATTTGATGGCAGATAGGAACCATTTGACCCATCTAGTCTGCTACATATAACATCATGCTATCTGGGATAGAATAGGTGCTGCACCAACCGCTTTTTGATCCTTGCTACTTACTAGGGGGGGCGGGGGTAGCAGAACAGTGGCGAGAGGATGCTTGTATTACAGGAGTACCAGCCAATCAGCTCCTAACTGCCATGTTACAGGCTGTGTTTGAAGAATGACAGTTAGGAGTTGATTGGTTGGTACTTTATCTCTCTCCAGAGCTTAGTACATAGACCCCCTAGTCTATTATCAGGATTAAATATCTTAGAAATTATCTTAAAACCAATTCTCAGTCAACAATAATGTAACATCTACCATAAACTTTGATGTATAGAATACATTAAGCTTATTTTATTTGTACTTTATTTTCCACTGTGAAAAGTACAATATGGGAAAATTAGTGGTGCACGTATGATGAAATTCTGCATATCTGCTATAGATAAAGAGTTGCTATATTGATTAGAACAAAAAACCTGCCTAGGCAATAGTAGCAACTGTGTAGGAGTCCATAACAATGAGCATATAAGTAGTTAAAAAGAAAAGAATTATCAAAATAGATGTTGCTAATTTTTATCACTAGTCGAGGACAACAAAATTATTTCTTGTACAGTGGGAAAAAAATGTCATTTTATAAAAAAGAAAAGGCCAACAAAAAATTTCTATTACTATTTCTGTTACTCTTACTATGGCATTAATTTTCATCCTGGTCACCTACGAGATTATCAAACCAATCACATAATGTAAATGAGAAGAATATGATGTAATAGAGGAGACAACATGCTAGACAGATTTACATACCATAGGTAACGTACAAAGAATAAACACATTGATTATTTGTTGCATTTAGCCCAGTAATTCCCAGGTCTTCATACATATTATAAGAAAAAGTTGTCTTACACACATCGCATTTTGGATGCGATACATCCCGATAATTATGGGGTGTATTGGGTGCATAGCTGCGTTAATAACACTGGTATGCACCTAGAATTGTGATTAATATCATAAAGGACAGCTCTTACAAAAGAACTGTCCTTTATCATGATAGACCCTGGAGTCCTTCTGCTCTTGCACCAAATGACGAGCAAGCCGCAGGGGACACTGGGAGGGATCCGGTTGGATTCCTCCCAGAGAAGACTGCAAAAAGAAGCGCATAGGCTTGTATTAGGCAATGCCATCTATAGATGGTGTTGCCAAACAGATCCAAGCCCCAGAAACTATCACATTCCAGAGATTGTTACATATGGGAAACACGGGGATAACACTCAGAAACCTTCAGTTTTCAGGGTTTTGGCCACATTTTGCTTTTAGTACATCCTGCCCGCTGCCAGTTGCAGAACTACATTGATCTTCAATGATATTTAAGTAGACATTTGGTATAGATTGGGGCACAATGGTAAAGGCAACTTCTTGGTGTGTTTGTGTACAATATATTCCCATTGCCCTGACACATAAGCACTCTGAATATCTAGAAGAGAACCCTATTTTGTTTTTTTCTTTAACTGTTACAATAATACGAATACACGTTCATCCTATTTACACCATCCAATACCACTTTTACTAGACAACCATCCATGATAACTGATGCATAAGGCAAGGCAAAAAACTGTGCTACTGAGAATCTGATTGGTTGCTATAAGTTACAGCATATATTGTAGCATCTATCAAACATTTTACACACACATACACATATTGCCTTTAATAATTAAATATAAAAATCTCAATATTATAATTCCAATGTTAATGTAAAGCTGTGACCAATTTTTAACATAGTGTACAGCTAAAATACATATTTTTAACAAACTGCAGATGTCACTGTATTTATTGCTGTCGATGAAAGGTCAGGACTGTGACTAAAAGCTAAACATGAAGAGGATCTGTAAAGCATTACATATACCTAATATTTTGATAAATAGGTCAGAATTAAATCAGATTTTCAAAGGCCAAATTCCAGATTTCATTTGAAACATTTAAAAAAAGATGTTTTCCTTTAAAAAATACATTGCCGCTATATCAAATAGACTTGGCACTTGTGACTCAAAAGAAGAAAAGAGGTTTCAAGGTTAAATCATTTTCTTTAAAAACAGAAGTAGGGGTATTCGATCCAGACAATGCTACAGAATTCTGACTTAGCCATGTTTAACTGGATTCAGTTCATCTGATTATACAGTGTCTTGCTTTCTAGAATATGTAATCATGTCTTTCTGATGACATTTTAAACATCCAGCTAGACAAATAATTGCAGCAATAATTGATAGCCCAGTCGGGCCGAGAGATTATTGATTGGCAGTGTAGCCACTGGAAAAAATACTTAGTGTTCATACACTACAGCTTGCACCTATACATCTCTCCATTTATTTTTGTTTGCAATGAACCTGTCTGTTGGAATCTGGTTTATTAGATGTTTCTACCAATGCAGCCCATATTTTATATTATATTGATATTAGAAGTCACCAAAAAGTCTTATGATTATCTATACATTTCATGAGCATATATAGGTCATTACATACTTGCCCACTCATCCTTGAATATCTGGAAGACTCAAAAGTTTGGGGGAGAGATTCTGGGTCTACCGGGAAAATGGACACGTTTCTCGCAGCCTAGTGTATTCTGGCAAAAGTGGTCACGGCAAGTGGCCGAATGAAGAGATTTGCTGTGAATCATGCCCCCAGCAATGTATTGCCTAAAATCACAGCAAAAAATTACAAGGATACAAATTACCATACCACATCCCCAACCCACCCATCTGGACCTACCTCTCCCGTAGAGAGACTTGCCAATGTAGGCAAATATTGGTTATGAACATTGAGTGCTTTTATAAAGGTTTAATATGTTTGAGATGGCCTTTATATACCTTTCATTCCAATTTTCACTGACAATAGATCTTTCTGCCCAATTGCAACTGCGCAATTATCAATGCTTAAACCTTGCTTTACTATGGCATATAGGTCGGAACATTTACAGCCAAGTTGTGCCAGATTTTACCTCTATATAGTTCACGGTCTTCAGATTTGACAGATACTTATAGCGGGTTCCAATGTATGGACAGACAATATCTGGGTCGACAGTCATTAGGTCAACCCCATATGGTCAACATGCATTAGGTCAACACTGACAAAACGTTGACATGCATTAGGTCAATACTTACAAAAGGTTGACACTCGAAAAGGTCAGCAGGTACAAAAGGTCGACATGGCAATGGTCGATGCACATACGGTCGACACAGCTTTTTTTAAAAATATTGCAATTTTTTTACATCCACTTGGACTATGATTGGGAATAGTAACCTGTGCAGAGCACTGCGGTAGCAAAGCAAGGCACCTTACCCGCATCGCGAGCCATGCAAGGAGACTCAGTACAATAATTGGTGTTCCCTGTGCTCTGACAGTGAAAACGACACCCAAAAATTTTTTAAATAGCGTTGACCTTTTTGTCTGTCGACCCTTTCTTGTGCTGATCTTTTAACATGTCGACAATTTGTACCTGTTGACCTTTTCCTGTGTCAAACTTTCATCTGTGTCGACCTAATACACGTTGACCTTTTGTCAATGTCGGCCTGATGCATGTCGACTATATAGGGTTGACCTAATGACTGTCAACCTAGACATTGCAGATCTCTATACCACAACCACTTATAGCAAAGAGCTAGCTGAGGAAACAGTCACCCAACATAGCCAAATTATGTTACTTTACCAAAGATCTTTATTTAGAGTTTATGGAATGCATATATTGTTTCTACGTGTAAGCTGGTGTCACGTGACTCACTTTGAAAGTGTGCTAAGATATATGTTCTAGTGATGATCACCTGATCACCTGCTATATGTTGCTTACGTTTATGCTGGGTGCTTAGTAATGCCCTAAAACTTGCTTAATAAATTGTTGATCGGATCTACGTAAAAGCTAAACTGCCCAATTTGTAGCCCTACAAATAGCCTGCAGCATTATGCACCTGCTTTCCCAAACATGTTTTTAATGCACAAACTGATTGTCTTGTCACTGTACATTTTTACTCTGTTTAGTGGATCATTTACCTTGAGCAATAAAAAAAAGAAATTAATTCAGTGGGTGGTCCGATGGAGGTGGCACAGCTAATGTCGGTGCGGACTAAAATTAGATCTCACAGCTGAATATTTTAGTGAGAAAGCAAGAAATCTAATTTCATTGAGGGGAGGATCTGCAAATCTTCTATAACATTCTGAAATAAAGTCATTATGAGCTGATTGAGTCTCATAGCTACTGTTAAAAATCAGAGGCTTGTTAGATGTAATGATTATCTGCGCCTTGACACTTATGGCATATGAGGGGGCTTGTCGAGCAGATTTACTCTAATTTAGAGATCTGCAGTTAATTAGAAAGCCCTCTGATTTTTTTTTGTCTGCAAATACAGGTCACTATCGACAGTTCTGGCTTTCGATGCTGCCCCTGTCACAGTTGTAGGGCTGACCTTCCCTATATTGGCAGGGTCATCCAGGCTTTTTACTATGTCAGGGAAATCAGACTGGCCTGCCAGATTTAGTCGAGAGCTTACCAGTAAGGATACGGCTCTCATATACCCTGTTTCCTCACATTAAACAAACGCTGACAAAACTTCCTATAAATAGCTTGAGCTTTCCTCTTCTTCTTTTTTTATGCGGGAGAGTCAAACAGGGAGGGAGGTCAGCTAATGTCACAATGTGTCCAGAGTTTCCAGGTTATTATTGGACTGGCATCTGCATGTTAGAGCTTTATGTTAAAGATCACATGCAATGAGGCTATCATGTCTCCGGATTGTTGGGAAAAAATAGTGTAGCAGGAAGAGAAGTTCTCTGGTCCAAAGGTTGTTTACTATAACAGCAGGATGCCTGGGGTATTATAGTAGGTTACATATTTGATTAGTAATATTAGGTATTTATTTGTAGGGGGTTTTATATAATGGACACTGCAAGCAAAGACCCAACAAAAAAAAAGACTTTTAAAATATACATTGGTTTATTCCAACTTATTTCCAGTACAAATCACACCTGATTATACTTGATTACACACATTTCTGCTTGTGCACTCTTTG
Organism: Pseudophryne corroboree; assembly: GCF_028390025.1. Classification (NCBI taxonomy): domain Eukaryota; kingdom Metazoa; phylum Chordata; class Amphibia; order Anura; family Myobatrachidae; genus Pseudophryne; species Pseudophryne corroboree. Next base: position 769,227,032 of record NC_086447.1, read on the forward strand.
GCCATGGGTTGATCTAACTAGTCTGTTGTCTGAGGCAGCTGCTGAAATGGTTCCCCTCTGAGCACATGCCTATAGGGCTAACAGCACTCGCATAGCTGACTTATGAGATAGTAAATCAGCACTGCCTCATCTACTGTAAATCATTACAGTTGTGGTGTACAATATGGGTTTAAATAATTGCAGCCATATTATATGCCTGTCCCTGTAATTTACCTACAGCAGTGGCGGATCCAGGGAGGGGAAAAGTCAGTGGGATCGCATCCGTAACACTTCTCCCCTGCCCACTGCCATTGGCCTTTGTAAAGCAGTGCAGAGGCATATCATGCAGGCAGAGAGAAGACATTGCTGCTGTTCAGTGGCAGCAGTCTCCCCGGGCCCTCTACAACCCAGCCAGAGCATTATGTGCTGGGCTGGGAAGGGATACTGCTTCTGAGCAGTGACAGTTTCCTGTCTCTCCCTGCATGATATGCCTCTGCACTGCTATACAGCGGCCACTACTAGTGGGCAGGAAAGAAGTGTTACAGGTGTTGGAGGGGGGGATGATCGCACTGATTGTCCTCACTCCCCTTGGCTCTGCCCCTGGCCTATGGTACCATTAAAGCACAGTAAATGATAAGTCTGAAAATGACAACAACAAGGTATTTGTATTAAGGAAAATATGGAGACCATCCAATGGGTGTATGATTGATGGAGGTTAGGGTTAGACTAGGAAAAACGCATGTGCATGGTAATAAGATTCATAATAATCATGTGACACATACATCATTTCCTTACCACCTCCGTGTTCCAAAATTCTTGTAGACTCTTCTGACATTATTAAGCAGAACTGCGCTATATGTAATAACCAGATATTCCAAATGGAACCAATCTGCTCCAAAAATGATACCCTGCTGCTGCTGCTGCTTTATGTATGCATTCCATTATTTATATTATTTAAGATATGGTATTTTTTCTGCAGTATTAGTGCATTCTTCTTTGTTAGGATATGCTCTATCAATTATCTTCTATATCTCACTGTGAGCGGGATGTACTTATGGGAAAATGCGTTAAAACCCTGTTTTCTGGGTGTTACCACATTTTCCGTATCAACCAAGATCCAGCCTCCGAGTTTCTGATGCGGAGGGTAATGCCAACAAAAGCTGGCATTACTCTATAGAAGCCTATGGGCTTATCTCCGCATCGGTGCTGTCAGAGGGATCCAGTCGGATACCTCCCAGCATCTCCCGCGGCCGACGCATCACCTACGTGCCCAAAAGGCCTCCCGGGTCATAAACCCAGAGGTCCAGGGACGAGCGCGCATCGCAGAGGGCAGCTCTTATCGGGGGAGAAGCCCTTTGCAATACTAATCACATATATTAGTACATATGCGATTAGTGTCGGCGGGATGTACCGCGCAAGGTTGGTACATCCCACACTATTTTTATTAATGATAGCATAAGCAACACTTAGATAACTGAGCCGATCTAAATGTACACCAGTTACACGCTGTGACAGCAGCTTGTTTAAATTCTGAATGTGTCTCCACGCAGTGCCTCTTCAAGTGAAGTGAATGCTTTAAATGCCTGAGAATCCCAACACCATACACACATTTTCCACATCTGTGTAGTATACATTTAGAGGATGTGCTCCGATAATGAACGATTGATCGCAAAGGTTTCTCCTAATAACTTATGAGTTGCTACTTTATTCAAACAATTTTGGTGTATAACATTTAATTTCAAGGAAGCTCAATTGTCATTGGTGCCGCTGTAATTAATAAGCGCCCAATAGAACATTTCAGTTGTTCCAGGCACCCATCAATTATCACGCTTGTAGTGCCCAATTAGAATGGGTTTAGCCATCCCCAACCCAGTTCATCCCCCCTGTAAAGAACCATCCACATACAGTAGTCATATCTTGGCATTTCCTTCATACAGTTTCCATGCAGCCAGTCTACAATATTTGACTGGTTAAGATACATTTTGAGTACTACATTAACAATCTACTGCTCAGTGCTACCCAGCTCAAAAAGAATTGCTCTCTCTCTTGATTGAGTTAGTTCTCTGCTGCCTGCTGCTGAATGAATAAGTATATATTGCAATTGTCAAAGATCAACTGGAGTGCACTGGCATGTATCAAGTGTATGTGAAAGGATTGCCGGCATTCACATATCTCAGCCTTCCCTATTCCCTACAATGACAACTTGGCAGACTCAGGACTATTATATGTTTTGCTATTTTGTTGATTTGCAGATACAGTAGTACTGCAGAAAAGCTGACACATTTTAATTAGTTTTTTCAATCTTAGGCCTTGTACAACAAGTTTTAACGGGCATCGGTGTGTGTTCTTAAAGCCTGATAAACTTGCTTTGGCAGACAGTACACAAAATATTATCAGCAAATGGATCTGTATGCATCCAGTTTATGATCAGAATTTTCTTCACTTTCTTACAATTTCAATGTTCCCAGTAGCATTCATGAGCTCTCTTAGTATACTGTACAGTACACTATACATATTGCAAGTGAACCCAGGATTTTTGTTAGTGGAAACGGCTCTACCTGGGACCAGTCACCCGGAAATCCTTCCAGGGTATCTTGCAGGGTTTAACATGGGAAGGTCCTGGGTGAGATGCCATGGAAGTGGGTTACCCCGAACCCGTTTCCAGCATGGGGAGAGACGAATTACAGCGCACAGATATGAAGTAATCTCCAAGTGCCGACACTGCAGTTAATGGCGCCGATCCAGGAAATACCTGGATCAGTGCATCGGAGGAAAAGGGATATGTCTCAAGTCTGACTTGGTTTGGAACTGTGGGGCAGATGTATTAAGCCTGGAGAAGTGATAAAGCAGTGATAAGTGGAAAGTGATAACGCACCAGCCAATCATTAAGGATTATAAAAATTAGTGTTATGAGCTGATTGGCTGGTGTGTTATCACCTTGCACTTATCACTGCTTTATTACTTCTCCAGGCTTAATGCATCTGCCCGACAGTTCCAATCTCGGGTTGGACACAAGACTTCAGTGGAAAAGGGGTAGGAACGGATCACAACATGAAAATAGCAGCAATTTATTATTATCAATTTGCTGCTATGAATTAATAAAAAATTAATGTGAATCTGCTTTACGAATTTAAAATTATTATTATATAACTAAGTAGGTGACAGTATTAGAGACAGTTAAAATGACTAATTTCTGTCAAGAAAGTTTCAAGAATGTTTCTCACTATTCAGTATCTACAAAAGAGTGCTTCCAAAAAAGGTCATTTTGTCTTCTTTCTTTTTTCCCTGTAGTCCAATCTACAAAGTCATTGGCAGCACCACCAATTAAGTACTGTTCCATATCAATATTAACAGTCAGTATATTGGCTTTATATTTATTATCATATTGCTTCCTTTGAGGGCTGGTGCGGACCCACAACTTTCCTTTCTAAGAAATCAGATTGCTTAGAAATTAAGTGATCATCGCTTCGTGTGTACCCCCCTTTAGATGTGGGTGGGGTGTGTTCAAACTGAAATCTAAATTGCAGTGTAAAAATAAAGCAGACAGTATTTACCCTGCACAGAAACAATATAACCCACCCAAATCTAACTCTCTCTGCAAATGTTATATCTGCCCCACCTGCAGTGCACATGGTTTTGTCCATTAGCTAACAAATTTGCTGCTGCGATCAGATCTGAATTAGGCCCAATGTCCGGCTTACTGAAATTCCCTTGATGACCAGACAGTGGCTGCTGTTACCAAAGTAACCAAAAGTCTGTGACTGGTTACCAGTGCAGGCTTTTTCCTATTAGTTACTAATATAGCCAACAAAGGAGGTTTGGAATTGTTGGGGAGATGTATCAAACCTTCTACAGAAGACATGTGGAGAAGTTACCCATTGCAACCCATAAGCTTTTAGCTATAATTTATCTAGCACATTCTATTAACGAATCCTAGAATCTTATTGGTTGCTATGGGCAACTTTTCCATTTGTCCTCCTTAGAAGTTTTCATGCCTCTATCCCTGTACATCAGGGGCAATATGTAATAGCCTGCAATGGCAAGGCTGTTCGAAAGTCTGGCCGTATTTTTAAAACGGCAATCATCTACAAGGTAAACCCGATCGATTTTGACTTGTTTTGCCGCTTTAAAAATATGTGCAGACACTCATAAAATCTCAAACAGCCTGCACATTGCATGGAATTACATATTGCCCCAGGACTCTTTCGTAAGTTTGCAATGGGACCTAAAAACAGAGCTGTCCCTGCTGAGGTGTATGGGCAACAACACCTGCAACTGTCGAAATTGACAGATGCAGGTGTCGGAACGGACAGTGCTACTGACCGTTCATACAATGCCCGGCATATTGGCGTGCATCGCCGATACAGACATAGCGCCTATGTCACTTGCCAGAGTCATACATGGGGGAGTAGTAGTATCTGTGCACATGACGTGCGCTGATACCGCTTCTCCCCCATAAAAGAGAATCCTACATCGGGGTCACAGTCTAATAAGCCGGTAATTTAGAAAGAACTAGAAATAGAAAGAGAAAATTAGTCTCCATAGAATAATGTAGAAAAAAACAATATTAACTGTCATAGATTAATGTGACACCGTAGCATGTTATTGAATGGGTTAAATTTGACATAATAATTTGCTTATTAGTCACAATCTGTTCCAACGAACATCTTTTGAAGAATTTTTTTGTGTCATCTGTCACTGAAAATGGAAAAATTCCTCCGTTTGTCAAATTACTTATATGAATTATTCCATAATGTGGCAAATAAAACAAAAGACAAGGGTACACAGGGTGTTCTAGAAATTGCATCAGGTTCACTTAGATTCTTCTTTAGTGTCTGTGGCAATCCAGTTAAGAGTCGACTGCACTTAAAGATCACGCTATTTAAGATAATGGGACAGTGCTATAACAGGATTACAGGAAATGTGAAAGAAAGGACACAGGTATGAAATGTCATTTAGATAAACCCATCACGGAACAGTTGATGAGTATATTGGAAGACCAAAAACATACACGTAAGCTGATACATTACCAGCTTTCTGAAAGTCATAAATTCTTTACAGTTAGTTGAATATTAACAGGCCACTAAAAAAGTGTCCTTGTCACAGGCTAATGACTTGCTATCTCTTGCACCAAATTATTGGTTATTGTTCAGATGTCCATTGACACTATTATATTATTACAATCATTAGGATAACTGGTACAAACAGACTAAGGGGTCTATTTATGAAGCAGTGAAAAGAGTGGAGAATGGAGCATGTGGAGAAGTTGCCCACGGCAACCAATCAGCTGCTCCGTACAATTGTATAGTATGCAAATGATAAATGTTACCTTAATGCTGATTGGTTGCCATGGGCAACTTCTCCACTGGCTTACTTCTCCACAATTTTCACTGCTTCATGAATAGACCCCTTTACAACCATATATGGTCAAGCCATTGAAAGGTCAGTTTAAATTGATGAATTTTAAACTTCGAAATCATGTTAATAGCTTTCAGTTCATAAGTGTGAAAATATTCCTGTATTTACACAAATTATAAAACAAAATGAGATTGTCATTTTAGCTAAGTATTTCTGTTGTTATTTTGTGTAAATTATATATTTTTTTAATTGTTGAAGTTAATTACCAAAAATAATTGTATTTTGGACAAAAATGTAAATACAAATAGCGTATGTACCGTGTGTAAGAGGTGCAGACACCACAGGGCTCGGATGTGTAAATACAAATAGCGTATGTACCGTGTGTAGGAGGTGCAGACACCACAGGGCTCAGAAGTGTAAATACAAATAGCGTATGTACCGTGTGTAAGAGGTGCAGACACCACAGGGCTCAGAAGTGTAAATACAAATAGCGTATGTACCGTGTGTAAGAGGTGCAGACACCACAGGGCTCAGAAGTGTAAATACAAATAGCGTATGTACCGTGTGTAAGAGGTGCAGACACCACAGGGCTCAGAAGTGTAAATAGCGTATGTACCGTGTGTAAGAGGTGCAGACACCACAGGGCTCGGACGTAAGGGGACCAATGCTGTGTCCTATCCATTTCCTAAGTATTTGTACCCCTTCTCTGGCACTCATAGCACTCCTTGAGGCTTGCAAACACCAGGCAGCGTATCGTCAGAAGAGTCCCTTTGCCATACCTCCCAACAAACGGGGGCCTGGCCTCTGTTGGATGGGCATGGCCTTGGCAAATGGGAGTGTGACCTTGTGACATGTTACCCATTTTCATCACTCTGGGGGCTCGCTGAGCAGCTGGGCAGTCCCCCATGCTCACCTCCCTGCATTATTTCTATGACGTGAGCAAGCACACAGCATCTATAGGATTCACCTACTGCTCTGCTGTGCACAGCAGCCGTGATGTAATGCGCCCCTGACCTTCCTCCCAGGTGGGACAGCAGGGCAGCATCTGAGTAGTGGGACTGCCCCGCTGAAATCAGGACAGCTGGGAGGTATGCCTTTGCTATGCTGTTCTCAGAGTAGGAGGCCAAGTTGGCAACTGGCTACATTTTGAGAATACACTAATCTGTCCATGCTCAAAACCTTTCGAAAACAGAATACTCATATGCTCCCATTTATACATACAGTATTATTTTACACAGCTGTAACTATGCATCCAGTACTCCTAGTACAAAAAAAACCCCATATATTAATTTTGAATACAGCAATTTGGATCTGTGAGGTAAAACGGAAGTGAAAGTTTAGTCTCTTTAAGATTACCCACAATTACAAACAACACACTTAAGGGCCATACACACGGGATGATGTGGGGGGAGATATGTGCTAAGCAATCTAACACAGCTCAGCACACATCTCACCCCCCCCCCCCCCACCCCCCACCCAGCACAGCGTGATGTGTGCTAAACGAGGGAGTGGGGACGGGGGGGGGGGGGGGGGGGCGCTCATTTCACCCAGCGATGAAATGAGCGATGTGCTTAATTGAGCCTGCATGCCGGCCAATCTAGCACCGGTGATACGAACGCATGGGGCCGCGCATCGCTATCACTGTGGGGCATACACACGAGAGATCCGTGCTTAACTTCTAAGCAATCTTGTCAGATTGCTTAGAATTTAAGCACCAATCTCTCCGTGTGTACCCCTCTTAAGTTTCCACCTAATTTCATCTGCCATAGCATGACCAATGATTGGCCTACAGATTAAGAAGTTTCTTTACAAATAATGGAGGTCACTGAAGGTGAGGGCAGCATGGGTTGCAGCGGCTGCTGTTCCACGGACATGCAATATAAGATTCAATATCTTCTTTGGTTTTGTTGCATCATTTTAGATTGTTTGTATCTGCGGTATAATAAATTGATCACCCACAGGCCAGATTGCTGAACAACAATATGGTCCACTCTCATTTGGCCAACACCGTACATGGTCAAATAAGGTGGTATCCAAATGGTCACTAGGGCCCATTAGTGTTATCAGAAAAGAGGGATAATCACAGGCAAATTGTAGTAATATTCCAATTGCATTTGGCAAGATTTCCAATAAGTGGATCCGTTTCAATTGAATTGCTATTTTTATGGATCATGGGGCTAATTCAGGTTGGATCGCAATGTGCGATCCAACCGGAATTTTTGCTGAAAAGATGCTGGCGCATGTGCAGCACCTGTCCTGCGCATGCGCCTGCATTTTCTGCGCGGGGTCCACAGAAAATGTGATCGCCTCTGCCTGTCAATCAGGCAGAGGCGGTCGCGAGGCAGGGGAGGGGGGAGCGGGCAACGCTCCGTTTCCAGGGAGGAGATAGAGAGTTGCAGGGGCGACCCGAATGGTGTGTGGTGTGGCGCAAATGGGAGCATGTCGGTGGCATGGTCGCGGCGGCTGCGTGATGTCACACGCAGCCGCCGCAACAGGTAAGATGGCGCCGGGACTCCTGCGGCCACAGCTAAGCTGTGCCAGCAGGAGTCATCTTTAGTTTCTTCTGAGAAGCAGAAATTGCGAAGCAAATGCAATTTCTGCTTGTTGAAGGGGAGGAGGCGCCAGTCAGCATGCTGGACGGCCTTGCCCAGCGATGGGCGGCCCCCACCATGCGACCAAAAGAATAGCAAATTCTGCTGATTAGCAGAATTTGCTATTCTTACTGAATTGGCCCCCATGTCAGGGCCACACACTCTTCTGTATAAATCCTGCAATGTGGGTGGCCATTATTGGGCAAAACAGAACTTTTGGGATAGACTTTTTTTTCCTGTTGTGTTATATGTAATGTATGATCTGAATACGGTGTAAATGCTCATTCACATAAGTATTCTGACATTTTCTTTAATTGGGATATTTATACCATTTATTTCTATTTTATTTTTTAAATATGTTATGCTAAAATGTTGCTTATTTATTTTCATGCAATGACATGCATTGGCTTAAGGATTTGACCATTATTTTCTTGTGCCATTAGGTAAGGGTGGTAGCGCAGACTCCCCTCACCCTGTAGCTGAAGACCCTGGGTCAGCTAAATACAACTGTCCCTGGAGGCTCTGCCAGTTCTTTAATACGGAACCAGCAAATAAAATGTTGTCAGTCAACTGAAAATGGCGACTGGAAAATAGGTGAAGAGAAGAGTGAGCGGTAGTACCAATCAGAGGGTTACGATCTGTAAACAGCCGAGAGCCCTGTGATGCCAACCCTGAATAGAAGCACATTTAAAAATTCAGACATGCATGTCTACTTTTTGGACCTCCACTCCGAGAGATACCCAAGAGAAGGTCCACAGGGCAAGTCCGGGGGGTGATGCCATGATTCACGTCATTGTGCAGGCGTGTTGGGGCCATGATCACATCATCAAGGTCCAAACCACTTCCCTAGGCAAATGGGCAGGATCCCAGAGGGTGGCTTGCTCTCCCAACAAAATTCTAAAGTCTTCAGGACTATCCAGGAGATAAGGCAAGTACAGTTAAAGAACGGCACATGTTTTTCACTCTAGCTTCACATATAAGCTAATGGCTGCCTACCAGTCAGATATTTGTTTCCATTTTTCAAACACTACTAGGAAAATCACAGTTCTAATCGGGTTGGGGTCAGATGACCGGCAGTCGGTAGCCCGGCGGTGAGTATACCGATGCCGGGATCCCGGCCGCCAGGATGCCGGCAGGGAAGCGAGCGCAACAAAGCCCCTTGCGGGCTCCCTGCGCTTGCTGTGCTGCGGGCGCCGTGGACACCCATGAGTGGGAATAGTCCGGAGCCCCCTGGCGGTCGGAATCCCGGCATCGGTACGCTGACCGTCGGGATCCCAACCGCCGTTCACCTGACTACATCCCTCCTAATCTTCTTGATTGCTGTGGTTGATTGTCCCCTTTCCCCCTGAAAAGGTGTCCATAAACATTTGTTTGAAAATAGACTAAAATACAGGTCTCTGACAAACATACTGTAGCTCCAAAATAGATCTGACACTGTCATTGCTTTTAAGGTGGCAAAATAAATTGAGCAGCAGTCAGTAGATTGTCAGAGCTGCTTCCTTAAATAACATCTCTGCAGATTCTTTAGATATCGCTCACAAAACAACTGCACACCTGCAGAGTCCCACAGGGTAATCAAAACTAGCTTCAAGGACCAAGGTCACCATAGCACTTGTAAAATCAGAGACAGGGTGGGGTATGAATAGAGAAGCAGGGAAAAAAATACACGCTGGAGCAGATCTGCGGATAGAAGGTTCCTTTGGGTGTAGTCTAGTGGCCTCATTACCTAGGCAGGCAGCTGGATCTAGTTTCCAGCACTTAGCTCCCACAAGAGAAAACAACAAATACACATAGGATGCTGACATATGCTAAACTGATAGGAGAGGTGAAAGCTTATACACCCATGCACAGGGTCAGTAGTGCACGGACATGTGAAGAATGAATGACACTCTTGGAAAATAGTAACCCAATTTTTTGTTACTATCTAGTCTCAGATGATTCAGTGGCTACCTAAGCACCCTGGAGGTTAACAATTACTGTAACACCTTGCAAACTCTGTTTTCTTCTTTTAATAATATTGCAGCTGCCCCCTTCTAGTCACGAAAACAGCTTCCTCATTGTCACAGGCCAGACGTTTTCTTGTGTGCCAAGTGATTGACCACAAACAAAAGCTTGTTTGACCAACACTTGTCCCCTAACAAAACATTGGCTAAAGGAGGAAGTAGAGAATAGAAGGCCACATTGATGTTCCAATCATTTCAAAGACAGACAGGGAAGCTTTCTCCCCTCACGCAGAACTCTTGCTAAACAATGGTGTCTGCACTATATATCTTTTTTTTTTTTCTTCTTTTTTTAAAGGGTGTGAAAGAGTGACAGTGATAATAAACCATGGACAAATACTGTATAAACGCTGGCATGTAAACAAGTACATGTACATGATACTGTATTTCCTTAACAATTAGATTACTGTATATTCTTTTTTTTTTTTAAAGAATTTTGCCTTCTTTGTGGTAATAGTTTAAAATGTTGTTATCTTGAAATTATCTGATAAAGTTGAGCTTTTACTGCCATCTAATGATTAAAAAAAAATAGCAATTTTTATTTCAACTTTACACAACAGTCTCTCAGCACATAAAAGAAACTATTTAGTATAAGATATAAATGCACATTTTAAACGGACAATGACAATGATTTTCTGATAGGCTTATTTCACCAAGGCAAAAGCATGGCAACGTAAAACAATATGTCCACACATGGCACCGACTGGCTCCATACCTCACAGGTGGCTAGTCTAAAGGTGGCCATCCACTACTCAGACTTGTCTAAACTGCAGATAGCATCAGATTTCTCTTGAACTCTTCCGGGAGCGTCCCGGGAATCGGATCAGACCCTGGCTTTAATTTTCATTACATTCACTTCAGATATATCTGATGCAATATATCATGTGCCAGATCGCATCAGATATACCTGATGCACACATGCTACATGCGATTGATCTGATGCTGCTGCTGCCGCTGTTCCCCCTCTTGGTGGGTGGGAGTGGCTAGGCAGATGCCAGTCAAGTGACGCTTCAGATGAATCTGATCAGATACATCTGAAGTAAAAAAAACAATCCGATGTGCACCTGTTTTCTTCAGATTCAGATAAATAGTTGGGGCAGCCTCAGAGATCTGTAGTTCAGACATATCTGACACGGGAGTGAGCATTGGATCGGTAGAGCCATCCAATGTGACACTTTTCTTCAGATATGACGGTCAGATGCATCGAAATCTGAAGAAAACTGCCCAAATCTGACTAGTGGATGGGGGCCTTAAGCTCTGGGACAGCTGATCTGATACAGCCAGGAAAGCACAGCCCTAACTACAGTATTCCCTGTTTCTGAATGCACTGTATAAAGAGTGTTTGTAATTGTGTTTCAAACAGAGGCGTCACTCACCTCTGTGACACCTGGTGCGGCAACGAGTATAAAGGGGCGGGGCTTCACGGGAATGGGTGTGGCTTAAACAGAGGGGCGGGGCTTCGCGGGCGGAACCCGTTTTTAGATTATTGCAGGCACACAAAGGGGCGGGGCTTTGCGAAGGGGCGGGGCTTCGCGTCCCGACACCCGTTTTTTTTTTCCACTGGGGGGTGTGGGAGGTGAGGGCTCACTCCCGGGAGGTGCTGTCCCTGCAGTGCTGGCTCCTACACAGTGACAGGAGCCGAGTACTGCACATAATATAACAGTGCAGCACTCGGCTTCTGTCACTCTGCAGGAGCCGGCATTTTGGTGTCACCCCTCGGCGGGTGACACCCGGGAGCGGGCCGCACCCCCCGCACCCCCCTTGTGACGCCACTGGTTTCAAACCAATCTGTAAATCTCTTATGTCTGTACTAGTACACCTAGCAGATGGCACCTGACTGGAAACTGCCGCAGGTCTCCTATCAGATACTTCTGTCACCCTGACACAGGTTCGGTTACTAGAGTAGAGGTTCTAAAACTCAGTCCTCAAGGCACCCTAACAGTCCAGGTTTTAAGATATCCATGGCTGAGCACAGGTGGTTAAAATCAATGAACTGATGACCTAAGTAACTTTTGCTCAAGCATTGTTAGCCTTAAAACCTGTTAGGCTGCCTTGAGGACCGAGTTTGGGAACCTCTGGTCTAGAGAATAGTGTGAGGAATCTGCATCATATTTGCACACTTTTTTTACTCCATTGACCCCTCCAGGCAGGCCCAGCGACAGAGGAGGGGGACAATGGAGACGCTTATGACAGGCCCTGTGATTTTGAGGGGCCCCAGACCCTCAGGCAACTCGGGTGTCCAGTCGGTAGCCTGTATGCCGCTAATTGAGACTGTGTTTTATGTATATGTATATGTGTTCTGTGTGTGTATCTGTGTATGTGTTGTGTGTGTGTGTGTGTGTGTGTGTGTGTGTGTGTGTGTATATGTGATCTGTCTATATGTGTGTGTTTTATGTATGTGTTCTATGTGTTTGCATGTGTATGTGTTCTATCTATGTATGTATGTGTTCTATGTGTGTGTGTGTGTGTGTGTGTGTGTGTGTGTGTGTGTGTGTGTGTGTGTGTGTGTGTGTATATGTGATCTGTCTATATGTGTGTGTTTTATGTATGTGTTCTATGTGTTTGCATGTGTATGTGTTCTATCTATGTATGTGTTCTATGTATGTGTGTGTGTGTGTGTGTGTGTGTGTGTGTGTGTGTGTGTGTGTGTGTGTGTTCTGTGTAACATGTGTGTAGAAGGAAACCCCTTCCCCATGAATCCTGCATATGCCCCTGGGCTGAGAGACAGGGGGAGGCCGAGAGACAAACGGTGATGGGGGGGGAGGGGGGGCTAAGAGACATGGGAATGGGGAGACTGAGCGACATAGGACTATGGGGAGGCTAAGAGACATGGGAATGGGGGCTGAGAGACACAGGGGGTGGGAAGGATGGTGTTGGAGAGCCATAGGTGAGGATGAGGCTGAAGGACTGCAGCGATAAAGGCATGGAGTGAGCCTGGAAATAGATGGGGGGGGGGGGTGAATAGGCCAATAGCCGACTAGCCTCTACCTACACTGAAAGTATAGGGGCTCACAAAAATATGAGAGTACCGTGTCCCAAGATTTCTTCTACCGACCCTGTCTTAAGGATCTGGCCAAAGGCAGGTACTAATGAGCAAGTATTAAGGTCATTCTGGTCCTGCTTTCCACTGCACAATGGCACGATTCTTTATACAGAGAACTAAAGGGCTATAGTGTGACACGTCATCACACAACATGGCTAAGATGACGTGGTTTGCTTTGTATCACATTATTATAAACCCATTCACTGCTCAAGAAGGAGAATTGTGATTGTTCTAATAATTTGGGGGTCGGGTAGGGTCATAGAAAACAACAAAAGACAGGAAACCTGAACATCTAATGTAATTTACCAGATGTTCCCATTATGCATTTCCACATATCGTTCACCACAAGATGGGGAGCACACATTTTTACATCTCTGTCACGATTATAAAAACTGCCATAGACACTCCATTAAAGAAAATCACTATGGACATTGAAGGAGTTAAACAGGACACCGTGGTCACTGAAATAAATAGAAACAACGTTCACAGGTGGTTATATTACCTTTGCCCCTTCACTCCTACTGTATGTGTGTCAGAGCACAGTGACAATATGTGATGTTGCTGTGTATTTATCCTGTCTTTGCTGCTGGAGAGACCTCTAGACTCAGGATCGACTGGCTAGAACTGAACACAGAACTGTTGCAGTGTATAATTCTCATGATATATTGCTATTTTACTGCGGAGTTACTGAGTCAGTAACTTGACTGATGTTTCTTGAGCTCTGGAGCTGTTGTACCCATTGTTCTGCCACCCTCAGGAATACTAAGTGTTCTTGCAACCCACAGTTAACCCATGCATTTATAACCCCCAATGCCGGTGTGTGGCCACCTCTCAAGCATTGTTCTTGTTCTGTATCACACACTAATCAAGCCCGGTGGGAGAGAAAGCAGTAGAGGTCTTAACTAAATACACAGCTGTAGGGCGATATTGCTAACTTAATTGAAAAACAAGGGGGGCATTTAGTTTGGCTTGCAAATCAGAAGATAAACGTAGCTCTGTGCTGTTGTGACATGTGGATTCCGTTACAGATTTGGGACTTAAATCATGGCCCTGCTGTCTGTAATATCAACTCTTTTCTACATAAATGCCAGGCGCTGTCACAGTGGTCAGCAATGCATTGCAAAATCCTTTGTGGGTAACATGATTCAAGAATTAGCAGACTCGTGCTCTTTGTTTTAAAAAGGGAACTGCAAGCAGCAATGTAAGTTCAATAATTGCATTTACATAATGGACTTAATTTAGCCAACAGAAATAACAGTATGAGCTGCGTTCCGCTCTCTGCTAGGACAATGACCAGCAGTAAGGACTGATTTTAGAAGCATAAATGAAAGTAAACCAGCACCAATCTGTATTGAGTCTTTCAGAAATTTGAACCAATGTGAGGTTCCTACAGGAAAGGGTCATTGCATTTGATGGCAGGCCCCAGTAAAGGCAACTTTCAGATTAGTCTCCTGAACCAATATTCATAAGAAAGCAGCGTATGAATTACTTTTGAAACAATATAATCATTCAAAAAGCAGCCTAGAAATTTATGATATCACAGCACTGAGAAATATCGGGTCAGCCCCACATCCAGGGCCGCATCGAGTCACTAATACAATTAATTATTTTGAAACCAATTATTTCAAAATGAAATATATAAATAGCTTATACCTATGGACAATCTGCCCCTGTACATATATGTGTGTGTACATATATATATATATATATATATATATATATACATAGATAGAGAGAGACTGTGTAGGTGGCGTGAAGGGTTGGTATCAGGTGACCGGTTGTCGGGAGACCGCAGGTCACCATACCGATGCCGGGACACCATTTGTCAGATTGCCGGCGGGGGTGGCAAGTGCAATGAAGCCCTTTGCGGACTTGCTGCGCTCACCACGCAGTGGGCTTAGTGGCTCGCTGCACTCGCCACAGGTTCTATTCCCACTCTAAGGGTGTCGTGAACACCCACGAGTCGGAATAGTCCCTGTTGGTCGGCATGATGACTGGTGGGTTAGTCAGTGCTTGGCATGCCAGCGCCAGTATTGTGACCGGCGGTCTCTTGACCATTGGTCACATAACCGCATACTGGCATGAAGTAGCAAAGTGAGCATTGTGAAGGCATGGTGATGCGGCTACAATGGGTCATCGGCAACCCAGACCACCAACTTAACTGGAGAACTGGGCAGCAATGGGTGGGTGGTGATCACCTCCAGGGGAAAATACATAGGAAACCCACTCAAACACAAGAAGGACATACAAACTCAACACAGATCATGTGCTGGTAAGAATCCAGCCCCTTACCATGGCACCATCACAGTAAGACCATGATGCTTCTGACTGTGCCACTGTATTACGGACACACACACGTATGTATGTATAGGAATGTCTCTACCTAATCTACAGTACATAGTAACAGGTCACTGCAGATGAGATCCACAGAAAGAGAACTCTCTTACTCATTTTGCATTTGTGCACACTGAGACGTAAAGAGGAGAATCTAAACATTAGTTGAAGCTGCTGAAATTAGACACTGTCTTTGTAGTTTTAGGCATTTATAAATTACTGTTAAAACTAACCACAAAAAAAAAAACAATTGAAGCAGCAGTTGCATGGGAGGAGGTGCTATTTATTCAGGGACGCCAGGACAGACAACTGTTAGTGATAGTTTACATGAGCAGTTTATAAGCAAGCTGACAGCATGGTGCACAGTGATAACACTTTTGACAGGTTTAACTGCAGATATCCTGCTAACAGACCAGACTCCTGATAGGCAGAATGTAGTACCAAACAGAGATAAAGCAAAAATGAGTGTACTAGTTCACCTCTAAGTAACTTTCTTTCCTTGCTGCATAACTGTTCTGCTTCATCAGACATGCGGGGCCTATTTATTAATATTTGGTCACAGGATTGGTTTTCTGCCATTGCTTAGCGTGGAAATAGAAAACCTTATATTGACTTAATTTATCATTAAAACCTGACTTGCAGCGGTACAAGTAACATGGGCTTCCAGTTCCACTCGAAAATAAAAATAAAGTCCATTTATTTAAATAAACTTATTGCATTTAAAATTTCCCGATGTCGCCATCACAAATGTTCCACCGTGATACTTGTTAATTGGGGAAGCAACAGCTTGGCAGTAGACAAATAGGGAGAAACTCTATGGGCCTAATTCAGACCTGATCGCTCCGTCTGCGATCACATAGTCGCCACTCATAGAGAGTGAAAGCCCGCGCCGTGCAAGTGTGCAAATGCATGCGTGCGCCGTGCGAAAACTTCGCCAGACAGCGGACATCTGCACATCCATTTGCAAACTCACCATCGAATGTTTTTTCCAATCTGTGCAGTCTGTGCGCAATCCAGGACTTACTCCTACAGTGCGAAAGGAACATGCTGACAGGGGCCGGAGCTGACGTCTCAAACCCGCCCTGAAAACGCTTGGGCACGCCTGCATTTTTCCTGACACACCCAGAAAATGGCCAGTTACCACAGACGCACGCTTCCTGTCAATCAGCCTGTGTTCGCCTAGCGATAATAGAAAAACGCTGGATTTTTTCGCTGTTTGGCGATTTCGCACAACAGCGATCAGGTCTGAATTCGGCCTTATATCTGCAAAAACACCTGTTTTTATTGGAGAGACTTGGAGAGAAGTTTTTTTTTTCCCTGTGATGAATACCACATAAACTTTGTATCATCATCATAACAAAACAACAACAAGTACCTAAGAACATAGTACATGAAACACTATGGGGTCTATTTACTAAGCCTGTGATGGAGATAAACTGCACGGAAATAAAGTACCAGCCAATCAGCTCCTAACTGTAATTTTTCAAACCCAGCCTTTGACATGGCAGTTAGGAGCCGATTGGCTGGGACTTTATCTCCGTTGACTTTATCTCCATCCAAGGCTTAGTAAAATTAGTCTACTGTTATATTACATATACTATATATATATATATATATATATATATATATACTGTATATATATATATATATATATATATAGACACACACGCACGTGCACACATAATAATATACTGTATATATACTAGAGATGAGCGCCTGAAATTTTTCGGGTTTTGTGTTTTGGTTTTGGGTTCGGTTCCGCGGCCGTGTTTTGGGTTCGACCGCGTTTTGGCAAAACCTCACCGAATTTTTTTTGTCGGATTCGGGTGTGTTTTGGATTCGGGTGTTTTTTTCAAAAAACCCTAAAAAACAGCTTAAATCATAGAATTTGGGGGTCATTTTGATCCCATATTATTATTAACCTCAAAAACCATAATTTCCACTCATTTTCAGTCTATTCTGAATACCTCACACCTCACAATATTATTTTTAGTCCTAAAATTTGCACCGAGGTCGCTGGATGACTAAGCTAAGCGACCCTAGTGGCCGACACAAACACCTGGCCCATCTAGGAGTGGCACTGCAGTGTCACGCAGGATGTCCCTTCCAAAAAACCCTCCCCAAACAGCACATGACGCAAAGAAAAAAAGAGGCGCAATGAGGTAGCTGACTGTGTGAGTAAGATAAGCGACCCTAGTGGCCGACACAAACACCGGGCCCATTTAGGAGTGGCACTGCAGTGTCACGCAGGATGTCCCTTCCAAAAAACCCTCCCCAAACAGCACATGACGCAAAGAAAAAAAGAGGCGCAATGAGGTAGCTGACTGTGTGAGTAAGATAAGCGACCCTAGTGGCCGACACAAACACCGGGCCCATTTAGGAGTGGCACTGCAGTGTCACGCAGGATGTCCCTTCCAAAAAACCCTCCCCAAACAGCACATGACGCAAAGAAAAAAAGAGGCGCAATGAGGTAGCTGACTGTGTGAGTAAGATAAGCGACCCTAGTGGCCGACACAAACACCGGGCCCATTTAGGAGTGGCACTGCAGTGTCACGCAGGATGTCCCTTCCAAAAAACCCTCCCCAAACAGCACATGACGCAAAGAAAAAAAGAGGCGCAATGAGGTAGCTGACTGTGTGAGTAAGATAAGCGACCCTAGTGGCCGACACAAACACCGGGCCCATTTAGGAGTGGCACTGCAGTGTCACGCAGGATGTCCCTTCCAAAAAACCCTCCCCAATCAGCACATGACGCAAAGAAAAAAAGAGGCGCAATGAGGTAGCTGTGTGAGTAAGATTAGCGACCCTAGTGGCGACACAAACACCGGGCCCATTTAGGAGTGGCACTGCAGTGTCACGCAGGATGTCCCTTCCAAAAAACCCTCCCCAATCAGCACATGACGCAAAGAAAAAAAGAGGCGCAATGAGGTCGCTGTGTGAGTAAGATTAGCGACCCTAGTGGCCGACACAAACACCGGGCCCATTTAGGAGTGGCACTGCAGTGTCACGCAGGATGTCCCTTCCAAAAAACCCTCCCCAATCAGCACATGACGCAAAGAAAAAAATAGGCGCAATGAGGTAGCTGTGTGAGTAAGATTAGCGACCCTAGTGGCCGACACAAACACCGGGCCCATTTAGGAGTGGCACTGCAGTGTCACGCAGGATGTCCCTTCCAAAAAACCCTCCCCAATCAGCACATGACGCAAAGAAAAAAAGAGGCGCAATGAGGTAGCTGTGCGAGTAAGATTAGCGACCCTAGTGGCCGACACAAACACCGGGCCCATTTAGGAGTGGCACTGCAGTGTCACGCAGGATGTCCCTTCCAAAA
This sequence comes from Pseudophryne corroboree, assembly GCF_028390025.1. Taxonomy (NCBI): domain Eukaryota; kingdom Metazoa; phylum Chordata; class Amphibia; order Anura; family Myobatrachidae; genus Pseudophryne; species Pseudophryne corroboree. Next base: position 769,245,664 of record NC_086447.1, read on the forward strand.
AACCCTCCCCAAACAGCACATGACGCAAAGAAAAATAAAAGAAAAAAGAGGTGCAAGATGGAATTGTCCTTGGGCCCTCCCACCCACCCTTATGTTGTATAAACAGGACATGCACACTTTAACCAACCCATCATTTCAGTGACAGGGTCTGCCACACGACTGTGACTGAAATGACGGGATGGTTTGGACCCCCACCAAAAAAGAAGCAATTAATCTCTCCTTGCACAAACTGGCTCTACAGAGGCAAGATGTCCACCTCATCATCATCCTCCGATATATCACCGTGTACATCCCCCTCCTCACAGATTATCAATTCGTCCCCACTGGAATCCACCATCTCAGCTCCCTGTGTACTTTGTGGAGGCAATTGCTGCTGGTCAATGTCTCCGCGGAGGAATTGATTATAATTCATTTTAATGAACATCATCTTCTCCACATTTTCTGGATGTAACCTCGTACGCCGATTGCTGATAAGGTGAGCGGCGGCACTAAACACTCTTTCGGAGTACACACTTGTGGGAGGGCAACTTAGGTAGAATAAAGCCAGTTTGTGCAAGGGCCTCCAAATTGCCTCTTTTTCCTGCCAGTATAAGTACGGACTGTGTGACGTGCCTACTTGGATGCGGTCACTCATATAATCCTCCACCATTCTTTCAATGGGGAGAGAATCATATGCAGTGCCAGTAGACGACATGTCCGTATCCGTAATCGTTGTCAGGTCCTTCAGTCCGGACCAGATGTCAGCATCAGCAGTCGCTCCAGACTGCCCTGCATCACCGCCAGCGGGTGGGCTCGGAATTCTGAGCCTTTTCCTCGCACCCCCAGTTGCGGGAGAATGTGAAGGAGGAGATGTTGACAGGTCGCGTTCCGCTTGACTTGACAATTTTGTCACCAGCAGGTCTTTCAACCCCAGCAGACTTGTGTCTGCCGGAAAGAGAGATCCAAGGTAGGCTTTAAATCTAGGATCGAGCACGGTGGCCAAAATGTAGTGCTCTGATTTCAACAGATTGACCACCCGTGAATCCTTGTTAAGCGAATTAAGGGCTCCATCCACAAGTCCCACATGCCTAGCGGAATCGCTCCGTGTTAGCTCCTCCTTCAATGTCTCCAGCTTCTTCTGCAAAAGCCTGATGAGGGGAATGACCTGACTCAGGCTGGCAGTGTCTGAACTGACTTCACGTGTGGCAAGTTCAAAGGGCATCAGAACCTTGCACAACGTTGAAATCATTCTCCACTGCGCTTGAGACAGGTGCATTCCACCTCCTATATCGTGCTCAATTGTATAGGCTTGAATGGCCTTTTGCTGCTCCTCCAACCTCTGAAGCATATAGAGGGTTGAATTCCACCTCGTTACCACTTCTTGCTTCAGATGATGGCAGGGCAGGTTCAGTAGTTTTTGGTGGTGCTCCAGTCTTCTGTACGTGGTGCCTGTACGCCGAAAGTGTCCCGCAATTCTTCTGGCCACCGACAGCATCTCTTGCACGCCCCTGTCGTTTTTTAAATAATTCTGCACCACCAAATTCAAGGTATGTGCAAAACATGGGACGTGCTGGAATTTGCCCATATTTAATGCACACACAATATTGCTGGCGTTGTCCGATGCCACAAATCCACAGGAGAGTCCAATTGGGGTAAGCCATTCCGCAATGATCTTCCTCAGTTGCCGTAAGAGGTTTTCAGCTGTGTGCGTATTCTGGAAACCGGTGATACAAAGCGTAGCCTGCCTAGGAAAGAGTTGGCGTTTGCGAGATGCTGCTACTGGTGCCGCCGCTGCTGTTCTTGCGGCGGGAGTCCATACATCTACCCAGTGGGCTGTCACAGTCATATAGTCCTGACCCTGCCCTGCTCCACTTGTCCACATGTCCGTGGTTAAGTGGACATTGGGTCCAGCTGCATTTTTTAGGACACTGGTGAGTCTTTTTCTGAGGTCCGTGTACATTTTCGGTATCGCCTGCCTAGAGAAGTGGAACCTAGATGGTATTTGGTAACGGGGGCACACTGCCTCAATAAATTGTCTAGTTCCCTGTGAACTAACGGCGGATACCGGACGCACGTCTAACACCAACATAGTTGTCAAGGCCTCAGTTATCCGCTTTGCAGCAGGATGACTGCTGTGATATTTCATCTTCCTCGCAAAGGACTGTTGAACAGTCAATTGCTTACTGGAAGTAGTACAAGTGGGCTTACGACTTCCCCTCTGGGATGACCATCGACTCCCAGCAGCAACAACAGCAGCGCCAGCAGCAGTAGGCGTTACACGCAAGGATGCATCGGAGGAATCCCAGGCAGGAGAGGACTCGTCAGAATTGCCAGTGACATGGCCTGCAGGACTATTGGCATTCCTGGGGAAGGAGGAAATTGACACTGAGGGAGTTGGTGGGGTGGTTTGCGTGAGCTTGGTTACAAGAGGAAGGGATTTACTGGTCAGTGGACTGCTTCCGCTGTCACCCAAAGTTTTTGAACTTGTCACTGACTTATGATGAATGCGCTGCAGGTGACGTATAAGGGAGGATGTTCCGAGGTGGTTAACGTCCTTACCCCTACTTATTACAGCTTGACAAAGGGAACACACGGCTTGACACCTGTTGTCCGCATTTCTGTTGAAATAGTTCCACACCGAAGAGCTGATTTTTTGGGTATTTTCACCAGGCATGTCAACGGCCATATTCCTCCCACGGACAACAGGTGTCTCCCCGGGTGCCTGACTTAAACAAACCACCTCACCATCAGAATCCTCCTGGTCAATTTCCTCGCCAGCAACACCCATATCCTCCTCATCCTGGTGTACTTCAACACTGACATCTTCAATCTGACTATCAGGAACTGGACTGCGGGTGCTCCTTCCAGCACTTGCAGGGGGCGTGCAAATGGTGGAAGGCGCATGCTCTTCACGTCCAGTGTTGGGAAGGTCAGGCATCGCAACCGACACAATTGGACTCTCCTTGTGGATTTGGGATTTCGAAGAACGCACAGTTCTTTGCGGTGCTTTTGCCAGCTTGAGTCTTTTCAGTTTTCTAGCGAGAGGCTGAGTGCTTCCATCCTCATGTGAAGCTGAACCACTAGCCATGAACATAGGCCAGGGCCTCAGCCGTTCCTTGCCACTCCGTGTGGTAAATGGCATATTGGCAAGTTTACGCTTCTCCTCCGACAATTTTATTTTAGGTTTTGGAGTCCTTTTTTTACTGATATTTGGTGTTTTGGATTTGACATGCTCTGTACTATGACATTGGGCATCGGCCTTGGCAGACGACGTTGCTGGCATTTCATCGTCTCGGCCATGACTAGTGGCAGCAGCTTCAGCACGAGGTGGAAGTGGATCTTGATCTTTCCCTAATTTTGGAACCTCAACATTTTTGTTCTCCATATTTTAATAGGCACAACTAAAAGGCACCTCAGGTAAACAATGGAGATGGATGGATACTAGTATACAATTATGGACGGACTGCCGAGTGCCGACACAGAGGTAGCCACAGCCGTGAACTACCGTACTGTACTGTGTCTGCTGCTAATATAGACTGGTTGATAAAGAGATGTCGTAGTATGTATGTATAAAGAAGAAAGAAAAAAAAAACCACGGTTAGGTGGTATACAATTATGGACGGACTGCCGAGTGCCGACACAGAGGTAGCCACAGCCGTGAACTACCGTACTGTACTGTGTCTGCTGCTAATATAGACTGGTTGATAAAGAGATGTCGTAGTATGTATGTATAAAGAAGAAAGAAAAAAAAACCACGGTTAGGTGGTATACAATTATGGACGGACTGCCGAGTGCCGACACAGAGGTAGCCACAGCCGTGAACTACCGTACTGTACTGTGTCTGCTGCTAATATAGACTGGTTGATAAAGAGATGTCGTAGTATGTATGTATAAAGAAGAAAGAAAAAAAAACCACGGTTAGGTGGTATACAATTATGGACGGACTGCCGAGTGCCGACACAGAGGTAGCCACAGCCGTGAACTACCGTACTGTACTGTGTCTGCTGCTAATATAGACTGGTTGATAAAGAGATGTCGTAGTATGTATGTATAAAGAAGAAAGAAAAAAAAACCACTGTTAGGTGGTATACAATTATGGACGGACTGCCGAGTGCCGACACAGAGGTAGCTACAGCCGTGAACTACCGTACTGTGTCTGCTGCGACTGGATGATAAATAATGATATAAAAAATATATATATATCACTACTGCAGCCGGACAGGTATATATATTATATAATGACGGACCTGCTGGACACTGTCTGTCAGCAGAATGAGTTTTTTATAGAATAAAAAAAAAAACACCACACAAGTGAAGTCACACGATGAGTGTTTAACTTTTTCAGGCAATCACATTATAGTATACTACTAACTATACTGGTGGTCAGTGTGGTCAGGTCACTGGTCAGTCACACTGGCAGTGGCACTCCTGCAGCAAAAGTGTGCACTGTTTAATTTTAATATATATGAGCACAGTCAGATATATAATATATACATAGATGATGCAGCACACTGGGCTGAGCAGTGCACACAGATATGGTATGTGACTGTCTTGTACTCCTGGCTCCTGCTATAACCTATAACTGGCACTGCAGTGCTCCCCAGTCTCCCCCACAATTATAAGCTGTGTGAGCTGAGCACAGTCAGATATATAATATATACATAGATGATGCAGCACACTGGGCTGAGCAGTGCACACAGATATGGTATGTGACTGAGTCACTGTGTGTATCGTTTTTTTCAGGCAGAGAACGGATATATTAAATAAAACTGCACTGTCTGGTGGTCACTGTGGTCAGTCACTAGTAAACTCTGCACTCTCTTCTACAGTACTCCTAAGCTCCAGTAAATCAGGTCAATCTCTCTCTCTCTCTCTCTCCTAATCTAAATCACTGTACTCCCTAACAGCTGCTCCCCGTCCCCAATCCTCCCCACAATTATAACTAAGTCACTCAGTCTTTACTCTTTTCTACTATAACGGAGAGGACGCCAGCCACGTCCTCTCCCTATCAATCTCAATGCACGTGTGAAAATGGCGGCGACGCGCGGCTCCTTATATAGAATCCGAGTCTCGCGAGAATCCGACAGCGTCATGATGACGTTCGGGCGCGCTCGGGTTAACCGAGCAAGGCGGGAAGATCCGAGTCGCTCGGACCCGTGAAAAAAAACATGAAGTTCGTGCGGGTTCGGATTCAGAGAAACCGAACCCGCTCATCTCTAATATATACTATATATGACTTTTGTGATCACGTAGTAAGTGCAGAGATTGGTTACTTAATTTATGTCCTTATGGCAGTGCCCCCTCGGGATAATGCAACAAATCACTGCATCACATGTACAGGGCAGGTGCAAGGTCTCTCTGCACCCTAGGCACAGCTTCAGCCTAGTGCCCCCTAACCTGCAATCCCCACCACCACCTATCAGAGGGAAGATGCAGGTGGGCTGGGGTGAATTGCATCATTATACATATGATTAGACCTGCAGCAGCAGCCAGCGCAGTGTAAAAGTAGGAGGCTGTATACAGAGACATCCTTCAGATTTTTGCTAGATTCATTTAGTGGAGCCCCCAAGAGGCTGGCGCCCCTAGGCAGCCACCTAAATCTGCCTAATGGTAGATCCGGCCCTGCACATGTATAATATACAAATATATGGGAAGCAGTTAGTTTACCGGCATACGGGATCCGGGCAGTCAATATACCGATGCCAGGATCCCAAGGAAGGACGCATCGACGGCGTCAAGATACTAACATCGCTCTGGATGCCAGCGTCATATTACCAACAGCCGGCATCCCGATCATCCTCACACCGGGACGCACTGCCATCCTGCCGCGGGGGGGGAGGAGGTTAGGTTTAGGATGCAGAAGGGGGTTAGGGTTAAGCTGCAGTGCTGGGAGGGGTGGGGTTAGGCACCTAGCAAGAAGGGTTAGGTTTAGGCAGCGGGTAAGGGAGGGTTAGGGTTAGGCACTACCGGGAAGGGTTAGGGTTAGGCACTCAAAAGGGAAGGTTAGGCTTAGGGTAGGGGGAAGAGGAGGGTTAGGGGCCTTAATAGAGGGCTGTCGGCATTCTGATGGACGGGATGCCGCTGTCAGTATACTGACCGCCGGCATCCCATCCATCGGTAAATCATACTGATCCCAAATATATTTCTTTTTCCTAGAGTTGTCAGAAAACGTAGGTTTAACAGTTGACAATGATTGTGCGGCAGTAATAACAGAAGACCATCTTTATGCTTTTGTCATTTGCTCTGTTTGTTTGTTCTTTCCTTGCCATACACCAACCATTGAAGATTTATGTTGTGAAAAAACTTGGAACAGTCATCCCTGTTTGCACCCACTTTGATTCCCAGGGATCTAATACAGTACATCAGCAGATGCTTCTAAAAAGATTGCAATGGTGAAATTTGCAAGTGCATATATAACCATGTATTATTATTATTATTATTATTATTATTATTGTTATATCCATAATGTCTTGCCCTCACTGAAAATCGCTGGTTAATAACAGAGGTCTTTACAACTGACAAACATCCCCTCCCCCATTGCATATATAGAATGGCTTAAGCCTGTAAGATCTGACCAATGTCCAAGATGTTATATTATGGCTATGCTTCCTACTTAGGTAACCGTGATGCTGATTTCTATTCCTACAGCTTCTCACTGAATCCTTAAGGTGCCAAACATTGCACATAAAACACTAACATAATTCAAGGTTATAGCAGACGTTAGCAAGCTCGTCATGTCTCACTCATTTCAAATGAGTTGCATCCACTGGAGAGTATGCGCACTCATTTTCTACTTCAATGGTCTCATTCACTTCAAGGCATGGTCCTACTCTGAGTTACCAAGACTGCCTTTGTGCAAATTGCCTTTCCCACACATTTTCATCTTGATCACATGTAAAATCCCTTTTCAGGGAAATAATAGATTTATCATTGACAATACAAAAAAAAAAGACAATGAACAACTGCCATAACCTTGATATTTTGTAATTCATTTGTGCACATAAAATTAAGGTAGATTTAAAAATAACAATAACACTAATAATAATAATAATAATAATACTAATAATAAAAAAATCAGGTAAATATTTTGAAATACAGTAATTTCCTGAGGCCTTTTCCTGTTGGTGCTTGATGCTCTGTCTGCCTTATGTTTGCAGCACAGGATATAGAAGGATGAACTGACCAATAGGAAAGTGTCTCTGTAAAGAATATTCAAATGTTGGCAACTGTGACTAAAATCTGAAAAAAAGAACTTTAGCAATAAAATCTCATTTACAGTCACAACAATAGCATGTTTTAGGAAACCCTTGTCTAGAGTGCCTCTCCGAATCTGTAGGCCTTATGCAAATACACCGTCTGCAGTAAGAGTCCTCTGTTATAATGACATTTTGCATCAGAAAGGCTGTATGAATCTAGATTAACTGAAGGTGGCGCCGTAGAGCCTTTCAGGTTGGCAATGCTTGAACAACAATTTTTGAATAGACAATATGTTTCAACAGAAAACAGGTTTCATCCTATATCCATGACTGGACCTCGGCTGACATCTATTGCTGCAGTGTCCTTGCAATGTTTGATCAGTGAGTGTTATCACCAGTCATATCGGAAGAAATTAGGTGTTTTGAAAAAAAAAAATTCTTGGAAAGTTGTCAGCAGTTTGTGTTGTGTAATACTGTGACTGATACAGCTATCTGTGCTGTATAAATATTTGTAGAGACACTTATCAAAAAGCAGCTATCGTATATCAGGCCCCTATTAGATGAATGGAAAGGATAATGATGTCACTATAGATGTCACTGGTCTGAAAAACAATGATACAAACACAAACGCAATTGTTACGTGACAAAAACAAACAGCTGTAACACATAGCTGCGGCTTGTGGAAGTAATACAACTCTCTTGCAGAATACAAATACGTATTCATGTATATAGATTGCACAAATCACATGACAGAAGTCAGAACCAATTTTTGAGTATTAAGATGATATGATTGTTTAACCCTTTCCCCTACATGCTGAAGAGAACACATACATTACTTTAGCAGACCAATGTCATTGTTAAATTGAATACAAAGATGGGCAAATATATTAATATGCTGTCCCCATGGTAGGAGGATTCCATGTAACTGGAGTTCAAGCGGGATCCAGTCATGTGACCGGCGCTCGAGATACCGGCGGTCACCATGCCGGTGCTGGGATCCAGAGCGATCAAAAGCCTTACAGTCGGCATGCCGACTAAGATGGACGACGACACCCATAGAGCGGGAACAGAACCTGTGGCGAATGCAGCGAGCCTACAAGCGGCTTTGTTGCGCTCCCCCCCCCCCCCCCCCGCCCCGCCGTCATTCTGCGGCCGGGATCCAGGGGTCAGTATGCTGACTGCCGCGATCCCCACCACCGATCTCACAGCCCCAACCCGTTCAAGCAGGCATTTAGATTTTCACATGTTAAACATCACTGAAAGCACATGTACTGTATAGACGTCTGACGTGCTTGTGAAGTAGCATTTCTGCTTTTGTTCAGGAGGTCACAGGAGGTAACTACTGACATCTATGCGTTTGGAAAACTGTTTCCCAACGTTGCAGCAAGGGGCGTATTAACAGAGGAGGAGGTCCATGACCACACTCCTCCGTCTGGGCCCTCTCCTGGAGACCTGCGCATGCCCAGAGTCTACTGCGCTCTTAGGGTGGAGGGGGCCCACACAGAGCCTGCCCAGGGGCCCCCTTCTCTCTCAAACCGCCCCTTAAACATTGGTTGCATTTGTTGAACTAAAGATTAAAACACTAATAATTCCATGTCATTTAAAGTCAGTGTGTATGATGCTTAAAGACTATTGTACTTTATATTAGGTATTTTAAAGATTACCCAACCCCCTATAGAGGTGACAGTAATAGCTGGTTTTCATTTTCTTCATGAAGATTTTATAAAATGAATATGATTTAACATTTGAAGAATACGAACACTCATCTATTGCATGCATATATAGAGAACGTTCACAGAAGGAAAAATAGTCCCCAATACTACCACCAACAGAAATCCTTGCCCTGGCCCTAGTACTGTATACAGTATGCACTGAGCATTTACAGGGAGGTTTCTCTGCAGCAGCCTGTTAGCGAATGTTTTTACTGCTATAGGGTTATTAACAGATTTGAAATGTTCTTTTTTGTAGTTATTGAAGAGTCAGTTATTAACACTGATAGAAGAAAGTTTGGATTATTACCTGCACTTTTATGACGGCCACATACTTTTTATTGCACTTGAATAATAAAGGTAATGTGAATACTGATTGTTAAATATGAAATATGCCAGTGCACTTAGCTGGAGTAAAAGCCATCCACCACTTGACACGTCAATAAGCAGAAACTGAAAAATAATGCAGGTGGGCTTTCATAGAGGGGAGACAGAAGGCACTTAATATGCCTGGTGTTCTTTACACCTCTAGAATAGGGTCAGCAAAGTTAGTAGCAAGGTGTTAATGTTTTTTAAGGAGGTTTGTCATGTGTTCTGGGTTGTCAAGGCTTTGCCAGTGTGCTGTGAGCGTGTTTAGGTGTTTCATATTGCTGTTCCTTGAGCTGGGAAGTCTCCGTGATCATTCCCACCAGTCCGTACTTATCTTTAAATGCCGTTGTCAGCTTTACTTGTAGGCGCGGAGCGGTAACAGTGGCTGTCTTGTTGTAGGTCTTGAGATACTCCTGTAAATACATGGGTTAGGCCAGGGGCGGATTGGCCCACCAGGACACCATGACATATTCCGATGGGCTAGTCCCATATCCCCCTCAGCCAGGCCGATTCACACTCAGGCTGGGCTGGCTCACACTGCTTCCAGTACTTGTGGTTCATTGGAACGCAATCTGGAAGTTAGGCTAGAAAGGACTTCCAGGTGCCGCTAGCCATGAAAAGTGGTGAAGCTGTTCTACCAACGGGGGACCTGGAGAAAGTTAACCAGCCCAGCACCATCCTCTCACTGGCTCCAGCCAGATGTCTATTCAATGAGCCCGGGAGCAGCAGCATAGCGATGGTCGGAGCCGGGTTCACTATACCCGCCGCCATCTTAGCTCCTGCACTCTCACTGAACTGTCCAGAGAGGCAACTGAGCACTGAAGGGGACCCGGCAGAGAGGTTATTTTTAATTACATCATTTGCATTATCATGTTAGTGTAAGGGTTAGGGCGTCCCCGGTCACAGTGTATGGTTTGGGGACTGGACAGGAGCAGGACGTACCTTGTTCTTAGGATGCCAGCTGACCAGGCAGCACTCACAGCCAGCCATGGGACAATCTCTTATGCAAAGTCCTTCAGCCCTATAGCTTCCCAATGTCTGTCCATGATGATCATGATGGGCCTATTTATGTAATGCAGTGGCTACGTGTGTAATGCGGTGGCTATGTAGGTAATGCCGTGACTACGTATGTAATGTGGTGGCTGTGTATGTAATGTGGTGCTACTTGTATAATGAGGTGCTATACGTGTAATGTGGTGCTGTTCGTGTTATGTGGTGCTATTTGTGTAAAGCGGTGCTATACGTGTAGTGCGGTGATATACATGTAATGCAGTGCTATACGTGTGACGTGGTGCTATTCGTGTAATAATGTGGTGGCTATGTATGTAATGTGGTGGCTATGTATGTAATCAGGGGCGGATTGACAACTGGGTGTCTGTGTTTCACTACTTGTGTGTCCTCCCTTCCTGTACTGCGCTGTATGTAGTGTGTGCTCCCTCCCTGTACTGTGCTGTATGTAGTGTGTGCTCCCTCCCTGTACTGCGCTGTATGTAGTGTGTGCTCCCTCCGTGTACTGTGCTGTATGTAGTGTGTGCTCCCTCCCTGTACTGTGCTGTATGTAGTGTGTGCTCCCTCCCTGTACTGTGCTGTATGTAGTGTTTGCTCCCCCTCCCTGTACTGTGCTGTATGTAGTGTGTGCTCCCCCTCCCTGTACTGTGCTGTATGTAGTGTGTGCTCCCCCTCCCTGTACTGTGCTGTATGTAGTGTGTGCTCCCTCCCTGTACTGTGCTGTATGTAGTGTGTGCCCCCTCCCTGTACTGTGCTGTATGTAGTGCGTGTGCTCCCCCTCCCTGTACTGTGCTGTATGTAGTGTGTGCTCCCTCCTTGTACTGTGCTGTATGTAGTGTATGCTCCCTCCCTGTACTGTGCTGTATGTAGTGTATGCTCCCCCTTCCTGTACTGTACTGTATATAGTATGTGCTCCCCCTCCCTGTACTGTGCTGTTTGTAGTGTGTGCTCCCCCTCCCTGTACTGCGCTGTATGTAGTGTGTGCTCCCTCCCTGTACTGTGCTGTATGTAGTGTGTGCTCCCTCCCTGTACTGTGCTGCATGTAGTGTGTGCTCCATCCCTGTACTGTGCTGCATGCAGTGTGTGCTCCCTCCCTGTACTGTGCTGCATGTAGTGTGTGCTCCCTCCCTGTACTGTGCTGTATGTAGTGTGTGCTCCCTCCCTGTACTGTGCTGTATGTAGTGTGTGCTCCCCCTCCCTGTACTGCGCTGTATGTAGTGTGTGCTCCCTCCCTGTACTGTGCTGCATGTAGTGTGTGCTCCCGCCCTGTCCTGTGCTGTTTTTAGTGTGTGCTCCCCCTCCCTGTACTGTGCTGTATGTAGTGTGTGCTCCCCCTCCCTGTACTGCGCTGTATGTAGTGTGTGCTCCCCCTCCCTGTACTGTGCTGTATGTAGTGTGTGCTCCCTCCCTGTACTGTGCTGTATGTAGTGTGTGCTCCCTCCCTGTACTGTGCTGCATGCAGTGTGTGCTCCCTCCCTGTACTGTGCTGCATGTAGTGTGTGCTCCCTCCCTGTACTGTGCTGTATGTAGTGTGTGCTCCCTCCCTGTACTGTGCTGTATGTAGTGTGTGCTCCCCCTCCCTGTACTGCGCTGTATGTAGTGTGTGCTCCCTCCCTGTACTGTGCTGCATGTAGTGTGTGCTCCCGCCCTGTCCTGTGCTGTTTTTAGTGTGTGCTCCCCCTCCCTGTACTGTGCTGTATGTAGTGTGTGCTCCCCCTCCCTGTACTGCGCTGTATGTAGTGTGTGCTCCCCCTCCCTGTACTGTGCTGTATGTAGTGTGTGCTCCCTCCCTGTACTGTGCTGTATGTAGTGTGTGCCCCCTCCCTGTACTGTGCTGTATGTAGTGCGTGTGCTCCCCCTCCCTGTACTGTGCTGTATGTAGTGTGTGCTCCCTCCTTGTACTGTGCTGTATGTAGTGTATGCTCCCTCCCTGTACTGTGCTGTATGTAGTGTATGCTCCCCCTTCTTGTACTGTACTGTATATAGTATGTGCTCCCCCTCCCTGTACTGTGCTGTTTGTAGTGTGTGCTCCCCCTCCCTGTACTGCGCTGTATGTAGTGTGTGCTCCCTCCCTGTACTGTGCTGTATGTAGTGTGTGCTCCCTCCCTGTACTGTGCTGTATGTAGTGTGTGCCCCCTCCCTGTACTGTGCTGTATGTAGTGCGTGTGCTCCCCCTCCCTGTACTGTGCTGTATGTAGTGTGTGCTCCCTCCTTGTACTGTGCTGTATGTAGTGTATGCTCCCTCCCTGTACTGTGCTGTATGTAGTGTATGCTCCCCCTTCCTGTACTGTACTGTATATAGTATGTGCTCCCCCTCCCTGTACTGTGCTGTTTGTAGTGTGTGCTCCCCCTCCCTGTACTGCGCTGTATGTAGTGTGTGCTCCCTCCCTGTACTGTGCTGTATGTAGTGTGTGCTCCCTCCCTGTACTGTGCTGTATGTAGTGTGTGCTCCCCCTCCTTGTACTTTGAAACATATAAGGTTAAATAAAAGGGGTTTGAAGAATGAAAAATCAATAAAATCAGAAGTAGATTAAAGGCATGACTGCAGTGTCAGTAGACACTGAAAGTGGGCATATCAGTCCTTGTGTATTCAGACGTACAGATGTACATCAGGGAAGGTCATTGCAGCAGCAGCATATGCATAAAATCACAGGTAAACATTAATGTAACGTAAAGCAAAGGAGGCCCCAACTGTGTCTATCTCAGAATCAGGACCTCTGAGGCGTGACCCCGCCCTCTTGACATCCCCCTCCCCTCAACAGACTCCACCCCCATTAGGGCTGCTTCCAAAAATTTCCCGGGCTGGTGTTCGATCCCAATCCGCCCGTGGGTTAGGCTGATTTTACCCGGCTGAGGTCCGGAGAACCACCGGTCAAGGTGGACTTCCTTTGAGTCAATGGTAGGGGAGTTTGGATACCTTCAGTTGTTGGTTATGGATACAGTTGATCCCCATCTAGGTCTTGATTATTGATATCATGGACTGTCAGTTGGCCCACATTCATTCCTGATTGCGCAGTCATACAGCATGAAGGGCCGTTCTTTCTAATCGAGCACACTTTCAGCCCAATGGCGGAGCCACTTCAAAATTCAAATAGAGGAGCCACACCAACAGCCACCTGAAATGCTGCCAAACATCGCAGGCTGGAAATCACTGGCAGTTGGTGTGACTCCCCTATTGGCATTTTGGACTGTGCTACAACCCCACCTCTGGAGCAGCAACTGCAAAGTTCTGCCCCTTTCTTAAAATATATAAGCTGATCCTTTTCCCTGCTAAAATGTCTCTGAGTCATTATATTAGATACTGTAAGTTTACTATTGTTTTACTTGTGTATAAATGTGGGATAACATTAGCCTATCAGAGAATTTATTATGTTGTTATCTATGTGACAGCGTGTATATGGACTTGTTCTGATTAAAAATCTTAATTAAAAATATTTGCAGGTTTTTAACGTTTTTTACGAAGTAAAAATGATCATGATTGAACAATTGACGCAACAGGCAAGGATAACCAATCAGATTGCACTAATCAGATTGTTTCGTACTGACAAACTGGATCACTGTGTTATCCTCTTACATCACACACAGGGGCTGACTCAGAGTTGCAGGCAAATGTGGCCACCAGGGCCATCTTAACGTATAGTCACACTGGGCAACTGCCCAGGGCCCCACAATTCTAGGGGCCTTCTAGCAGGGGCGGTTGGTGGTCACCAGTGTTAATTTTGTCAACGAAAATTCCAACTAAAAGTATTCATCGACTACAGTTATTTCAGGACTAATTAGACTTAAATGAAAAGTGTGATAAACTGACTAAATCTTAACAAAAACAAAGCAAAAAAAAGTGACTAAGACTAAAACTAAATTTAAGATGCTTGTCAAAGGACACAGGAATTAACACACTGGATGTAGGGTTTTAAATTAAATTATATGTTCTTGATATTTGCAGAAAATAAATATGACACGCTGTGAAGGAAATACAATCTCAAGGCATTCATTAGTATATGATGTGTGGGAATACTACAGTAAGTCAAACTCAGTATGTAACACATTCTCAGCCTATTGAGCCTAGATTACTAAACATTTACTTAAAGGTATGCAAAATCCATTACAGTATCATTAAACTGATTGCAAAAGTTATGACTAAAATTCGACTAAAATGAAAACTGAGATCCACTGACTAAATTTTGACTAAAACGAAGCAAAGAAAAATACTAAAATGTGACTAGAAACCAACTACAATTTTAAGTAAGTGACTAAGATCAAAACTAAATTGAAAATCCTTGTCAAAACTACCCCTGGTGATCACGCAATCAGAGCGGCGAGGCAGCATTCCCTACCTGCCTCCCAGTCTGCAGCAAAAAAGTGAATAGCTGTTAGCATGCTGACTGGTGGAATCCCTGCTGTGGTTCCATTGATGCTGCTAAAATGACCCCTCCCCCCCCCCCCCCCCTCTCAGATCTGCCTCTGGTTGAGTGGAGCATGGCGACTCCCACCCCTGTGCAGCTTGCAGCACACAAATATTTTTTATTTATTTATTTTTAAGGGGGAGTGAAGAGCAAGATGAGATATTGAGACCACCACTAAGAAAAATAAATTATTGTTAGTGTTATCAATTATATAAAAATTCTACTGTTAGTCAGTGGGGATATGTGATTACTAAAAATGTATACAAAGAATATAAAAATCTCTGATCATAAGGCAGAAAAGGATCAAGGGACAGAGCAGAGGCAGAACTCTGGGAGACAACGGAGTCATCTGCCGCCGGGCTCCTGCTCTGAAGGGGGCACCTCTCCTCCCATTCTGTGACACCATTGAATTAAGTTAATTGATAGCTGCCGCTGTCTTTTCAGTGGCCGACTTCCTCACTGGTCCCTGCACCTTACAGGTCACACGCTCTTTATTATACTGAATATACACATTTTACAAGTGTCATACCCAGGATTAGAAACCACAACCTATTACACTGGAAGCAGACACCTTACTGATGAAACTGTTTGCTCCTGTATAGGAAATATGAGAATCCTAACTATATGAAGATACTTCTCTGACAATTACACGCAACTTCATATTGTTAGAATTCTCATGTTTCCCGTACAGGAGCAAATAACTCCATTAGTAAAGTGTCTGCTGTCAGTGTAACAGGTCATGGTTTGTAATCCTGGGTATGACTGCTAAAAATTGTGTGATTTAAATAAAAAAGACAATTAAATGTATAAATACAGTATATACATTTTTTCAGAACACTCCACACACACACACACACACACACACACACATATACACGCACACACAAATATATATACGCACACACAAATATGTACATTTATTTATCTTAATATAGGAAATAGGGGGGTACCAATATTTATCTTGCCTCCGGGCAACTGGGACAAACTTACGCCACTGGGACAGAGACACAAAGGGTGTTACTAGTTAGAAGTACATCCACCTTGAAGGTGTCATTATGCACCTTGAGAGCTAATTTAAAATGTGTGGACAGATTTAGAGTTTTAAGGGGCGTGTTCTCACTCAACTGTATATTGCAATGGGAAAAACTCCCAAATATTCACATGTAAAGCAGCCAGCAATTGCTTCTTGTACCTACCCTCTAAGTTAAAAAAAATTAGACAATTACGACAAACTTTGTACTGACCAAAAAAAACCATTCATTATAAACATTTCTATAGTAACGCTATTTTTAATTCCTAAACTGTATATAAGCTCAGCTTTTAAGCTTAATCATTTTATTCATAACAGAAAAAAATATATCTATATAGACACAAAGGGCCAAATGTAATAGAGTGAGAGTTTCAAAAAGTGAGAGATTTGGTAAGGTTTTGCCTTTTTTTTTTTTAAAGTGGCAATCATTTACACAACAAGATCAACCTGGTATTGCAGTGTAAATGATTGCCACTTTAAAAAAAACTGAAAAACCTTACCAAATCTCTCACTTTCTGAAACTCTCACTCTATTACATTTGGCCCAAAGTGTATGACTGTAATTGTGAAAGATGTGTAAAGTTGCTCCCCTGCTTAAGAAGATGCTAAGATTCAATTATGAAAGGGGTGAAAGACTCTTGGTTTCTTACAAAAAGTCAACACCCAAGAGCTTACTTCAGTGACCTGTAAACATTCAATAAGCTGTGCTTTTCCCGTCACACACTGAACAGCCATTCTCACAAAATGGGTGGTCAAAAACTTAGGCAGGGAGTTTATGTTGTGTTACACAGCTGAGGTGACAATGGTCAACAATAAAAATAAAACCCTAATTAAAAACGGAGAACAAGTAACAGTGCAGAACAGTCGTGGAACCCATAGGAACTAGAGTCTTCATCTCATTTTCTACTCTGTAATACATTAGTACAGTTTTGATCTGATTTACTATTGGTTACAGCTATTTTAACAAGTGTGTGCAACCACATATACAGCACATAAATGAATGTCATAAAAATAAGACATCTCTTATAACTTACAAACAGAAAAGTGATAAAAATACACTATATGGACAAAATAATATATGGACACAGAACATCACATCCAAACATTGATATGCAGTTGGACCCCCATGTGGTGCGAAAACAGCCTCTACTCTTCTAGGGAAGCTTTGGAACATGTCTACAGGGTTTCGTATCCATTTAGCCACAAGTGCATTAATGACATGGGGCACCATTGTTCAGCAGTACTGGCTGGCTCACATTTGGCATTCCAACTCAAACCAAACATGTTCGAAGGGTTGAGATCAGGATTGTACCAGCCAGGCAAGTTTGTCCAAGCTTGACTGGTTATTATTGGATGGGCCTCACTTTGTACATGGGAGCACGACTATGTTGAAGCAGTAAAGGGCCTACCCCAAATTGTTGACACAAGATTGTAGTGTTGCCTGCTTTTCTGGTATGTCTTGGAGCCTTCAGAATTTATGTTTGCACGCATTTGTCGTTATGATAAAATTACTTGCCTGGCTTCCTACTCTAGTCAGGTGCCTACAAAAACCTGTATGAGTCCAAAGAATGAAAGAATATACAGATTATTTACAGATATTATTCAATAACGTGATCATTTAAACATAAAAAACTATTTTTCTATTGCAACGCCACAATGTCTCACTGACCTGCTCATAGTAATGTACATTTCATGTTATGACATGTCTTCTAAAGACACTGGAGGTTATTTAGGAAAAGTCTCTAACCTGAAAAGAAGAAGCTGAAAGCTTTCAGAGTTTAGACGTGTGTCTTGAATAGAACTGCAGGGTGCTGTGTCTGTAATGTACTCTGGTCAAAGTGGTCAGTAACAGGCTCCGATCTGTACCCAAGCTCTGTTATTTCAGCTGCAGCACCTACATGTTTTATCTTTGCTTGCTGGAATGGAAAAATAAATGAAGAATACACACATACACACACACACACACACACACATATTGTTGCTGTTGCTTCCATTTGAGTAGTAATGTAGATAGATGGATAGATAGATAGATAGATAGATAGATAGATAGATAGATAGATAGATAGATAGATACGCTACAAAGTGATATTGGGATGCATATTTATTATAGTGAGAAAAGCCCTATCTGTGCAAAGCAGAAGGAAGCCTATTTTACCAGGATCGTGGCAATACAAGTCCGCCGCAATCCTTTTTCCGCTATCTCCATATCACAATGGCAATAATAGAAGGAAATCAATAAAAAATGCTTTATTACAGAGGAAATCAATTGTAAAACATAACGTTTCAATATCTATTACTTTAACCTTACATTATTATAATTAGTAGAATTGAAAGTCTTTATGTTCCACTGCATTGAGAAAACCAGCTTGTCCGGCAACACATGCGCAAATCCCAAGACTGGCTTATTAAAGCACTGAAGGGCCTATTTATCAAGCTTATAGGCAGCTAAAATCATGTGGAAACAGCAGTGTTTTCCCAGATGGTGTAATGGTTAGCATTACTGCCTCACAGCACTGAGGTCATGGGTTCGATTTCCACCATGGCCCTAACTGTGTGGAGTTTGTATATTCTCCCCGTTCTTGCGTGGGTTTCCTCCGGGTACTCCGGTTTCCTCCCACAATCCAAAAAAATATACTGGTAGGTTAATTGGCTTCTGACAAAAAATTAACCCAAATATGTGTGTGCGTGTAAATGTGGTAGGGAGTATAGATTGTAAGCTCCACTGGGGCAGGAACTGATGTGAATGGCCAAATATTCTCTGTAAAGCACTGCGGAATATGTGTGTGCTATATAAATAACTGGTAATAAATAATATCCAATGATAGCCTGTGTATTTCCATGCAAAAAATTATCCGTTTTCAAACGGAAACACATAGGATCCACAAAAAGCCACAGAACTATGTGTTTTTGTGGCAGTGATCGCGGAAAAAAATGCTTACTTATCTGGGATTTAGAGGCAGGCGAAATAAAGTTCCTGACAAGTGCCAGAATAGGATAGCCCCAGGTGAATCAATTAGCAGCGGTAAATCACCTATCTCAATGGGGGCGGGGCTGCCATGACCAGCAAGCAAAGGAGTGACTGGAGTGCAGTACATACACACCAGGCGGCTCTACAAACTGCGGGGTTATTGTCTGGATCATCCTATGGAGCGTTTCTGGCACCCTGCAATCTAAATACAGGTACCATTTACACACACCCAGATCCGGTCCTTCTTCCACCTATAACAAAAAATAGGCTATAAAGTTAATTCTTTCTTTCAGGGCAAATTGTAGTGATACCTGATGTATTGCTGCAATAATGGTTTTCTCCGTTCATTATTAAGTTGACCACTGGATATTAACCGTGGACAAGGAGATGAGAGAACGCTGTTTATAATCTTACAATAAAATAAATATGTAAAAATGAAATGCCCAGGTATATAAGGTGTACACATCATACAGTTAAATATCTGCAGCTATTTCAGTGGTGTGTGGCTATCCAGCTATTGTGGCACTATAAGTCTCAGCATATCCTCTAGCCAAAGGCTAATGCATACAGTGCCACAACAGAGGTTCTTAAAAGAGCATAACATAAGACCCTGTAAGCCTTTGCTAAGGATATTGGGGGTCATTCCGAGTTGATCGTAGCTGTGCTAAATTTAGCACAGCTACGATCAGGCACACAGACATGCGGGGGGACGCCCAGCACAGGGCTAGTCCGCCCCACATGTCAGTGCCGCCCCCCCTACCTGCAGAAATGCAAAAGCATCACACAGCGGCGATGCTTTTGCATTTGAGGAGTAACTCCCAGCCAGTGCAGCTCCTGCGGCTGGCTGGGAGAACCTTTTTGCTGCCCGGGTCGCAGCGGCTGTGTGTGCAATCACACAGCCGCCGCGGCCCACCCCCCCCCCCACCCCCACCCTCCCTTTCAACAGTCCGGCCACACCTGCGTTGGCTAGACTGCGACCCCTAAACGGCGGCTTAACGCCGCCACATCCAGCCCCCTTCCACCCTTGTCAATCAGGCAGAGGCGATCGCTACGGAACAACGGCCTTCGGCCATCCAGCATGCGCCTGCGCACTGCGGCACCGGTGCATGTGCAGGTCCAACCCGATCGCTGTGCTGCGATAAACTGCAGCGAGCGATCGGGTCGGAATGACCCCCATTGTTACAAAAGACTGATACAAAGAATGCTATACATTATTTCATTGTTACTTGCTTTACTGCCTGTTATAAGTGATGGATGTACATGTGTAATACTTACATTTTTATATTATTTTGAAGACTAGTTTTAAAGGTGTTGTGGACTAATTACTGCACATGTATCCTTTTTTTTTTTGGTGTACTTTGCTTCTAACTGCCACTTTACATTAATGCAATGGTGCCATCTGACCTTTAAGGATAAGCCCTTGTCCAGATTATTTTTACAGGTTATTGTTAAACTTGTCCAACTGATTGATAAATCCTATCAATTTCATTGACATTTAACACTCAGCCACAATGTATCAGCCTGCAGCATAAGGGCATCTGCTCACACTATATTGATTACAGAGCATTGAAATCGCAAAGGCATTTTATGTCATACTTGCAGCATTATACTCCAGTGTACTGCACACATGTAGGTTCCACAGGAATAAATGGTAATGTGCCCTGGATATGGAGCTGCAGTGGCTCGTTGCGTAATATCCTGAGTTCTATGATTAGACCCAAATTCACTCAACTTTTTAAACTTGCCTATCAGCAGAACCAGAGGTTAGGTGCAGATGGGAAGAGCGGGGGCATGATCATCATAGCCCCTTCCCCCACTGCACAATGCAGGGTGTACGCGATGTCACAATTCACCGAAAATCATGTCAATAAGCCCGCCAGGCCACCTGCTGATACCAGTGTGATCATGTATTTTTTGTCCCTCAACAGAAATATATAGATAGATAGATAGATAGATAGATAGATAGATAGATAGATAGATCGATAGATAGATAGATAGATATATTGACCTTCAATAAACAATAAGGAGCTCCATCCACAGACCTCTGCAGATTACCAGATGTTCTTTCATACCAAACAAAGAATCTTCTCTGTGTAGGGTAATGTGGTGTTTCTGATCATACATGGACTTTACATGTCTTTCGAAACTACCGAGGCAAAGAAAAGAAAGAAGAAGGTCTGTTCAAAGTCCTCCTTTTAAGCTTTTGTGGATAACCCAGCAGTGATAATAACCTCTAGGAGCAAAGAGCCCTGTTGGAACATGCAGGTGAAAATGCAGGAGAGCAGCTGTCACCTCTGGGAATCAATCATCATGCCTATAGCTGGGTGGGATTGGTTTCAGCTGGACAAACATTTTATCTACATCAACTGATGTGCAACTTTGTGTCCTCCGGAGCAGAGTCAGATCACACACTCCCTGCCTCTTCTTATCTTTCTATCAACACGCCATACAGGTGGTTGGTTTTTTTTATTGCTGCACCCAGGCTAAGCAAACAGTGTCAGAACAGAGTCAGCAAGTGTGAGCCGGCCCCATTGTGGCCAGAGTGCATGAGGGCATACAGCTATTCCACTGAATACTGACCCTTGTCCCACACAGACACGTATGACCATTAAATTTATCAGGTACATTAAATGTGTGAAACTTATTAGGAGGTTAAAATCAAACAAAATAATGTTTCCTCAGTAAACACAACACAAATAAATTCCAATTCATTGGGTACTACATTAAACTAGGCATCACAATAATTAGTGGCCACTGTATGGTAATGGTAAAGTATGATGTAAACATATATACATATATAGAATCTATTACGCAAAATAAATAACACATTAGGAGGGATGCATGACACTGCTCATCACACACCGTTCACATGACAATTGTTGCAAAGGATGAGAGGTGTCCTTTGTGGTGTGGAGACTTCTGGGTTTCTGACCAGAGATTCACATTCCAGCTATAATTTATAGTACATTATATAATGGTAGCTAGAATGTGATTGGTTGCTATGTTCAACTTAATCAACTCTCCTTAAATATGTTAGACCACATATCTTTACCTGGCACTCTTCCCGCATTAAATTGGGAAGCAGTACTGCTCATAGTGACTGTGGGTAAGATGTACTAAAAGAAAAATGCAGCAAAAATCTGAAAACTGGCAGTTTTGGAATTTGGATGCGTTTCCCATATGTACCAATCTCCGAAATGCGATAATTTCCGGAAGCTTGCACCCAGTGGATAGCACCATCTTTATGTGGCATTACCAAATAGAAGCTTATGGGCTTCTTTTCATGTTTCCCCCTGAAAGGGATCCCTCCCAGTACCTCCAGCAGCCTCCCATGACTCCTGGGTCCTAAACCCGGAAGTCCTCCCATCCTTTGTGCATTAATAGGTACATTACTAACGTAGGTATGTACCTGATAAGTGACGGGATGTATCGCATCGCAAAGACAATGCTTAGTACATCCAGCCCTGTATAAGGAGGCAATTTATTATGACCCTTCATTTATACAACGCCGACATATGGAAGGGCACGGAATATGTTAAATCAGAATTTTGATGAATCAGCCCATTTACCCCAAAATGTGCAAATACATTGCTGTTTTGGATTTCAATGCTTATATTCTCCACTGAGTGCATCGATCACTTAAAGAGAGAAGAATGTCCACACATCAAAGCAGCATGAGGGTGCCCTGTGCCAGCTGCTACCACTGCTGTCCAACTAGTTACACCCATGGAGTGTACATCTTCATGCTGGGCACAGAGTACAAATCCAAACATTGCCAATAACCCGAAATTCAACAAATAGCTTTCAATGATCAAGTACAAAGTACAAAGTAGATTAATAATAGTGAGTTTCTTATAGCAGTAATAATAGCAGTAACCCCCAGCAAGGTTGCTATGGGTTACTGCTCTGGTTTAGTCTAACGGAATAAATGACAACTAATAGGACTATCTTTTAAAAGTCAAAGCTGTTGTAGATTTCTAGAAATAACATTAGCTACGAAAATTAAAATCAGAATTTATAGAGCATGTTGTGAGAAACATTTTGTACCAGAGAAGGAAATATGGTATGTTTGGAAGTAACACAGAGTTGCAGTTGATTTGCATAATAAAAATATAAATGAGCATAAAATAGATTATCTATAAAAAGATGAACTGTTTTACCATTTTACCATAAATGCAGGGCTGGATTAAGCGGAATGTGGGCCTTGGGCAGAAAATTATCAAGGGCCTATTGGAAGACGTGTTAGATTTTGACCGGTGCTGTGTGGGTGTGACCAGTGCTGTGTGGGTGTGGTCAGTGGTATGTGGGCTTGTACATCCCCTCTATTAGCACCAATGTCTATATAATAACATAAAAGTAGCAAAATTGCATAATTTTGTGAGTAAATTAGATATACAAGTTGAATAGTTATCATTATTGCTGACCATATGGCCAGCTGGGTAGCTGATCATCATCATGTTACTATGATGATGGGCCTATGGTTGTCTGGAGGCCTGGAACTGTATCTCCATCTACCCCATTGTTAATCTAGCCATGCATACATGTTCCGTTATTGTAAACCACTCTGGGCATGATTCTGAGGTGGGGGTAAAGCAAAAAAAGAGCAAGTAACTGTATACTTTGTCAAAACCATGTTGCACTGCAAGTGAGGCAGATATAACATGTGCAGATTGATTTTCTTGCTTAACTCACAATTTAGAATCAGGTCTTATAATAAAACAAATGAGAAATCCTGATTGTCTGCTCAGGAATAATTTATCACAGAAGCTTGCAGTGCGGTGACTGCTGTACTACATACCTGATTATGATGCATTTCAGTTTATTTACATTCATATAGACTACTAACAATCACTCTTTTGACAAACTAGCTTTCAACAAGTAAAATAAATAATTATAATGTGTAATAATTCATTAAAAAAAAAAAAGGTAAAGTACCGAAATTCTCAGGCCCATGTATAATCGAGCACGAATTGATGTTCTGTATGTTCTACAGATGTAACTAGATCCATATGACCCAAATGCATATCTGCTTAAAAAATAAATATATAAAATATAGTTTATTATTTAGAGCGGTTAAAGTAATAAGATTATTGTTGATGCTTATTATTTTTTACATATTGTATCTTTGTTTAAGAAACAAAACATTGGGACAGATGTATTAACCTGGAGAAGGCATTAATAAGTGATAAACCAGTGATAACTGCAAGGTGATAAGCGCACCAGCCAATCAGCTCCTAACTGTTAATTTACATATTGGAGCTGATTGGCTGGTGCGTTCATCACCTTGCACATATCACTGGGTTATCACTTCCTTATGCCATCTCCAGGTTAATACATCTGCCCCATTGTTCTGGTCACCCAGTTCCCTCAAATTCTGAAAAAAACATAAATGTAATAGAGTAGATCCACCTGGTAATTAAATTACACCCATCACATACTAGTGGATGCCATCATTTTTGTGGGGGTGAAGCAACATTCATGGGACTGCAGTATAGCCATTCCCTATGAACTAGTGACATCACTGGGTCATAAGGCAATCAACCACTCTATTGCATATAATGTCTGTATCACTTAGTATTGGTTATTAAGGTATTGTATTGATATCACTAGTCATTTCCCAGGTCAGCATCATTGGATATCAGCAGAGCCGTCTTAACAGCAGTGTAGGCCCCTGGGCACAGCAATGCACTGGGGCCCCTACCCACCCATCAGCGGTAGGGATGGGGGTGCTATCAGCGGCAGCTTTGATGTCCAGCGGGGGGGTTCTATCTTTCGCTCAGCATGTAGGACCCGGAGAAATCATTTCTGCTAATTACTCCTTTACTGCACAAGTGGGGCGGGAAGGAGAACACTAAACTGTAGAAGGGGACATTGTGCTGAAAAAAGGGGCCGTGGTACATGACTTCCAGGGTGGTAGGGGGTGTTTAATAAACAGGGGAGGGGTGGATAGTGGAGTGGGCTTAATATTCATCATTTTCCAGGGGTCAGGGCAGCTTGCTTTACTGAAGATATCTCCAGTTCCTGGAAATAGATATCTTAGCTTTAATGGGATAAAGAAAAACCTAGAGAGTTCCACCTTTCAGGAGGTACTGGGGACTTGGGGATCAGACTTCAGGAGCCAGAGCAATCCACCAACAAAAATATAAAACTGCATATTAGGCGTGTGGAGCTAGAGCAGGGACCAGCTGCTTGAAGGCTGATATCTCTGGTTCTGGGCATAGTAGAGACAAGCTGCCAGTGTCCACTGAAAGGGGAGAGTCCAGCTTTTGGTCTATATCCTCAGAAAAACTCTAAGTTAGACAAAACCCAAGATATCTGGCTGGGAAGAACAATTAACAGGCTTGGATGGGGACCACTGCTTTGAAGTCAGATATCTCCGGTTCCCCAGGGCCGATTTTCAAAAACCTGGTACCGCTGGAAAGAGGGGACCCTCAGCTATCAGCCTAGGGCCCTTTTACTCCTGGGGCCCTTGGGCAAGAGCCCAATGAGCCCATACGAAAAGACGGCCCTGGATATCAGTCTCTGTTATTGACAAATGAAGTGATTTATATATATATATATATATATATATATATATATATATATATATATATATATCCTCTGTCAGAAGGCATCAGGTTGGATGGTCGATACTTAATGTTGACTCTATAAAATCAACATGGTTCATTCAGTATCTAGAAAGGCACCATGTCAACCTCCCCAGAATGTCGACATGTTCACATTGTCATGTGTGGGTTAGGGATAGGCTGTACAGGGAGGTTAGGGTTAGGCACTAGGGTGAGGGGTATGGGGAAAATACAAATGCCACTGAGGTACTCATCTGTGCCGCTCATATGACCGCCAAGCCCCAAAAGAAGACACTGGAGACACAACTCCCATCGGGGACCAGGTAATTGACTGTTGAGCCATGTCAGGGCGGCATTCTATAATGTTCACATGACATCTGTGCAGACATGAATGCTGACACAGTCACTGCCAACATGCTAAGCATTTTGACCGTGTCAGCATTCTCATATCGACATGATGCATGTCAAACTGATATTCCACACTCTCTGTCAGACTCATAGTATCCCATGTAAAATAGTTTTCCTTAAACTTCAGTAGTCTCACTCCTGTTCTTGCATCTACTACAGTGATCTCTAATCACCATTAAGTTGATCTACTTGATCCATAGAAGCTTTTGTTCAGTCAAGCCACCCTGTGTGGTATAGGCTTAGTCACTAATATGCCAGTAGGAGCCATCAAGTGACTTGTTTTGATGACCACAATAGATCCATAAAAATGTGGGTTAGGGGTGCTTGATACAATATCATTATGCTTTAGAACGTTTGGATTCCTATGCCCATTCTCTGACTGTTTTCTGTTTATGTTCTGTATTTTCCTATTGGTTAACACATGCTTATACAATATATATGTGTATCGGCTGCTCAGAGCACTAACTGTTATTACAGAATGTGTGCTGCCCCGTATCCTTATTTCCTATTCCTATTTATTTCTCCAAATAAGCACAAGACAAGCTTTGCTGTCTTCTGCTAGTTATCTCATTCTATTGTAGACCAGTTTTCCTTTCTGTCCTTAGCACAATTCCTATGTGGATTGGCAGAATTGTAAGCTTGCGAGCAGGGCCCTCCTACCTCGATGTCTGTCTTTTTTTGCCCAGTTTGTTCTATTACTGTTGTTCTACTTATAAAGCACAATGGAATATGCTGCACTATATAAGAAACTGTTAATAAATAAATAAACATTCAGAGAGCGCAGAGAACTTTAGAATAACCTTGTGGCATAGTATTTGATGATGCATGATCACATCATACGTATGTTTGTCCAGGAAAGCAAATTTACCATACAAAGCATGTATGAAGATAAAATATATATATAGAAATATACTCAGATAGATCATCATTTCACAAGCACAATGCTCATGAATGTGCTGATGCCATGTTGCTCTCAAAGTGGCTGTAGCTGCGGGCAGCACTGGAAGCCTGATGCAGGGTCACGGCATCTGCAAGGGGTAAGCTGTGCCATCCATTCATTTTACGCCATCAGCTGCAACGGTCACCATTAGTATTGGCACTTGCACTAGATCAGGGGTACCTTTTACCCCAAAATATATTTAGATACGCCGACATTACCCCCTTGATTTGAAAGAAAGGAAATCATTTATTATTGTGCATATATACTGGTTATCACTGTTTATATGGCATTTCTGAGATACTATGTGTGTATATATATATATATATATATATATATATATATTATTTATTTATTTTATTATTATACATTTTTTATTATTTTCGCCAATTATTTTTTGCCAATGAATGGGTTCATTAACACTTTCTCCCCAAAACACCAGAATGACTGTAAGAAAGATGGAAGAGGGGGTAGGGGGGGGGGGCACGACTTTCAGCAGACAGATGGTCACATCCTCACCTCAGTAATGTCAGTGGGAATTTCTCACTGTTATGTGGGCCACTGTCTGATCCTGCGAAACTCCGTCAGCGGTCAGCCACAGAACAATTCAAGTTCTGTGTGTGGGTTGGCGGGCCGCGGGCGGGAGGACAGGACAGCGCAGGATGGGCGGGCGTGAGGGAGCGCAGTGTGACGTCAGCACGTCACACCGCGGCCAGGAACACGGCGCGGCGCGGCCAGGAGCACAGCACAGGCCGGGCAGGAGGGAGCATGGTGTGATGTTAGCACATCACATCGCGAGCCGGCAGGTGCTGGATGGGGCTGTGTCTCGGCAGCGCGACCGTCCATTACCCCCAGGAATTTCCTTTTTACCCCATTTGGGGTTATTTACCCCTGTTCCCTGACCACTGCACTAGATCCATGCCAGGGGCAAGAGATCTGTCAGAAATGGGCTTCCCTGTACACACATATCGCAGTGGGATATTTATAATATCTTTTTTGTATTTTTCTTATCCTTTTAATAGTCAAAACTCTGGAGTATACTGGAGTATGACAGGTGAGGCTGTGCCTCCCTTGCCTCACCTGACCGCACATCACTGGTATGCTGTGTGCAATAACTCATCATTTACATCTGTGCACAGAGATTCATCCCAATCAGGTCCAAAGTCTCCAATAAAAACATTAATATATGTGTATTCGGAAACCTAGGTTCAAACTGGGCAGGAAAGTGTTAGCATATGCTGTCATGTTACTATTTTGTCTTTGCCAGGCCCAGGACTGTCCAGGCAAGAGGCTGTTCATAAAATGCCCCAAATAGTAATTCCTTGCTGCCGCCATATGCAGTATAAAGGAATGATACTATCTGGTGCCCCACTGCGACCACTCTATACTTTCAGTCATAAAATAGATTAAGCTAGAGGTATTTTGCAATAAGCAAGCCACCGTACACATATAAGTATATTTGTACAGGGTACTTACTTACATTGCACATGGCCCATTTGCAAATCCAATGTGTGCAATCATGTGATTTGAGAAGTGAGATAAGTTTCACTTAAAAGAAACAGCACTTTAAAAATATACAAATCCCCATCAGTACCTATCCTTCCTGTCAAATAAAAATACTGTTATGGGTAATACTCTCTTAAAGTGGCTTCACAAATGTCTGATATCATTATATATGCACAATCTGAATAATATTGTGTGTTTCATCTTATTGTGATGAGTGGTGACCAGTGACTTAGCATACAAGTGTCTTGTATGTTAATGTGTACACATCTCACAGGAGATGGTAAAGTGAGCAGTGCACAAGGTAGTACGGGTGGCAGACACACTGGGCCTGGCAACTGAGGGGCCCCCACAGCTCCTGGGCCCCATGGCAGCTGCTACCCTGGTAGTTACTCCCATCAGATCAGTTTATGCACTTAAAATATTAATAATAACAACAAAGTGCAAATAAAAGTCTCATCTCTAAGCTTAGAATCTTGGCAAATAAAAACCTTAGACTATGAGCTAGACTGAAGCTACAGAGACTGCCAAGTCAGTGACATGTGTGCTGGCACTCTCTAACCATCATCGGATGTAGTTTGCTGGTGCAATATTATAATAGTGTAGGGCCACAGCATTAGATGGACCAGGTACGTACATTTCTGAACGTGCCAGTTTTACTTTACAAAATAACCTATAGAGATGATACATGGGAATAAATGTGTGTGTCCTAGAATAACTAATGTTCATTTGGAAATCATTGCATGCTGTGCTTGTGAGCATCTGTGAACAGTGACAGTCACTTCCACCAGCTTGTGAAGTCAACATAAGGATCAAAAGTTTGGGCATTTTGCCATAACCATTATGTCTTTATGGCAAAATCATCACTGGAGACCTGACCTGAACCAGCACCAATTCTCAGCCCGCTGTGCGAAATCAGATGCATATTTCCTTCTAGCACATTAATCTTAGGCTTGTATAAAATAATCAAATAATAGGACACAGTGATATGTACAAAGAAGTTTGTGCAGTTGGCAATGTATGATTTATACACCAACTGCTCTTTATTGCATATTGAGTTATGTCAGTAAGAATGGAGGAATACAAACTATACTAAGGATCATCATATATCATATTGAAATATATTAGTAAATTCAGTGTTGAGCAATAAGACATACACAATTACTTCCTGTCCTTATATGGACGGCTTCCTTGGGAGGTGCAACACACTCCTGATTGCTACAAACCGGGGGACGCTCATTAGTTTTTTAATATATTTGTTTATTGGTTTGTGCAATACACAGTCTTGTCATGTTGTCACATTAAATGTAGATGTTTTTAGAATATTTTGCAGAAGTTATCTCAGAAGACATGAAGTAGAACATGTCTACACATATTTTAAACAAATGAATTAAAAGTTAATTTTTATCCTAATATATCAC
The DNA here is from genome assembly GCF_028390025.1 of Pseudophryne corroboree. Classification (NCBI taxonomy): domain Eukaryota; kingdom Metazoa; phylum Chordata; class Amphibia; order Anura; family Myobatrachidae; genus Pseudophryne; species Pseudophryne corroboree. The sequence continues at coordinate 769,275,160 of NC_086447.1, forward strand.
TTAGTGCACCAGAAACAGATCCTTTTTCTTTTCCTCCTATATCCTGAATGTACTCTTACATGATCTGTGGTAGCACCCCCAAAAAACTGTAAGATTATCTGATACAGTACCAGAATTAGGGGCTTCCAGTCAATATTTATTCACAAATAATTAGACAAGATAGATATAACAATTCCAGTGCAACAGTTCCCCTCCTTTCCCTTTCCCTTTTAAGCTACAAACCGGGGTAGCAGTATTTGAAGGCAAGCAATTTCTTAACATGAACATTCCCATTTATGCAAAGCATGGCTAAACTGCTATGTAATACGCCTTTTCCACTAAACTTGAAACCCGGGTTATTGCTGAGGGCAACCCAGGTCCAAGTTTGGTGTGAAGAGTCTACCCCAGTTGTGTAACCCGGGAATCCAACCCTGATAGCTACCAGGGTCAAACCCGACCATAACCCAGTGTGTGAATGGTTTAACCCCAGGCCATCCGACCCGGGTCACGCTAAAAGCATACTGTAAGCATGATCAATGGCACTTGGAGATGATGTCATTTTCAAGCGACAGCAAACCCAGCAATAACCCAGGTCCAGCATGCTTTGAAACCGCTGTGATATAGCTTGAAACTATATTCAAAAACCCACGTTGGACAATGCATTTTGGTGGAGTAGGAGTATTATTAACACACAGTAGATAAAAGTAGCATGATTTTTGTTTATGAAACAGCTAATTAAAATGGTTACATTCACTGAATGGCTTCTTTGCTGAATGGGACAGACAGACAATTGTGTAATAAGTGGGTTCTTTAAACAAGAACCACACTTCAAAGCAGAGGGGGAAAAAAGCTGAACAGTTATACAATTGCCGGCTATGTATCGCACAAAGCGTCTGTCCAGTTTTAAAAAGGTGAAACACGAGGTAATGGCTGGCAGTCCTCAAGGACACTTGTGGGGTGAACATGTGATTTCAGGCTTTACAGAATTATCAAGTACTGTACAATAAACGCTGTTAAGAGTATATGGCCTGCCTCCAGTGTGTAGACAAAACACAGAATTGTACCACATCACAGGGCTCATATGGTCATGATGAAGTATCCAAAGTTGTTATACAGTATAGTGACAGATTTTCTATGATGCACATGACAAATCAAACAGTGGGGCAGATGTATTAAGCCTGGAGAAGTGATAAAGCAGTGATAAGTGCAAGGTGATAACGCACCAGCCAATCAGCTCCTAACTTCCAATTTACATATTGGAGCTGATTGGCTGGTGCGTTTAACACTTTGCACTTATCACTGGTTTATCACTTCCTTATGCCATCTCCAGGTTAATACATCTGCCAGAGTGGCTGCATTTTCAGACAGTCACTTCCAACAGCTTGCTCAGAAAAATCATTGCAGTTGTTCATTGTGAGGAACAATCTTCAAAAAAGTTACATGAATTATATAGCTGTAATGACCAGAATTGCCAGGCTTTTAATTATTTGTTTTTCTCTGTCTCCTCTCCACCACTCTCTTTTTCTTTCCATGTCTCTCCTTCCCACTCTCTATCTTCCCGACACTTTCTCCATGCCTCTCTCTCCCCTTCTGTCTCCTTCTATCTCTTACCTACCCCAACACTTTGTCCCCACCTCTCCTTCTCCCTCCTCCACTGTCTCTCTCACCCCACCCCTAACTCCTATGCATCTCTGTCACAAATGTGAGGAGTCAGAGGTCATACTTCCAATGTGATGACATAATTTTTGTCAGCATTCAATTTTATTATGTAAAGAGTGTTTCATAAAGATGGACACAATTTGAAATTGCTATATCTCTGCAATCACAAACTGCCCATGAATGAAACTCTTACCAATTGAAAGGGTGGGGCATAAAGTTTCAAATGACTACTGCTACATGACCCTCCCAGTGCACCAACTAGCCTCAGTCGGTCGCAAGATGGCGACCCCGCAACACAAGGCATTTTGCGTTTTGCAGTTCAGCAAGACAGAATCCCTAATTGTGTTGCAGCAAGTGTTTCAATGGCGTTTTGGCATTGATCCGCCAATGTCAAAGAGACCGACAACAGGATCCCGACATGGATCACAATGCCGACACCGAAATCCCAACTGCCGGGATCCTGATCGTAAGTATGCCAGGACAGATTAGTGTCAGGCTGTGTGGGAGGATGGGAGGATAGGTTTAGGCTGTGGGGGGAGGGTTAGGGTCAGGATGTAGGGGGTTAGATATAGGCTGCAGGGAGAGGGTTAGGGTTAGGCTGCAAGTTTAGAGTTATTCTGTGGGGAGGTATGGTTAGGTTTAGGCACTAAGAAGAGGCGTTAAGGTTAGACACTAAGGGGGAGGGTTAGGGTTCGGTTGCACGAAGGGAGGGTTAGAGTTAGGCACTACTGCTGTGGGGGAGGGGGCTTAGGATCAGGTTGCGGTAAGGGAAGGATAGGGGGGTAGGGGATTAGGGTTAAACTACTTACATACCAGGTGTCGGGATCCTGCGTGTCTGGATGCCGTTGTTTGTATTCTCACACCCACCACACACTTTTATATGCAAACATACATACATACATACATACATACATATAAATAAATACATTACATAAATACATACTGGGGATAGCTCATGCTACAATCACAATATGCAGAAAAAGCCTAAGCGACTAGAAGGGCTGGAAGAAAGGCTTCATTACGCAGCACAACGCCCCAGGCCAATTTCTCTACAGTGGTGAGACACGTAGGCCCAGCAGTACAGTCAATAGCTACATAAAATCTGACATTTACACAAACAAGAAGAACTGCTGGCTGCTGGGAGACAAACATCCATAACACACTCTTTTCAAGCAATACAGCTGTAGGGTTATGTATCACCCAGTAAAGAGCTATATATTGTACAGGACCTCAACTTTTTTACAACAATGGAACATTCAAGAGATAATATTAAAAGTTGTAAATGTCTTTCATTGAGTTCAATAGGATAAAAAAACAAGGTTTCCCTTTCTGTACTTTAAGTAGCTTAGATACTCTATTCATCCTTTGAGCGTCTGTGAGGTCTTATTTGACTTATTGTCACTTTCAACTTGACCTGCGTAGCTCCAACTGGGACTTCTCAGCACCAAGCTCAATGTCCATATAAAGTTGTAAAGATCTACTCTAATGTTAGGCCAACAATGAGAACAAGTAAAGCAAAAATGAAGTTCTATATAGGAATTAAGGTTTAAGTCTGCTGTTGTCCTAATCAATGTATATAAATTAGTATGGTGAAATCGATATATGTTTTTCAATCTATTATTTGTAACAGCGCAATTGCAGAAAAGTATGGGACCACAGATCAGAGTGTTTTAATGTGGTTACCTACAAATATTTACAATATTCTAAGGGGTAAATTGCATGGGCGACTTCCCAGGGAGTCTGGATGATGTTTTAAAGTTGCAATCCTTTACAAGGCAAAACCAACCTGGCTATTATATTTTCCTCTTAAGCATATAATGTTTCCAATCGTTCCTGAGTTGTGACAGTTGTGGACTTCTTGCTCAGTAATTATAACTGATACCACTACTCAACAATTATATCAGTAACAGCTTTGACAAACCGCTTCAAAGTAAATATAGCCCCAGATAATAACAGGCTATATATGTATTCTGGTCAGTTGATGGCAACACACAATATTGTAATCATTGGCCAATCAAATCTTTTTGTCTGCCTGGATTGGCAATACAATTATTTTTGGCCCACTTACAGACCATAATTACATTCTTCATGAAGTTGACCAACTATTAACCGTTCATTGCCCTGACTTCCATTATCTGATTAATTGATCCTCATTATTTTCTAGTGGCTTTAACATAAATGTACTCAACCTCATGCATTATTTTCAATATATGTTCCCAAGGTGGTCTCCATAGAGGCAGGGCCGTCTTAACAGTAGTGTAGGCCCCTGGGTACAGCAATGAGCTGGGCCCCCTACCCATCCTTCAGAGGTAGGGGTGGGGTGTGCTATCAGTGGCAGCTTTGATGTCCCATGGGAGGTAGGGGGTGCTCTATCTTCTGCTCAGCATGTAGGACCTGGAGCAGTAATTTCTGCTAATTTCGCCTTTACTGCACAGATGGGGCTAAACTGTAGATGGGGGCATTGGGCTGAATGAAGGGGCCCTGGTACATGACTTCCAGGATGGATTGGGGTGTTTAAAATGTAGGGAAGGGGTGGATAGTGGAGTGGGCTTAATATTTTTTATTATTTTGGTGGGAGGGCAGCTTGCTTGACTGCAGATATCTCAAGTTCCTGAAAATATATTTCCTAGCTTTAAATGGGATAAAAAACTAGAGAGTCACAGCTTTCAGATGGTTCTGGATACTTGGAGATCAGAGTTCAGGAGCCAGAGCAATTCACCAACGAAAATCTAAAACTGCATAATAGGTATGTGGAGCTGGAGCAGGGACCATCTGCTTGAGGGCTGATATCTCTGGTTCTAGGCATAGTAGAGACAAGCTGCTAGTGTTCCATGAAAGGAGAGAGTCACAGCTTTTGGATTATACCCTCAGAAAAACTCTAAGTCAAACAGAACCTTAGATATCTGGCTGGGAAGAGCAATTAACAGGCTTGGATGTGGACTAGTGGTTTCAAGTCGGATATCTCCAGTACCCCAGGGCCGATTTTCAAAAATCTGGTACCCCTGGAAAGAGCGGACCCTCAGCTATCAGCCTAGAGCCCTTAAACTCCTGGGGCCCTTGGGCAAGAGCCCATTGAGCCCATACGAAAACACGGCCCTGCACAGAGGCAGCAATATGTCCTTTTTATACTACTGACTTTCACCTGTTAAGACCCAGGAAACATAGAATCAATGGACATGGTATGGTTAAAGGCTCTCTAATGTGCAGCAACTGACAATAGCTGACTATGTAATCAATCAACACTCCATCAAGAAACCCCATGTAAACCAAGCATCCAACTTCTTAAACAGCACCCTGCACTGAAGTAGAAATAGAATCAGTCACATGCATTTACTAGGATGTCATAAGATAACCCCAGCAGCATTTTCTTTGGTACATGGAACTATGAGGCTGGAATTAACATTTAAGTTCATGAGTTTAAGTGACATGGCCTCTGGGCACATTCTGTGGTGCAGCAGAATTGGGATGGTCAGTTATTGAATAGTTGAATGACTATACAACTTTGTTTCACTCTCAGGTTGGGAGTTGGTTGTTCAGATGTATTTGTTACACTGCCCTTTAAAGTTTCTTGTTTTGGGTTCACACCCTAGTTCCATGGTACAGCATGAACAATATTGTTTCTGAGAAGATCAAGGTCACAGACCTGCCAGTGCAGGGATCATTTTCTGCATTAAATGCCCTGGGCTTCAAGACGTAGATTTATGCTACAACCTTTACAAGTAACTACAATGTCTTTTTGTTCCCTTTATATTCCTATTTAAGAATTATTGTCATGTGATAAGCATTAAGAAGGAACATAAATTAGAACAGTTCCATAATGCATGGTTTTATTTGAGAAAAATTGTCTTGAACATGCAAATTCCCCGTTTTACAATGGTTTTCTCATTAGACAAATACGCAAATGAAGGCTGGTGAATAGCTGCCTTATCCAAACACTTGGGCTGATTTACAGTATTTGACAATTAATGTGTGAGTACAGTAATTATTTTTTTACTAAGCCATGGATGGAGGTAAAGTGGACTGAGAAAACGTACCAGCCAATCAGCTCCTAACTGCCATGTCACAGGCTGTGTTTGAAAAATGACAGGAGCTGACTGGCTGGTACTTTATCTCCATCCACTTTTTCTGCATCCAAGGCTTAGTAAATAGACCCCATAGTGTGGAATCATATTATATGTGTTTGTGGTGGGATACATGTGTATATTGGATTTCACCCAAAGTAGATTGTTCTTTATTTGATCACATGGGAAAGACTTTCAGATGCTTCCTATCTTCCTAAGGTCGGGATGTACTAAACTTAAAATGCGGTAAACCCCCGTTTACTGCATTTTACAAAACGCACAAACCCCCCGCAGATGGGATCGCCAGCGTTTGCTCGGGATACCCCATAGGAGCCTATGTGCTTTTCTCCACAGCGCTGATGTGAGGGATCCCTCCCAGCATGCCTAGCGGCCATCCCAGTCACTCTGATTGATTGAGACTTGGGGGATTTAATGGAATTCCTATTATAACACTGGATGCATAATGTCATACAAAACAAGATTTATTGGATAAAAGTCTTATATTTGCTTTATTAGGGTGGACAATAGAAGAAGGGGAGCAACTGTTGACAAAACACACATGGGTGTAATGAGGTTCTAATGTCTTTTAATGATTGATATGGCAGATTGAAGCCCTATCATAGTCAGTGATAGACAACCTGATATACTTATAGGGGTGCATGGCCTGTCCTCTACCCTTCAAAAGCACCACACATTACACTCAGTATCAGTAATAAATTAACACAATACACTAAACCAAAGAATGAGATGCCTACTGTATATGTAAATCATATCAGACAAAATGTGAAACAAGAGTTACAATCTACTGTATAACACAAATCTGACAATAACGCAGGAAGGAGTGGAAGGCCACAGGCCCGAGAGCTGCCGGATGCCCATCACTGGTTTAAAAGATGTATAATCTAATAGTTTATTAATGGCAACACCAAACAGAATAGGCCATCTGATGTATCAATTCCATTCCGGGCTGGGGGAAAAACAGGGCCGAAAAATATTACTGTTATTGCTCACGTGATAGGTGATAACTGCGAGAAAGCTAAATTAAAATAACTTGCCAATTTGAAAATTAATGTCATTTTGCCTGTCTGCTCTCTGTTCCATTACCAATAAAACACTTAAAGATGCAATTCATGCAGACATAAAGTACTAATGGGTACTTGTTAACATGTTTATAATGCTAATATTTTTCTCTTGTTCAGATGGTTCTTTTTTGTGCTATATTAAAGGTAGTGGAACACTAATCTGATCCTGAAGACTTAAAGAGCCTCAGTCTGCATAAGTGTACTATTAATGACAGCTATTTTCATCTGCTGCATCATTTTATATAAACCGTCATCATTCAGGAAACCTAGTCTACATGCTAGGAGCAGTGTACAAGGCATTATCTGCATTTTTAAATATAATTTTGCTTACTCTACTGTAACAATGTAGCGTAACAAGTAATTAAGCTTCCAGATTGTACAAAAACAAAAAACCATAACAGGGAACTACACAAAGGTAGATTAGTATAAATGCTAAACAGATGCTAGGAAGTCACGGGCAACACTTAAGTATATTTGTTTTAAAGACATTTTATATCTTAGTCCACATGCACACATTCATAAAACCAGGCATTTAGGGGTGAATCTGAGTCAGAGGCTTCTGCGGCCACTGTTTACTATGGCCGCGCCATTGTACTTTCATATGCTAATGCTACAGTCCGCCAAAGTAAGTCGCAAAACCGTGCCTCTGAAAGTGTAAGCCTATCCTGCCCACTCTTCTAGCGTCTGTAGATAAAACCATTATCATTAGTATAGGCACTTGCTCCAGTACCATGCCAGGTGCAAGCAGGGCAGCAGAGAGCCTGGCCGGACCCAGGTACTTCACAGGGGGTGTGGCCCAATTGCAGAAAAATGTGTACTTTAAGTGCCTCCCTGGCCAAACTACAGCCGAGCACCCAGCAGCATGTGAATGGTTGAGGAGAAGAGCTGCAGTTGCTGCTGCCAGGCAATGGGGGAAGGACCAGGGCCCTGCTGGACCCCTTCATCCGACCTGGGCCCGGGTAATTAGTACCCCCCCCCCCCCACCTTGTGGACCTGGGTGCAAGAGATCTCTAAGGAACTCCCAGGGCACTACCATCACAAACAGGATGTAGTCAGGATCCTAGTGGTCACCATCCGGCCGGTCAAAAGTAGGGATGGCCATTGACCATCGATAGTTGCCAAATATCAATGGTTAACTGCCAATAGCTGTTGGTTTTGCCATCGATGACAGAGCACCAATGGTTTATCTGCCATCAAAGGTTGAGTTGAACTAAATATACTTTTTTATACCAAAACAGAGCTTAGCCCCGCCTCTGGCTATCCACTAAGCCTCCCCATTTTTTTTTTTATTGACCCGCAGCCCAGTCAGCATCCTGCCAGCGGTGGCCATCAAGTGGTGCAAACCATTGATGGTTCACCACAGATGGTTTAAGTGCCATAAATGGTTATCACCGATGGCACATCAATGGCAACCATCAATGGGCAGCCCACTGAGGACCATCCCTAGTCAAAATCCAACGAAACCCAAAAGTCAGTATTAGGGTTAGATTCAGGCAGGCCCGGCGCTACCCGCTCAGCGAAGGGCTGCAGTGCAGGGAGGCGCTGGGACGGAGAGGCGCTCCCCCTGTTCTGCATTCCTTCCCTGCTGCGCCGTCCTGACCCCACTGCTGCTGCTGCTGCTGCTGTGTCTGTCACTGTATGACTGTGACAGTCACTGGCAGCGGAGCCTGCAGCGTGAAAAGCCTCCTCCCTCCCCTGCCCTCACCTGTGTGGCAGCGGCTGTGTACGGGACGGAAGGGGGCGGAGCTAAACGGGATGGAAGGGGGCGGGGCTACACGGACCAGGCTGCTGTACCGAGGGAGACTGGCTTAGGTAAGTAGAGGGTGAGAGAGAAGTGTGTGTATATGGTGGGTGTGTGTGTGTGTGTATATATGTGTGAATTGTGTGTGTGAGGTATGTCTGTGTACGCGCACTTTATGGATGGTAGTACTGGGGGGGCATTACGTATAATGACGCTATTACTGGGGGGGGGCATTACATGTAAGGACGCTACTACTACTGGGGGGGCATTTTGTGAAACAACGCTACCACTGGGGGGACCATTACGTATAAGGACGATACTACTACTAGGGGGGAATTACGTATAAGGACGCTTCTACTACTGGGGGTGCACTACGTATAAGGACACTACTACTACTGGGGGTGCACTACGTATAAGGACGCTACTACTATAGGGGGGCATTATGCGTAATGACGCTACTACTACTGGGGGGGGCATTACGTATAAGGACGATACTACTACTAGGGGCGAATTACGTATAAGGACGCTTCTACTACTGGGGGCGCACTACATATAAGGATGCTACTACTACTGTGGGTGCACTACGTATAAGGACGCTACTACTACTGTGGGTGCATTATGTATAAGGATACTACTACTACTGGGGGGGCATTATGTATAAGGATACTACTACTACTGGGGGGGCATTATGTATAAGGATACTACTACTACTGGGGGGGCATTATGTATAAGGATACTACTACTACTGGGGGGGCATTATGTATAAGGATGCTACTACTACTGGGGGGGCATTATGTATAAGGATACTACTACTACTGGGGGGGGCATTATGTATAAGGATACTACTACTACTGGGGGGGCATTATGTATAAGGATGCTACTACTACTGGGGGGCATTATGTATAAGGATGCTACTACTACTGGGGTGCATTACATATGACGCTACTACTACGGGTGGGGCATTATGTATAAGAGGAATAAGATTGTGCTACATTGTGGCGTAATTTTAAATGGGGGTACTATTGTGTGGCCATGCCCCTTACTTGTGAGCCCACACCCCTTTTCCCGGCGCGAATATGGGAGGGCGCAAATTTATAGTTTGCAGGGGGGGGCCGAACACCCTAGCACCGGCCCTGGATTCAGGGTTAGGCACTAGGGGAGGGTTAGAGTTAGGCTGCCAAAGGGGATGCTTAAAGTTAGGGTTGGACAACGCAGCAAAATTCTTTGGGATTTTGACCACCAGGATTCCACTGCCGGTATTGAGACAACCAGGTTTGTCACTGCCGGGGTATCATACCCCACCCAACAGCCTCTACCCTGCATACTCACTACACACTAATACCTACTTCACGTTGGTCTCTGTTCACACAAGATGCAACTTTGGGCACATCATGCAGCACAACCTGGATTGCGAATCAGATGCATGCGCAGTTGGTTGAAAATTGAGAGATACATCCGTTTTCACAGATGTGACCAACTCAGAATCCCTACTGTAATGCATATCTTAATGTTTGAAAGAAAGAAAAAAGGATTTTAGGGGAATCTTTCATTTCTACATTGCCTGATGCATTTGTGACCATTGCCGCTTATTACAATGCAGTGGTGTCCTATAGACGCGCACAGTATAGTACGCAACAGGCAGTCTTTGAGAACTCACTTAGAGTGCTCTACTAATAGCAAGGACAAAGTTTAAGGTTCTGTGTATGCTGAAACAGGCATTGTTCCAATGACCCCTTAAAGTGTTTTTCCACCTTCAGACAAATTTATTGGTTTGTGCGTGCCTCCCTGCAACTTTTAAAATACAGATGAGAACTAAAATGTATCTTTCTGGTTTCCAGCTGTGTTTTGCTCCCGCACAGGACACAGCTCAGCTCTGTTTTATGAATTAAACATAAGTATCCACATAGTAGCTTTGTGTTGTATAAAAGGAGAGCAAAAATAAGAAAGTAAACCTCTGCCTAAAGAATATCGAGTACACAGCAGAAACTGTACATGAGGACAGAGAAAGATGTGCTTCTTGTCTATTGTTAAACGGGTGGTCTTCATTTGCGCTCGCCACACTGTCGGTAAGCCGGCGGTCGGGCTCCCGGCGCCGGTATGCTGGTCGCCGGGAGCCCGACCGCCGGCATATCGTAGTGAACCCTGTTAAACAGGTAGAGAACATAACAATACTTTACCGGTACAAAGGCCATTAGCAGCAATAAGGGGGGAGGGCAGGGCAGCCATCAGGGGGGGACTGTGGGGACTGGTGTCCCGGGCCCTTACAGAGAGGGGGCTCACCTGTGGTTCCTACCGCCAATACCTGGATAGCTGCACCAGTCTGTAAAACAACAGTTGGCTGATGCACAGAGATGACTTCTAAAAACAAGCCTTCCCTGTGCATCAGCACTCTGTGAACCATTCCTGTAGGTCTGCAATGCTCCATCTATATGTAACATCACAATGTATGACTTCACATAGGGGTGGAAAGGTGCAGCAGAAGCTTTTTTTTTCGGGGGGAGTGTCCCTGCCTATTTTGTCAGTCCCAGGCCCCACAAGTGGATACTCATTCACACCAGTTCCTGCCACAATGGGATTTTACAATCTGTGGGGCAGATGTATTAACCTGGAGAAGGCATAAGGAAGTGATAAACCAGTGATATGAGCAAGGTGATAAAGGCACCAGCCAATCAGCTCCAATATGTAGAATAACAGTTAGGATCTGATTGGCTGGTGCATTATCACCTTGCACATATCACTGGTTTATCACTTCCTTATGCCTTCTCCAGGTTAATACATCTGCCCCTGTATTACTTACCACACAAACACACTAGAGTTGATCTTTGTCTGAACCCATAAAATAGTTGTAAAGTACAATGTTGGCGCTATATAAAAAATAATGTTAAGAAAAAAACGAAAATGAAGTTTGTTACAGACTCAAACGGTTCGTAGTGGGTTAGAGTGCACAGGGTCTGATTCTCAGTCGGATGCCAGTCCGGTAGTCATGCAAGCGGACAATGGTTCTTGGTCTGGCCATGGGTTGAAGTTGTAGAGGACATTAGTGGACAGTGACTGGGAAGTAATGAGGGTGGAGGACAAAAAGATGCATCTTATGCAAGTGTCAGTGAATGCTCTATTTCAGAGTGCACGACACCGACAGTGGGTGTCTCAGTTCTTGCACATTCAGATGCACGGATCTACGCCAGGGAAGGACTTTGTAGCGGAATTAGCATGGCGAAAGATATAATTGCATCTACACATGATTTAGAATCAGCCCCACATTTGGGTCTTACTCATACTGACTTGGATGGCAGCTACTTCTGGTCCTAAAAAACACGACAAGTTTAAAAAAAAAAAAAAAAGATACTGTATTCTTTTCTGTTTTTCTGATCTGTTCTTGTTTACTTGGAAAGCATCAATGTATTATATTTTATCTAACATATATTACCAGCTATGCTAAGCATAAGAAAACCCAACAACCAACAGTTTTTCACGTCTACATATCCAGGGCCATCTTAACAGCAGTGTAGGCCCCTGGGCACAGCAATGCACTGGGCCCCCTACCCATCCTCCAGCAGCAGGGGTGGGGGATGCTATCAGCGGCAGCTTTGATGTCCCGCGGGCAGTAGGCGGTGTTCTATCTTCCGCTCAGCATGTTGTACCTGGAGCAGTAACTTCTGCTAATTACTCCTTTACTACACAGATGGGGCTAAACTGTAGAGGGGGCATTGGGCTGAATGAAGAAGGTACATGACTTCCAGGGTGGTAGGGGGTGTTTAATACGTAGGGGTGGAGTGGGTAGCGGAGTGGGCTTAAAACGTAGCATTTTCTGGTGGGAGGGCAGCTTGCTTAACTGCCGATATCTCAAGTTCCTGAAAATATATTTCTTAGCTTTGTATGGGATAAAAAAAACAAGAGAGTCCCACCTTTCAGGAGATACTGGGGACTTGGGGATCAGAATATAGGAGCCAGAGCAATTCACCAAGGAAAATCTAAAACTGCATATTAGACATGTGGAGCTGGAGCAGGGACCAGCTGCTGGAAGGCTGATATATCTGGTTCTGGGCATAGCAGAGACAAGCTGCAAGTGTCCACCAAAAGGGGAGAGTCCCAGCTTTTGTATTATACCCTCAGAAAAAATCTAATACCCCTTTCACACCAGAAATGCAGGGGCAAAACCCGGGAATTCTGCCACGGGCTCATGCAGGGACATTCCTGGGTTGGCACCTTTCACACCAGCATTTTAAGCAGAGACATCCCTGGTCTGCACCTTTCATACTGAACCCGGGATGGCCCTGCATTTTCTGAAAATGGGCGTCTCAGAAAAACCACAAGACCAGGAAGTGCCAATCAGCATCAGTATAGGCAACCCGTGAAGGTGGGACATGTCCCTGCACCATTCACACTGTCCAGGGTCCAGGGATCATCCCGGGACCAACCCTGGTCGATTGCAGGGTTGAAATGCGGGGACAGAAAACCCGGGTTTTTGTCCCTGTACCCTTTCACACCAAGAAATTTCCCGGGTTGATGCGCGTTCATGTGTTTTAACCTGGGAAATTTATGGCTGTGTGAAAGGGGTATAAGTCAGACAGAACCCGCGATATCTGGCTGGGAAAAGCAATTAATAGTCTTGGATGGGGACCACTGCTTTCAAGTCGGATATTTCCGGTTCCCCAGGGCCGATTTTCACAAATCTGGTACCCCTGGAAAGAGGGGACCCTCAGCTATCAGCCTAGGGCCCTTATACTCCTCGGGCCCTTGGGCAATAGCCCATTGAGCCCATACAAAAAAAACGGCCCTGTACATATCAGACTGTGCCACTGTGCCACTACATATCAGACTGTGCCACTGCATGAACGAACAACCACTTGCCAGGTATCGGCCTTATCAGCTGGTGAAGCGGTACAATCAGTCATGCTCCCAGAGTTCTGGAAGGCAGCAACACAATGAGCATTGGATAGGAATTATGTGCCTGAAGTATACTGAGTGTAGATTCCTAAAAATAATCAGGCACGGAAAACATGCATATATTAAAACATACAAAGAACATGCAAAAGATACACCTCACAGCAAATACATTTCCACTCACGTTCAGTTCTGCATATCTTGTATTTACTTTGTGAAAGCAACCCGTTTCAACTCTATGGTTGTAAATTTAGATGCACAATTCTGCGTCACCCATACTGAGGGGCAGATGTACTAAGCCTTGCAGAGAGAAAGTGGAGAGAGAGATAAAGTATCAACCAATCAGCTCCTACCTGTGACTTTTCAATCACAGCTGTAACATGGCAGCTAGGAGATGATTGACTGGTACTTTATTTCTCTCCACTTTATCTCTCTCCAATACTTAGGGGCCTATTCATGAAGCAGTGAAAAGTGTGGAGAAGTGAGCCAGTGGAGAAGTTGCCCATGTCAACCAATCAGCATTGAAGCAACATTTATAATTTGCATACTTTACAGTTATACAGAGCAGCTGATTGGTTGCCATGGGCAACTTCTGCACTGGGTCACGTTTCCACACTTTTCACTGCTTCATGAATAGACCCCTTAGTCATGTACATCTACCCCCAAGTGTGCCTATTTGTGATCACACTCACGCAGGATACAAGCAGGCATACATTCAGCTCTACATCAGTCCTTGTGTTGGTCCGTCTGGCTCAGTATTGTGCCCTGTTATTTGTCTGCCCTGACCTTGGCTTGGGCTATTGAACTCAATATTTATTACGTCCTTTATGAGCCTAAAGTTTGCTGAACATGAACTGTTTTTGAACTTGACTTATATCTGAATTTGGTTCCGGTTTTATCCCTGTGACAATATTAAGTGCGTTGCCAATAAACACCTCTAATTTGTGCAATAGTCCTGGGGGCAGGTAACCGACAGTATTCCCATCTTGCTTAAAGGGAAAGAGATGTACTAAAGATGAAGTGCAAGCTAGTGTTGTGGTTGATGTTTACAGACAGTTAGTGAGCCAGACATGACACACATATTTCCAGGGTGTGACCCTTACCCTCTAACAAACATGTAGTGTGTTCATATAGTCCCCTTACTTTGATGTCATCCCTGGGGTTTTTCATTCTTACATTTAATGTGGTGACCTGTACATACACTACTGGAATGTTTAAAAACTGCACTTTTTTCTGGCTTCTATTTGTGGTTTTGTGTCTACTTGTATTACCGGTTCTATTTGTTGCCCTGGACATGAGACAAAAATTGCCATGTTGGAAGACAGTGTTACTCTATCTTAGCAGGCATAGTTTTAATGACAACTTTCCAGAGGTGCTTTGCAGAAATGACTCTGTGAATTGATTTATTTCTTTATAGTCAGAGTCAATGGCAGGAAGTGCTATTTCTCAGGTGCAACAAATGCTGTTCCTAAAGGTCTTTTTAGGTTATCTGAAAATGTAGGCAAGTAAGGTGAGCCTAGCGGGTAGCTAATGGGACACTTAGCCCAGCACCCAGCATTCTGCAGCTTTTCCCTTATGCAGGTGGCCATTTAAATAGTAGGTATGTGCTGTCTCTGCTGTGCTTTCTTCCCAATAGGCGGGCCAGGCCATCCATAGGTTTGCCTGTGGAGTCTGTGTGGTGGATGTATCCTCTGTAATATAGGCCTTATTCAGATTTGCTAGCAAACCAAAAAAGCACACTAATGGGAAAAACCATGTTGCACTGCAGGTGGGACAGATGTAACAGGTGCAGAGAGAGTTATATTTGGGTGGGATGTGTTCAAAATGAAATCTAAATTGCAGTGTAAAAATAAAGCAGCCAGCATTTATCCTGAACAGAAACAATATAACCCACCGAAATGTAAATCTCTAAATGTAAATCTCTCTGCACATGTTACATCTGCCCCACCTGCAGTGCACATGGTTCTGTCCATTTGTGTTCTTTTTCGGTTTGCTAACAAACCTGATTAACCCCCTATAACCCCCTATGTCTGCACAGGGGGAAACCTAAGCTTATGGAGGAGAACTGAAATATTTAAATATTCTGCCAGAAAACTAATAATAATTTGGTCTCCGTCCCAGAGCTGTGACATCCCCGCCCCTCCCCCCAGATGATTCTGAATCTATTTCTGTAGAAAAATAGCACTAATGTCAGGAATGCAAATACCTGCAGAATCAGCTTTTGACCTGTGTGAGATATTATCAGGACATTTACCTGAAGATATGAGAAGAGTGTCTGTATTGGAAAGAAAATATTTCTTTTATAAAGCAGAACTTTGGAACATTTGAACTTGAAGTTAATTCTGAACTGGTTTTTAATGGGCCTTTAAATGCACCCCTGACCAACACTTACTTCCAGTGCTGGTACATAGGGGTGTGGATCATTAGATCGACAGTGTCTAGGTCGACAATGTTTAGGTCGACCACTGTAGATCGACAGTCACTAGGTCGACAGAGTTTGAAGGTCGACAGGGTTTCTAGGTCGACATGTTCTAGGTCGACAGGTCAAAAGGTCGACATGAGTTTTTCATGTTTTTTTGGTGTCGTTTTCTCTGTACAGTGACCAGGAAGCCCAATTAGTGCACCGTGTCCCCTCGCATGGCTCACTTTGCTTGCCATGCTTCGGGCAAGGTGCCTCGCTCTGCTACCGCTGCGCTCGGCACAGGTAACTATTCCCAATCGTAGTCTGCGTGGATCGTTAAGTATGAAATAGTTTTAAAAAAAAAGAAAAAATGTGAAAACCCCGTGTCGACCTTTTGACCTGTCGACCTAGAACATGTCGACCTAGAAACCCTGCCGACTTTGAAAACATGTCGACCTAGTGACTGTCGACCTATAGTGGTCGACCTAAACATTGTCGACCTAGACACTGTCAATCTTCAGACCGGATCCCGTACATAGCACTATGGGCTTTAGTCAGTATGGTCGCATACTGAAGTGTTTATTCCCAGTGGGTATGCGCAGGAGCCGTACTGCACGTGCGCACACAGTGAGAAGCGAACGCCTTTGCCTAATTGACAGGCAGAGGTGTATGCGGGGTGGTCGGGGGGCGGTGATGCAGCATTGTGGGGGCGGCGGCGTGCCATCGGGCGGGCCTGGTGTTGGAAACAGGGGCGTCACACGTGGCCTCTGTGACCCGGAAATGGCCGCTCTGCATCTGCCTTTGCAGCCAGGCTGCGCAGGCAGGGGGCATCCACAATTCTGTGATGCGATCGCAATTGAATTGCAAACGCATCGCTGTCAGGCATTTGCATGACGGGCGGCCTTGTCCTATGCTAGGCAAGTAGTTGCAGTTTTGTTCATATAGCAAAAATGTAACTGAATCTGAATCAGGTCCTATATTACATGATACCAAAGATTACAAGACTGATTTATTTTTAATTATATGTGACAAGTATAACTAAAGTCTTTACACAAATCCATGCAGGACTGTAGACTACTAAATAATACATTGAACCAGAAAAATTACATTGAATATTCATAATATTATTCCAGTTAGACAAAAATGAATGGTTAGGTTTACTAAAGCTTTTAAAATGTGGAGGAGTGACTCTTCATTGTGGAGGTGTTATCCTTAATATCCAATCAGATTTTAGCTATCATAAAATGTAGTAGGCAAACGATAGGTAAAATCTGATTAGCTGCTGTTTGCTGGACTCACACTTTGCGGATACCCCACACTCACACTTTGCTGATACCCCACACTCACACTTTGCTGATACCCCATACATCTGTAGACTTTTCCTGGAAGCTGTTGTCAGTGACAACATTCATGTATTCATCTCTAATGGTAGCCCTACATCTAGCATTGAGAATCAGCATTAAACAAGGATGTCCAGGAAAGCCCTTAAAAACTGGGAACATTTGGCAATTATGTATTAAGTCAACACATTTTAAAATACAAAATGTGTTTGTAGATATTCAGTTTTGTGAATTTAACCTGTAATGCAAGTGTATAATTCTGTTGCTATAGTGAGTATTAGGGCTCAGTGACATTGACCATGTGCCTTTACGTCATATGTCCTAATGTTGGGTCAGCATTCTCTGTTGTACATTTTCTAAAAAGAAGTGGTCTGTGGCGATCACGGTGTCTTGGGCAGAATGTGCGTAGCCAGTGGGTGTTGGAAGCTTTTCCAAACATCACAATTTTCCCAATTGTTGCGCTGGCAAATTCACTTTAAAGAAGAACTTTTGGCTGATTTCTCATTAAAGAGGCCCCTATATAAAGCAAAAGAGGGGCGTTATGTACCCCCACTGTTTGCCAAACTATTCAAAGCTCATCGGTAGAGTTGAAACCTCCATTTCCTAGCTTGCTTTTGGCTTCAGGTAACAGGTGGTGTCCCCTTTGCGCCTCTGCATCCTGGGCAGGTGACCCACGCTCCTGGTACACTTGACTTCATGACATCTACCAGTAAGGATGATGGACGTACCCTGCGGCTTTCCATGTAAGCAGAAAAGTAATGTGGTTTGCCTCCATGTCATGGTAGCTACCATGCCTTGTGACCTTGGTGTCACCTTGTGCTCTAGGTGTCGCTAACACCACTACTCACCCCACATTAGCTATACAGCACCTAAGGAAATGTTTGATCGTTGTCAGTTTTTACAACATTAATGACCCATTTAAACACTGATTTCAGAACTACCTGTTCAAGTAAATACTGTTTTTTTATTTTAAAAACAGTTTTATGTGATTTGAAATTTCAAGACAAATCATATCCACATATTTCTAAACGTCTCCAAGCTAAGTACATTATTTTTCAGATAATTATAATCTGCAAACTAACATGGATGAGCAAGCCCATTATATGGCCCTTTGTATTGCTATTTGTGTAAGTTAATCACGTCCAACATTAACAGATGTTGTAATTGTATTTCACATGTGACTATAAGAAAATTTGGCCAAGAATCATCAGAAAATACATATCAGGTTCTAACGATGCAGCTATATCTGTGAGAAGCAAAAGGCTACAATTAAAAACATGTTCAGACCTTTTCATTAGATGTTGCCAAAGATATGACAAGATCCCTTTAGGTAAAGATGGGTGTGGATTCACTCCCGTAAAAAAAAAAAAAAGAAAAAAGAAAAATGAAATAGATTTTGACAGAGAACAGTGGACCTTCTTTTTTTATTTTCAAATCTTTATGACATATTACAAAACCTTGTGCTCCTAGTAACTACCTCACATCCCTTTAATCCCATTATTTTAAATCCTACAGAAGAAAAATCTCAATGATACTTGAGCAGAAAATACAAAATACTAAAAGATATGAGCAATTTGTATTCTCATCCTTACATTTTTTTTGTTTTTTTCATAAAAATTGCTTATATAAATGATGCAGCGCATTATTAAGACACATAGGTGGCAATTCAATTGTGGTGTGCTCCCTCTGCTGGGCGTCTATATGAATGGAAGTCTATCGAAGCTATTCAATTGTTTCTTCGATCAGATGGTCATTAGTAGTTAATGTGCATGACAGCTCCGGGTTTAGCCACACAGTTTTGCGCTCCTCTTCTCTGATTTATATGAAATGAAATCAATGTATTGCAAAATGTAATTGCTATGTAATATACTGTAACATACTGTATTTCCATCATGACTGCTGAGAGTGAGCCTGGGTACTTGGGGAGGGGGGTGATGGGGTGTGCTCATATCTGGTAAGGCGTGGCCATACCCCCCCCCCCCCCCAGTAAATATATACTTGCCTTGCAGTGGCGGTTTCTGCAGAGGGGGTCACTGGCAGCTGCAGAGGGCAGATTTGCCCCTCTCAGCAGCTCTTGCTGCAAAGGAAGACAGCTTTGTTGACCCATGGCACTGGGGACATGGGTGTAACTCTGACCCCAGAGCAGAACTTGCATTGTAGTAATTCTTGTGAGTTTGTTACAGTTTATTCCCACAGGACAAACAAAAATAATAATATTCTGGTAGGCTTGGCAGCTCACAAAATGGAGCTTAGTGCATTTGTTTGCCATAGAATTTAGACCAGTGGCAGCTGCTGCCCCTGGGCTGCACCGCTGACCAAAGATTGCAGGGGGAGCTTGCCAGCACATATAGAAATACATATCAAGTTGTATGTAACATATGTGCTAGCTTACTTACCTGGTGATCATCAGCTGCCGCAGCACGCACGGGACACAGGCACAGTGCTCAGCCTTAGGAATGGCCATTCAAAATTATTGATGGTTTAGGACCAATGTAGAATACTTTTGCCATCGATGGGGGAGTACCAGTTTTTTGTATGACGTGCTGACACATGCAAAGCCCTGCCCCCATGTTCTGATTGGCCCTTGGGCCAGTCAGTGAAAAAACAGGGATGACCATCAGTTGGGGAAACCATCGATTGTATCCACTGCATAGTTGACAGCCATCAATGGTTACTTGCCATATCACCATTGATGGCAACCACACTGATGGCCATCCCGACTCAGTCTTTCTATCTTCAATAAATCTGCCCCCAGACTCCTGTGAAACCAGCCAATGGGAGTCTGGGTGTGGGCTTATTGAAGATAGGCTGAGCACTGTGCCTGTGTCCTCTGCATGCTGCAGCGGCTGCGGATCCCACTTATTTAAGCTGTTCATAGCCTAAATAAAGTGATTGCATAGTTTCTGTGCTGTAACTGAAGCGTCGATAGAGAAATGTTAGGTTTCTCCACAGTAAGCCTATTGAAATATAAAGGGACTTATCTCCTCTTAATAAATTGACCTCTTAATCTCTAAATAGCGTTTTTAAGTGAAATGTATAAGCATATGCACTTATGATAAAAAAATAAAACAATGCACGTTGGAGAGAAGTTTATACATTGGTTTGTATTTTCCCGTAAAATTCTTGAGAGAAAAAGTAAATTTCAGAGGTGGTTTACACATAACATGCATCATCGTGTCAAATGATCTTTGCAGAGCAGGAACACAGAAATAACCTGTCCGTCTGAACAAACATCTCTTCTTTCATCAGGTGAGACAAAGCCTCGGTGATGGCAGGACAATGGTTGACATTTTCTGTCCCTGCGGAGAACAGCTTGTCAGGTACCTAATCTGAAAATAGTCACCTGTGCATTTCTAACCTCCAACAAGGGAAAGAGAAAAAAACAGGCTTCCGCCATGGTACCCTGTACTTGTTGGTGCCAGATTACATTTCCACAACAGCTGCTTCTTTTGTCTGCTTTCAGTAAACCCAAACCAGCCTAAAATTTAATTTAATCTGCTGTAAACCAAAGTGTCAGGCACTTAGGTGGCAGCTAAAAGCGCCACTCTCAGATAAATGACTGACACTTGCTAATAATAGGTTTGTGCATTAACAGGGCAGGAGCGGACATTTTGTGCAACTGAAGTTGTGTATGGGAACGGTTCAGTGTGACCAGTCTCAGCTCCTTAAGCAGCCAATACAGCAGAAGAGCCAGGCCCACCCGGGCTTTTATGTGATTAGCTTTAGCCGCACTAATACCACCAGTGACCTCTCTTTCAAGCCAGGAGGCAGCAAAAGTCCTGGCTTTTGTTAACTGGAACACAAAATGCCACCTTTCCGCAGCCCTGAAGTCCTAGCTTTTCATCTTTCACATGCTCTGAAGTACAACCTTTTATTGTACATTAGTTAACCCTTCTCTGGAGAATGCACTTCTTCTCATCAAATTACACACATGTTGCGAGACAAATTTTAGCAAGTGCATAAACTGCCAGACTGAATTTTCATTGGTCTCAAAGTAGATCAAGTACTAACCAGTTTGTTTATTGGGACCAAGCAAATCACATTGTGTGTACATAGTGGAAATAAAATACTTACGTACAGGGAACATGCGTGTTGACTGATGTAGTTCTGTATAAAATTATGTGGTATAAAAAATGGAAGCACACTATAGTTCCCCATGCGTGGATGGATAGATAGATAGATAGATAGATAGATAGATAGATAGATAGATAGATAGATAGAAGATGAGCAGCAAAGCATTTAGACAAATCCCTACATAGCTTCTGGTATCACTTTGCAGTGCTGAAACACTAATGCTTGCAGACAGCATTTTCCAATGAGATCACTCTATAGCACTGTGTGCGCTACTGTGTGGATTTCCAGGTACAGTAAGTTTGAGTCGAACAAAGTGCTAAGGCCAACAGGTAACAGGGAAATCCTTTAGAACCATTCATGTTACACGCCCACTGAACAATGTGATTAACCTAATATGTCTGTATGTATTAGGCCAGATTTGTCAGAGAAGTATTCACTGGGTGATTAGACCAGTTTACTGGATCTCCAGAATTTGCCAGTTGTGTTATTAAGTTAGATTAATGGACAAATTCAATTAGCAGCGGTATTACCCACTAACATACGTTATTCAATTACCCGCTATCTCGCATTTACCTATAGAATATGGGATAAGTACCCGGAGCTATGGGTTAACAGGCTTGCGGCACATGCGATCAGAGCATTTAACATGGATTTTTTTCAGGCTCAAACACACGTTAACTGCAGCCTGATCACGGGTTATAATTGAATACACCCAGAAAATCATTTAGCCCACTGTAATTAACAGCAGAAAATTGAATTCGGACCTAAGTCATCATCTATTATTGAATAGGTAGAAAATATTTTAATTAATAACCAAATAACAATGATTATATGATTTACACTGACACAGAATATTGGGGCTAATTCAGACCCGATCGCTGCTGAGCGTTTTCGCACAGCGGGTGATCAGGTCTGAACTGCGCATGCGTATGCACCGATGTCTGCAGCGACGGGGAGCGCCGGTCAGTGACGGGATGGTGCAAAAATCCGATCACACCGGCGAACACACGGAGATTGACAGGAAGAGGGCATTTGTGGCCGGCAACTAACCGTTTCTAAGGAGTGTGCGGAAAAACGCAAGAGGGACCCGTCGTTTTGTGGGAGGTTTTCTGACATCAGCTCCGGACCCGATCATCATGAGTAAGTCCTGTGCAGAGACTACACAAACTGCTGTTTGCCCACCTGCACACACATAATACCCTCCACCTGTAGGCAGCGACTACCTGATCGCAGGGATGCAAAAAACGCACCCTAGCGATCAGGCCTGAATTACCCCCATAGTTTCATGCATTCATGCAAATCTGTCCTGCAACATAACTGAATATATATTAATGTGAACTTGGCAAAATTAGAAGTTAATATCAACACACAAAAAAATTTACGCTGAAAAATCACCCACTTACGACAAAACCTTTATGTTAGACACACACATAAAATGTCTTTAGTAATGTAAACATTTTGTCTATTTAAAATTGCATTAGCAAGTGTGGATACATAGTTACTTATTACAATTACAATTTGTGGAAGACAACCCAGCCAGAATACATACTCTTCCCCAGAGAAGTGGACAGGGTGGGACTGCAATGACAGTTCTCTGTGAATGAAGTCAAATCGCAGCAGTACTTTGTATGGCTGGGTCCACAATGACCCAAATCCCAACTGGACTTCACCTTCCCAGATCTGCCTGATGTTATCACAAAAAAGAAGCTATACAGTAGATGGATATATTCTCCATCTACATATGAGTCAATTTAATTGGCTGTGCAGGCAGGGGTGATTGAATTGCCGATGCAAATGCGAGGAAACGCTAACAACAGCACATCCTCTTACCCCCCTCGTGGACCTATCTTTTTCTGTACGTAGCCCTATAGGGCTGCGAACAAAACTCAGCTGGTCCAGAGCTACCATAAGTCAGCATACAGTATAGCTGCACTTACGTGCACGGACTTATGGTGGGGAGTTAACTGAATCTGGTTGTGCAGAGAATGAATAACCATCATAAAACAGAATAACAGATTTATAAATTTAATGCATAGGAATGTACTTTTTTGTCAAGAGAATGTGGGGCATATGTACCAAGCCTTGGACAGAAATAAAGTAAGGAGAGATAAGTACCAACCAACCAGCTCCTAACTGTCATTTTTCAAACATAGCCTGTAACATGGCAGTTAGGAGCTGATTGACTGGTACTTTATCTCTCTCCACTTTATCACTCTCCAAGGTTTAGAGCATCTCCCCCTGTATTCAGGGCTAGTTTTACACATACATTGGGTATGCGGCTCAGTAGGGCACAGCATAAAGGAGGGCACCCTGGCTCAGCTGCACCAGCGATATGCGTAAAACCAACCCTACCTGATATGTCCCCCCTGGGCAGCACCTGCCTGGAGGCTTGCCAAGCAGGCAGTGGTGTTGGCGTCGCCGCATCGTGTCCAGACGGACAGCAAGGGCTGGTAGGAGTAGTAGTACATTTGAGATTCTTCACAGTACTGTAGTGCAGTGCGTTGCTGGGCACGGTGTGGCAGCGCCAACACTACTGCCTACTCTGTAAGTCTCTGGGCAGGTGTTGTGAAGTGGGCATATCAGGTAATACTATTGCCACAAATTAAAGGGAAAGTGCACAACAACAGTGGGCATAATGTGTAAGGGGCACTACAACAGTGGGCATAATGTGTATGGGGCACTACTACTGTGGGCATAATGTGTAAGAGGCACTTCTACAGTGGGCAAAATGTGTAAGGGGCATCACAACAGTGGGCATTATTTGTATGGGACACTACCACTGTGGGCATAATATGCAAGGGGCACTACTGTGGTAGGTATAATGTATAAGGGACACTACAAAGTGGGAATAATGTGTAAAGGGCACTACAACAATGGGCATAATGTGTTAGGGGCTCTACAATAGTGGGCATTATGTGTATGGGCACTACTACTGTGGGCATAATACTACTACTGTGGCCACTACTACATTGGGCATAATGTATAAGGGTGACTATAACTGGGTTTTGTCCATGAGACCACACCCCCTCAATTTTTGCAAAAGTACTTAGGGGGGTGCCGATATATATATTCGCTTACCGAAAAATGTGGCCTCAGGCCGGCCCTGCCTGTATCTCTGTTGGTAAATAGAGTAGCATTTTAAAGAAGCATTTCAGTTCTTGTTCTGTAGGAATGGTAATAGCTGACAGATAAGTTTTGGGTAAGAGTCTTAGGATGGATGCCAAGTGCCTCCGTAAAGGTCAGATGAAGGCCAGAATCTTTGTCAATTAAACCAGAAGGGGAAATTGATGAAAATTGTGTAAGATATTAGATGGTAATGTGTGCAGCCAGACAAAATGGTGATAATTGTACTAAACTGAATTCTCCATAGTCCTAGAGGAAGGGATACCATCAGTTTACGGTAACTACAGTGATTGTGAAAGAAGAAAATAGCTAGGGAATTGTAATATTGCTTTAATAACAATAACCTCATGTTTTTTTCCTTTATTTGTTTACAATACACAAATCTCATGCTAATTATTAAAAAGGGACCTATTGTCACCACTAACATCCCATTCAGTGCTGGAAGAGATGAAAGGAGAATACGTCCACGGACGTCTGAGATGTACAGCTGACTGAATGTGTCAGTTATGTTCCAAATGGGTTTGTGCAGGTCAAGGTTCTGTAGGCAACAACAGCACATACTATTTTTAGACAGGATAAGGTCATCAGGCCTATGGAGACAGCGAGGTCGACAGCAAAACTTATTGATCAGTCTCTGGAACCGGTACTCCAGAGACTTTTAGATTGAAACAAAAATTGCCCAGCCGTTTCCACAGTAGACGCACCAGCTAAAAGCATGAAGGTCTAAAGATCTTTTAGGAAATAAAATGATTAGTAAGGAGTAACAGTGCAGGGATTAGACAAGTTCATTTAACCAGCTTAAAGGGGAGAAGGTCACAGGAGAGATAAATAAAAAATATAGTCTGGAACAACATTCCCTTAAAATGAACTGGGGTAGGAAACTGCATGAGGAATATTATACGTATATTATAAATGTAGAAACCCCAACTTGAAATAATATTAATATGCTGCAGTTTGACATATAGGGGGTAATTCAGAGTTGATCGCAGCAGCAAATTTGTTAGCAGTTGGGCAAAACCATGGCCCTCATTCCGAGTTGTTCGCTCGGTATTTTTCATCGCATCGCAGTGAAAATCCGCTTAGTACGCATGCGCAATGTTCGCATGTATTTTTACTCACGGCTTTTTCTTCGCTCCGGCGATCGTAATGTGATTGACAGGAAATGGGTGTTACTGGGCGGAAACACGGCGTTTCAGGGGCGTGTGGCTGAAAACGCTACCGTTTCCGGAAAAAACGCAGGAGTGGCCGGGGAAACGGTGGGAGTGCCTGGGCGAACGCTGGGTGTGTTTGTGACGTCAACCAGGAACGACAAGCACTGAAATGATCGCACAGGCAGAGTAAGTCTGGAGCTACTCTGAAACTGCTAAGTAGTTAGTAATCGCAATATTGCAAATACATCGGTCGCAATTTTAAGAAGCTAAGATTCACTACCAGTAGGCGGCGGCTTAGCGTATGTAACTCTGCTAAAATCGCCTTGCGACCGATCAACTCGGAATGAGGGCCCATGTGCACTGCAGGTGTGGCAAATATAACATGTGCAGAGAGAGTTAGATTTGGGTGGGTTATTTTGTTTCTGTGCAGGGTAAATACTGGCTGCTTTATTGTTACACTGCAATTTAAATTTCAGTTTGAACACACCCCACCCAAATCTAAAGGGGGGTACTCACGGAGAGATCCGTGTTTAAAATCTAAGCAATCTGACTAGATTGCTTAGATTTTAAGCATGGATCTGCAGTGTGTATGCCCCCCAGCGATAGCGATGTGCGGCCCCGCGCATCGCTATCGCCGATGCTAGATTGAGCCTGCATGCAGGCTCAATCTAGCAGGTCGCTCACTTCAGCGCTGTGTGAAGTGAGCGGCCCCCCGTTGTCGTCCCCCCTCGCTCAGCACATCGCGCTGTGCTGAGCGGGGGAGAGATGTGTGCTGAGCGCTCTGTGTTAAGATCGCTCAGCACACATCTCTCCCGTCAGTACTACCCTTAACTCTCTCTGCAAATGTTATATCTGCCCCCCCTGCAGTGCACATGATTTTGTCCAACTGCTAACAAATTTGCTGCTCCGATCAACTCTGAATTAGACCCATAGAACACTTTTCTATTGTAAATTGAAAGGGTTCAAAGTCTTCTTTTTACTGTGTATTCCAGGCTCCTTTGATTTTCAAACAGCAGCAGTGGAATCTGTTAGTACTCTGTAAATGTGGGTTATTTTATCGCATGCACAACTAAGTTGTTACAGGAGAATAAACCACACAATGGGGGATATTCAATTGTTTGAAATGTCAGTTAAGTGTCTGTTTTTTACTATCGAATTGACAGGAAAAAACAGACACCCAGCTGACTTTTCAAACAGTTCAATTCCCCCCAATGTGTCCAATTCTATTATTTGGTTATTGCTATGGCTGTATCACATGACAAAAATATGTTCCTGCAGTCATTCCCATCATCTACCTTCATGTGTAGGTTGCGACTAGTGTAAATAAACTCAGTGGGGGAATTCAAATGTTTCTCTCTGCTGCCGCCACTAGATGGCACCCAACAGAGCAATTCAATTGTTGCTCCATTAAGGGGTGCTGAGCCACGGGTAGACACATTTCAGCTCACAGCCCAAACATCCCCCCTTCCCTAAGGAGGTGAAATGTGCTAAAAGTGACCCATGTGAGCATGCAAACAGCACTTTTTGCATCATACCCAGCACTTTGGTTGGGTTTAGCTGCTAAATAATAATTGATTGCACCCCATGATCTCCTGTTGATGTAGACAGGAGATTGGGCACGCAAAACAACTGAATCGCCCCCACTATGTAAACATCAACATGACCATGCCATGCAAATGCCGGGATGCCAACACAAGTGTAATACTTCTTTAAGCATGTGGTGTCCTAACTATAAATATGCCAGTAAGTATCCCACCTCTGCTCCTCTTTAATAAGTATCCCCTTGTGATTCCCACTACTATTGCAGTGTTTTAGAGCTGTTATAGCAGTGATAATTCAGTACAAGAGGAGTGGAGCTGTCCTGGTGATTCAATCTGCAAGGACGTGAGATAATTACAGAATGTTGCACCTACTTGTAATCTTGTCCAATCAGGTGCCATATTCATTATACACCTCCCATCATGGCCCCATCACCTCCCATCACCTCCCATCAGCCAATATTTAAGTCCGTACTACTGACCTCTCAGGGGAAGCCTGCACTGGTGATGGCGGTGGTCAAAGGGGAGGGACACCTAAGTTCTGCACTTACAGTAAGTGACAACTACTCTATGGTATAAAGAGGGGAGATGTCTCAAAGTGTAAAATGGGAGAATGATTTCTGCATTTCACTGTCCAAAATCTGCTGCTCTCTGATATGTACAGTACTTGGCGTGAATGGATTAATCTCACCGAGGATAAAAAAGGAAATTTATCTTAACTAGATTCACCTGAGATCAGGCTCATGTCTCAAAAATAATATGAGTATTATGTTCAATATATATCAAGGGCAATCAAACATTCATTGGCAAGAAAGGGGGGTAATGCATTAGTTTGCTTATTGTGGCTACAGATAAATAGCAGAAATAAAAGTAATTTCTAGTAGAGTAATAAGCATGTTGTCACTTCAAGTATGTTTTGTAATTTAAAAAAAACCCTGAAAACAAAAAAATGTTTTGCATGAATAGAATGCATTCCAAAATGTAACTAAAACATATTTTAATGTAAAATATGAATTGTTATTTAATTTGGTGATTTCGTATAAGCAAGGTGTATTTACCTATAAATACTAATAAAGGAATTCAATTGTGCCTGATATTTTTTCAGCTATTTTCACAAATTTTTGCCTGATGTTGTTTATCGACCAATTCAAATCCCTGAAAACTGACCCGCCTGCGGGCAAAAACACATGGTTCCGGGATAACTTCTCGGCCACGATCATGAAGACCGGTTAGTTACCAGGGGGAGAAGGGGGGGTGTTAAAATAAAATCCTGATAGTGCCAGCTTTTGGAGCTAATTGGATAGCCCCCAGGGGATCAGTTAGCAACGGTAATTTACCACGGCTAGTTGAATTGCCCCCCCTCCCACAAGTAATACATATGGATATAGGTGTATATATATGTACAGAGAATCAATTAAAACAAAGCGAGTGAAAATTATTGATTGCTCTTGCCTAGGTAAAACTAGATATCATCTGTAGAATGGTTTAATTGTGCACACTCTTAACTCTACCAAGAAAAACTTTACATTTTACACTCATTTAACAAAGTCCTTTATTTATTTTTCTGTTTCATATTTGCAGCGTAGCTTGTTATCCTGGTTAAGAACAGAGTTATTATTCAAGGTGAGATAAAACAGGCATCATTTATGCTTTAGAGTCGTGCGTTACACCTAAAATAACAGATAGGAGATAATCCAAAGCTGGAGGAATCTGTACTGTTTGTATTTTTCAGATGGTACCACATTCTGTGACACGATCACATGGGGGAATTTTTCACCTTATCTTATATCTGTGCATATTGCAAGAGAACAGCTAAATAACAAATTGCTTCCTTGAAACTGTGTACTGCAGCACCTGCCTCTCCAAACCTCTGTTTCCTTTATGATCACTCACTGGGTGATTCTTTGTTACATCTTTCTTTCTCTCCCCTAATAAATATTTAATTGTCCAAAATTCAAGCATTCTGTTTCAAGCTGCTGTATTGATTATGCATTTTGCCGACTGACCTGAGGCAATGTCTGCAGGCTTTTTTCTCCAGCTGAAGGCTTTTCTGCCATCCGAACGAGGGACTGGCCCTTAAACATTTCACGTAAAAGCAATCGGAAAGAATCTCTCACAACAGCAGAAATGTTTATCTTCCGAAACTAACTTTTCCAAATACAATATGGATGAAAAGAGAGGACTAAAATAAGCCCTTGTCAAGAGCATATATATAGGATTACTGAACTATATTATGCACCTTCAGCTTTCTTATTTAAGACAGAAAAAATACCGTAGATTTCCTATAAGATATCTAGAGGCCGTGTGATTGGAGGGCGGCTGCAGTCCTTGTGCCCATGCAATAAAGTTAGTGATACTCTGTGATGGCAGCTGCCAGCAGTTGCCTTTAATATATAGGAAGAAACTCCCTCTCTGCTAGACTCTTATGGAATTTTGGGGGTAATTCAGAATTGAACACAGCAGCAAATTTGTTAGCAGTTGGGCAAATCCATGTGCACTGCAGGGGGGCCAGATAAAACATTTGCAGAGAAAGTTAGATTTGGGTGTGGTGTGTTCAATCTGCAATCTAAATTGCAGTGTAAAAATAAAGCAGCCAGTATTTACCCTGCACAGAAACAATATAACCCACCCAAATCTAACTCTCTCTGCAAATGTTATATCTGCCTCCCCTGCAGTGCACATGGGGGGTAATTCCAAGTTGATCGCAGCAGGAAATTTTTTTAGCAGTTGGGCAAAACCATGTGCACTGCAGGGGGGGGCAGATATAACATTTGCAGAGAGAGTTAGATTTGGGTGGGTTATTTTGTTTCTGTGCAGGGTAAATACTGGCTGCTTTATTTTTACACCGCAAATTAGATTGCAGATTGAACACACCACACCCAAATCTAACTCTCTCTGCACATGTTAAATCTGCCTCCCCTGCAGTGCACATGGTTTTGCCCAATTACTAACAAACTTGAGGCTGCGATCAACTCAGAATTACCCCCATGGTTTTGCCCAACTGCTAATAAATTTGTTGCTGCGATCAACTTTGAATTACCCCCTTTGTCTATTCATATTAATTTTCCCCAGATATGAAATATGTTTTAGAAAAAAAAAACTTTTCTTTTTCATATCATCGGTGTGATGTACTAAGCATCGCATCTGTGATGCGGTACATTCCGCCACTTACGGCATACATACTATTTGCATATGTACTTACAAATGCGATTAGTATCACAAAGGACAGCTCTCCTGGTAAGAGCTGTCCTTTACGGTGTGTGGACTTCCGGGTTTAGTACCCGGGAGCCTCTCTGCGTATATGCAAAGTGACGTGGTGGCTACAGGGGGTGCTGTGAGGGATCTGATTGGATCCCTCTCAAGGGGAGTTGCGAAAAGAAGCCCATAGGCTTCTAAGGGTAACACCACCCAAATATGGCATTACCCACAGACTCCTAGTATTGGTACATATGGAAATGCGGTAAAAACCCAGATAACAGATTTTCAGGGATTTTATTGCATTGTAGGTTTTAGTACATCCTGCCCAGTCTATTTTGAACATAAAATCTATTACTATAGGTGGTCAATTTTATACAGATCATTATTTTGAAAAATGGCTGTATAACACTTCATTTTTAGACCATTGTGACTGTACATCTTGTCTGTGATTGGCTGTGTTTATCTTGCAGGCATTGTCTTATCACTAGGACACTACCATTATTATGAGAATTATATCCAAACAGTTTTTTCCATTTAAGGGATCATTAATGTTTTACGATTCAGCTCTGAAATCTCTTGTCTGTTGGACGAGAGGCTACTGAAAGTAATAGGGGACAACTAGATGGTTGCATTTGGTACTGGGCAGTTTGGTCATTTTGTACTATATTGGGCATTAAGCATAAGGATTCTGATTAGCCCAGGCAGTAGTAATTCATTCTACTGAGGATTGCAGACAGTGTGCCCATTGGACTTATAATTGTCTTTGGACAAACTAAGCACCTTCATGCAGACAAGAAAACCAATTGGGAATTTTGTGTTGTCACTTTTATTGTCCAACCAAATACATCTGATGCTCTTATACATTACAACTCATCCTGAAGCATCACTAGCATTGCAAGATCAGTAGCAGGGCAGGTATTATATGGCCAGATCACACCCACATATGTTGCGGGGCAGTATGTGGTCAACTTAAGAATCTAAATATGCAGAATTTAGAAATATACACTTATGTGCCAGTTTCAACAGACTAAGCTGTTTTTCTACACTAACCCTTAACCAAATCTACATATTCTGGGTGTCATCTTCTTGTGTTGTAAAACCAATTATTTATTTATATCAAAATCACATTTTATAGTCAATAAAACAATAAAAGCACGTGTATTTTAAAAAATAATACCTGTTGTATGCATTGTGTAAAACGCGTTAGTCAATGGTAATAAGCAAGCGTGCCATTTTCATATTTCATGGTACTGTTGATATTTCACAAAGCAATAACAAACCAAGCAAAGTGCTACATATTATTGTCTTATTCAATATTCATTAAAAAAAACACCCAAAAATTCTGTATATTTAAAATACAAATAGAATAATGGTTTCTTTAAATCCAAGTCTCACATTTCCTACATTTAATATCTCCCTTCTTCTTCTTTTTTTTTTTTTTTTTTAAGTAGTGTATTAGTGTTTTTTAGCCATTTAATTCTAATGAAAACGCAGGAAAACCTACCTATACCTTAATTATTCAGGGGATTGACATGGGAAAGCAAGGACCTAGATCGAGTGAATGAAAACATATGTTCAGAAATAACTCCATTGTTTACTGTGATAAGTCTCTCTAAGCCAAGACCGTACAGCACTTTATATATACACCATTACAATACCAACAACATGTGTCTTCCACACTGTGGGATAAATATAAAAAAAGACACCTCCAGAATAGGTAAACTGCTGTAAACATGGACGCCAAGGTCACACTCACCTTAATTAACTGAAAGTGTATGTAGTCCAAGGAAAAATATATTAGCAAGCTATACCCAAATGCCATGACCGAATATTTGTCATTGTGAAAATATTATAGCACAAGAGAAAATAATGGCACCTGGGGAACTAATCCGTGTGCAAAACGCAGTCAGTCATTTGGTAAAAAGGCTCCTTTCTCCGCCATTTACATTTTGAAAAGTGCACAATTAATTACTGCAGATTTTCTCTCATGTATCTCATGCTGAATTGCCAAAATTGGTCTGTGAAATAAAAATGTATGGAGTAATTAAATGGATATTTATAATTAGAATTTAATAATTTGCATCAGGGACAAACGAGCTCTGATTTCAATCTGCAGTGCATTTAAATTAGCCTGAAGATAGAGTAATTTGATGTTTTATAGTCCCTCTCTTAGATTATGAAACAATAGTGGCTACGGAGCTGCCGTGTTTATGTCAGGGATGTGTCGTGGAAGCTGAAATGAAAATGTTTGACAATGCAAAAGGCGCTATAAATTACATGGCAACTGTGTAAAAGCCATGATGGAACAAGTAAAAGGGCTGACCCATAACACATTTGATTCATCGCGGTACACACAGTTTTCCTGCGCTAGTCTTTGGATGGCAAACTGCACAGCACGACTACTTAGCACACAGAGCACTGTAAATTATCGCTAGTCAACACCATTGATTTCTAGTCAACATTTCAATCAGTTTGAAGTAAAAATAATACACAACTCATTCAACAGACTATTAACCAGTCAGTCGAAGGTCTGTAGCTTTTTAAAGGTACTTTAACTCAAAAAGGGTAATATCTGTCACGCACTTGATTAGCCAAGTACACAGAAATACAATAATTACACGTTTTGACATCTTATGATTGTATCACTTGCACAAAATCTATTTTTCTCTACTGTGAGATAAATGTTTCTAAGTAGATGGGATTTTCTTACTGTATATTGTGAATATTTAAAATTCTAGAAAAATGACATTGCAGAACCAAAATACATTCTGCAGAGAAGGAGTTAGGCCAGGTACACATGCAGTATATACGACTAATGTGATTTATTATTGAAATGAATGCTTGCTTTAGTCACAATTTTTATGCATCGTCGGTGTGTTTTCATATGCTGTATATTGAAATTACACCTTTTTTGTTTTACTATTTCATAACAAGGGAATTTAAGTTTAAGTGCTCTCTTGTGCGAGTGGGACGAGATTACACATGTTACGTATGAAAAGCACATACACACGTATTTAAATTCATTCTCACGCACTGTTTGTGTATTTACAGTACAATCCACTGACCAGCTAATGAGTATTAGCACATGAAAAACAGAACATGTTGCCACATTTGCAACACAGCAATAAGATTTAAAACACAACAGCGGCCAGTACATCTGTACTCTTTATTTGCATGTGCTTCTCAGAATACCTGAAATGTCCACTTTCACCATAGAATTGTGACTGAACCTTAGCTTATATGGGGAGGGTGGGAATATGGCCTAAATTTGGCCAAAAGTATGCTAAGCACCTCAAATTTACTCTGTGTTATATTGCAGAGTTTATTATAATTATTCTGATTAGCAGTGATTAGTATTTAGTGTGCACCTGCATTTTCTCTTTTTGTCTGATTGAACCTTAGATTAGTCAGATCAGCCAAAATGGCCGGGTACGTCTGCAACATAAATAGTGCACGGCTACATTGGAAACTATTCAGATCCATGCTCAATGATTGCAGTCATGACTCACCATGCAGGCATGCACCAGGCATAAAAATGCTTTTCAGTGCAGCATTTGTACATCATAGGCAGGGGAGTCAGAACATTTATAGGTTGGGGGGTGGGCAAGATAGATCCTCATTTTGGCGCCCTGGGGGTGGAGGCGATACTATGAGGATGAAAAGGAGGCAGCACTACGATGGGCAGGAGGCCGCACCATGTAGATGGAGGCAGGGTATCCCACTGACGGAGGCGCTGCGATGGGGAAAGGAGGAGCCTGGGACTGCAGCATTGCGCTGGCAAGCACCATTGTGTAGGTGAGGCTGGCCCCCGGGAGCAGGCAGGGACGGCAACAGAAATATTGGGGCCCAGTACACAGATATCTATTGGCCCCCTTTCCCACCTCGACCCCATACATCCCCATCCACTGCCACTACAATTCCCCTTAGGGTAGCAGGAGAGACAGGGGAGTGAGAGAGAAACAAAGAGTGTGTCGACGAGAGAGAGAGAGAGAGAGGAGCAAGGGACAGAGTGTCAGGGAGAGAGGTGCAAGAGGAGAGAGAGTGTTAGGGAGAGCGAGCATATGCGCACGCAAGGGGGATCTGAGTACCTAAAAGCCCCCCTGGCCACCGATCATGACATGTAGGGCCGGGGGACTCCTCTCAGGCTGATCTCCCATGGTGGAGCTTACAAGGTGAGAGCCTGGCGCATGGTAGTGGTGCAGTCTTTCGTATCTTCACTCCCTGCCACAGCACTGACTTCAGAGCAGCAATCTGAGGTGTCCATGGCTGGGGCGGGTGGGCGCCGGTATTTAATAATGAATTAAGCTCTCCTTGACCAGCATGAGTGCAGGGACCGTGGCGGGGGGATAGTGAGGAATGATCATGGTGCCAGCCTGTGTACTGTCTGTGGTGGGGTGGTGGTTGTGGTGCCTGTGTGCTATCAGTCCCTGGAGAGGAGGAAGGGGGGTCTTGCTGCCGGTCTATGGAGGCCATATTATTATTTTTTTACATATATATTATATATATATATATATATATATACATATATATATATATATATACTGTAATATACTATTCATATATATATATATATATATTCATATATATTTTATGAGGCATTAGTATTAGCCAAAATTCACATTACAACACACAGTATGAGCCAAAATTCACATTATACCACACAGTATGAGCCAAAATTCACATTATAGCACACGGTATGAGCCGAAATTCACATTATAGCACATGGTATGAGCCGATATTCACATTATAGCACATGGTATGAGCCAAAATTCACATTATAGCACACGGTATGAGCCGAAATTCACATTATAGCACACGGTATGAGCCGAAGTTCACGTTATACCACACAGAATGATCCGAAATTCACATTATAGCACACAGTATGAGCCAAAATTCACATTATAGCACACAGTATGAGCCGAAATTCACATTATAGCACACGGTATGAGCCGAAATTCACATTATAGCACACGGTAAGAGCCGAAAATTCACATTATGCCACACGGAATGAGACACAATTCAGGGAAAGTGACAGCAGGGATGTAGGTACAGGGAGAGGGGGGTGTAGTATGGTATGCTGGCGGCCGGGCTCCCGGCGGCCAGCATACCGGAGCCAGAATCCCGACTGCCGGCATACCGACAGCTGGGCGAATGCAAATGAGCCCCTTGCAGGCACGGTGGCATGCTACGCTATCTATTCTCCCTCCAGGGGGGTCGTGGACCCCCAAGAGGGAGAAAAGGCGTCGGCATGCCGGGTGTCGGGATTCCGGCATTGGTATACTGTGTGCCGGGATCCCAACAGCCGGCAACCTACATACCACCCGGGAGATGGACAGGGAGAGTGACAGAGGGTCAGGGAGAGTGACATAGGGACAGGGAGAGTGACAAAGGGACAGGGAGAGTGACAGTGGGATAGGGAGAGAGGGTTTGGGAGAGTGACAGCAGGGACAAAGGGAGAGAGAAAGGCAGCAGAGTAAAAATTACCTATTGAGCAGTGGCGATGCGGAGGAGGCTGTGGTCTACAGTGCTGTGGATGAGGAGGCTGTGGGCGTTCAAGATGATGCGGAGGAGGAGGCTGTGGGAGTTGGCATAGGTGCAGAGGAGACTGAGGGCAGCGGTGATGCAGCAGAGGAGGCAGAGGGCGGCGGTGATGCAGTAGAGGAGGCAGATGGCGGCTGCGGTGCACCAGAGGAGGCGGCTGTGGTCGGGGACCTTTGGTGCAGTTCCTATGACCGCCACTACTATTTCAAATCTGCCACGGACCGGCAGCCATTTAGGAGCAGCTGTTCCTGATTGGATGCCAGTTTGAGAGAGGTCTGTGACATGCGGAGGCGGGGATCTTCTTCAGTCAGTGCTAGAAGTGCCGGCCCATTTTGAGCACTGTATGTATGTATGTATGTGTATATATATATATATATATACACACGTGTATTTTTTTTTAAATATGACGTACATATAAGGATCCCCCACCCCTTACAAATCCTGCATTAGCCATTGGAGAGGGAGAGAGAGAGAGTGGGTCAGTGGAGCGGGCGGGAGAGTCTCTTACCTGACTCAACCCAGTCCCAGCCACAGCAGGTCTGTAATGAAGGGAAGGCAGGCACTTCTCGGCATTAGTCCACGCCCCCTTTAACACCTGCGAATCGCTGCACTTCTCTGTGCCGTGAGCCAGCCTTGGTAAGGGGAGTGGGTGAGAGGGTGGCGGGCAGCCCCATTGAACTGAGTCTGGGAGGAGGAGGGTCTGCACACAGCCGCATATTGCCGCTGGTGCTCAGTCCCTGCAAGGAGGAGCTATGTGCGGTCAGCTGAAAGACCGCACATCGCTCCTCCTGTACATCGGCGGCGGCGCCTCTCCTATTTGGGGGGGGGCGAGCTGCCCCCTTGCCCCCCCAGTTCCGATGCCTCTGATCATAGGCAAGGGCGTAACTACCATAGGTGCAGGAAGTGCAGCTGCTATGGGGCCCAGGGCTGAGAGGGGCCCATCTTCACTGTCACAGTTACACATTATATAAAAAAATTTCGCCAGTGGGTGGTACATAGGGATCTTTACAAACTTTTGCCTTGGAGCCTACAATATATCTAGTTATGCCCTTGGGCCTGCTAATTGTAATGTAGTATAAAATGAACTGGGGAGCATTATAATGTTCATACTATAATATAAACTGGGGCACTGTAATGTGGCACAATATGAAGTGGAGGCACCATAGTGTGGCATAATATGAACTGGGGACACTGTATGTCATAATGTGAATTGTGGTACTGTGACCTAAAATGGGACATAATGTAAACTGGGGCACTACTTCAGTTCATAAAATAAACTAGAGCACTACTATGGTTCAGAAAATTAACTTCATCATTGAAGAACTCCACAAAACATGACCTGTTCGGGGGTTCTTGAGCATGGCTGTAGGTAGGGTTGTGTTAGCTGTGCTGTATCCCAGGGTATTCTGGAGCAGCACAATTCTGCCAGTAGTGCAACTTCAGTGCTGCTGGGAGTGCCTGAAGGATATTAGAAGGTGCTCCCAGAATGTCATAGTATATGAGCAGTGCACAGACATCGTGATCTCTTAGGTATGAGTTAGGTTACATAAATAAACTAATACATTTTTCTACATCTGTATCTTAAATGTTTTACAAAGGGGTAGTGCACAAAAGGAGGACCATGTAAACACAGGCACATCTCCCAACTTACACAAGTATATAATTGCCATTTCTGGAAGGCCTAAGGTTATGTAACCCGCAGCGCTGCAAAAAGCTGAAATAATGCAGATAAACTTTCTGCCTGTCATGAATAACAGATGATGCGACTTGAATTTACATAATAATGTAGAGCCAAGCATAGACCACCAGGTGTTCCAAAGGTAATATTACACGTTTAACCCTATGATGAAAATGGCTGAGTGTTACTGTGTTCAAGAGTAATCCCACTGGCGTATTTATAATGGGTGCGGTGTGTGCGGTGCACACGGGCCCCCGGGGGTCCACGGGGGCCCACACTGCACACCCTGCACTCATTAATTGAAATACTTACCCTCCGGAGTCCCTCAGCGCAGCAGCAGCGTAGACGAAATCACTGGGAAAATGGCACAGCGTCATTTTCCCGGTGAATCGCACATGTGCATTAGGAAAATCACTGGGAAATTGGCCACCGTGCCATTTTCCCTGAGACCTGCACATGCGCTGTAGACTGTGTGACAGCGCTAGGGTCCCCTAGGGACCCTAGTGACCAAAGTCTACACAGCGCTGCCGGCTAGAGAGGAGGGGGCCCATCCGGAGCCTACACACAGGCCTCCTCCTCTCTAGAAACACCCCTGAGTAATCCACTGAAATCTATTTTTCTTTCCGTGAAGGCTTCTATCTCATTTTATCAGGTCTATAGAGGGAATTCAATTAGCGGAGGGGTTTACCCCATGGAGCTGCGAGGAACTGTCGGCGTAAAAAAAACCACAAAATCAGGTCAGGAGTAGGAAAAAAAAGGCGGAATCAGTGGGTTTCGGCACATGAATCCTGATTTTTCAGAGTAGAAAAAAAAGCTATTTAATTGAGTCCGCAGGGATATTTGCCGGCAATTAGTCGCAGGGAAAATCCCACGGCTAATTGAATACATCCCCCCCCCCCATATGGTTACAACATTTTATCACTTCCAGAGGTTTTACAGCTTACAAATGATTCTATACTCTGCATGTTTGTGTTATGAGTGGGGAGGACCTTGCTCTGGCTAGATTCCAGTGTTGTCAGCAGCATATATCTCCTGTGTAGAGATCTAGTTGTAGATCTTCATTGCAGCACGCACCTTTCGGTACAATGAATATTGTATAGTACAAAATAAGACACTGGTAGGGCAGATGTACTAAGCCTTGGACAGTGATAAAGTAAAGGGAGATAAAGTACCAGCCAACCAGCTCCTAACTACCATTTTTCAAACATTAGACCTGATTCATAGATGGACGCAGATAGCTGCATACACAGCCAGATCTGCGTCCATCTCCTCACCTGCTGGGAGCCGCACGGCACAGAACAAGGCTTCCCAGCATGTGTAGCGCCGCCTCAAGATGCATCCGCAATTTAATTGCGGACCCATCGAATGCAATGTGGCAAACTGCGCTGCGGGCTGCTGATGCGGCCAGTTCTGAATGAGCTCCTTATTCTGTAACATGACAGGAGCTGATTGGCTGATACTTTACCTCTCTTCACTTTATCACTCTCCCAGGCTTAGCACACCTGCCCATATAGAGTGTGGTCAGAGGTGTCTCTCCCTTTGCTGGAAATTCCATGATTTTCAAATGAGCTGCAAGCTTTTAATTGGCTGTGAGCTGTGACCAATAAGCCAACACCACAAGCCTCCCATTGTGTCATTGTTATCAATGTAGAGATGACTGAACTGGGAAAAGAAAGAACTTATGCCTTGGCTACTATGGGCATCAATACTCTATGCTGGCTGTCTCGGGCATACTGTAACTTCTTCTAGCAATATTACTGAGTATTACTATTACTGCTGACCTGTTACTGTGTATTACTATTACCGATTGGAGTGTTACAGGACAGGTGGGTAATGTTACTACTCCATGACATAATACTACCAGTACTGCTCAGCAGTGAAAGTGACTTCTATTAATATGGCAGGAGCTGCAGATGCCAATCAACTGGAAGACACACTCATGGGAAGTAAAGTTGCCCTGGGACCCAAGTCCCTCGAGAGCCTAGCATCAATGGCTCTACAGACTGTGGCCCTCATTCCGAGTTGATCGCTCGCTGCTGTATTTCGCAGCACAGTGATCAGGTTAACTACTGCGTATACGTCTGCACCGCAATGCGCACGCACATTGTACGGGTACAAACAGCATCGTTGCTGTGCAATGCTTCTAGCTACGAATCCATTCGCACAACCGATCGCAAGGAGATTGACAGGAAGAAGGCGTTTATGGGTGTCAACTGACCGGTTTCTGGGAGTGGTAGGGAAAACGCAGGTGTGTTCAGGCGTTTGCAGAGCTGGTGTCTGACGTCAATTCCGGGACCAGACAGGCTGAAGTGATCGCAAGGGCTGAGTAAGTCCAGAGCTATTCAGAAACTGCACAAAACGTTTTCGTCCCACTTGGTTGCACATGCGATTGCACTCTTGCAAAGCGAAAATACACTCCCCAGTGGGCGGCGACTATATGTTTGCACGGCTGCAAAAAGTAGCTATCGAGCGATCAACTCGGAATGAGGGCCTGTGTACTGTGTAGAGGTACTGATTCCCTCATTGTGCACGTTACATGTAAACAATGTACAAAGTAGTCAGTGGCACATACGAGGACCTAGGGTTACCACCTCACCCCTTTAATTCTAGATACGTATTAATGACACAGGTTCTGTGGCTGGCTGACTTCAAGACTCCATTTCACCTGGTTTTAATCAGCCACAGAACCTGTGTAATTAATATGTGTCCACAATTAAATGGATGAAGTGGCAACCCCACGAGGACCCCAAAATTTCCCAGATCCCAACAACAGTCCTTTCGATATAGATATAGATATAGATATATATATATATATATATATATATAGATATATATATATATATATATAGATATATATATATTACAAGTTCTAGCTATGTAAAGAATAGTACAGGGTATTTTCTTTTTTACACAGGACCTCATCATGTTGATTTTTTTTTGTTTAATAAATAGTGACAATTAAATAAATTTACTATGTGTTATTTGTAACTGAGATTTAGAAAAATGTTGGGACTTGTTGGGGAATAGAATGTTTGCCAATTATATGATATGTAAAACACAGATTTGAAATAAGCTGTACATTATTTTTCGCATTGAATACATACTATGTTGAGTGTGACCCGGTGCACTAGCATTCAGGAGTAAGTACCGGGTGCATATAATAAAGACAATCATGCACAGAGGGGGAGGTGTATCAAACCTTTCGAGAGAGATAAAGTGGTTAAGTGGTTAGCAACCAATCGGATTCTAGCTATCATTTATCTAACACAGTCTATAAAATGACATTATAAGCTGATGGTTGCTATGGGCAACTTCTTCACTTTATCTCTCTCGAAGTTTTTAATACATCTCTCCCTAAAGTGGAAAGAACAGGAGCTGAACAGGTGAAATAAACCCCCGCCACACACCAAACTATTGCCTAGTAATTTAAAGTGAATATAAAGGAAATATAGATTGTAAACTACACTGGGACAGGGGCTGATGTAAATGACGAAGGGGTCTAAGCCTTGGAGAGAGATAAAGTGGATGGAGATAAAGTACCAGCGAATATAGGGGCGTGGCTCTTGATCACAGTACTCCTGCGAAGCCATGCCCCCTTTTCGGTCACGCGTAGACTCGTCGCGCAAGGAAGTGCTGCTTATCCTGCTACATATGTTGGGAGGTATTATGCTGTAGTTTTAAGACAAGCGGAGATGTACCAAGCTTTGAGGGGTCTATTCATGAAGCAGTGAAAAGGGTGGAGAAGTGAGCCAGTGGAGTATATGCCCATGGCAACCAATCAGCATTGAAGTTATATTTATAATTTGCATACAATACAATTGTAGGGAGCAGCTGATTACTTGCCATGGGCAACTTCTCCACAGGCTCACTTCTCCACTCTTTTCACTGCTTCATGAATAGACCCCTCAGGGTGATAAAGTGGAGAGAGATAAAGTACCTGTCAATCACCTCCTCCCATGTTACAGGCTTTTTGAAAAATGACAGGAGTCGATTGGCTTGTAGTTTATGTATTTCCACTCTCTCTCCAAGGCTTAGTACATCTGCCCCATATACAGAGACAATGAAAATATTCATGATAGGTTGCAGCGCTCACCTAAAGCAGCAGAAACAAAAACAGCTGTGCCTCAACTAGAAGGTGTGCGTGGCTGAACATGTGCTTGGCATAGGCCAATCACAGCCATGGCAAAGCTTTTGTGTGGAAGCGAGGATTACATGCAGAGTGACCAGCGATATAAGACGTAGAGCGTTATCAGCAACGTATCAGCAATACACTTAACACCATATGAGTCATACAAAATAACAAATAGCCCTGAATAAAAGGTGGAATCAGCAGGATACTGAAGGACGTGACCCCTCCCCAAGGGGAGCTGCAATGTAGGGAAACAGTCAATGCAGGAATGCAGACACTACCACGTAGTGATATGCACTGGTACATCTCTATAGGAGGCAGATGGCAATAGCAGCAGCCATGGCATTAAGGACAAACGAGGTCACTACGTACTGCCTGAAAGGGAAAGAGGTTGGGAGGAGAATTAAGGGGCAGCTGAGGCCTATGGAAGGATTGCCCACATGCTGAATGTAGGCTAGGAGGTAGTAGGCTGGTCACATTGAGCAGAACATTTGCCTCATCCTGAATTTGCCGGCAGAAGTTGGCCTGAGGTAATATCATACCCACACAATGCAGCAGAATAAATTGACAGCTCTTCTCAAAAAACCTGTACATTGTTACAAGATCAGTGGAAAACGGTATTACACAGAATGGCAGAGCAAGTGGGGAACTTTTCACCTCTGTGACAGCCTGTTCTGCCATAAAGCTCCATGACTGCAATATTTCATGGCTTCAAATACAAACACAACAGCCAGGTAGCCATTACACTGCAGAAATGTGCAGTTGATGCCTGTGATTAACACTGAAAGAATGCACATGTTGTCCTTGCTCTAGATGCTAGTTCCTGGTTTTGCCATCCATATACAGCATTACACTACACTATACATAATATATATATACACATATGAACAAAAACAAATAATTGCTCAACTCTCATCGTAACCCTCTGTTCAACTCCCACTGTCTACCCCATCTGTCACCCCTGTCTGTCTGCCCCTCCCCTTTACATACCTCCCAACTGTCCCGATTTTTGCGGGACAGTCCCGTTTTTTTAGGTCTGTCCCGCTGTCCCTCCCGTGGCCTGCAGTGTCCCGCAGTGGGTGGAGGGGGGGGCAGTTGGGAGGCTCCCTATCACTCGCTGCTCTGCTCAGTTCAGAGCAGAGCAGCGGTGAATAGACGCTGTGCGCATACACACAGCGTCTATTCCAGCGAGGCATAGGGACTGGGGGCATGGCCAGCAGCTTACAGAGCGCTGGCCATGCCCCCACAGTGATGGAAATTGGGGGCGTGGCGCACAAGTGTCACCCGTGTGAGGTCACGCCCCTTTTCAGCAGGCTACACACCTTTTTTGGTGCTGCACGAGAAGTGCTGCACGAATAGTAAGTTGGGAGGTATGCCTTTAGAATGTAAGCTTTAATGAGCAGGGCCCTCTTCCCTCATGCGCCTTTCCTTCTCTTGCTTAAATCATCTTCTACTCCATACTCCCTTTGAAGGCACCAAATCCCTTGTTTTTCTGCCAACCTAATACTTATTTCAGTGTTGTCTTCTGATGCAGATGTGTTTATTAACCCCAGACTTTTCCCATATTGTTTTGAACTGTAAGTCGCTGTTTTCCTGTTTTGCTTACTTGTTTATGTACTCTGTAACTGGGCGCTGCGGATCCCCGGTAGCACCATATAAATAAAGGATACTAATCATAGTTAAACCTACTGTAGCCTATATATAAAGGTAGCAGACTGTAAACAAGAATAGAACCCATTTTTTCAATTAGCTAATGTAGAAAAACGGTTTGAAATAAAAGGGAAAGCAGCCAAAGAATGTGTGCTACATCTCTATCAAGAATTACACACAACCTGTGTAATCTGCACTTTATATCGTCAGGTCACACTGTGCAAGGTAAATATACAAGAAGTCGCAATATGGCATACTCAATTAGCTAAAACACAGCAGGACCTCACAATGGTGCTGCTTATGGTTATCTGCAATCGTTGCCAAGCACAAATACATCTGACTTGATTCCAGGAAATATGAATAAACGCCTGGGAAGCCAACCTAGTATAGTAATAATAATAATAATAATAATAATAATAAAAACAACAACTTTTTTTAGAGTGGTATCGACAATGCCTCAATTGTGTTGCTATGTGGTAATGCTGAGATTAGAGTTATATAATATTATTTATTGAAACTTAGGAAAAAATGTGATTACATACTTCATTATTCTGACATAAAAAAATAGATATATATTTATTAATGTATTTGGTAGTTTATAGTTACATCCTAACCTCTAGTTCAGGGTTAGGCAACATTTGACACTTCACTTACTGTGGAACTACAAACCCCAGCATTTCCTACCAAGTTTTAGCATGCCCTAACTGCAAACTGTGGTAGGGCATGCTGGGATCTGTAGTTCCATAGCTGATAGAGTGCTGCACATAGACTTTCCATGATCTAGTAATAATATAATATAATTAATAAAAAAGCCTCAC
This sequence comes from Pseudophryne corroboree, assembly GCF_028390025.1. NCBI lineage: Eukaryota > Metazoa > Chordata > Amphibia > Anura > Myobatrachidae > Pseudophryne > Pseudophryne corroboree. The sequence goes on from NC_086447.1 coordinate 769,319,207, forward strand.
AAAAATGTCTATTTTGTTCCTTTGTACACCTATGTCTCTAGTCATTGTAATTTAAAGTTTGTTGCTTTGCTCATCCAGCTTTGACTTGCAAACGTTTGACAGATCGTATTGCTCCTCAGATGACATCTATTTATTGGCTTGTGCATGTCCTGTAACGTTGACTAAAGACACTGCTCTATTCTCTGCATTCAGTCAAGATTTACAGACCACAATAATTTTCCATTGCCCTTGGATATGTCAGTGCCCTGCTTTGCTCTCTGCAATGTATGTAATTGTGTCTAGAGAACATCAGTTCTCTGTGAACAAGCAATATCAGAGACATGTGATGTAACTATTTTCCAAAGAATGGATAAGCTGGATTCTCATATTCAGCACACAAAGGCTAACTCCACGTTATGTAACAGGTGCACTGTAGGTAACATGTAAGTTTAAGCAAGTAATTATCAGTTCTTTCCGAGCACAACAATCTTTATGGATACAGCATTGAAACTAAAGCTTTTGGATATCCTGGGATAACTGTTGCAGGTTTGCTCTGACGCAGATTAGCCAACGGGGTTCAAGCTACAGTATAGAAAAAAGAATATAAACAGTATGTAACACCATTGTTGACCAATGTTTCCATTTAAATCAGAAAGTGAATAATTCCAGGAATCCTTTGAATTCAGAGTAGAACAACATATTCTATAAAATTGCTTATCCTTTGTGATTTATGTGTCACACAAGTGCTGTATAGCACTCTGCTGTTCCAGGATGGCATTCCGAAGCTTTCACTGTTACTCAGAGCCGGTGTCAGAATATACTTAGGGGCTTCATGGCTGCTGCCGCCCAAGGTAAACCCCCCCAGGTGAAATTCATGACCTGCACTGAGCCAGTTGTAGTCCATGCACTGGCTTCAAAGGGTGAATGCCCGACAGGGCACCATTCAGGTGGGAGGCATTTTTGTGTGTGCCTTTTGTGTGTGCGTGCCCAGAAAGGGGGTGTATCCTCTTGGGAAGTGGTCTCTTGACACTGTTCCACACTATAGGGGGCATAGCCAGCACTTCCGGAGTTGCAGAACTGCCCCCAAGCTCTATCCACACTGAATAGATGCCGTAGCCATCTGTTCACCAGGAAGTAAGTGCTCATTGGGGCCCATGGGTGGGATGGTACCCAGTAAGCTGCTTCATCGGGGTGCCTCCATAAGGGGAGGGCACATTTTAGCTTTCTGAAATCAGGCTAGGTGTGCCACCCTGCTGAAACAGTCTAGCAGGAACACTAATCATACCACAGTCTGCCAGTGCAGACAGAGATTAACAGAGAGAGTGCTTCCAATTGGAAGCCAGTCTCCTGCCTTCCGTTGACCCTACCCAGCTTCTAGGGGCTGCAGCCAATGCAGTCCCTAGAAGCTAATGCTGGCAATCATTTACAAGTCATGATTTTGCCCTGTAAATGATTAACGCTTTAAAAAAAATGTCTGAGATCGGCCAGGATCCCACACCTCTGGCAAACTCAGACCCTATTACATATGACCCCAATTGTGGATCTTTCAAAATGTGTCAGTAATGAATAACTTGTGCAACAGCTAGGAGAACTGGAAAACATGACCTGTCAGGGATCCTGGAGGACTGAGTTTGGCCATCACTGCCCTATGATATGGGAAGCACCTCAGAGTGCATCAGATGTAAGGAATAGATGTGTTATTATGTTTGCATACATAAAATCAATCGAACAGGGAATTAGTTAATCAAGTTTGTACATATATATGTTAAAGTCTGATTCACAGTGATTAAATGACTGCTAGGAGGGACAGTTTCTGCAGGCTTCTACTGCTTAAATCCTAAAGCAAAAGGTATACAGTTATAATAGAATAAAAATTTCAGAATGCCTATGGCAATTCTAAACTGGTTTGTATTTTGTCTACGGTACATGTGGGTACTACACACTATACCATATATCTTGGTAGTTTTGTCTATTGGCAAAACTAGATTGGACAAAACCACGTGGGACATCAGGCCAATCAGACTTTATTTACAAATCAAAAGTGAGCAAATAAGAATTTTGGCTATAAAGAAATTTCCAAATTTTATGATGTTCTCCCTACTCATCACCATGGGGCAGAATGATCCAACTTGTTTTATCACACCCCGGAACCTAACTCAGGCAAAACAATATTTATACTATATGTACATATTGTATTAAAAACACTATGAGAATATCGCAGTTGATGGTAAAGTTTAGGGGTATAAATATATAATGCTAAAGTAGTAGTAGGAGGAAGCAGAGCAATAGGTGTTAGTTCGGTTGAAGGTCGATGCTGGAAAGAGAAGGAGATGGAGCTCCAGAGGGACACACAGAAAGAATGATCATCAGAACTCTAGAAGGTAGCTATGTATAATCCCTCTTGATCATGACTATGGTAAATATACTATTGCAAGTTTATGTGGAGTAATCTGTTTGATTTATGCAAGTGAAAAATCTTTATCACTACTGTGCAATTTCTATTCTGTTTCTATTTGATTTGCATGTAAATTAAAATTAGTATATACAGCAGATTCATACCCTCCAACATTTTACACATAAAAATCGGGCCAAATTAGGAACGGGGCGTGGCCATGGAGAAAGGGGGCGTGGTCATGCCCCTTTTCCTATACTTTCAATGGAAGTTTGGAGAGCCAAAAATCGGTACAGACCATAAAAACAAGGTACTGTACCTGCCAAAAAGGTACAGTTGGAGGGTTTGCAGATTTCACATCTCTAAACTTACTTTGCAATCACTAGTTAAATGTGGATGATATATAAAGCATTTATATCAATATACAATGTATATATAATAGAGTATCAGATTCCGGAACAAAGAAAAAGTAGGTACTGTAGCCCGTACCTACAGGGGCTACAGAATTCCGTCTGGAAAAGCATGGCATACTAAAATTCCCATTTGATATAAGCCTTGGTCATCATAGTATGGCAGACATTAACATTTATCATATATACTGTATGTACTCCAACCCCTTTTACTGTATCTGCACTAATTTATGCCTAGAAAGTATATCCATTTCAATGCCAGTTTGTGATGTGACCTTTCTATCTCTAAACATGTACAAGCAAATAAATAAAAATACACGCAGAAACCTCTAATGATAATAATATGCCTTTTAAAGTGACAAGAAAATATACTTTGATAATTGGGACGCAGCCTTGTGCAGTTGAATATGAACCGTTCAAGGTGGCCGTTAATGCCCTTGTATCAGTCGTATCCTTTCCTGCAATAATTGCCCATTTACAGCCCTGCTAAAATCTGATTATCTTGTAAATATGGAAGGGAGGAATCCACTGTACACCACTGTATATACATTAGAGGCTCGTTAAAGGCTAATAACTAAATGAGGAGAGAATGATACGGTGATTTTAACAAAACAGTAACTTGGGGAACATATTTTGTCTCCTTTATTAGATTTGCCCACAGTTCATAGTTAACCTTTAATTGTTTTAGATCAATTAGACACAAAGGCAGCTCTTGAAAGATGCATTATTAATCCATCGGCAACTGGACGTGTGGGAAAGTATTCCGCTATGATTCTTGACGAACCTGTAACATGTTACTTGCCACTTATTGTATTTACAGTCGTGTTTTTATTTTTTCAGGAGGATTACAATAGAACATTAGAAACGCATCTGATAACAATAACAGAAAGTATGTACAGCGGTGTCAAAAATATCTGAGCCTTGGATTGTAATCCTACTGCAAAGACAAGTATAAGGCTGATTAATGGAGCAAACACTGACACTTGCAAGAAATGCCATAGCCACAAATCTCAAGAGACTGTACTGCATAGGACGGTGTGAGCAAATGCTGGCGCTTGTGATGTGGCCCTAATACTACGCCATATAACTAATCAGTGGATGTTACTGGACGATGGAAATTATCGTTCAGCAAGAGGCAAGTTCAGGGATTTCTATAAGGTTCTCTTGCTACCTGGTTATATTTCTTGCAGTAAAAACAATAATGTTACAAAGTGAACTGAGTGCCACCTATAATTCCTTCAGCCCTAGGATGGGCCTTCCACTCCTGTCCTCAGGATATTCTACATGTAACTCTATCGTGTTTGCAAATAAAAACTAATGCTGACCTATGTTTTAATATGATCTTGACCATATACACAATTTCCTTATCTCCATAGCTTATAACCATCATGTACTCATTTTGTAGACAATGGTATTAAGTATATATTATAGATGAGCAGTAGCTTAAACTTGGAGATGTTTCTCCCACTTTGCCTCTGATGACGTCAGGGGTGGAAAGACATATGTCAGGTCTGGGTGATACATGGGGCATGGCCCAATCTAAAAGGAGTGGCCAATAGAAAGGTGGCTGCGGAAGCTCCACTGGAAATGGTATAATTGGCATGTCTATGATACTCAGGGACCAGTGAATCCTGTACCTTTGAGTCCATATGGTGTCCCATCAGGGCCGTCTTAACAGCATTGTAGGCCCTGGGCAAAGCAATTCACTAGGGCCCCTACACACCCAATTAAAAAAATATCATAACATGCCCCTCTTGCGACCCCATGCCATCTCTCCACATGCTTCAATCCAGTGAATGGCTGTCAGCCCTCTGATTGGTGGATAGCTCCAGCCATCCACCTATCAGCAAAGTTACAGCCATTCGGTGTCTGTCTGCAGGTTGGGTTGCAGGTAGAGAATGCTGCCACGTCGATCTGATTATGTGACCACCACCCGTCCCCTGCTCGGAGGCCCCTACAGTTGTGGTGCCCTAGGTAGCTGCCCAATGTGCCTATACATTAAAATTGCCCTGTTTCCCGGTTGTTCTGTTCCCTATAGCACTAGTATTATATTTTGCCTCTATACCGGTAGGATACATGGGTTTGACTTGCAGTTGGAAAAAGCTTTATTAGTATCACTATATTTTATGTCATCTTGTTTGTCCCAAGTTGTATTTCCTATGTTCAAGGTTGTGCAAACGCGTATATCTTGAATATTTTAAATGATTTCTCCTTCCTCTAATGTCTTCTCCATTTATCCCTTTTTTTCTGAACAGCTTTACAAAATGTGTAAACCAATAACAACTAATTTACATAATAAAGCTACATTTTGTGTCAAGCACTGGGTATTCAGATACAAATTGCCCCTATACTTGATTTGCATGTTTTTACTTTCTATGGAGTAATTTATTTTTGCAGTTATTGTTTTTGGAGGTGGTCGGAGGGGCTACGCTTGTGGATGTCCATTCTGCTGCTTTTTTCTGGTGTATGTTTTTGTTGCTCAATAGTCAGGATCTCTCCTTTATACAGGACCCTTGTGTTCTTGTCATCTCCACATCCCTGTATACATGTAGCACCCGAGTCAGTATATCTAATGGCACCTGCCTGCGTGGCCAAATGACTGGTCTCAACTGGTTCTCTGAGAACAAAAAAAAAAGAAGCTATTTTGTTTTCCTTTCTGCCTTCAGCCACAAGACCTGAGAGACTATGATGAACAGTCAGCAGGTATAAAAAAAATATTGAATGCTCCTGGGCTATGACACTTTCTCATCAAAAGCCTGGACTTCATCCAAGTTCATCTGTTAATGGACAGCATCATCCCACCCCCACCCATCTTCATTCCCTGCGCGCTCTGTGGATCACTTTTAACCAGTCCTCTGCCAAAGGGCTCTGCTGACTGCTGCACACAGGCAAGCACTGCATTGTTTTCTCGTTCAGACACAGAAGGGTTAAGATTAGCATTGCTTGAGTTACGGTAACATAGAAGAAATTCACATCTCCTATGTAATGTTAACTTTCATTCCGTAATGTGAAATTACAAAAGCTTGTTTTTGTTATTTGGGCCTTAGACTAATACACCATGTGGTGTAATATTAAATATCAAGGGGCTTAAAATGGCTTTTTACAAGGTAGATGCCAGGAACTGGAGGATGCTGGACAGATTGACATGTGGAGTTATAGAAACTGAGGGGGAAGGTCTGCGTTCCAGAATTATTAATCTTAGTAGTTTAGTTCACAAAAATGAACCAAAAGAGACGCTATTTCTCCCTTAATATATTTGTGCAATTGGTAGGATACAGTATCTAACCATATTCCCACTCTTCATATTAATGATGGTGCTTTCTGCAACATAAATAGGTTAAATAATATGTCCTTCTAGTCCCTCCCCCACATTCCCCCATCCAGCTCCTGCAAACTAGACACTGGCTATGTCTGTGCTTTCTCCCTGCTATTCAAGATAAACAAAGTGCTTTAAGTTCAGGGCACACCCTGGGACCCTTGACAAAGCAATCTATCATTCTGTCTGCTAAACCAGTCTGGCCACACTAAAACTATAGAGGCTGAAGCTCTCGGTGTACAATTTTTCCATTGTGCTGCTGGCCTATTACAACTTACTTCCATTCTTTGCCACTTTCTCCAGAGCAGATGTGATGGACCACTTGGCTTAAGCCCCTCCTAGTCCAGACAGAATTGTTGAAAGAAACCTCGGGAATTAGAAAGTACATGGCCAAGACCTAGACAACACAAAAGGCGGTCACTCTCATTTTTGTGCTCTCACCTCCACAAAATGCTCACTATTTATCACTGCAAGCTTTTCAGTGCCATGAATCTCTCTATAGCAAAGATTGGGAAATGAATCAAGCCACAGAGCAAGCTTTTCAACAGTGAGAGAGGCAAGCAGCGCATTGTGTTGGCAATGAAAGGATTAACGAGGGTATCTATCAATAGTTTTGCTGTGCTAAAAGCAATATGCCTTAATCACTATGTTGTTTTTTGTCTCCTCTATTATTCAGAAGAGCAGCTATAATGACTGTAGAATGTGAAAGCACAACGACATGTCGCAAATAGTCTACGCTTTTGCCGATCACCATCATATACGATGCGCACAGCCATGCAGATTGGATGATGTCGGTAGGACTCATCACATGACCACTGACATGCTAGAACACTAAGGGGCATATTTACAACAACAAAAAATATCTTCCAAATACAGCAGCCTATATTGATCATCCCCTCTATGTATGTATGTATAGGGGACCACAGCATGTCGGAGATGTGTGTTCCCCGATTTTCAAATGCAAAGGAAGCCTCTGGGGGCTACCAAATTGTGAAATTTACCAAGGTCTGAATCACAAAGCATTCTGGAGCTTGGTTCCCGTAGCTAACACCATCTTTATATTCCACAAAATTTTCCAGGAGAGGGATTATCTGCTAGCACATGCGTAGTCTGATAACCAGGCATGCACAGGCAGGGGCATAGAGAGGGAGGCCGGTCCTGGTTAATGCAGGGGGTGTGGCCTAATTGCAGCCACTGCTTATTACAATAAAAATGCACCATTTGTCCCTCAGCCAGGGCCAGATCCATGGCGGGGGGGGGGGGCAAAGTAATTGGTCACATCCAACAAACCTCCCTCCCGCAGGCAGAGGAGGACTGCTGTAGCTCAGCCGCAGGAGCCTTCCCAGACACATGAAGCCCAGCACACAGCAGTGTGTGCTGGCTGCGGGTGGAGAGAGGCAGCTGCCAGCTAACACGTCAGGGATGGGGTCAGTACCGGGCCCCTCCAGCAAGTCCAGGCCTGGGTAATTAGCACCTGCACCTCTATGCACAGTTGCATGGCCATGGTCTCAACCTGGATTTTTACACATCAGGAGATGGGTCCATGCAAGTGATTTTTGGCAAATACAGGTTATACTTAATGTATTGCAGTGATAAGAAATTATACTTGGCTAATATGCCCCCAAGAATCCTATTTATTTTGATAAATATTAGAATATTAAATTAGAAACCATATAATATGTAACTGTATTCAGTGTAGGACTGGAGCATAAAGGGCCCACCGAGTTATGCATTGTTAGGGGCCCATGTTTAGGGGTGTGACCAATCTCCAGTGGGGGTGGGGCCAGCCAGCACATTTGGTTTGCCTAACCATCTGAGAGTGCATGGACTGGGCCCCTTGATAAATATATACAGTAAACACTGCTAGTGCATGCTGGATAACAACAACAATGCACTGCAGAAATACACTATAGGCCTGCGCAGTATTAGGTAACATATGTATAATGTATCATTCAAGTGCACAGCCTGGAACCTGAGCCCTAGAGGAGGAGGTGGGGGCCCAGGTAGTGGGGCCCACTGGGGGTTTCCCCCTGTATCCCTGTGGGCCAGTCCAACCCTGGCTGCATTAGGCTCTCTCAACTTATGCAAAGCCCAGCTTCGATGTGGCAGCTCGAACTACCAGACGGCTTACAAAATACTGAAGTCACATAGACACTGGAAGTATGTCGTGCTTTACTCCAGCCTTGTCGCTCACTAGAAAAGGGAATCCCACTGGAGTGTTTTACAGATTTACACTCAGCGAATGGCAAGAATTCTTTGGCATAAGTGTGTGTTTGTTGATCAAATGTCACATCATGTGCTTGCCTTTATTATGACTTACAAAACCCTTGCTTCAGTCCCAAAGCTTTGCCAAAGACAACACCACAGTACGATAAGCAAACACATGTATTTATGAATCATGTGAAGTGCTAGCAGCCATTAACGTTTCTCTTCATTTCACATGATATTTCAAAACGCATTTCATAGGCTCCGCAGAACAACTGAGCTTCTTGTGGAAACATCAGGCTTATTTGTCTGATTTCATGCTAATTTGGACAGTTCTCGAACATTTCACTGATATTCATGGAGAGCCTAAGAGGCTCAGCAGAAATACTATACACCTTTTTCTTTATTATATTAAATATGCAACCACCCTGAATGCTATTTATATGAAAATACCACATTTTGTTCCAGACTTTACACACTATACATACATAATACTAGTACTGCTTTTATTAATGTCAACAGATACTGACTCATTTATAAAAGAGTTATTTAAATATCACCTCTTTGGTAACAGGTAGGGGGATAAAGCATTTGTGGATTTTTTTCTGTAGGAACTATTTTGCCGATTTCTTGATAAGAGAGTACAAGTGTCCAACCACATTCAAATTATATAATGGAAGCTAAAGTTCATTATGTGTTTGCTATGACTGCTGGTATAAAATGGCCACCTTATTTTCCTAGGAAACAATAAACCATACTTGACAAGTTTAACTAAACTCCCTCAGGGAGAGTCTCAAAGGGAGCAACCCTATTGGAGGTGCGGAAGCGAGTGGGAGGGGCTTGTGGCACTGGGTTCTGATGTACCAACTCCCCACATTGTTCAAAGCCACTTTTAAGGGCACCGTACAGCGGGGGACAGTGTCACAGTGATACAATTCAATGCAAATTTCACCATCATACTGCTGGACGGACCACTTCACTTGGGAAGTGAGCAGCAAGCGGGGAGCTGGCTCACACTCCCGGAAGTCCTGAAGAGCCCCTGGAAATTCCAGGGGAGTTGACAAGTATACATCAATCCTTTATTTTAAGGGGCATTATACAAGCATTGTGACATGGCTGAACCCCTCAGTGGACCGCAACACATGCATACTTTATTTTTGTGGCCTATTGTTATGATAATATATAATGTTCACTGGAACATTTATATTGCTTTTCTATGATGAGCCCAATATGGCAGCTTCCATTTAGAATATAAATGACTAAAAACAGCAAATACAGAGTTTCTGTATAAAAAAACAATATTCTTCTGGTAAATTGGATAGATGTCATTTTAAATGTCCTACAAAACGCTAAAAGTTTCTCACTCTTTTTATATTTGAATGCTGTAATGTAACTAAACACACATAACCCCTTCCTTGCCTAGTGGCACTTTATTCATAGTAAACACAACAGTTGACTAAATCTGACATGAACAGATTATGGGCAGGAGATAGTATACACAGATGCCTCTGTACACACATTGTTCATGCAAAGCCTTTTGTGGTGACAGTATACAACGAAAATAGGGGAAGTGCTATGGTATGCTGTGTTACAGGAATATATTTAAGATATTTCTCAATGATGGTCTAAAACCCTTAAGTCGAAAAAAAGAGAAGAATTCTTCCAATTGGTACAGTAATTTTCAGTTAATTACACTTTATTTCCAAATGCAGATCCATAGCCAGAGTAGAAATATCTGAGGAACACAGAGATCATGAGCAATGTACAAGATCTTCCCAAAGTGGTAACAAAACAGGACCAGAAGACGTGGAAAATAGTAATGCCATGACATGTCGCTGGCACTGACCAATACAAAGCAGGACATTTACCTCTTTATTATTTTGAAATGGTAAACTATCCATTAGATTTCATCATATCTTACTGAAGCAATTACATCAAGAAAATGATAGCGCGTGTGGAATCAATTATGCATGCACTTGGCCGGAGACCAAAGGCTATGGAGTCGGAGAGGGCAGAATCGTTCGACACACACAAATAAAAAGCCCCTAGATCTCACAGATGGACCCCATCAGTTCATCTTACTGCCTAAAAAGTTCATGCACTTAATAATTTATTTGTGTTCTGGATACTGTTTCCCAGCTGAATATTAACAACTCTGAACTGAAGCGTGCTTTTACCATACTATGGAGCAAACTGGAAGGGCACTATGAGGTCCCTTTGAGGTTATATATAAATGATTATTATTTTTTTCAAAATAGATTTATTTAACTGGAAATTATTTAGTATCGGCTTCATGATTTAGGAGACTGTATCTAAAGCTTACTCAGTGGCAACATGGTTAGGAGATTCTGTATTTAAGACACAAGCCATGTTGGCCCTTTACAGAGTTCTCATACTGATTAAGATTGCAGAGTGATTTCAAGGCACATGCCCTGTATAACAAAATGAGAATTTATGTTAGAGCTCATGTTTTACTACAGTAGCCGACGCAACTTTAAGACTTTAAAGGGTTTGTTTCCCCCCCCCCCCCACCCATCTGGCAGTATGCCTGATCACTCATGAGTGCGGCACATGTTTGGATGCAGTTCCGGCTGCCGCCTTTGCCCAAAAATGTGACGCCCCCTTTGCAAATTACTCATGGGTTTAATTACTGTCAGATACAACGATGGAACATAACACCAGAAGGGAGGAGGAACCCTTTAAGAGAAATATGACCTATGTCAGTATTACATCTAATAAGACTCAGTTAATGGATGTCTTTTAAATATATCCACTGCATTCATACAACACAAGAAAAGAACAGGTCTGTTATTTATGTTTTCAAAAACAATTAAAGTTTCGGCATCCTGACACTAATGTGAAGAGAAGCAGATGCTACAGGAGGGCATTGCATGAAAATGATTTTCAGAATGTGATCAGAAAAGTGAACGCACCTTTCACATTTTTTACAACTGGAGCCTGGCATCAATGGAAGATAGATGTTTCTATAAGGGCAGTTTTTATATCTCGGAATGCTGCGGCCTGATGGAACAGCACAAGCGCTAAAGCATTCTGTCTCACTATTGTCAAATTGCTTGCAGCTTAACCTCGTTGTCTTTTTTTTTTTTTTTGCCAAGATCAATTCAACTGAACCTCTGTTAAAGAACAGATAGAAAAAAAAAATATCTACTTTTTTTTAAAGGAATGTCTCCCCAAAATGGGAACCGTATCATTGTGCATTCCACAAACTGTACTTAACATAAATGCAAAAACTGATAAAAACATATTTAATTACTGGAGGTTAGGATCTTAATTTCTCAATTCACCAAAGGAAAGTTGGCAAGGAGATGCATCATTTTGCTGCTTTCTGTCTGAGCATCTGAGGGAGAAAAGCCACTGAGGCAGCTAATACACAAAACATGATCAAAAGTGATTAACAACAGCTTCATATGCAAATTGCATTAATGAAGGAGTGCAAAGTCATCATGTAAATTAAATATGTCAAATCTCCTGGTGAACTTTCACTCTTGAGAAGGAATTTTTTTTTTTTATATCATCAATTTCCACAGGATGAAAAATCTTAAGAATCTTGGTGCTATAAACAATTTTCACCTTTTTTTTCTCTCCTTCAGCTGCCTGACAGGCCAGGCTGATGTGTGCCGAATGCACATGTTAATAAGCCAATCAAAAATGCAAAACAATTCGCAATTACTGCAAGGACCTAATGGTCATTAGAATTTACAACTAGGTAATGAACTAAAGTCTGCCCACACCATGCATATTCATAAAGCAATTTAGCCTTTGAAGATTAAAGCAGTGCTTAAAATTCAAATGAGCTTTAGCAAATTATCAGTAAAATTCATCCAAAAAGCACAGTGCTGCGTGTCCCATGATTTTCCCCCACCCCTCCTCTTTTTAATGCAAACCTGCAGGGCTGCCTTTATAGAGGGGTGCTTAGAGGTACAGAAGGCAATGCTGCCCCAGGTCTCATGTGTTTTTATATGGCCCTTACTTTGGCTCATTTCACTCACAGCCTTGCATGTATTTTTAGTGCAAACATAATTAACTCCTTCGTTGCTCTAGGGCTTCTGTATAGTTAAGCTGCTTTGCACTGGATAAAACTTTTTAAGCACTCTGTATGCAGTCGCGTTGTCAAAGGAGGGGGAATGGGGGTGTAATCATTCATGTTCCACATTTACTTTGGTGTATTGTGATTATTCCTAGTCTCTATGGCCAAAGCACTTTTTTTTGTTATATTTTGTCAGTGATAAGTAAATTGGCCAATTTGATTCCACTTTTGCATCTTATAAGGACTGTTGGAAAATTCTAAATGGAATTTTAAATACTGATGCATCTATACATTGATGCAAATTTAGTTTCCTATAAATAGTTTGCCGTCTGTATCTTTAAAACTGAACGTACTCAGTTTTGTTTACAAATAAAGTTATATGTACTCAGATATTCACCTCTTGCCATGTTCATAGTGTATCACTGATAGGCTGTTATGGTGGTCATTGGTACTTGCTTATACAATATATAGTATATATATTTCCTCAATTAATATGCATGTAGAATATTGCAAAAAGTATATATATATATATATATATATCTATCTGCAGCTGCAATGAAATAGGAACTGAACTAGGAGCAATGCCAATATATAGCTACAGTATGTATATCAATAGGGCAATACTGCTAAACCTACGTCTTCCTATAAATATGAATATATATATATATATATATATATATACATACAGAGAGAGAGACAGACAGACAGGTAGGCGGATAGATAGGTGGATAGATAGATAGATAGATAGATAGATAGATAGATAGATAGATAGATAGATAGATAGATAGATAGATAGATAGATAGATAGATAGATAGAATATAACCTTTTTCAAAAGATTCTCAGATTTGTAGATTATTAACAAGACAATGATGCGGGTTTATTTTTATAGTGAAAGAACAGAGCATAATTAAAGAAGAAGTGAAACTTCAGTTATTTCTTACTTGCATCTCTATATATCAGCTGTGGTAGACAGCCCAATGAAACCCCATGTCTCAGGCAGGGTTTTAGAAACTGAGATTTGCATGTACCAGCCAAACCATGCGAGACAAAATCAGTTATTACTGCCGGTAAGTTCTGCTTCATCTTGACTTTTTTTGAGGAAGTAACACTGTCAATCAATTTCACACTTTCGAAAGGATGCATGTTCCAGCTAATATTAATTCTGACCGTTGCTTGATTTGGGCTGTCAAAAAAACAACTGCTGGTGTCATTAAGAGATATTTGTTACATAACAGGAAAGCATTTTGGTGGGGTTCATCTTTTGGATGAGTTTTCAAGTAGAGATGGTTAATCCACTAACAGGAAGCATAGAAATTGTATTAATGCTTTCATGTACTGTATACTTGTACAAGGACAATAACCTATTCATTCCTTTTGTACCTAAAGTCTTCCCATAGGTCATTTAAAAGGGGAGAAAGAAATAATTTACTAAAATCAAGAGATGACCAAATCCTTTTACTATTAGTTATATGGAATAATTGAATGCTAAAGACTGAAAAGCATAAGAGTGTGTCCATACAAGATATGCTATGTTTCCGGAGGGTCACATAAGATACAAATACTACATGGGTAATTAGACTCAGGGAACTGATTTCTATATTGGCATATGTTATGTTGCATTATAGAAATAAAGATTTTCATACATTTACGCATTTTCCCAATATATGTTCATGTGACAAATAGCTTTCATTACAAGAGCAGAGGTTAAAATTGGATTTGGGAATCTACTAAGATCAAAGAAAAGCAATATAGCAGATCTCTGTGATGTACGCATATGGAGATATATTTGTCAGTCCCATACTTTTCAGTATGAGTTGCAGAGCCCATGGAGACAGATGAAGCACACTTCATAGAAGTATAGAAAGCATGTAGACAATTCACATTACAAATGTCCCTCTTTGCCCGTTGTAGTGAAATCCAACAGTACACACCTCGTGCACAATCAGAACATATTGTAAATAGGATATACACCACATCTATGCAACTGGGGCAAAGCTACTATCTGATTTTATTCCAAGTACATCTTGGAACTGTGCGGTTGGTGCTAGATACTATTGTAGCATCAGACATCCTACCAACACTGTGAGAATTCTATTTGGAGGATCCCCATGAGACATCTTTAACTGATGAAACACTTCCAACTTGGTTTCAACATAAAGATTTTAACAACATCTGTGCATTGGTTCTACAAACCCTTTTGTGACTGATTACTGATTATTTTTATTATTTCAATATTTGAATAGAAAAATGGTACGAAAAAGAGGGTAATCACTCAAATCCTCACAAATTGTATTGTACACCATGAAATATAAAGTATGGCAATGTCTTAATTTTGTAAATCAGGACTAAGAGGACCTGTTGCTCTGGGTGATCTCCAGTTCTCAGTTGCAGAATCGCTAGAGAGGCAGCAGTTACTATACCTGAGATAATGCTTTGTAATATTTCATTGTTCATATGATATGTTTATAAGGGACACAAAAGCTTTCATAACATTCCATTATAATTCTCTTCTGCTAGGTGACTGGGGCATGTTTGGGAGTTATACAGCTATTGAATTGCATTAATTAAAATGCAGCCCTTCAGTATATATTTTCCTGAAGTCGGTTGCTTCACACATTGTTATAGTGACACTATGACAAAGTAATGATTAATAAACACTATAGAATTACACAGGTAAAATCAGTCGGCTATATTAATTTGAATTTTAGTTGAAAACCTTTAACGAATATGTTTTTGACTAATTACATTCAAATCGTCTATTGAGCACACTTGCTGCCTGTGAGAGTAGAAGGAGTTAACAGCTTCTATACCCAAAGTGCCAGTGAATCACTGCCTGGCTGTCTTTGTTACACATTGTGCATATTTTACCCTATCTGTGCCAGACACACACATATTGAGGACGAAGAGGCCTGCGGTGCAAACATGAGATCACGGCCTAGGACAGAGCACACTCCGAAGTTCCTTGCACAGTGACCAGTCCATTATTGGAGGAGGAAGCATGAAGACATTGCTCTACAAGATTCTATAATCACATCGATTGCAAGCACTCTCATTAGTGGCCTTACATTTGATTTTACACATACAAATCATAATATTTCCATTTAATGTGATTTGCAAGACACCAAATTCCCACATGTCATGTCTGCGGATCTTTCTTGGACCATCCTAAGCATCACACAATGTATATGCCTAGTGTTTCATTAGCTATAGAACATTGTGGATGGCTTTTCTTGATGAATGTAGGGTGTTAATATATAAAGCTTTCACCATCTCTGCTTTTATAATCAGGTTTATCAATAACTTAAAATATAGTGCCAATGTTTTATTAAGTACATCAGAATAGAGATATGGGGAGTTTTTTTCAGGAACTTGATTCTCTATGGCTGCAATCTAACAAAATATTAATTTAGACAATTGGAATTTAAAATAAATCCAGTAGAGGCAGATAGTAACAGTATTTTATGTATCATCGCAGTTCATGATTTTCCCAATCAAATATATAATCTTGCCCCTTGCGCAACCACTATTTCTAGATATTTAAACCAGGTTAAACCAATTTATCACCGTCGTGTTGGTAAAAGGAGCGCCACCATTAGATGCTTTGAATTAAAATAAATAAAAAATTAAAATTAAAACATAGATTTACTCTAGACATCTTTGTCAGCTACAGGTCTGCATTACATACAATCCCTCCCAGTGGCAAAGTTATTATTTAAGGAATCACAGACCAGCCATAGTTTACGCAGGCTCTATCAGAGCCAACACAAAAGACTACTGGCAAACAATAGCTTGCAATGCAAATGCATAAATAAATATATATCTATAAATAAAGGGCCACAATTCTAAACCTGCCAAAAACGTTTCCCTTTTTGCAGCGTCTGCAGTAAACTAAAGCAGTCCTACCAGGGATGAAGAAGAAAGAAAAACCTTACAAAGGGAGATTGAAATATTTCTAAAAATTAAGCAATTAACTTTTAGGCAGAATTCAGCAAGCGATCGTGATAGACTGTTCTGCATAAAAAGCAGGAGTCGTGATCCTCGATCCCAGACCCGAGGCCGGCACAAAGGAGGCCGCCCCTGCACAATGCCTGCTGTCAGCAAGTGAATTATTTTTATACAGGAATTTTTTATCTCTATTGTACAAACAAGTATGTGCCTGCGCTGACTTGTTAAGCAATCCACTTGTATGTAGAATAAGAAATGCTTTTTTTTTTTTTGCTTTCCCCGCTGTTATTCGTCACACAGCCATAACATCAGAAGAAAACACATTCTTTGAAGCTCCTGCAATGTTTTGTTAAAAATTCAGATGAATGATTTTTTATTTATTTTTTATTTTTGAATAATCAGTTCGATTTTTTTTCTTGTATTTGTTGACTATTTAATTTTAGTGTGGTTCTTCAACTAGATTTCAAGAATGTAGTACCCAAGCTTTGTATCACTTTTGGTTTTACTGCAAAATTGTTGCCATTTCAACTGCGTTAATTTAATGGGCGACAGATTAAGCCCGTTTTTTTTCTCTAGCCCAACCTGCCCAGTAACTTTCTTTTGAAAAATGTACGCTGAATGCTACAATGTTAGAGGGTAAAATTACCACCGGCATATAACAAACATGGTAGGTAAATAACCCTATTTCTGTCAGTATTATTAAGTGTACTGCCTGGGGTCTGTTGTTTCTATCTAGAGGTAATAAATGTAATTGTCAAAAAAAGCAATACATACACATTGCATAGACAGTGCAGTTTGTGGCCTACCATAACCTCTTAAATAAACTATTGAATAAACACAGCCTACCCAGTCCTAATATAGCTACATAATATCTGTTTTACATCGATATTAAAACTTTTAGCATGCACATAAGACCAGCTGTGAAAAGTCAACATTTATCTCGCCTTACTCATAAATGACCCGGAGACTGTCAGTACTTGTATGATACATTTATAAGCAGGTATAATTCTTTGGGTTATGTTCTTTTGTCATTAGATATTATTTCTGGAGTCCTGCAGTTGTGGTAACTTGTGTTAGAGGATGAAACATGTTTGTTTCAAGGGCACCTCTCCTTGTCTGCACAGTGAATTTTTTTTTTTTAAAGGTGGTGGTGGTGGGGGGGGGGGGCATTGTTAAAACTAGATTCTGAAATTTGTGAAGGGTGAGCCAAAAGTCAGATCATAACACAAACTGCTGTTTTACATTTTACAACCACAGAAGCTCAATAAAACGCTGTTCTATTTTGCACCCCAGGGTTGCTAAACGGAATTTTTTAACGTATAAACTTTGTAAAAATGGCGAATCTCTTTGGTCGTCATCTTATTTTTTGCCTTGAAGTTCACACCCGGTACTCTGTACAGAAACCGTTCATTACTGTATTACATTTTTCTTGCCCCCCTTAGCATTTTTCACATTTTAAAACCTTGCTCTGACTTTTAATACTGCATAAAAGAAAATGATATACAAATGTCTCTAGTGGATGTTTTTCTAGTCTAGACTGAGCTACTCCGACTGTCATACTCTCATATGGCATTGCCCTTATTAAAATATTCCAATGCATTGTTTAAAATGCTGTCCATAGTCTGGTTTAAAACGCACCATATGCAGCATTGTGATTGACAAGCATTTGTCCATTTAACACCCTGGAGCACCCTAGCCACAAATATGTTCTATTATGGTCCAACGTGGATTCACGAGACCATAAGACACTGTAAAAACACTGTCAACGCTCTTTTAACTAAGAAAACTGGGAAGGGGTGAATGTGTTCAAGTGTGTTTTATTATAAGCATGCCTCTTTCTTCTTTGTACACTCTGTTAATTTGGCCCATCTGCCAAGGAAGATGTTCTGCCTACAAAATGGGCATACTGTTATAAACTCCTTCCCACCATTAAACAAAGGAAATGAATGTCTCTAATGAAAACACCAACCTTTCTGTGTTTGGGGGGGGGTGGGAGTGAAGGGGGGGGGGGGGGGGCTGAGGACGAGTCTTGCTACAAATTGCACAAGAGGTAAGAAGTGTCCATTTTTTTCCAAAACAACTCCACATCATAATAATACCCGTACTAATATGACAATATATTAATCCTTTGGGTTTTTTTGTTTTCCACTTTTTTTTATTGGATTGTCTCAATGGATAGTTTGCAGTCTGTATAAAATTATATGAGCAGTCTACTACTAATCCTCTGAATTTGCTGTTGTCAGAAAGGAGGCAATTAGAAAAAAAAGAAAAAAAGACCATTAACACGGAAAAAAAGGAAAGATAACTTCACCGGCTGGCACAGATGAGGGAGGAAACAGACATATTGAACATTTTAACAATGCTGTCATTCGCACTGGGCTAAGCATTGCAGAATTCCCTGGACTGACTGCACATTATAATTTCAGCTTGTAGCCATGTACAGCTCTATTACAGAAGAAGGTGAGTGGAGCATTAAGATTCCAGTGGTGCATCTGCCAAGAAATTTGCATGCACTGATCTAAACTCGCACGTAAAAGACTTCTCGAAGGTGCTGTAACTTTGCTAATATTTCATACACAAATCAAGAGTCCACATTTCCACGCTGCAGGGAGGCGCTTTGACCTTAACACACCTGCAACTTTCCCTGTACATGGCCAACTTGGTGCCCTTGGGAAACCACAAGGAAGCCTAATGGAAACTTTCAATAATTCCCCATCCCTTGATGAACAGTAAAAATCTTTCCAAATTGTACTCAAAATGTTTATTGGATGTAGCAGGACTAGCTGTCCATTTAAACTAAGAGCACTGCTAAAAAGTCACATCAGTCTCAAGGCGCCAGAAGTTGTACTGCAAAGTCATAAGCACACACTAGGTATTTGGTGAGTGCAAACGAAATGTATCATAACAGTGGTTTTATATTGTACATCATCAGGTGTGTTATGTTAGCAAGTGACAGACTACTAAGAAGAATATTGTGTCATCCAGTTTTTACTCCGATAGGACGAAGACGTTTCTACTGGATCCCCAAATGAAACAGCCATAGGTAGCTATACAAAACCAAATAGCAAATTACTGCTAACACCAGGATATTCAGCTTGTACATGAAATTATAAACACCAAACTTCTAAAGCTGGACCAAACTGTTACAAGTAGGGATGAAAACAAAACAACTAGTAGATATAGAGTACAGGCGGCCTTAGCAGTAAAAGAAACACAGCAGGATCTGCGGTACGGATGTGTGTATCAGGTGTGCATCTGGCTGTGAATGAAATAAGAACAGACCACTCTATCTAATCACATAACTGCCAGCATACCCTAGGCACAAGCAGAGACTCTACCAGCAGAACCTAAATAAAGATGCTTACTGATTAGATCTCATAGTAAGTTATGGCAAAATGCCAGGCAATGTCCAGCTTGATGCTAAGCATCTTTCATCGCACAAAGCTGGTACCATGGCACACAAATGCCAATTACATTGCTGGCAAAACGGTGTCTAGTTCAATATGAAAGAAGCCATTGCTTCTTTTTTTGGAGTAATCAGCTACTTCAGTATCTCCAAAGGGTTCCCCATCCTCTTATGGTTTGTACATAATAAAGGCTTGATGCCACCATAGCTGTTGACTGTAAAGGTTATTGATCACACTGCACACATCAATTTTGTTTACTGTCGGTGAATCAGAATTCTTCATTCAAGCAGTCGTGTTCCCGACTGGGTCTGTGTCACAAGTCTCTCCGCCCACAGCAGAACATCCTAGCTTTACACTAAAAGTATCAGCTCAAATATTACATGACCAATGCAATGTCGCTGCTTGTTGGTACATTAACTCTCCTCCTCCCACTATTCCCGAGTCACCCAGCCCTGTTACTGCTTAATGCAAGTCTGGTACTTTCCAAACACTTGGATTCTAAATTCACTCCTTCATTCACAGAGGGAACATCACAGGGACAACTAACAAGAACAATTCCATATCACAAGACATAACTGCACATTCACTGTATGTACCGTAAACACTTAGTACTCTTCCACCAACTTTAAAATGATACAGTCGATAATGCGTTCACAGCCGCTTGTGTCAAAAATACTTTCCAGTGGGTTTATACAGAGATATTGTCTGTATCCTGGTTCAGTAGCAATGGACTAGTTTAACACATGACTTGCCAGAAAGGTCTGTACAGTATCCCAGGCCCATCAGACAAAAGGAAGAGTCTTGGATATACTGCACACATGCTCTGCATACAGGAAAAGGCAGCTTACATATGGTACAGTTACTGTTTATGAATTGCCCTTGCATTTTTCATACATCAAAGCGCACACATTCTACGTCATGTTTACAATACAGCGGGGCCTCTATAATGACCACATGTTAATTTAATCAATTCAAACCATGAATGTGGGGATTTCTTTTTTCGAGATAAATGCAGCATTTTGGCAGTATGCCAAAAGCCAGAGAGCGTTGTGATGTATAATTTTAGAATATATGGGGCAGAATGAGAATATGTCAGTGGATGTTGTCGGAGTTGAGATGGGGGGGGGGGGGGGGCTGGATTTATTTTATATATGTCTAGATTTTTAATACAACTTCTGTAAGAACTATTGTTTCTTTTCTCTATGACTGGCCTGCTTGCAAGGTTGCACATTGGTGAATACTAGGACCATAAGAATATGTCTACAGTATCTTGTTAGATAATACGGCCCAATCACCACATCGCTAATACTCGGCTGTTTAAACAAAGCAAGTTGCTGTGCACCAATTTCAGGCTTGCAAAATATAACTGTAATCTACAGTAGATGAGCACACAATAAGCACTCGTATATTCTCACTTCACAATACTACTCTGTATAACAAATTACTTTACAATGCACTGGGTGCTAAAATAATACAGATTAGCGGCTAAGAACTGATTTATCTTTTTAAATATTTAAATGCTGTTGCAATGCAAGCATATGTAGATAAATATAATTAAATGCAAAGCCAGCAATGACTGAAGCAAAGCCTCCTCGTTTAGAGACCGGTCTGACAACTTTGAAGTATAGGTATTCTCAGTTACATAATAAACCATCAATCACCACTTTCACATTTTAATAAATTCTCACACTATTCACAACAAGATACAAACAAGGATCCAAAATAATTATTATGGTAACTTCCAAATATTGGGCAACTATAAAACTTCTGAAGCTTAAGAAACATTGAATCTGATGAGAACAAAAGCAACACTTTACAGACATTTACAGAATTTCAGCGTCATTTTCTTTTCACCAGTAATAGGTAAATAAGTAAAAAGAGATGAATTATTAGAATATCATATTGATAGTGCCTCATTTTGTCCACAAGACCTCGCAAATGTTCCATGTTGGAAGCATTTCCTAGTCTCTGCGGAAGGATGTGTTCTGTAGAGATTGAATTTTGCACCTGATAGCAAAAACTGTGAGTTCAATTTCAACTCTGAGTATAAAGATTACACAGAACATCATTTAACGAATTACAATGTGTTCCAAAAATGCTTGTTAAAGGATGTTTGAAGATGTATTAATCCCACAAGGAAGTTAGTTGTGAATACTTTTAAATGAACCTAAATCTCTGGATTAAACCTATGAATGGATCAAAGGCTGTAGATCCACAGACTATGCAGGCGTTAGATGTAACAGAAATGCACTAAACGGAACCGTATGTATAAAATGCTATGTACATACATGTCATTAAGAAACAAAATGACACTTTTTCTTCTGAAATGAGAACCCCAAAAAGGCATTTTTGGTGTTATAATATTAAAATAACCATGTGGAATTAATCAAAAGAGTGACAATGGGACAATTGAAAGCAGACTGCTTTTAATTCCTTCGTGACAGATACTGTGTTTTGTCTTTTAAACAGAGCTCTCCGATATGTAAATACGATGTTACATCACTCTAGTGTTACTCCATATTTGGCGATTTAGAATGACTTTGGATCTCTAAAGGCTACAGATCCCTTCCACCAAGCTCTGGCATCATTAATCATGAAATGCTCTTCAGCTGCTAGTCCTTCTTATGAAAGACAGCAATTGGGAATGGTCACTGGAAACTAGGCCTTTAGGAGAGGAGAGAAATTAACCCTGCACACACCAAAGAGGACCTGCAGAATGCCACCACTCATTTCACACATACTTCTATGCATCCTGTAAATTACATATACATCTACTGTACACAATACCTATACGAGATGAACAGTCACACAATACAAAGAACAGAGGACAGTATTCACTGCCCAAATATGATTTTACAATTACATGCACAGATTGCAATATAACTGCCTATGGCAGTATAGGAAAAGTTCAGCAATGCATTTTTAAATCGTAATTTCCCTTACAAAACAACAACAGATTTCAAAAATTCATTTAACCAAAACTCTGCCACCTAGGAAGTGAGCGCAGGTTCCCCCAGCAGAACCGGGCCTGGTAGTGTGCGCCAGTTACCACCTTACAGTGGAGAGCTGCATCAAGATGTAACTTTGATTTTCGCACATTGTGTGACCTGAAACTAACTACACCACACATGGCTTTTTCACACACTGCTAGGCTGCGAGTCAATTCCCATTCATTGCCTGCGTCTAAAAGGTTAAAACAACAGATACAAAAGAGGGGATCTCATAAAGAGTAATACACTTGTGACCTATTCTTGGGAATGAGGTTTGTCTAGTCTTGGAAAGGCAATTCCTGAACTATAGACACTGTACTTTTATAACAGCATTTCCACAACAAGATGCCTGACAATTCCATCAGTCTATCTATAATCACATAATATTGTTGCAAATGCAAACAGGAATGCAGCACACTAATGCATTTTTACCGCTCGAATGCACTTCATTGTATCAAATAGGAATTGTGTCTGTATGTATGGATAGCAGCTATATCTATAAAGTCAGTGTTAGGCTTTTCTGAAATGTGGTTGAATAAGCCACGAAGAAAATAAAGACACATCTGTCAAAGCCACATCAGAGGTATGGGAGAGCAGCACAGCGAGGCATTTATCATTTGGCTGAAGAGGCAGGCTGCAGAAAGCGGCCTTTCCTGTCAAACCAACCTTTTGAAATTTCCAACATGCCCTTAAACTTTTCGAATAAGCATGTCTGTGCGCTTCAGCAACTGCCCTCTCTACTCTGGCCTGGCCAGTGGAAAATGGCATCTTAAAGTCAAGGTCAGAGGTGTCACTGTGCCATGGGGCTGTGTTTAATTACAGCCTGCATGCTGACAGCCAATATGGATCCGAGGCTAGCTGCAACATGCTTTAACCCTTAAAGTACTTGGAGAGAAAAAACATTTGTACTAGGTTTAAGCAATCATTAACTTCCAATAAAAGATACATAAAACAAAGAGCACAAGATATAAATGAACTTTGGACAAAAGACTTATGTTAAAGGGGAGGGAATCTCACATATTCTACACTATCAGCATCTCTGGATTGGCTGTCAGAATTAGGAAGCATGGTTTTCTGCAAAGGCTAGTCTAGTTAAGGCACCTATGGTAGATTTATATTACAAAACGATACAAGAAATTAAATGTGAGGATATTGGGATGAGTGACCTTTCTTAGGAGGGACAAAACCTTTTTCCTGCAGGTTAAAATGTTAGAATTGTGTTGTAAGAATTATACTACAATCGCCAATACACAAACACATATTCATAGAGAACTTTTTGTGCACTGAGCGCAGAATATTGTACAGGGAGGTCATAGGTCACCTTGTAGGACAAAGTGATGTGGCCGGAGTGAAGGAAAGCATTCAGTAACTTTCTTCCCCTCACATTTACCTGCTGCATTTTCCTGTTTTGGACAAATCCCTCTAGAGGACGTTGACAAACAATCGTCATCCTCCGGTGTGACCTGGATGCCAACCTCCACAGGATTGGACGCTTTCTTCAGTTCGCTTGGCGTAGGTGAGGGTGGCTTATCCACAGCCTTCTCTAAGCAAAGGCTGCCATTGCATTGTTTCCGTTTGTGCTCAATAAAAATAAGAATGTCCCCCAATGGGAAGTTCATCTGACACTGGCCGCAGGTTAGAAGGTCGTGATCCCCCTCTCCAGCTCCCAATGTGCTGTTGTCAGGTTCCTCATCTGTTAAAATGGCTTCGACAGGTTCGGCTGCAGTGTAGAAAACAAAGGGGGGAAAAATCAGCTCTCTTAAGAAGAGAAAGGAGAAATGAGCAGTAGCTATGCTTAGTTTACACCCTACAGATACAGTAGCAACACTTTTGACATCCCTATATACTGTAAACTACAGCAAAAGGAACAGCAGATTTTCCATTATCTGGAAAAATATTGGGGGCTGTTCGGTAGATTTTCTCAACATTGTTACTGTTTTATAGAGAACCTGTCGTTATTGTGCGCAAAAAAACATTGAATGGAGATCTGTGTAGAGGACGCTTGAAACATGATTTACCCTCATACTGTAAAATGCTCTATTTACATTTGTAGTACGTGAGAGTGAGGACAATGAGTCCGACACATCCTGCACACTCATGACAGGATACGAGGGGGGGGAAATATTTAATTAAGGAAACATCCAACTGAAGATGCATCCACTATATATTTCTTTTTTGAATGATCAATAAAAAGGAAGAATTTAGTCATTTCTTTTCGTGTTGTCAAGGGAGATGTTCCTGAAATATATTCCGGACATGTTTATACTCATGTTGTGCCATCATGTAGAAGTCACTGTGGTCAAGTGAATGCCACATTTCATAACAGCTGATAGGAACCTATTCCTTAAACTTGAAATACCTCTTCTACTGCTGTGCTGTCAGAGTTGACAGAATGTTCCGAGACACTTTTTTTCTGTTTTTTTGTTAAGGAGCCTAAAATAAAGCATAAAACGTACATACAGTGCGATCTATCGCACTACACACAATAAAATTGTGTTCTGCAATTTGCCTCATAAGCAGCACCACTACCATGTCCATTAGAGCACAAAGAACAAACATTTCTAAAATATCACGGATGCCCAGCCCAACTACGAAATAGTTAATCAGCCTGACCTTCTTAAGCAGACTGTCAATTTCACATTTTAATGAACTTAAAGCCACAGAGAATCAAAAAATAGATTTTAATTTGGTTGCAGACTCTAGGAATACATCCTGGTAAAGTGCAAAAATCTCCTGAACTCAGGTTAAATTTATTTCAGCCCCACGTAGAGTGACTGCTGATGGGGGAGATCTGGAGTAGCTCCCAGTTGTGCAGTAGGAGATAAGAATGATACCTAAATGTACCTGAGCGTCAACTAGGACAAAATATATCTGACTTTTCAGAAGTCGCCACCTCTAGGACTATATATCATGGCTAATACTATGGTGGTAAAATGGGAGAACGATCCTACAGTAACTCTTTCAATGTCACTTAACAATGAAGGGTGGGTTATGAATGGCAATAGGCTGTATTTAGTTTTTTAGCGAGCAGCCAATAATTGAGTCCTATAGTTCTCTTTTAAACTAACGCACATGTTAGTAAATCATGCACATAGAACTACGTTCTTCAAGCTTGAGACAGACAATTGCACCACCAACACAAAAATAAACTGTAATTCAGTAGAGTTCTTTGGATGTCAATTATAAAAGAGACAGAAATAGTGACCATGGTCAGGCACAGCTACAAGGTAAGGTCTAAAATAGACAAAGTCTACTGAGTGCAGTCACCACCTGATTTACAGACAGAACCAGGAAATGATTCCTTATTCACAGGTAGGCGATTACCCCCAACATTTCACCTAATTAATTGTATAGGAGGCAACGCTTTTGAAAAAAAACATGACGATCAGATGTATAGATCTAAAATCCACAACCTTTACATTTCTTTAATTTTAATTATTTCTAATTATATGGGGAGTACATTGTAATATTTATATATATGTTGTTCCACGCAAGTAAGTATTTGGCTGCTGATGTATAGCGATAGCACAGGATATTTAGCATTATTATTACTATATTATTATAACATCAGATGCACTGTGGATAGCAGATCACTCTGTGCAGGCTCATACAGTGTGTATACAAAGTACTTGTATACAGAAAGTATATGGAACTTTCCTATGATTTTAAACATACTTTGTAAAATCCACATACAGTATATAATTTGTGACTATCTTCTGTGCGATTGTAAACGATCTACATTAATGACATGTTACCATGGACTTGTCTAGAAAGAGGTACATTTGTACCATTTAGCAACATTCATTTCAGCAAACTGGTGATTAGAACTGTTTCCTTATTAGAGTTTTAGAGTTCCACTTCCTTTTCAATTTGTCAAGGAAATGTTTGCACTCTTTCATTGATACTTGGGAGCATAAAGCTGCGAGCAGATTAGCACAATAATAATGTTATCCTGCGTCTGGTCTGGTCTGGGATTTACTAAAAATAATAAAGATCGTAGGCCGGACGACCAGCTTTTTTGATGTGAACTTTGTAAATAATAAAGACACAATGGGAGCTTGAACAGAGGGCTATATCCCTCCCTCTTCCTCTCTCTGTCCAAACACGTGGATGAAAGGCAAACATGTCAGACAGTCAACAAGGAACCTCTCTGTTTTAGGAAAAACCTGTTTCCCTCCCCCTCCCCCTCTTACACAAGACTTCTTGCTTCCCTTCATCGGAGTTAATAAAGAACAGAACAATGTAAACTTTAAAGAAGAAATGGAGCAAACGCAGCATGTGACAAGCAAACTTTACACTAAACTCCTGGTATGTTTACTTGTAAAAAGTGTAAAAGTCACATTAGAATTTAGCACGAAATCCTGAAAAATTTATTTTCTTTTAAAGAGTAGTTCTTATTACCTATATCAAGGAAAAGAACATTCTATTGACCACATTTGCTGATTTGCATAAAGCTAAAATTACTAACATTGCATGTCCTGTTATAACAAGTTTCTTATTAAGAGAATTAAGAAAAGGAGAATATATATATATATATACACACATACATATTTCAAAAGCATGAACAGGGATAGCTGAGTTTTACAAGCGACTGTAGTTTAATCCTCAGCCCATGTTGCCTCATTTAAATAAAGAGACAAAGTGTAGATATGGACAAAGAAATGAAATGGAGGAAAAATGTGCTACCCAATCACCCCCACCATGAAGAAAAACAAATTATGAAAATGTAGGAATATATGTTGAACTGGTCAGGTTCAAGTTTGTACATGTTTCCTGATCTTGCTCTGCTCCCTAGTGGTCAGGTCTGGTATCACAGAACTAGACTTAAGTAAAACCTCATGTTGTCAATCGTGTCACCCGAAGCTCCCTTGGCAATGGGGGTGGGGGGAATACCAGAAATAAACATAAAAGCAGACAACAAGAGCCAAAATAACAGACAATGCAAAAAAAAAATACTCAACATTCAGTTAGAAATGAAAGCTTATAGTATATGATGTGAACGTAAACCTACAGGCAAGTCGCCTAGGGGAACTGAATCCTACGGGGTCATAGGTGGTTATTTGTTACATTGTAACTTTGCTAATCTCAGTCACATTCCATTTGTAAATTAGAACGTCATAAACTCTAGGAAAATGTATTGTGGTAATGTACTAGAACTTCATTCCAATAAAACGAGTTTCTCCGTTGCTGTAATCAATACCTGGAAAATTAGAAATGGATTGATTAAGCTTGGGGGGAAAGGGGAGACTTGTCAGGTGAACGTATCAAATATCTGGATAAGAAAATATATATATTTCTGTAAAAATCCTTACTGACTGCCACAAGGCATTCCAGGATTGTTTCTAAAATACAGACGCCATTAAGAAAACATACATGTAGATGATTTAAGCAAGACAAGCAGGACTGACAGAGGACTGACGCATGGTAATTCTACATCGCAAGCTAACAAGCTGCACACGATTTACACATTGATTCTAGGATCAGTGGAAACTACTCCAGCTTCCTAGGAAAACAGAACAAAACATGACTAATTCCATACAGAATGCCCTCCGACCTTTATTTATTTTTTAATCTTTCATAGGTTACAACACAATCAATTTGATTCCTTCGATGGAAGATCTGCCTCTTCAGATCTTTTTTTTTTTTTTTCCTGCTGACTTTTTTTTTTTTTTGGGGGAGATTATTTTGCTTTTCCTGTCTGAGTTGTTGGCAGGAGATTCTGCACACGCGGTGCTTGTAAACATTCAGACACGAGATTTTTCCCAATCAAAATCCACTTCCACTTTTTTTGAAAATCTTCCAAAAAATAGTAAAAGAGAGAGCGAGAGAGAGAGAGAGAGAGGGAAAAGAAGGGATTTCCTCTGCCAGCTGCAATCGAGGAAGAAGTTTTTTGAAAGAAGAGTTTTTGGGGGAGAGATTTCTTTGAAAGGACAGTGGCATGTAAACCTCAGCTCTTCCCCGTGCAGCTCACACTGTGCTGGCTCACGGCTGGGCTTCATGGAGCAGCTATTACAGACGGACAGGGGCAGCACAGGGAGCACACACCGACCCTCAGCTAGCAGCGCTGTATGCAAGCCACAAAGCACTGATCTCTTGCTAAAACCTTACACCTTTAGGGCTTGCAGCTTTCAAACTTCACGGTTAAAAGAGGAGTTTTATTTCAAAAGGACCTCATTTGCTGCATTTAGTTCTATTTTACATATCCACTCGGAGCTATTCATGGAGTTCAATTGTGCATGATCTCGGTGAAGTGTCCAGTCTGAAGCCTTTAGCAGCCTTTAAGGGTTTTTTGTTACCATAATCTCTGAGTTTTTCTTACAGAGGGGGATATAAAAAAGTATTTGATTTCTACAACCAAAGAAAAGACAAACTAGAAGAAAGTGAGAGGTTTTATCAGCAGATGAGATCGCTGTCTGTTTTTTTTTTCCTCTTCCCCCCTTCTCACCTTTACGTTAAACATCTGTGAGGCTACGTCTGTGTGCAGGTAAAGCATGGATTAAGAAAGGTACTTACGTGAGTATTCCCGTTTGCTTAAGTGCTGGGGCTTGCCTTGCTTGCGGCGAGACATGTTGGTTGGTGGGTGGCTTGTGAGAGCTTGGTTCACATCGGGAGAGCGGGGTTAGAAAGAAGGAGACTCCAGAGAAAATATCTTCATCAAATGCCTTTGACATCCAAAATAAATTAGAAATAATACAAAGATGGTGCGGAGAAGATGAATTGTGGGACAGCCGTCATGCTTTCTTCTTTTTTTTTTCCTTTTTGGAGGGGGGTGAAAAAAAAAAAGAAGAGAGAGATAGAGAAGGAGAGAAATGAAAAAAATGGCAAAAGCCCCCCTGAGCTGCAAGTTCAAGTGCGGACGTGACGTCCCTGCAAACTTGAACGTCAAGAGCTGGATGGACAGAGACATACAAAACATGGGCAGGGCCAGGGGGAGCGAAGAGGAGGGGGGGAAGGCAACACCAATGGACACTCATAAGGGGCTGGACAGGAAAACCAGACCCGGGCAAGCCAATGGACAGTGATCAGAAGGAGAGGGGGTGGGAATGAGGGCACTCACAGTACAAGGGGGAGGGTGAGGAGAAGGGGCTAGACACAAGCTGCTGCTTATTGAAAGAAGAAGGGAAAAAAATAAAGAAGCACAGTGTGTGGAGCTGGAATCTGATCCTGCTGTGGAGATAGCACAGAGGAAAGAGATCACAGCATCTATCACATAAACACACTATATACGTAGAGCCCGAGGAGAGCCAAACAAATGCTCACAGCCTGCATGTAAGGAGCAGGGGGAGAGCTGCAGTGGGAAAGGTGACATGCTAGATGATGTGGAATTACAAGAGGTTGCCGAGGTCAATAACGAGCAGGAAGAATAGAGACAGCAACTTGGTGTTATCTAAAGGAGCAAAATCCAAAAGTTTTGCACATGTGAAAAGGACAGATAAATATAAGTTAAACAAGAGGGAGGGGTTAGGAAGTTGCAGGGGAAAAAAAAAGAGTTGTGGTGTGAGATGTGGAAATGTACTATCCACTGTAAGAAATGTTCCAGGGTCACAGCCTGTATGTACGATAACGTATTAAAGTAGTACAATAATGTCATATGTACAATATAGTGTTTGTAAGTAGATAGATAGATAGAGATGCATATTTTATTTATATGTATACATCTGTGTGTGTGGAGATAGATAGATAGATATATATATACACACAGATTTAAGAAGATTGATAAGTAGTAATTTAAAGGGAGAGGGGCCAGTGCAGTGAATATAGAGTCATCCAGAGCTGTAGAACACAAAGGGTTAAGTCACAGTAGGAGGCGTTGCAAGGAGGGAGAGATAGGTATGTGTAGACAATGAACCAGAGAGGACATAAGATTCTATAGCTGGAAGGCCACAAGGAAGGAGGGCAGAGTTCAACTGGTTTAAGGTAACTGGTAAAACCAATGATTGGTGTGCCAAACAAAAGTACTGAGAAGAAATGATTGGGTTCCAGAAACCTGGCTGCCTTTACCAGTATAAGCAAATATATCAATAAACAGAAACACACACTGTCCTGCACAGAGGACTAGAATAACACTGTCGGACATAGGATAAGCAATGCTAACCACTGATTATCACTGAAATGATGGGTCACAGATACAGAAGTGTTTGCAAGTTTTATTAAATAAAAGTGACATACAGATGTTGGCGCAGGTACACCCATGATTTTCAGATCTGCGTCCGCTTTAAGAAAAAAGATAACAAGGAAGAACAATGTAAAAGAGGTGAGGTGTACATTTAGTTGTGATTGTAAAAAAGAACTCATTTAGGAAGAATACATTCTGGGGTATCTTCAATCTTGATGATGGTTTCTCCATAGGAAACTCAGGCAACGCTTCTGAATTGTATAGGTATACGAAGATAAAGAAAAATATGGTAAAATCTACTGGAGTTCTGATTCTGCTGACAGGACTTTGTCTTGGGGGCACAGACAGCTTTAAAGAAGCTTATTAAGGAATGTGCAGAAAGCTGTTGGAATAAGACACTGCCTGAATCCTACACACAAGTTTGCTGCTGGCAGAAATCCCTGTCTATTAGAGCCGATGTAGTTTCAGCAGTAGCACCCTCTAGGATCTGAACTTTATTCTCAGACAATGTACTACTTCCCAGTACAACCTTCCGAAATTTCTCAGCCATGTTCCGAAAAATCCTTCAAATCCCAAATGATCAGATCCAAGGGGGCGAATGTGTGAGACAATACTTCAGAAAACCAATTAGGTGTGTCAGAATCCCCTACAGACAATAACATTGTCACATTGACGCTCTGTCCCTTTATTAGGGTGTTTTGTTTTAGTAACATGATAAGTTAAAACACTTTGCAATGATCAATACTTTGTAACTGTGCCATTAACGGAAGCATTCTCACTTCCACTTAATGCTCAATGTCATTATTCTAAGAAGGTATTGTAGACAAAATGTACATAGTTAGGGAAGACCTTTGTCCGATGCTCTTTAAATCAGCAAAAGATGGAGGACTCGATTCAGAGGTGGACGCAAACCCACCGTTATTGCAGTAGAGCAATTATTGTGTTCTGCAGATGCGTATGAGTCGCACTGCGCATGCATCAAGTTGTGTTACCATCGGCGAACGCGATGAGGACTTGGCCGCAGTGGGATTGACAGTCAGGGAGCATTTGTGGGAGGTAACGGGAAAGTGGCGCTCAAACACAGGAGTATCCTGACCACTTTGGGGGCATGTTGCAAACTGCGATTCTGATCCCGTATGCTGACACAGTGGGTCAAGGTTCTCTGAATCAGCTGCCATGCTGCGTGATGATCATAGGGGTACTCAGAATGACTGATATGAGTCTGGTGCTGTATCTTTGCAAGCAATCGCTTGGATTTGCGAAGTCATATACAATTCCCGGGGGGTGGGGGGCTACATTTGCATATTTTTGCCCAGCCGCAGCATACACTTTTGCAGCAGCGGTGGGTAGCATTAGCATCCATCTCTGGATCAGGCTGTGAATGTATCAGTCATGGCATTATGTCATGGATTGTGCAGATGTCTTACCTTCATACACAAGCGT
Organism: Pseudophryne corroboree; assembly: GCF_028390025.1. Taxonomy (NCBI): domain Eukaryota; kingdom Metazoa; phylum Chordata; class Amphibia; order Anura; family Myobatrachidae; genus Pseudophryne; species Pseudophryne corroboree. Next base: position 769,351,459 of record NC_086447.1, read on the forward strand.
TTTGTTAGGTCCATCTTGAAATGTACCCAGCTCTATGGTACACGCTTGACAGTGAATGGGTTAATCGGTACAGACAGTGGTGGTCATTGCGAGTTGATCACTAGCTGCATTTGTTCGCAGTGCAACGATGCAGTTTTGCACAGGGTCTAGCGATGCATTGCAGTCGCACTAGTTGCCGCAGAGTGAGTGACAGGAAGTGGGCGTTTCTGGGTGGCAACTGACCGTTTTCAGAGTGTTCAGAAAAACGCAGGCGAGCCAGGGAAAACGCATGTGTGGCTGGGTGAACGCTGGGCGGGTGTGTGACGTCAAATCCAGAACTGAATAGTCTGAAGTGATTGCAAGCGCTGAGTAGGTTTTGAGCTACTCTGAAACTACACAAACATTTTTTGCAGGCACTCTGCAATAAAAACGTTCGCAGTTCTGCTAAGCTAAAATACACTCCCAGTGGGTGGCGGCATAGCGTTTGCACGGCTGCTAAAAACTGCTAGCGAGCAATCAACTTGGAATGACCCCCAGTGTCCATTAAATTAAGGGCTGAATGAGGTACAATGGGATTTTATGCATCCATCTCACGTGACTAGCTCTTTTGTAATAAGTCAGGCAGGAAGGTAAATTATTGCATTTAGGAATCACTGTGACATCACTTAAGCTTTTGCCTAAGAGTTGATTCAAATTATGTAACTAACACTGTACAAGTGACAAACGTTATGAAATGTTCCTGGTTTCTTAAGTGCTCTACAGTAGGTGAAGCGCCAATCCTTGGCCTGTCAAGCATTCATAGGGCCTGTTTAAGCAAAGAGGCCCATAAATCTCATGAAAGTTTTCTACTTCTCCAATGAAGTGACCACATGCTTAGGATTCTAATACACGTGTATTAAATATTTAAACAAATAGGGTTTTTTTAAACTAATTTAGGTAGACCTATAAAATGTCACCACCCCAAAGGCTCAGTTTAGTAAGGCACCCATGAGTACATGTGGCTATATGCAGCATTGATGGTACCGCCAGAATCATTGTTTTTTGTTCGCAGCCCCATAGGGCTATGTACAAAAATCCATGAGTCCGGGGCGAGATCGGGACGTGAGGTGGGTGAGCTCTGCTGCCGTTGCCAGTGTTTCTAAGCCATTGCAATGGCAACTTGCCCCCCTCGTCCCTAATTGAATTGATCCCATTAATAATGTTATTATTATTATTATTATTATATTACAGGTTGAGTCTCCCTTATCCAAAATGCTTGGGACCAGAGGTATTTTGGATATGGGATTTTTCTGTATTTTGGAATAATTGCATACCATAATGAGATATTATGGTGATGGGACCCAAGTCTAAGCACAGAATGTATTTATGTTTCATATACACCTTATACACACAGCCTGAAGGTAAATTTTAGCCAATATTTTTTATAACTTTGTGCATTAAACAAAGTGTGTGTACATTCACACAATTCATTTATGTTTCATATACACCTTATACACGCAGCCTGAAGGTCATTTAATACAATATTTTTAATAACTTTGTGTATTAAACAAGGTTTGTGTACATTGAGCCATCAAAAAACAAAAGTTTCACTATCTCACTCTCACTCAAAAAAGTCCGTATTTCGGAATATTCCGTATTTTGGATATTTGGATATGGGATACTCAACCTGTATTAATATCTGTTATTTGTGATAGCATTAAATTAACTGTACTATGTGAACAGAAGCAAAAATGTTCATGAAATGTTCAATGGGGGTAATTCTGAGTTGATCGCAGCAGCAAGTTTGTTAGCAATTGGGCAAAACCATGTGCACTGCAGGTGTGACAGATATAACATGTGCAGGGAGAGTTAGATTTGAGTGGGTTATTTTGTTTCTGTGCAGGGTAAATACTGGCTGCTTTATTTTTACACTGCAAATTAGATTGCAGATTGAACACACCACACCCAAATCTAACTCTCTCTGCACATGTTATATCTGCCTCCCCTGCAGTGCACATGGTTTTGCCCAACTGCTAAAAAAATTCCTGCTGCGATCAACTTGGAATTACCCCCAATGTTTGAAAAAAAAAAAAAGACGTTTTAGGGAAAAAAAACAAAAACGAAATCATTTTTCGATTGCAATATCCTGTAAACATTAGACAGCTAACTCTCCAGATTGGCAAGAACACATCGGTGGAAAAGTGAATATTAAAAAGCATTTGCCAAAATAATATATGCAAGCAGAAACTGGTAATGTTCCGTGCACACATATACTGATAGATGACACAGTCAGGAGCTGTATATGCATGGGTATAGTGCTCCAGCCACATGGAGCTGCTTTAAAATGAAAAACAATTAATTATATAAGTTTAAAAATGCAAAGGGAGGTTATGGAAAAACCCTTCAGTGGTTATTTTCAATCAATACATTGCATTGTTATATTGATTTCCTTAAACAAAATTCACAATAAATTCAAGAGCACTTAGTTACAGTACATTTATTATTATGCTGCTGCTGCTAGACCGAAGAAGTGACTTCCCAACCACAGTCTGAGTGCACACATAGGACTAGCCCACACGTATACTGCCCGGTGCGAGCGCAAAGGGACAGTATGGTCATCCTAGTGTACAACCTACGCTGCGGCTCATTCTCCAAAGTTAGTTCTTGACAGCTGGTAAAAAGTTATGTATTAATCAGTCATTATTACGTATTCCTGGAGTTTAAATGTATTCCTATCTAAATGTGTTCAACCAATTATGATACTCAATCAGCAGCGGGGAATGTGCCAAATATTCTATATTCTTTACAGCATTGGAATTATGTCTATATAAATAGCAATATTGACACTATACATGATCTGATTTTGTTTTCAGGGTGCAATAAATAAAGGGAATGTTAAAATTATTTCTTGCGAGTGAGTTTTATTGTGTTCTGCTGTGGGATGACTGCAGTGATTTCATGTTGGTCTTATAATTACCAATGGTACAGCTTTATTCAGTGGTGTTGGGGTGGCATGGCTGAAACCTATCTTGTTTTCTCTGTTCTTCCTGCATTATGTAATGGCTTCAGGTTCATTCCCCAGGCATATATGTAGGCTTTACAATCTAGTGACACAGTTCTCTAGAAGAATGCACATATACTGGTGCAGTTAGACACTCTCTAGTTCGGAGTCTACTAGATCTATATCCTAATGCACTGAGAGAGTGTAAATCATAGAGGATTTCATAGCTCTCTCAGTAGTTTTCTGTATGAAGTATGAGCAGCGTGGCCTCCAGACGTAACCTTTTAGAAAAAAAACGACAGTGCTTTTATTTTATGGTGTAAAGTGCTTTTAGCTCCAGGGCTGGGGACGTGAATGTGGTCAGTAAACAGTTCCTTGAGTCAGCTGCCTGAGAGCAGCCTTGTGTATTCAGGAGGCAAAGGGGTTAATGGTTTATCTCAATGAAAATGACAAGATCACAACAAAATCTCCTGGCAGGCCAACACCTTTCATTATTTAAGTTAAGAATCCATCTGCCTTCAAACGACATCTTGAAAAAAAATGACAGTTTCTGCAGAAAAATGTAATTGCATGGAATGCAAAATAACAGCCCGACGCCCACATTGGTTACCATCCGATACAAATGATCAAATGTTCCGGGTTATGTTTTCATATTTGTCATTTTACCAATGGGAACGTGAAAGTGTAGCTGTCAGCCACAGACATTTTTGACTTATGCATCAGTGATGTCACTACACTAATTCCTAGTGAATGGGTAGGCTGCATTCTCATGAATATTCATGCAGCCCACGCAATGTCTGCTGTCACTCTGTGCAGATGACAGGTATACTTAAGGATTCTTTCACACATATACACCAGGAACATGGATAGAAGCACATGAATATGAATACATGAGGCACTATTAACTTGTTATTCATGTGTTCACTGATACAATTGATTGTACCAAGAGCACCTGATAATGCATGAGAAGCAGGTTGAGCCACGTTCACAGAACGAGGCCACAAAAATCCTCTGCTCTATTTTTGAATGCACTTTTCAGCTTTAGTGGCACATTAAGGTGTAGGTAGGTGTGAATGAGCACCATAGGTATATTACACATTTACATCCTACCGATGCACCATAGCATTGTCTTACACCTTTTATCACACATGTTATCCCTGCGATTACCCTGCATTGTAGCATGGTAATAAGAAGCACCTAATGACAGGCCAAACATGGCTTTCCTCATCGCTACACATCCAGGACTCTGCAGAACTTTGATGCGCTCCATGTACAATTTCTCTCCTCACAATTATTGTACAATGGTTTATACATTACCGTTCACTGGGAATTGTTTTTATTTATTTGTTTACACGTGCATAAGGAGGGATTTATATTTTTTCCTGCTACCTTCCCTGACGGCCAGGCAATCATAATGAGCTGCGGGAGGCACCATAAATATGCAAATCACCGAGAAATTACTAGTTTTAGTGATTTTACCTTTGAGTGTTAGAGGACTGGAGAATTCATCCGTTCACGGGTTGCAACTGTTTAAGAGATTATCATTCATTCATTTACATGTGTGTTATATGCAGACGGAGATTGATACTTAAATGTTCTTGGCTATTGCACATTTTAAGTGATAGTTATATTTTACAACAGCTCGGGATGCCATAGTAATCTGAGAGACAACGATAGCATAAGAAAATGTTTTACCTTCGTGAATAAAATAAAAACTAAGAAACATCCAGGCTAGGTTTCAGAACTGATTGCTACCTTTGCCAGTGTAGATAGTAGTGCCCGTCCGATGACCAAGATGAGTAAAACATGGTATTGTGGTACATAAGCTTCACAGATACGCAGGTGGCTTCATCTGATATGAAAAAACTAACAGTCATAGTGCGTACTCACAGAGTTTGGTGTCACATGAGATAAAGCAGAGCGTAGCTATGAAAGCTTATGCAAATATAATAGATTCTCACAGTGTTTATTGGTATTAACAGCCATTTAAGTGTTATATTAACATCTCCCTTATGTAGTTCATGAGTGATCTTACATTAGTGCGTAGTATACTCATGACACATTTACACATTTACACACATGGACATGAATATATATATATATATATATATAAAATACTTTTTGTACCGGCACTCACAGATACATTCCAATAATCGCCCAAGTGTCCAGTCGAGAGTCTGTAAATTGCCCAAATCTTTAACTAATGCAAATGTTGTATTTAAAAAATCAGATACACATGATGTCGACGTTTCGGTGCCGACACTCACCGTAGTCATTATAATTTTAATAGCAGTATTTACATAGACATGTTATGGCTGCTGTACTATGTAAATACTGCTACTGAACTTGTCCTGATGACAGTGCGTGTTGGAACGCTGAAACGTCACATCATATGTATCTGATATTTGAATACAGGATTTGCCAAATAGACCCTGCATTGTTTATATATATATATATATATATATATATATAGACACTTTGACAGTGAAATCTGTTCAGGGCCATATTGCAGTTCTACCACCATAAATAAATCATGTGACACTTGCTGGGGTAAACACCTGAGGAATGCACAGTTTGGAGAACACTTAAAATAGAGTAGCAGAGGGTGCTTGCAATGCAGGAAGAGACAGCCTGCCCTCCTACAGAAAGGGAGACGCACCATACAGTACATCATTATGCTGTATTATTAGACTGTATTTAGCAGGATGTAAGACTGCACAAGTATTGTCACTTACCTTGCAGATACTGAGTGTAGCCATTCAAACTATTGAATCAAGAGGTTCTTTGATCTCATCTGCATCTGTGAGCTGACTGTCAACCTGCCCCGGCTGCATATTAAATCATCTATAGTAGCTATATCAAGCTGGGATGATCTGTTAATTCTAAATTTATTAACCCTTGGAGTGCAGTCATCATGTTTAATCTACTGTATCCAAAATTAGTTTTAAGAGACTAAATCATTCTTGAGCATAGGAGTGTGATTTAGGATAAAGAATCATTAATGAACATTACATTATCATTGAAAAAATGCGGACTTTAATGCTTGAACACAGGTAAATCTAGGGCACTTATTTATTAAGGGAAGGGGATAGGTGCGGTATTTACCCAATCTTACCTACGTGCAAATTAGTTTACCCAATATGAAGAAGCCTGTACCGTATTTTATGGCACCACAGTGCGACGAATCGGCTGGTGTGGAATGAGGCTGTGTGATTAGCTAAATGAACCTGGAATATACACCGGCAATTTTTTTTACTGTCTTTGAAGTTTAAGATCAATAAATGGCACCAAATGTTTGTTTCAGTCCTTCCCAGACGCTGCGTAACCTATTAAAACGAGACTGCAGCTTTGCATATTTCCCGTGTATCCGGATATGTGCATAAATATGTATATATGAATAGCTATACTCATATATTCACCTTCCACAGATTTTACAGGTACACAGAAACAGCAACACATCCGCAGAACTGGAGGCATTTAGCTCGGCGTACTTACAGGAATCAGTTTAACAAATGAATTAGTGTGTCCCCGTTCTACATACATGTAGATGTGTAACTTACACACATGTACCTTAAGCACCTTTGTAGTGAGCCGTGGCAGCTTTCCCAGCTCTGATTTCAGACACAAACTGCCAAGCATACTCCTTTTTTTTTTTTTGTTGGTAATCACGTGTCTGATTTGTCTGTAATGTAGCCTAATAACAATTTTAGCATTCAGATGAAGCGATTTCATTCTGTGACTGCCTTTGCTATTAGATTTGATTTTGAGAAGCCCCAGTGGTGCCTCCAAGGCAGAGATCTATCTGTGAGGCTGCAGCCGATTCAATAGCAGCCTGAGCTAACCTTGACCTTTCACTAGACCCTGCTCCATCTGGTGCCAGCCTGTATTTTTTTTCTCCTTACTCCTTCTTCTTGCTTCATACATTGATCACAGCGAATGGAGCTTCTCATCTCCGCCAAGGGCTAGGGAGACTGGAAAGGACAGCACATTTCAATATATGGAAATGATAAAGCCTCTTATGCAATCATAAATCTACATGCAGTCTTGTGATTTGATATTTCACTCACCTCCATCTATTTCTCTGCCTGTATCTCAGAGATGTAAAAAAAGCCTAGACACAGATCATAGGACACTATTGGGCTTACATTACTCACAAGAAAATGAGAAAACAGCTGTATTTACAGATTGTATATACTACGCATAATGCTTTAGTAATAAAGCTTGTGTTTGTTTTTCTCCTTCCACATTTATACCACGGTGGAGAAAAGTGTTCATCGCTTGTAAATCTCTTAAGAAGCAAAAGAAGAAGAAAAAAAAAACCATCAATCTCATGCATGTATGATATAAGATGAATGACATATTTAAGGCACTGCATTGCTTATTGCTTGTCACAAATGTATATAATGAAGGTGATAAGAGATATTTTAGGGATTCTGAGCTGCCTGCTTCATTGGTTCTGTTCCCTTTCCCCAGACACAGGAGTAAAAGAAATGGAAATGGAATCTTGTGTTTCCCACAATACCTATGACATTGATTGCTTGGTTATATCTTTAATATGTTTTTGTCTTGATCAAAGCTAGAGATGCAGAATAGGAAGGGGGGGGGGGAGTCAGATGAGTCACATGGGCAGATCTTGGGCAGCAGCAGCAGCTCAAAGGAAATTGACTGACTGGCCGCTTGGGCGCATCTCAATATATGGAAATGACCAGAGGCTTTTGCAATAAATCAACACCCAGCTCTGTCATTTTTCCCAGTTTTGCAACATTTTCTGATCCTTTACCTCCTCTTCTCTTCGGAAGCAGTCCTTTTCTTCTCTGAGTCCTGTTAATTAAAGCTTACTGTCACTGATTTCCAACACATGCAGTATAGTTGTAGGGTTGATTTTTTTTCTTTTTTTTTTTGTGCTTGTTTGATGTATGCATTGCATATAGCACATTGTTCCACATCTGACACATGCTTTCATATACTCAGACTGCACAGAGGTATGAGAGGGCGGGGGGAGAATATATATTTCAGGCAGGTTACTGGAGCTACCAGTGCAGAACACAGGACATACAATACAATATGCAGTATGTTTGTTGCGGTGTGGGATCCATATGCAATGCTTAATTAGTTCATATAGTGCACTCAATACCACATTGTATTCTTCACTTTAAATCATTACCATAAGGCAATTGCACTGTGAGAAAAAATCTACTTGAGTAACCTTTGTAGCATCTTGTCAATTTAAATGGAAGAAGAAAACAGGATTCCTATTTAATTTAGGCTTTTTGATCTTTCGGGTTGCTTTTCATTTTTCTCAAACAAACCAGAAACATGGTATTTCCCAGTGTCTGAGTACATAATAGGCATACACAAGGTCAGTAGTCGTCACCCAATAAAACTCTGAACCTAATTAATTGAATTGAAAGAGGCCTGCATATGCAATAATACAGACTTGGGGCATTAACTCCTTATGTTCTTCCATATCATTAGCACATTTCAGTATTACAGCACACACTAAGCACATGCCAGTAACACAATTGATGTCTGGCATGAGTGCTACACCTTTTAAAATGATCGTTTCCCTTTCATTTCTTTTTTTTTTTAACAACCGGCGAGCTAATAGAGAAAATATTATTTGGCATCATTGTTTTTATTAGCCTTCCTGCATCTGCTGCTCCAATAAATACATTACCTAATAACCTCTAGCAAATTTTACATTCAGGCGGCAATTCTCCTGTCCAGGAGTTTATTTCTTAATTATTAGAACATATTTTATATGGTTTATGTTAGCCAGCATATTTTCCAATTCCTCCGCACACATAATCCCAAAACAGTTCTCAATTATTTGCAGAAGTAATAAATTTACTGCAAAACGTGCTGGTAGGTTAATGTTTGTGTGTGTGTGCCTGTGTGTGCGTGTGTTTCTGTGTGTGCATGTGTGTGGTAGAGAATTTAGACTGTAAGCTCCACAGGGCCAGCCACTGATGTAAATTATTAAATATTCTCTGTCATTTTATAGTAATGTATTAGACCGAATAATAATAATAATTATAATAATAATAATAATAATAATAATAATAATAATTTAACCTGGAAGTGCACTTTATTGCATATTGCAAAGCAAGATTGTTATATTATACACAAAAATGTAAAAAAACAAAAACAAATGTAGCTACAGTATGGACAGAAAATTAATTATTAATAAGGCTTGATTATATTGTGGAAGCAATATAATATATGCTTTATCATAGGCATGTTAACATGTAAATTGCTGTGCCAGACTGAAAATATTGCCTATATCACGGACAAATCTGGTAAAGTGGGTTACTTGATAACTATGCTATAACAATAAAATCTACAGCAAAAGGTAAGCCACAGCATCTTACTCTTCTATCAAGTTATAGGGGGATATTCAGTTTGGCCCAAAGAGACATCGGGAGTAAAACCCCCCGATGTTTCTTCGGGTGCTGCGGTCGGGCTATTTAAGTTGCTTGGGCGGTAAAACCTGCTTTTTCATCCGTAAACACACAGGTTCAGTGAAACCTGTGTGTTTTCGGGTGAAATAGCCCCGTTTTGGGATGAAAACGGGGCTGTTATCAGGCATTTTGCCCCCCCCCCCCCGATAATCCGCTGCACGCGCCGGTTTATTGGGGCCAATTAAATAGCCCCCAGCACCGATACTTATCACCCGGCACCCTCGGGACAAATTGAATAACCTCCATAGTAATGACATATTGGTTGGCTTAGGTATTATACTATTCAGTGGTGGATTTCCCGCTAGGCACGAGAGGCACGTGCCTAATGGTGACACCTGGTGGGAGGAGTGGCACAGCAGGCTGATGAGGCCAGGTGATTTTTTTTTGTCATTATGACTTTTTTTTATTATCATTATTTTATCATGCATCTGAAGGGGTTTGGGCAAGGGCAGCAAGGAGGTGGTAGTAGAGTGAGGTTGGGGCTGCTTTGGCGGTCCTGAGGCATCCAGACTGGCACCAAAATGAAGTGGACAGTGAAGTGATGGGCGGGTGACCAATAATGTGCCTAGGGACAGCCTGACCCCTAAATCTGCCCATGATACTATTTGTGCATATATTTTGCCTTGTAGGTTTCTTATCTGGGGATTTTGTAACATAGCGACTTTTAATTAAAATGTGACAACACTGTAAGGCAGATTTGTATTGACACGATAAGTCACTTATTGCCACAATTTATCAAGAAAATAGCTACAAGCTGAGCGATACGCAGTTGTTTAGACTATACTGGGTGGAAGCAATTAGAGGTCATTTACTACTTCACTGGGCCAGTCTCTGCAGAAAGGCCCATGCATTAACCGTATAGCCAAAATGCTTGTCCATATAATACAGCATTAGAAGCACATTTTCCTCTATCACCATGAATATGGCCATAAAACAAGTGTGATCAATAAAGAGATATTTTATTTCTTACTATCCGGATTGGATCAGTATTATACAAGGCAATAAATTCAGTTGGTATTGGTACTGGAGAGACGGCTTGGTTCAACCAGTTTTATTCCCTCAACAATATGAAACTCATGCACTTGATACTCAGCAGCAGAGAGCAACAATTAAGGACTCATGGGCCGTCATTCCGAGTTGTTCGCTTGTTATTTTTTTCCGCTACGGAACGATTAGTCGCAAACTGCGCATGCGCAATGTTCGCAGTGCGCCTGCGCCAAGTAAATTAGCACAAAAGTTTGGGATTTTACTCACGGCCTAACGAGGATTTTTCATCGTTCTGGTGATCGTAGTGTGATTGACAGGAAGTAGGTGTTTCTGGCCGGAAACTGGCAGTTTTCTGGGAGTGTGCGAAAAAACGCTGGCGTTTCTGGGAAAAACGCAGGAGTGTCTGAAGAAACAGGGGAGTGTCTGGGCGAACGCTGGGTGTGTTTGTGACGTCAAACCAGGAACGAAACTGACTGAACTGATCGCAGTGTAGGAGTAAGTCTGGAGCTACTCAGAAACTGCTAAGAATTTTCTATTCGCAATTCTGCTAATCTTTCGTTCGCAATTCTGCTATGCTAAGATACACTCCCAGTAGGTGGCGGATTATCGTGTGCAATGCTGCTAAAAGCAGCTAGCGAGCGAACAACTCGGAATGAGGGCCATGGTTGTGTCATTTAAATGGACTGCAGTGAATGTAGGGCGTAGTTACAAAGGTAACCATCATGCTCAACTCAGCAATAGTGAGCAGCTGTGGTAATCCAAATGAGATGTGATGTATACAATAAGGGATTATTGATAATAAATGGTAAAAGCAGCGGGATAAAAAATAAGATTTTACTCACCAGTAAATCTATTTCTCGCAGTCCGTAGTGGATGCTGGGGACTCCGTAAGGACCATGGGGAATAGACGGGCTCCGCAGGAGACTGGGCACTCTAAAGAAAGATTTAGTACTACCTGGTGTGCTCTGGCTCCTCCCTCTATGCCCCTCCTCCAGACCTCAGTTAAGGAAACTGTGCCCGGAAGAGCTGACAGTACAAGGAAAGAATTTTTGGAATCCAGGGTAAGACTCATACCAGCCACAGCAATCACACCGTACAACTTGTGATAACATACCCAGTTAACAGTATGAACAACAAACAAGCATCACTCAACTGATGCCACATAACATAACCCTTTAGTAAGCAATAACTATATACACGTATTGCAGAAAGTCCGCACTTGGGACGGGCGCCCAGCATCCACTACGGACTACGAGAAATAGATTTACTGGTGAGTAAAATCTTATTTTCTCTAACGTCCTAGTGGATGCTGGGGACTCCGTAAGGACCATGGGGATTATACCAAAGCTCCCAAACGGGCGGTAGAGTGCGGATGACTCTGCAGCACCGAATGGGCAAACTCAAGGTCCTCCTCAGCCAGGGTATCAAACTTGTAGAATTTTGCAAATGTGTTTGAACCCGACCAAGTAGCAGCTCGGCAAAGCTGTACTGCCGAGAGCCCTCGAGCAGCCGCCCAAGAAGAGCCCACCTTTCTTGTGGAATGGGCTTTCACTGATTTTGGATGCGGCAATCCAGCCACAGAATGAGCCTGCTGAATCGTGCCACAGATCCAGCGAGCAATAGCTGGCTTTGAAGCAGGAGCACCCAGCTTGTTGGATGCATACAGGACAAACAGCGAGTCAATCTTCCTGACTCCAGCCGTTCTGGTCACATAAATCTTCAAAGACCGGACTACGTCAAGCAACTTGGAATCCTCCAAGTCACAAGTAGCCGCAGGCACCACAATAGGTTGGTTCAAATAAAAGGATGACACCACCTTTGGCAGAAATTGCGGACGAGTCCGCAATTCTGCCCTATCCATATGGAAAACCAGATAGGGGCTTTTACATGACAAAGCCGCCAATTCTGACACACGCCTAGTCGAAGCTAAGGCCAACATCATGACCACTTTCCACGTGAGTTACTTTAGCTCCACGGTCTTAAGTAGCTCAAACCAGTGGGATTTCAGGAAACTCAACACCACGTTAAGATCCCAAGGTGCCACTGGTGGCACAAAAGGGGGCTGAATATGCAGCACTACCTTAATAAACGTCTGAACCTCAGGCAGTGAAGCCAGTTCTTTTTGAAAGAAAATGGATAGGGACGAAATCTGGACCTTTATGGACCCTAATTTTAGGCCCATAGTCACTCCTGACTGTAGGAAGTGCAGGAATCGACCCAGCTGGAATTCCTCTGTAGGGGCCTTCCTGGCCTCACACCAAGCGACATATTTTCTCCATATATACGGTGATAATGCTTTGCTGTCACGTCCTTCCTAGCCTTTATCAGCGTAGGAATAACTTCATCCGGAATGCCTTTTTCCGCTAGGATCCGGCGTTCAACCGCCATGCCATTAAACGCAGCCGCGGTAAGTCTTGGAACAGACAGGGCCCTTGTTGTAACAGGTCCTGTCTGAGAGGCAGAGGCCATGGGTCCTCTGTGAGCATTTCTTGCAATTCCGGGTACCAAGTCCTTCTTGGCCAATCCGGAGCAATGAGTATTGTTCTCACTCCTCTTTTTCTTACAATTCTCAGCACCTTTGGTATGAGAGGAAGAGGAGGAAACACATAGACCGACTGGAACACCCACGGTGTTACTAGTGCGTCCACAGCTATGGCCTGAGGGTGCCTTGACCTGGCGCAATACCTTTTTAGCTTTTTGTTGAGACGGGACGCCATCATGTCCACCTGTGGCAGTTCCCATCTATTTGCAATCTGCGTGAAGACTTCTTGATGAAGTCCCCACTCTCCCGGGTGGAGGTCATGCCTGCTGAGGAAGTCTGCTTCCCAGTTGTCCACCCCCGGAATGAACACTGCTGACATTGGGATATTCTTACTAGAGATCCGATGCTAAAAGATTATATATCGGATCGACCCAGCTTCACGTATAGGAAGGCAAGAAATTTAAAAGACAACATTGTGAGTAGCGTACTAGTGGCCCCAAGAATGAGAACCAGGGTTAAATCTAAAGGTTTTTTTAGGTGCGGCATGTGCATAATGTGCCGTAACTGCAAAGGAAAAGGAAATAAGATAACGGAATATAGATCAACGCAAACTAATTTGGGAATTTAAATTAGGGAATTTTTGACTTGTTCTACAAAAAATTGTGTATATTTATTGGAGTGTTCTTGTGGCTCACAGTATGTGGGGCGCACCACAAGAGCACTCAAAGTACGCATGGCGGAGCATGTTCGCAATATTAAAAAAGGATTGGACACGCACAGTGTCTCATTACACTTTAAGAACGTACACAATTGCAATATTAATCATTTGGTGGACTTTTGCGCAATTATGGGTATTCAACCTAATTGGCGCAAAAAGGATGACGATATAAGATTGGCTAAGGCGGAAATGAGAAAGATCTATGAATTGAAGACACTATATCCTAATGGTCATAATATGGATTTTGAAACCAAGTGGTTTCTATAAACCCATATGTAATATGTTTAATATTGAGACCTTTAATTTGCATTTATTATATGGGAACTTTACTGTTGGATTTAATGATGGTATATCGTGATGAATAGATTCACATATCGAGATCAATAGAACCATCATTATAAAGTGATAAGCTGAGTGTTAACTGTTAATATATTGATGCTTGTCCATATCTCTTTACATGTATCTGGGTATGGATGGGCGAGATACGATGGTGCGGTACACAGTGAATGCAATGAACTTCCGGGGTTGCGTTCCAACAACCGGAAGTCGGCCGCACCACATGACGGGAACTTCCGTCTTTGAAAGACTCGCTGGCGGCAGAGATCGGAGACGTGAGGTCTCCATGGCAACACATACAAACAGGAAGAACGTCAGCGGAAACTAGTAAAACCTGTGATTACAGCAGTCGGATCAAGTAAAAATCATGGACGCTAATATCCAGGATGGGATGCAGACCATATGTATAATGGTTACCTTATGGATCCAGTACTATTTTTGCATGCAACCAATTTGGTTACAGAATGCAATTTTATTGACATATTTTAGAATATACAGCATATGGACATTGCATTTAACTGATGTATATGTGTACTATATATGAATATAGGTTTTTAGGTTGTATTTGGATTATATATGTATTAATTTTGATGGTGGAACCTGATTGGCGGAGGAGGATATGAAACACAGCCAGAGGGGTATAAAGAGACCAGGGGGGTCACTTCCACCATACACCCTGAGGAAGGATTTTTTTATCCGAAACGCGTTGGTGGACTTGCACAGGAGGACCCTAGGCTGAACCACACCACGTATGTTGGTACTACCATTTTTGGGCAAGGATTGTTGCAACTTAAAAATATTTTTCCCTGTTCCATCTGAAGGGTACCAGTGGAAGTGGCCTCACCTTTTCTCATATAGGGAATCTCCTGTGTTTATGTTGTTTTGATTTTTGTCTTGTGGATATTTTCCATTTTTATCAATTTTATTGTTCGAAAAAAGTTTTTTAAGTAATAAAAAATCACTATTCTTCTGGCGGGATTTGCTATTTTATTGGTCGCCCGGGAGCCATTGGTGTGGGGGTACCAGAGGTCGAGGACAGAAGTCGGGACCAAAAGATACCTTTCAACGCATATAGGGCTTGATATAAAGGTAAGCCTGGTGCAGATGGGCGACCTATTATAAAGTTGATGTGATATGGTGTGTTGAGAAGTTATCCATATAACAAGCATTGTGGGAGGTCCAAAATAGAAGCGAGGACCCAAAGATACCTTTCAACGCACATAGGGCCCATCATAAAGGTCAGTCTCCTAAAATTGGGACTTCAAAGATCGATTGGAAACAAGGGGACTTACTAATATGCTTTCTCTTTGAGGAACAAGAAATTATACGGATCGGAATTGTGTATGGCAGCGCTGGGAGATCGCCCCTCTATGTTATATAGTGCTAGTATGTGATTCTCTGCCCAACGAAGAATCCTGGTGGCTTCTGCCATTGCCACCCTGCTTCTTGTGCCACCCTGGCGGTTTACATGGGCCACTGCAGTGATGTCTGACTGAATCAGCACTGGTTGGTTTCGAAGCAGAGGCTCCGCTTGACTCAGGGCGTTGTATATGGTCCTTAGTTCCAGGATATTGATGTGCAGACAAGTCTCCTGACTTGACCACAGCCCCTGGAAGTTTCTTCCCTGAGTGAGTGCCCTCCATCCTCGGAGGCTTGCATCCGTGGTCACCAGGACCCAGTCCTGTATGCCGAACTTGCGGCCCTCGAGGAGGTGAGCATTTTGTAGCTACCACAGAAGAGACACCCTGGCCCTGGGGGACAGGGTGATCAGCCGATGCATCTGAAGATGTGATCCGGACCACTTGTCCAACAGATCCCACTGAAAGATCCTCGCATGGAACCTGCCGAAGGGAATGGCTTCGTATGACGCCACCATCTTTCCCAGGACTCGCGTGCAGTGATGCACCGATACCTGTTTTGGTTTTAGGAGGCCTCTGACCAGAGTCACGAGCTCCTGAGCCTTCTCGTCTGGGAGAAACACCTTTTTCTGGTTTGTGTCCGGAATCATGCCCAGGAAGGGCAGACGCATCGTAGGAATCAGCTGCGACTTTGGAATATTCAGAATCCAGCCGTGCTGTTGCAACACTTCCTGAGAGTGTGCTACGCTGATCAGCAACTGCTCCCTGGACCTCGCCTTTATGAGGAGATCGTCCAAGTATGGGATAATTGTAACCCCTTGCTTCCGAAGGAGCACCATCATTTCCGCCATCACCTTGGTAAATATTTTCGGTGCCGTGGACAGGCCAAACGGCAACGTCTGGAATTGGTAATGACAGTCCTGTACCACAAACCTGAGGTACTCCTGATGAGGTGGATAAATGGGGACATGCAAGTACGCATCCTTGATGTCCAGAGACACCATAAAATCCCCTTCCTCCAGGCTTGCAATGACCGCTCTGAGCGATTCCATCTTGAACTTGAATTTCTTCAGATAAATATTCAGGGATTTTAAATTCAAAATGGGTCTGACCGAACCGTCCGGTTTCGGTACCACAAACATGGTGGAATAGTAACCCCTTCCCTGTTGAAGGAGGGGAACCTTCACTACCACCTGCTGGAGATATAGCTTGTGAATTGCTGCCAACACTACCTCCCTTTCCCTGGGGGAAGCTGGCAAGGCCGATTTTAGGTAACGGTGAGGGGGCGTCACCTCGAATTCCAGCTTGTATCCCTGAGACACAATTTGTATAGTCCAAGGATCCACCTGTGAGCGAACCCACTGGTGGCTGAAATTTCGGAGACGCGCCCCCACCGCTCCTGGCTCCGCCTGTGGAGCCCCAGCGTCATGCGGTGGATTTAGTGGAAGCCGGGGAGGACTTTTGTTCCTGGGAACTAGCTGCATGGTGCAGCTTTTTTCCTCTACCCCTGCCTCTGGCAACAAAGGATGCACCTCTGACTTTCTTACTTTTTTGTGAACGAAAGGACTGCATTTGGTAATACGGTGCTTTCTTTGGCTGTGAGGGAATATATGGCAAGAAATTTGACTTCCCAGCCGTAGCTGTGGAAACTAGGTCCGAGAGACCGTCCCCAAACAATTCCTCTCCCTTATAAGACAACACCTCCATGTGTTTTTTAGAGTCGGCATCGCCTGTCCATTGCCAAGTCCATAGGACCCTTCTGGCAGAAATCGACATTGCGTTTATTCTAGAGCCCAGCAGGCAAATGTCCCTCTGGGCATCCCGCATATATAGGACAGCGTCTTTGATATGTCCTAGGGTCAGTAAAATAGTCTCCCTGTCCAGGGTATCTAACTCCTCAGACAGAGTATCTGTCCATGCTGCTACAGCACTACACATTCAGGCCAAAGCAATTGCTGGCCTCAGAAGAGTACCAGAATGTGTATAAACAGACTTCAGGATACCTTCCTGCTTCCTATCCGCAGGATCCATTAGGGCGGCCGTATCCTGTGACGGCAGGGCCACCTTCTTAGATAAGCGCGTCAACGCTTTGTCTACCCTAGGGGAGGATTCCCAGCGTAACCTATCCGTTGGCGGGAAAGGATACGCCATCAGTAATCTTTTGGAAATCAGGACTTTCCTATCAGGGTAATCCCACGCTTTTTCACATAACTCATTTAATTCATGTGGAGGGGGAAAAGTCACTTCTTGCTTTTTTTCCCCAAACATATAAACCCTCTTGTCAGGGACAGGGTTTTCCTCCGATATGTGCAATACATCCTTCATTGCTATAATCATGTATCGGATGGCTTTAGTCATTTTAGGCTGCAACTTTGCATCATCGACATCGACACTGGAGTCAGAATCCGTGTCGACATCTGTGTCAACCAACTGGGATAGTGGGCGCTTTTGAGACCCTGACGGCCTCTGAGCTGTAGAATCAGACATGGGTTGAGACCCTGATTGATTATCCAACCTTTTATGCAAGGAGCTTACGTTATCATTTAACACCTTACACATATCCATCCAATCAGGTGTCGGCGCCGTCGGCGGCGACACCACATTCACTTGCACTTGTTCTGCCTCTACGTAACCGTCCTCGTCAAACATGTCGACACAAACGTACTGACACACCGCACACACACAGGGAATGCTCTAATGGAGGACAGGACCCCACAAGGCCTTTTGGGGAGACAGAGAGAGAGTATGCCAGCACACACCCCAGCGTTATATAACCCAGGGATTACACAGTAACTTAGGGTTTACCCAGTAGCTGCTGTTTATGATAATTTGCGCCTAAATTTATGTGCCCCCCCCCCTCTCTTTTTACCCTTTTTCTACCTTGATACTGCAGGTGAGAGCCTGGGGAGCTTCCCCTCAGCGGCGGGCTTCTGTCCTGGGTCTGTGTAAATAAAATGGCGGGGGCTCGTACATATATACAGTGCCCAGCTGTATATATGTGTCTTTTTGACAAGAGGTATCCTAATTGCTGCCCAGGGCGCCCGCCCCCTGCGCCCTACAGTGACCGGAGTGTATGGGTAGTGTGGGCGCAATGGCGCACAGCTGCAGTGCTGTGCGCTACCTCATGTGAAGACAGGAGTCTTCTGCCGCCGATTTCGATGTCTTCTTGCTTCTGCCGGCTTCTGACTTCTGGCTCTGCGAGGGGGACGGTGGCGCGGCTCCGGGAACGGACGACCAAGGTTAAGATCCTGTGTTCGAACCCTCTGGAGCTAATGGTGTCCAGTAGCCTAAGAAGCGCAACCTAGCCGCAGTTAGTAGGTTTGCTTCTCTCCCCTCAGAGAGTCTGTTGCCAGCAGAAGCTATCTGAAAATAAAAAACCTAACTAAAATACTTTCTTATTAGCAAGCTCAGGAGAGCTCACTAAAAGCACCCAGCTCTGGCCGGGCACAGATTTTAACTGAGGTCTGGAGGAGGGGCATAGAGGGAGGAGCCAGTGCACACCAGGTAGTACTAAATCTTTCTTTAGAGTGCCCAGTCTCCTGCGGAGCCCGTCTATATCCCATGGTCCTTACGGAGTCCCCAGCATCCACTAAGGCGTTAGAGAAACAGAGTTGG
This sequence comes from Pseudophryne corroboree, assembly GCF_028390025.1. Taxonomy (NCBI): domain Eukaryota; kingdom Metazoa; phylum Chordata; class Amphibia; order Anura; family Myobatrachidae; genus Pseudophryne; species Pseudophryne corroboree. Next base: position 769,370,375 of record NC_086447.1, read on the forward strand.
GATAGATAAGCACAAGATCGTCCAGGCAGTACATAGTAGCAGAGCTCAATGCGCACGCAGAAGTTGGTCCAGCTGGTGGTGTAACAACAGATTCGGCATTGTAAGCAAAGATCACCCCAAGTGGCATTTTCAAAAACAGAGTTGGGGTCAGAAGCTGCACTCACGATAAGAGATACAACCGCAGACGTGATGAGAAGCTGAAGACTAAAAGCAGCTAGCGTCATTCAGCACAGGGCCGTCTTAACAGCAGTGTGGGCCCCTGGGCACAGCAATGTACTGGGGCCCCTACCCATCCTCAAGGGGGGGTGGGGGGGCTATCAGCGGCAGCTTTGATGTCCTGCGGGGGTAGGGGGGTTCTATCTTCCGCTCAGCATGTAGAACCTGGAGCAGTAATCTGCTAATTACTCCTTTACTGCACAGATGGGGCAGGATGGAGAACACTAAACTGTAGAAGGTGGCATTGGGCTGAATGAAGGGGCCCGGTACATAACCTCCAGGGTGGCAGGGAGTGTTTAATACACAGGGGAGGTGTGGATAGCGGAGTGGGCTTAATATTCATCATTTTCTGGCGAGAGAGCAGCTTGCATGACTGTAGATATCTCAAGTTCCTGGAAAATGATTTCTTAGATTTGAATGGGATAAAAATGAGAAAGTCTCACCTGTCAGGAGGTTCTGGGGACTTGGGGATCAGAGTTCAGGAGCCAGAGCAATCCACCAATGAAAATATAAAACTGCATCCCAGGCGTGTGGAGCTGTAGCAGGGACCAGCTGCTTGAAGGCTGATATCTCTGGTTCTGGACATAGTAGAGACAAGCTGCCAGTGTCCACCAAAAGTGGAGAGTCCCAGCTTTTGAAATGTACCCTCAGAAAAACTCTACATCATACAGAGCCCGAGATATCTGGCTGGCAAGAGCAATTAACAGGCTTGGATGGGGACCACTGCTTTGAAGTCGGATATCTCTGGTTCCATATGGCCGATTTTCAAAAATTTGGTACCTCTGGAAAGAGGGGACCCTCAGCTATCAGCCTAGGGCCCTTATACTCCTGGGGCCCTTGGGCAAGAGCCCATTGAGCCCATACGAAAAGACGGCCCTGATTCAGCACACAGTATAAGACCAGCCTCTAGATGAGTCGAGAGTGTATAAAGAGCATGTGACCACAAGCATCCAGGACACACAACCAGGGATGGATTGGCCACATGCTTCACCAGTGGCTCAGTGGGCTGCGATCCTGCCATGCTCTCCTTATTTAAATAAAGAGCTTAATGTAGGGCAGTGTACGCCAGTTTGATATACTGCACTGTCTAACAGGGCCCCTCTACTCCACAGGTATCCTGCCAGCGAACTGTTCCAGCCACATATGTAATCAGTGCAATGAACTCCATTGTCATACACACAGACTGAATAACCGTCATCTTGTATCTTAATGCGCCCTCTGATCAGTGGTGCAAGTAGAAAAATGTCCTACAAGTATTGTGTGTGCCATAAAATGGGTGTGGTCAAATGCCACATGGGGCGTGGCCAATGAAAATGGCGGCGTGATACACATATGGGGGGGCTAGATACACATATGACCCCAATAGTGCCAGATACACGTTGCCCCACAGTGCCAGATATACATTGCCCCACAGTGCCAGATATACATTGCCCCCACAGTGCCAGATATACAATGCCCCCACAGTGCCAGATATAAATTGCCCCACAGTGCCAGATATACAATGCCCCATGTGCCATATATACAATGTCCCCACAGTACCAGATATACATTGTCCCCACATGCCAGATATACATTGCCCCCACAGCGCCAGATGTACATTATCCCCACAGTGCATGATATACAATGTCCCCACAGTGACAGATATACATTGCCCCCACAGTGCCAGATATACAATGCCCCCACAGTGCCAGATATATAATGCCCCCCTGTGCCAGATATACTTTGCCCCCACAGTGACAGATATACAATGTTCCACCGTGCCAAATATACAATGTCCCCCTGTGCCAGATATACATTGCCCCACTGTGCGCTCATTGCCTCCCCCCCCCCCCCCCCCCCACACACACACACACCCCTTACCGCTGGCTCTGTTTCTTTTGTGTGAGGGGAGGAGAGTGCAGCGCAGCGCCTCTCCTGCCCCTCAATTCTCTTTGATGTTCGGTCTCACGCTCCAGCGGCGGCAATCTGAAATGAGGCGCCGGTTCATTAGCCAATCAGAGCTTGCGGACCAGCAGCCAATCAGGAGCCGCGGCTGCCAGTACGCAATCTCTGATTAGCTAACAAACCGGTACCTTATTCAGATATACCCTGCCGCCGCTGGAGAGTGAGACCGGGAATCAAAGAGAATTGAGAGGCAGGAGAGGTGCTGCACTCTCCTCCCCTCACCGGTGGGTGGGACATACTAACCTTCCCCCGCCGCATTATTTGGCTTTTCTCCGCGCTCTTTGGGCAGGATGTACTAACCTCCCCCGCCACGTTATTTGGCTTTTCGCAGCGCTCTTTGTACTATCTTCGCGGCTACTGGTCACCGCTCCGCTTCCCAGTGCTACCCCTTGCTCCCCCACGCTCCCCGTCTTCATTCTCCTCTCTGCCATCCGCATCATCACCGCTGCGGCCATTGATTCCTCCGCTCTCCGTAGAGCTTGGTCAGCGCTGCGCTCCCCTTGTCAGCTGCCTGCCAGGAAGCTGTGACAAGTGCACATGCCGCCCGCAGTATGGTGAATGGCCTGGCGGTACGGCGTACTGGCTGGGAATTTCCTCACCCCGGACGGTGGGCCCTACTTTCTACTAGAACTTGTGGAGGCCCTTTTTTACCACTGTCATGTAGGGGCTGCTTCAAATAGTTGTGTGTATGTATCCAGAGCCGGCGGAACCTGCTCAGCGAAGGGATGCAGTGCAGGTAGGCCCCAGGCAGGAGAGGCGCTGTAATTGCTCTGCATCCCTTCACTGTGCGCTGTTTTTGGCAGGCTGCCGCTGCGCCTATCACTGTACAAGCAGCGGCAGCTAGCAGCCTGGATCGCGGATCTTCTAGTCCTCCCACTCCAGCCCCGCCGCTGATGTCACCTCCTCCCGTCCTGTGTAAGCGCTGTGATGCTAGCAGGAGGAGGAGTGGGGGTGGGGCCAGCAAAGGACGGCTTCGGGAGCAGAGAGCCACTAGATGCCCCCATCTCTATGGACGGAGCCATCTCATCACCTGACTGGACTCAGGAACAAAAGAGAGACTGCCCGGGACCAGTACAGAGGAAAGTGAGTTTTCTTTTTATGTGTGATTGTCTATCTATCCATCTATCTATCTATCTATCTGTCTGTCTGTCTGTCTGTCTGTCTGTCTGTCTATTATCTATCTATTTATGTGTCTGCCTACTATCTATCTATTTATCAGCTACTCATCTTTTGGATGCAGTTAAAAGGCCAGCCGTCGAGATCACAGTGTTCAGGAGACCAACAGCAGAATCCCAATAGCTGGCATTTTACAGATGGATAGAAGATGAACACCTGCCCGGTATTTCGACTCACCTGGGGGTTCAACGCCACCAACTGAGTGGGAATAGAACCTGTGGCGAGTGAAGCGAGCCACCGGGCCCAAAGCGTAGAGAGCTTAGAGAGACCACTATTTTATGATGTCACTGGGATGCATTCTGTTCTGTATGGTGGTCCCTGGAATGCTGTCTGTACTGTATGAAGGTAACTAGGGTGCTGTTGGCATTTTATGATGGTTACTGGGATGGTAACTGGGATGCTCTCTGTGCTGTATGCTGATGCTGTCTGCACTATATGGCAGCCACTAAAATGCTGTCTGCACAGTGTGGCACTCTGTTGTCTGAAATATTTGGTGCTAACTGATGCTGTCTGTATTTTATGTCAGTCATGTGAATAGCCTGCACTGTATGGTGGTTACCGGGATGCTATCTGTAAAGTTTGGCAGTCATGTGGATAACCTCTTTATTATATTGCGGTAACATGGATACTCTTTGCCCTGTACTGTGGCTAAGGCTAACCTGCATTACATTTGTGTTAGCACTGCCTATTTCTCTGACGTCCTAGTGGATGCTGGGAACTCCGTAAGGACCATGGGGAACAGCGGGCTCCGAAGGAGGCTGGGCACTCTAGAAAGATTTATGACTACCTGGTGTGCACTGGCTCCTCCCACTATGACCCCCCTCCAAGCCCCAGTTAGATTTTGTGCCCGGCCGAGGTTGGATGCACACTAGGGGCTCTCCTGAGCTCTTAGAAAGAAAGACTTAGGTTTTTTATTTTCAGTGAGACCTGCTGGCAACAGGCTCACTGCAGCGAGGGACTAAGGGGAGAAGAAGCGAACTCGCCTGCTTGCAGCCGGATTGGGCTTCTTAGGCTACTGGACACCATTAGCTCCAGAGGGATCGACCGCAGGCCCAGTCCTTGGTGTTCGGTCCCGGAGCCGCGCCGCCGTCCCCCTTACAGAGCCAGAAGCAAGAAGAGGTCCGGAAAATCGGCGGCAGAAGACATCAGTCTTCTCCAAGGTAGCGCACAGCACTGCAGCTGTGCGCCATTGCTCCTCACACACACTTCACACTCCGGTCACTGAGGGTGCAGGGCGCTGGGGGGGGGGGGCGCCCTGAGAAGCAATTATAACACCTTGGCTGGCAAAAATACCACAATATATAGCCGTAGAGGCTATATATGTGGAAAATACCCCTGCCAGAATCCAGCAAAAACCGGGAGAATAGGCCGCGGAAAAGGGGCGGAGCTATCTCCTGCAGCACACTGGCGCCATTTCTCCTTCACAGATCCACTGGAAGGAAGCTCCCTGGCTCTCCCCTGCAGTCTACACTACAGAAAAGGGTAAAAAAAGAGAGGGGGGGCACTAAATTTAGGCGCTGTATAAATTATATAGAAAAAGCAGCTATAGGGGACATAACTCAGTTAGTCCCTGCATTATATAGCGCTCTGGTGTGTGCTGGCATACTCTCACTCTGTCCCCCCAAAGGGCTTTTGTGGGTCCTGTCCTCTGTTGGAGCATTCCTTGTGTGTGTGCGGTGTGTCGGTACGGCTGTGTCGACATGTTTGATGAGGATAATGATGTGGAGACGGAGCAGATGCCTTTAGAAGGGATGTCACCCCCTGCGGGGCAGACACCTGAGTGGTTGAGCTTATGGAAAGAAATGAGTGCACGTATAGACTCCTTACATAAGAAATTTGACGACATGCCAAATGTGCGACAGCCGACTTCTCAGCTCGTGCCTGCCCAGGCGTCGCACAGGTCATCAGGGGCTCTAAAACGCCCGCTACCTCAGACCGCAGACCCAGATGTCGACACTGATACTGACACCAGTGTTGACGACGATGAGTCTAATCTGATGCCCACAAAGGCCATTCACTGCATGATTAAGGCAATGAAAGAGGTGTTACACATTTCTGATATAAATACAGGTACCACTAAAAAGGGTATTATGTTTGGGGAGAAAAAACTACCCGTAGTTTTTCCCCCATCAGATGAATTAAATGAAGTGTGTGAAGAAGCGTGGGCTTTCCCTGATAAAAAATTGGTAATTCCTAAGAAGGTACTAATGGCGTTCCCTTTCCCGCCAGAGGATAGGTCACGTTGGGAAACACCTCCTAGGGTGGATAAAGCGCTCACACGTTTGTCTAAAAAGGTGGCACTACCGTCTCCGGATACGGCCGCCCTCAAGGAACCTGCTGATAGAAAGTCTGAAGTCTGTATATACACACTCAGGCATTATACTTAGGCCAGCTATTGCGTCAGCTTGGATGTGCAGTGCTGCTGCTGCGTGGTCAGATAAACTGTCAGAAAATATTGACACATTAGACAGAGACACGATCCTGTTAACCATAGACCATATAAAAGACTCAGTCTTATATATGAGAGATGCACAGAGGGAAATCTGCCGACTGGCATCTAAAGTTAGTGCATTGTCCATTTCTGCTAGGAGAGGCTTATGGACTCGCCAGTGGACAGGAGATGCAGATTCTAAAAGGCACATGGAAGTGTTGCCATATAAGGGTGAGGAATTATTTGGGGATGGTCTCTCGGACCTAGTTTCCACAGCAACGTCTGGGAAGTCAGCATTTTTACCCCATGTCCCCTCACAGCCTAAGAAGGCGCCGTTTTATCAGGTTCAGTCCTTTCGGACCCAGAAAAACAGGCGTGGAAAAGGCGGGTCTTTTCTATCCAGAGGCAGAGGTAGGGGAAAAAGGCTGCAACAAACAGCAGGTTCCCAGGAGCAAAAGTCCTCCCCCGCTTCTTCTGCCAAGTCCGCCGCATGACGGTGGGGCTCCACAGGCGGAGCCTGGTACGGTGGGGGGCCGCCTCAAGAATTTCAGCGATCAGTGGGCTCGCTCACAGGTGGATCCCTGGATCCTTCAAATAGTATCTCAGGGGTACAAACTGGAATTCGAGGCGTCTCCACCCCACCGGTTCCTAAAATCTGCCTTGCCGATTGCTCCCTCAGACAGGGAGGCGGTGCTAGCGGCAATTCACAAGCTGTATTCCCAGCAGGTGATAATCAAGGTACCCCTACTTCAACAAGGCCGGGGTTACTATTCCACACTATTTGTGGTACCGAAACCGGACGGTTCGGTGAGACCCATTTTAAATTTGAAATCCTTGAACACATGCATAAAAAAATTCAAGTTCAAGATGGAATCGCTCAGGGCAGTTATTGCGAGCATGGAAGAGGGGGATTACATGGTATCCCTGGACATCAAGGATGCTTACTTGCATGTCCCCATTTACCATCCTCACCAGGAGTACCTCAGATTTGTGGTACAGGATTGCCATTACCAATTCCAGACGCTGCCGTTTGGACTGTCCACGGCACCGAGGGTATTTACCAAGGTGATGGCGGAAATGATGATACTCCTTCGAAAAAAGGGAGTTTTAATTATCCCGTACTTGGACGATCTCCTAATAAAAGCGAGGTCCAAGGAACAGTTGTTGGTGGGAGTAGCACTATCTCAGGAGGTGCTGCACCAGCACGGCTGGATTCTGAATATCCCGAAGTCACAGCTGGTTCCGACGACACGGCTACTGTTCCTGGGTATGATTCTGGATACAGTCCAGAAAAAAGTGTTTCTCCCGGAGGAGAAAGCCAGGGAGTTGTCATCTCTAGTCAGAGACCTCCTGAAACCAAAACAGGTATCAGTGCATCGCTGCACGCGGGTCCTGGGAAAGATGGTGGCTTCTTACGAAGCAATTCCCTTCGGCAGGTTCCATGCCAGAATCTTTCAGTGGGACCTGTTGGACTAGTGGTCCGGATCGCATCTTCAGATGCATCGCTTGATAACCCTGTCTCCAAGAACCAGGGTGTCTCTACTGTGGTGGCTGCAGAGTGCCCATCTTCTAGAGGGCCGCAGGTTCGGCATACAGGAATGGGTCCTGGTGACCACGGATGCCAGCCTTCGAGGCTGGGGGGCAGTCACACAGGGAAGAAACTTCCAAGGACTATGGTCGAGTCAGGAGACTTCCCTTCACATAAATATTCTGGAACTAAGGGCCATCTACAATGCCCTAAGTCAAGCAAAATCCCTGCTTCTACACCAGCCGGTGCTGATCCAGTCAGACAACATCACGGCAGTCGCCCATGTAAATCGACAGGGCGGCACAAGAAGCAGGATGGCGATGGCAGAAGCCACAAGAATTCTCCGATGGGCGGAGAATCATGTACTAGCACTGTCAGCAGTGTTCATTCCGGGAGTGGACAACTGGGAAGCAGACTTCCTCAGCAGACACGACCTCCACCCGGGAGAGTGGGGACTTCATCCAGAAGTCTTCCAGATGCTGGTAAACCGTTGAGAAAAACCACAGGTGGACATGATGGCGTCCCGCCTCAACAAAAAGTTAAAAAGATATTGCGCCAGGTCAAGGGACCCTCAGGCGGTAGCTGTGGACGCTCTAGTGACACCGTGGGTGTACCAGTCGGTTTATGTGTTCCCTCCTCTGCCTCTCATACCAAAGGTATTGAGAATAATAAGAAAGAGAGGAGTAAACACCATTCTCGTGGTTCCGGATTGGCCAAGACGAGCGTGGTACCCGGAACTTCAAGAGATGCTCTCAGAGGACCCGTGGCCTCTACCGCTCAGACAGGACCTGCTACAGCAGGGGCCCTGTCTGTTCCAAGACTTGCCGCGGCTGCGTTTGACGGCATGGCGGTTGAACACCGGATCCTGAAGGAAAAGGGTATTCCGGAAGAAGTCATTCCTACGCTTATTATGGCCAGGAAAGATGTTACGGCAAAGCATTATCACCGCATATGGCGGAAATATGTTGCATGGTGCGAGGCCAAAAAGGCCCCAACAGAGGAATTTCAACTAGGTCGATTTCTGCATTTCCTGCAAGCAGGAGTGAATATGGGCCTAAAACTAGGCTCCATTAAAGTACAGATCTCGGCTCTGTCGATTTTCTTTCAAAAAGAACTAGCTTCAGTACCTGAAGTTCAGACATTTGTGAAAGGAGTGCTGCATATTCAGCCCCCATTTGTGCCTCCTGTGGCACCTTGGGATCTCAACGTGATGTTGAGTTTCTTAAAATCACATTGGTTTGAGCCACTAATAACCGTGGATCTGAAATATCTCACGTGGAAAGTGGTCATGTTATTGGCCTTGGCCTCAGCCAGGCGAGTGTCAGAATTGGCGGCTTTATCATGTAAAAGCCCTTATCTGATTTTCCATATGGATAGAGCAGAATTGAGGACTCGTCCCCAATTTCTCCCTAAGGTGGTGTCAGCGTTTCACCTGAACCAGCCTATTGTGGTGCCTGCGGCTACTAAGGATTTGGAGGACTCCAAGTTGCTAGACGTTGTCAGGGCCCTGAAAATATATGTTTCCAGGACGGCTGGAGTCAGAAAATCTGACTCGCTGTTTATCCTGTATGCACCCAACAAGCTGGGTGCTCCTGCTTCTAAGCAGTCTATTGCTCGCTGGATTTGTAGCACAATTCAGCTTGCACATTCTGTGGCAGGCCTGCCACAGCCAAAATCTGTGAATGCCCATTCCACAAGGAAGGTGGGCTCATCTTGGGCGGCTGCCCGAGGGGTCTCGGCTTTACAACTTTGCCGAGCAGCTACTTGGTCAGGGGCAAACACGTTTGCAAAATTCTACAAATTTGATACCCTGGCTGAGGAGGACCTGGAGTTCTCTCATTCGGTGCTGCAGAGTCATCCGCACTCTCCCGCCCGTTTGGGAGCTTTGGTATAATCCCCATGGTCCTTACGGAGTTCCCAGCATCCACTAGGACGTCAGAGAAAATAAGAATTTACTCACCGGTAATTCTATTTCTCGTAGTCCGTAGTGGATGCTGGGCGCCCATCCCAAGTGCGGATTGTCTGCAATACTTGTAAATAGTTATTGTTAACTAAAGGGTTATTGTTGAGCCATCTGTTGAGAGGCTCAGTTGTTTTCATACTGTAAAACTGGATATAGTATCACGAGTTGTACGGTGTGATTGGTGTGGCTGGTAAGAGTCTTACCCGGGATTCTAAATCCTTCCTTATTATGTCAGCTCGTCCGGGCACAGTGTCCTAGCTGAGGCTTGGAGGGGGGTCATAGTGGGAGGAGCCAGTGCACACCAGGTAGTCATAAATCTTTCTAGAGTGCCCAGCCTCCTTCGGAGCCCGCTGTTCCCCATGGTCCTTACGGAGTTCCCAGCATCCACTACGGACTACGAGAAATAGAATTACCGGTGAGTAAATTCTTATTTTGTGTTGTCCCAGCTACATGGTTCCACTTTCAGTTTATTATCCAGTGACATTTTAAGTTCCCAATCTGCCCATGCGCATGGCTATCCTCAAACAAAATTACTACTGATAGAAAGCAAGAACAAAGCAGTAAGTCGCTGTTAATAACACAACCACGTGTGCAACCAATTAGATAGTGATCTTGCCACTCTGCACTTGAACCAAGCATCAGGATCATCATGTTTTTCGATATCTGATTTATGGTATCAGCAAAATGTATGGTTATGGATATGGATGTGAATATAGATCTAGGGGATGTAGAGATATGTGGGTGGTTAAGTGTTTGGGAGGCAAAGGTGGTTGATATAAAACAAAACAAAAAATTGGCTGCAGTTTACACCATGTCAGCACATCTAAATAACATTACTATTTTACTTAAATACTGTGTATAAATATATCATATTTTTATAATATATGTTTTATTGGCAATATTTATTACTATTAATTTATTTTATTACTAACTTGATGGGGTTGTTTTTTGTTTTTTTTTTGTTAACTTTATTTCTAAATGGTGGAGACCCAAGGGTGACAATCACTCCACTTTAAAAATACAGTTTCCAATCACTCTAAATTGGAGTCATTCATTCCTATGGGTAAAGCAAAGATGATATTACATAGGTCGCTCACATCACTATAACGGGTTTTACAATGTCCAAAGCACTCTAAAAAACACTCTCCAATTAAAATAATATCTATTTTACATTATACTTAATAAAATCCTATCACTGTCAAGTTATAATGCTCTTTGTAAAATTGTGTCGTTTAAAGCACAGCACTTCTCCGGCTTGTAATAAAAATGCTGTAAAAAAATGCATGATCGCTTCTGCAGCTGAAAAAAGCGCCAGTGTAGAAAGCTCCCAAGTTCTTCAAGAGAGGAACAATAATTCGTAAACAGGAGTTTTTGACAATAGGAAGCAGATTGCTTTCGTTCGCAGCTCGTACTGTAGTCATTACAAATCAGCAAAGTATGTCCCAGAATTCCACATGGTGATCTACCCCTGACACGCTGTACAACTTGTCTGTGAGACTTGTCAGCACTTGCCAACTTAAGTGAGTCTCAATTAATAGGCATAGGAAACCAACAATCTTTTCTCACTCAGGCTAAATTTAACATAATTGGGGTAACCTCTGAATGTGGTTTTGACAATATTTAGTACATAGAGGTACTTTGCAGCAAACAAAATTCATGTACAATTGTAATAGGTGCTTTGCTAGAAGAGTGGAGGGCTCTTACTGACAGTGACACATATAGGAAGGAGCACAACATCTCATTGCTGAGCCTGTGCATGTGCGATTCAGTTTTCCTGAAATACAAACACACCCCAACTTACGGGTTCCGAGTGGAACTAGGTCCCGGCTCGTGTCTGTTGTTAGTTCGGAACTCGGATTTAAAACCGAACTGGAGTTTTAGATTGCATGTAAAAAGGTCCAAATTGCATGATTTTAGCTGGTTTTATAAATTATCGATTTTTGTTTTTATCAATGTTCATCGATTTTTATTGATTTTAAAGGAATCAAAAATCAAACAAAAAAAAACGAATCTGACCCAAAACACTTGAGGCTGTTTGTTTCCAAAATCAAAAGCAAATCACGATGATGAATTAGAACCAAACCCAAATCACGGGGGTCTCATTTGCAAGTCCAGGAATTGTCACCATGATCCAAGTTGAGCCAACTTGGACAGCAAACAATATTGTGATGCTCCATGTCTTGTTTAGTGCATAGACAAATGGGCACTTTCTTTTAGATTCACTCATTTATTGCGTTTCTGTGCTCAGTGGTCTACAAAGGGAAATATGCCAGGATTAAATACTATTGATTCCTAACAGACCCAGCTTTACATTTTGTGCCCTCCATAGACCCCTTTAATGCAGCTTCTCCCCCCGAACCCCTCCTCTCCGGGCTCATACCTGCTGTTTAAAATAAATTAAAAAAAGGAAATACTTTACATACATTACAACATCACTTACAAGGAAACAAAGGTTCTCATTCAGAGTTAGGAGCTAAGCGGAAAAAAAAGCAGAGAGTGTACTATGTGCTCCTGGTCACACATGTTGCAATTAACGAGTTGAGTTAGGTCATGCCCCCTTACAGCACTAATGTGCCCGTCTGCAGTGCACCATGATTTGCTAAGGGGAAAGTCTGATCCTAATTCTGCTGCCCATAGTATTCACAAGGGAATGCGTACTATATGCCGGCGGTCAGGATGCCAGCAGTCACATGACCGACCGTGGCATCCCGAAATTGAAGATTACGACATTGGTTCTTCAACCTTCGGGGGTGGCTGCTAGCGCTAACTCTCTGGGGGTGTCGGCTACAACTAACTCTCAGGTGGTGGCAGCTAGGGCTAATCCACCTTAGTGCCTAACCTTAACATCCTCTCCCCAAGCCCTAACATTCTTAAGATGTCAACAAGTTGTTTTTCCCTATCCCAAACAGAAACCCCAATGGTAATGCTAAACTTAATGCTCACCCTATGTCAACATTTCCAGTGTTGACATGCTGTCACTTATTAATGCTGTCGATATTTTAACCATGTCGACAACATCATTGTTGACCTACTGCTGTCGATACTGTGAAGGTCAGTATTACTTATAACAAGCATATTTACATACTTTCCTAGAATGTCCAGGAGACTCCCAAATGTCAGGAGAGTTTTCCTGTGCTCCTAGTACACTAGCTCCCCAAATCTTGTTCTCACTTCTCCAGTTAAGTAAGTTTCCCATTATGTCCTCATGGCAACACCTCCCCCCTGAACTGTGGCATGCCCCCCACATCTCAAAACTGGGCTTCTGGGATCTTTGGGATGACCCCATCAAAAGGTTGATAAGTAGAATACTCATGAATTACACAGGTTCCGTAGCTGGCTGACTTCAAGCCTGCATTTTATCTGATCTTAATCAGCCACGGAACCTGTGTAATTCATGAGCATTTAGGAGGTCATTCCGAGTTGATCACTAGCTGCATTCGTTCGCTGTGCAGCACTGAGGCAAAAAAATGGCACTTCTGCGCATGCGTATGCGGCGCAATGCGCACGCGCGTCGTACAAATGCAACGAACGATGTAGTTACACACAAGGTATAGCAAAGCTTTTCAGTCGCACTGCTGGCTGCAGAGTGATTGACAGAAAGAGGGCGTTTCTGCGTGTCAACTGACCGTTTTCAGGGAGTGTTTGGAAAAACGCAGGCATGGCTGGCCTAATGCAGGGCGTGTTCATGACGTCAAAACAGGAACTGAACATTTTGAAGTGATCGCAAGCGCTGAGTAGGTATTGAGCAACTCTAAAACTGTACAAAAAATGTTTGCCGCCGCTCTTCGATCCTTTCGTTCGCACTTCTGCTAAGCTAAAATACACTTCCAGTGGGAGGTGGCATAGCGTTTGAACGGCTGCTAAAAACTGCTAGCGAGCGAACAACTCGGAATGACCCCCTTAAATTTGTTAGCTGCATGAAAAGTACCTTATGAAACCCTTAGATACAGGCACCCTATAAACCTTTTTACATTATTGGAAATAAACATAAAAATAAATGCAATGGTTTAAATTGACATGTACAATTTGAGAGGCATAAGCTTGTAAATAACAATAACCATGATCATATGGCAGTTTGAATACAGGCATTGGTGTAACCAGAAAAAAATAGGCCCCATAGCAAAATTTAGAAACCAATCCCCAGTATGGCACAAAAATAGCAATTATTACACTCTGCCCCATCCTCCGCTCTGCTAGCCTCAGGTTACTTCCCTTACGTAGCCAAAACAGGTCAATAATTTATTAAAGTGAAGATTAAAATGATAACTACTAACTAGACAGGTGTGCAGTTCCAATTTGCTGCACTATCACAGACAGGCCTAAGCAGGCTCACTGTAACAGCAACACACGCAAGTGATGTGGCAATCTGTGGCTGTCCTTATATACAGTAGACAGGGGATGATACCCAATATGCAGAACAAGAGCAGTTCATACTTGCCTACCCTCCCGGAATGGCCGGGAGGCTCCTGAAAATCGGGTGGCACTCCCGGCCCCCTGGAAAGGTGGGCAAGCCTCCCGCTTTCCGTGCTGCCCCTTCACGACCCTCCTCGGCCACCCGCAGCAGAGAACAAGTGGGCGGTCCGAGGGGGTCTGATGACGCGATTTGCGCTGAATAGTGTGGACCACCAGCCAATCAGAGGCAGAGCTCACGCGCCAGCTCCTGATTGGCTGGCAGTCCGCACAATATTTCAAATGGCCACGCGGCGCGCGGTCGGAGATGTCAGCAGCGCCGCCGCGGGTACTTACTTCATAGCGAGGAGACGCGCTGTGGCTGCCTGCCAGTGGACTCTCCTCATCTCCCCTCAGACACAGCAGCGGGTGCGGGGGGCAACAATTGTGAGCACTGCTGGGGGGGAGGCATTATTTGTGTATCTTGCACTGCTGGGGGGGTGAGCATTATTTTTATATCTGGCACTGCTGGGAGGCACTAATTGTATATCTGGAACTGCTGGGGGGCACTAATTGTATATGTGGCACTGCTGGGGGGCACTAATTGTATATCTGGCACTACTGGGAGGCACTAATTGTATATCTGGAACTGCTGGGGGGCACTAATTGTATATGTGGCACTGCTGGGGGGCACTAACTGTATATGTGGCACTGCTGGGAGGCACTAATTGTATATCTGGCACTGCTGGGAGGCACTAATTGTATATCTGGAACTGCTGGGGGGCACTAATTGTATATGTGGCACTGCTGGGGGCACTAATTGTATATCTGGCACTGCTGGGAGGCACTAATTGTATATCTGGAACTGCTGGGGGGCACTAATTGTATATGTGGCACTGCTGGGGGGCACTAATTGTATATGTGGCACTGCTGGGGGGCACTAATTGTATATGTGGCACTGCTGGGAGGCACTAACTGTGTATCTGGCACTGCTGAGGGGCATTAACTGTGTATTTGGCACTGCTGGGAGGCATTATTTGTTTATCTGGCACTGCTGAGGGGCATTATTTAAGTATCTGGCAATGCTGGGAGGCATGATTTGTGTATCTGGCACTATGGGGGGGCATTACTTGTGTATCTGGCACTACGCAGGGGGGGGGGCATTACTGTTGCGAGGCTACACCCACTTTTGTGAGACCGCACCCACTTTTATGAGCCCGCACCCACTTTCACAGGAATGCGCACGCACTGGGAGGGGGAGGAGGGCAGCTCTTCCAGAGGTTTTTTTTTCCGAAAGTAGCTCACACCCCAATTAAGGTTGGATACCACTGTACTAGAGCTTCTGAGAGCAGAGCCAGTTCAGGATTTCTATGCACCCTAGGCAAAGCTTCATCCTAGCGCCCCCTAACTTGTACACCCCCCCCCACCTCCCAAAGGGGATATACAGGTGGCCAGTTGGTGAATTTGGGGTGAATTGCATCATTATACATATACAGAGAAAAGGAACATTACTCAAGGACTTTTAAAGCGATAAAGTAATGTATATTGTAAATAAAGTCACAAAATTGTGTGACTTGACTTACAATGGGGTAAATTTGCTAAGGTTGGAGATTTTTTGAACTGGTGATGTTGCTCATAGCAACCAATCAGATTCTACTTAAAATTTATCTAGCTGCTTCTAGAAGATAATAGATAGAATCTGATTGGTTGCAACATCACCAGTTCTAAAAAAACCCTCACACCTTAGTAAATTTACCACAATATATTTTTACTTTAAAAGTCTTTAAGTGCCATCTATTCTTTGTGTTTACATGTTGTCCAGCATGTTAGTTATTGTATAGGCCACTGAGGCCAATTTCACTTTTTTTATATATAGTATGGGGGGAATTCAATTGTTTGAAAAGTCGGTTGGGTGTCTGTTTTTTTTCCTGTCTATTAGATAGGAAAAACACCCAACTGACTTTTCAAACAATTGAATATCCCCCTATATATGGGGTCTGGTGGGGATATTTAATTAGGGTTGGGTATGGGATGCCAGCTGTCAGAACACCGACAGGGGCATCCCGACCACCATAATCCTGACAGTTTGAATGAAACTAAGTAACCCTACCCCTTTATCCTTCCTCTAACCCTCCCCCCCACAGCCTAATCCTAACCCTCCCTGGCATACTAACATTCATGATGCCTGCTGTCAGGATTCCGGTGTCGGCATTCTGACATGTGACGGGATTCCGGTGCCGGTATTTTGAATGCCAGTATCCCTTCCGCCGGGATGCCAACTACATCCCTTTAATTGTATGTGTATACACACAGACATAAATATATTTGTATGCTCCTTATTGTGTTCCATCCCCCCATCTGTAAGTTCATTATTGAACCCCTCTCCTCCATATGTACTGTATTGTGCCCCAGTGCCTGTGTTTTTCTTATTAATCTGTTTACAAGTGCAAACCATCCATCAGGCTGTAAGATCTGTATTGTCTGTGGTCCTGCAGAAACCCCATGGGTTACTTACGTTCAGGGCCGTAACTACGTGTGTGCCAAGTGGGCTTGGCACACAGCGCAGTTGCCCTGAGGGCGCAACGGCCAGCGGCATGTAATGAGTCAAATTGACTCATTACATGCCGCCTCTGTGTGCGCCATGCGCCGCGCTGGAGGAGAGAGACCAGCGCCGGGCAGCGTTAAAGGAGGAGGAGGAGGGAGGGGGAGCAGGGAGCCGCAGCAGCGCTATTTGATTGGTAGTAAGCGCCGCTGCAGCATCCCCCTCTCCTTCTGTATTGGCTGCCCGGCGCTGCTATGGATGCTGGGATGCGGTTCCTTCATCCCAGCATCCAAAGCAGCGCCAGGCAACCAATACAGAAGGAGAGGGGGATGCTGCAGCGGCGCTTACTACCAATCAAATAGCGCTGCTGCGGCTCCCTGCTCCCCCTCCCTCCTTCTCCTTCTCATCTCACTGCACTGAGGGACTCGGAGATGCCAGCACGAGGAGCCTGTCAGTGGGGAGAAGGTAAGTATATCCCTCTCTCTCTTTCTCTCTCTCTCTCTCTCTCTCTCTCTCAGGGGGACACCGTCTGCCGCAATGTGTAAAATGGGGTCCTGGCTGCCGCAATGTATAAAAAGGGGGTCTGGCTGCCGCAATGTATAAAAAGGGGGTCTGGCTGCCGCAATGTATAAAAAGGGGGTCTGGCTGCCGCAATGTGTAAAAAGGGGTCCTGGCTGCCGCAATGTGTAAAAAGGGGTCCTGGCTGTCGCAATGTGTAAAATGGGGTCCTGGCTTCCGCAATGTGTAAAAAGGGGTCCTGGCTGCCGCAATGTGTAAAATGGGGTCCTGGCTGTCGCAATGTGTAAAAAGGTGGACTGGCTGCCGCAATGTGTAAAAAGGGGGACTGGCTGCCGTAATGTGTAAAATGGGGTCCTGGCTGCCGCAATGTGTAAAAAGGGGGACTGGCTGCCGCAATGTGTAAAATGGGGTCCTGGCTGCCGCATTGTGTAAAAAGGGGGACTGGCTGCCGTAATGTGTAAAAAGGGGGACTGGCTGCCGCAATGTGTAAAAAGGGGGACTGGCTTCTGCAATGTGTAAAAAGGGGTCCTGGCTGCCGCAATGTGTAAAATGGGGTCCTGGCTGCCGCAATGTGTAAAAAGGGGGACTGGCTGCCGTAATGTGTAAAAACTGGGGACTGTCTGCTGTAATGTGTAAAAAGGGGGATGCTGTCTGCTGTAATGTATAAAAGGGGCTCTACCTGGTGTAGTGGCGCTACTGTGCAGCGTAATTTGAATAATGTAGTCTACTGTGCACCGTAGTATGAATTGCTATTATTTTGTGGCCACGCCCCTTCCCCGTGAAGCCACGCACCTACAAATTTTCTGCCCCTATCTTGCCTGGGGGGGGCGCCACTGTCGTTTCTTGCACACAGCGCTAAAATGCCTAGTTATTACGGCACTGCTTACGTTAAGTTGTTTTCTTGTTTTCCTTCATAATTGGCATTGTTCCTCTTACAGGCATCAGCAGCATGACAGCAATGCTGCAGGGTGCAGATATGTAGTCAGGTGCTGCTTGTTGCTGGAGAGCTGAGATCCAGAGGCCTAGAGGAAGTGCCTAAGGGTGCCTAAGGGCTATGAGGAGCGGCCATGGGAGCACCCCTCGGGAGTCATAGTTACATTTGCCTCCTATGTGACTTAACATGACTTTATGTTACATGTGTCGGCACGGAGGAAGCGCTGAGGCATGTGATACAGCCTGATAGTGGCGGATGCACCTGATTAGACCTACAGTGTAAAAGGAGGAGGTCGCATACAGAGCCATCTTTTTTTTTTTTTTGCTAAATTAAATCAGTGGTGCCCTCCAGGGGCTGGCGTCCCCAGGCAGCTGCTTAAAACTGCCTAATGGTAGAGCCGGCCCTAACTGTAGGTATGGAGCAGTTACAGTACTAAACAGGTAAGTACCCCTTTGTGATTCCTAGCACCAAAAACTTGGAAGCTTTGCACCACCACTGTACATCCTATAACTTTATGTCCCTCCTGTTCTAAAAGAAAAAAAAGAAAAAATGAAAAAGAGAAAAATACAGTAAAGGTGTAAAAATTATTGATGAAAATTGAAGGGATCAGAACCATGGTGGTCATTCCGAGTTGTTCGCTAGCTGTTTTCGGTCGCTGCGCAGCGATCGGGCAAAAAAGCGGCACTTCTGCGGATGCGGCGCAATGCGCACGCGCAACGTACTTTCACAACAGCCGATGCAGTGTTCCACAAGGTCTAGCGAAGCATTTCAGTCGCACTGCTGGCTGCAGAGTGATTGACAGGAAGAGGGCGTTTCTGGGTGTGTACTGACCGTTTTCAGGGAGTGTTCGAAAAAACACAGGCATGCCAGGAAAAATGCAGGCGTGGCTGGGCGAACAAAGGGCGTGTTCGTGACGTCAAAACAGGAATAGAACAGTCTGAAGTGATCGCAAGCGCTGAGTAGGTCTGGAGCTGCTCTGAAACTGCACAAAAATAGTTTGTAGCCGCTCTGCGATCCTTTCATTCGCACTTCTGCTAAGCTAAAATACACTCCCAGAGGGCGGCGGCTTAGCGTTTGCACGGCTGCTACAAACTGCTAGCGAGCGAACAACTCGGAATGACCACCCATGTCTTTCTCAAACACTTGCCTATTCACATCATGTCCCTCCTGTTTTAAAATAAAAAATAACACCCAAAAACAGATGGGTGTTCTTCAATTGCTGGACCTACACCCCGCGCAGCCTAACCCTAACCCTACAATCCCCCCCCACCCCCGCAGCTTAAACCTGACTCCCCCCCCCACTGTGACTTACCTCTCCATCTGCCATGCAGTCCCTCGTTCAGGACCCCAGCTGTCGGGATTCCGGTGCTGGGATTCCGTTGGGATGCTGGCGTTGGCATTCCAAGCAGTGTCAGGCTTCCAGTGTCAATATTTTGATCCTGGCCAGATCCCGTTTATGATACAAATGTTATGTGACTGCAGTAGGCCGCTGCTGACAAGCCCAAACAAGTGCTGGTACCCTGTTACCTTCCCATTCAAAAAAATAAAATGAGAATCTGCTTTACTGATGACTAACAATTGCAAATATCACTACAATAACATACCTCCCAACATGACCCTCTCCAGGAGGGACAGAATGCTCTGCTCCTGGACTTCCCTCTTATAGGCCCTACACACTGGGTGATATGAGTGAAAGATATGAACGATCTTGTTCATTAGTGAACAAGATACCGTTCATATCTTTCAGTGTGGAGGCACCAGCGATGAACGATGCGCAGCCCCGCGGTCGTTTATCGCTGGTGCCCCGTCGCTTGTGCATGCAGGCCAATATTGACAACATATTTGCCTGCACTGCTATTGAGCCGGGTGACGGGGGAGTGAAGAAACGTCACTCTCCCCGTCACTGCCCCCCTGCCACCGGTTTGCCCGTCGGCCGTATCCGCCGTCGGGAAGCTCGGCGGCGGATCGCGCAGTGTGTAGGGCCCTTTAATGTACGATTGCCATCACTGTGCTGAAACCCCTTTCTTATCCATTAACCTGTTCAAAACAGGTGCCGGCAATCACAAATTAAGAGGGAAGTCCAGAAACAGAGCATTTTGTCCCTCCTGGAGAGGGTCATGTTGGGAGGTATGCAATAATACAAATATATTGCAGCAGCCACATTACAGTAGTATTAATATAAGTGGGAAGAATTCAGACAGCCAATCAGGAGTGCTCATCGGTTGCCATTAATATCAACTTGCATTTTGCGTCAAGGGTCCAGCACCTGCAAGGCATACTCATCCAAACAGACATGTACACGTTTTTCTTGTGGGGCCGTATATTACACAAACATGCCTTTATTGTACTTTTGGCGACACTTACACTTCCCATACATGGGATCGGAAGCATAAAACTATTTGATGAACATATACAGAGCATATACAGATATAACTGTACACAAACAACCTCCTCGGTTAAATCAATTATTTAAGAAGATCAGGGAATGTGCAAATAGCGGATGATGATGATAATGATGGTTGCATGGACTAGCAAAACACTTGTGATTGACAGCTTACGAAAGCTCCACTAACGCTGATTGGTGATTATTTCAGTCTCTGTAGCATATATTATATTTCTTTTGTGCACTTATTTTTTTCTGCACATGGGACAGGGAGCTGTTTTTGCTGTATGTTTCATGTTTGACTGATGAATGATAGACAATGCATGTGTTGCACATAAAAATAGTGAAACTCATGAGTGTGTGATGTACGCCTGGCGAGGACCAGACACATTTCCTGCTGTCACCAACTGGCATCTTAAGGTACAGTGCATCCGGAAAGTATTCACAGCAATTCACTTTTTCCACATTTGTTATGTTACAGCCTTATTCCAAAATGGAATAAATTCATTTTTCCCTCAAAATTCTACACACAATACCCCATAATGACAACATGAAAAAAGTTTTTTTTTTTTAGATTTTTGCAAATGTATTAAATATAAAAAAACTAAGAAATCACATGTACGTAAGTATTCACAGCCTTTGCCATGAAGCTCAAAATTAAGCTCAGGTGCATCCTGTTTCTACTGATCATCCTTGAGATGTTCCTACAGCTTAATTTGAGTCTGCCTGTGGTAAATTCAGTCGATTGGTGATGATTTGGAAAGGCACACACCTGGCTATATAAGGTCCCACACTTGACAGCGCATGTCAGAGCACAAACCAAGCATGAAGTCAAAGGAACTGTCTGTAGACCTCCAAGACAGGATTGTCTCGAGGCACAAATCTGGGGAACGGTACAGAAAAATATATGCTACTTTGAAGGTCCCAATGAGCACAGTGGCCTCCATCATCCATTAATGGAAGAAGCTCGGAACCCCCAGGACTCTTCCTAGAGCTGGTCGGCTGTCTAAACTGAGTGATCGGGGGAGAAGGGCCCTAGTCATGGAGGTGACCAAGAACCCGATGGTCACTCTGTCAGAGCTACAGCATTTCTCTGTGGAGAGAGGACAACCATTTCTGCAGCAATCCACCAATCAGGCTTGTATTGTAGAGTGGCCAGACGGAAGCCAATTCTTAGTAAAAAAAAAAAAGCACAAGTGCAGCCCACCTGGAGTTTGCCAAAATGCACCTGAAGGACTCTCAGACCATGAGAAACAAAATTCTCTGGTCTGATGAGACAAAGATTGAACTCTTTGGCGTGAATGCCAAGCATCATGTTTGGAGGAAAACAGGCACTGCTCATCACCAGCAGGGGTGTGCTGGTGAGGCACTGCACCCATAATGTCCACTGATGCTCGCTACCACCCTCAAGCCAATGCTCGCTACCACCACTGCTGATGGCCCCGCCCCTGCCAATGGCCTTCAAAATCGCCGCCATCAGCACCCTGGCCCCCCTTGCCACTAATTTGCATCCCAGGGTGACAGGCAGAGGATGACACGAGGGAGAGAGTGATAGCAGCGGGTGACAGGGAGAGGGTGACACCAGGGAGAGGGTGATAGCAACGGGTGACAGGGAGAGGATGACTCCAGGGAGAGGGTGACACCAGGAAGAGGGTAACAGCAGCGGATGACAGGGAGAGGGTGATGCCAGGGAGAAAGTGACAGCATTGGGTGACAGTGAGAGGGTGACACCAGGGAGAGGGTAACAGCAGTCGCTGACAGGGAGAGGGTGATGCCAGAGAGATGGTGACAGGGGGAGGGTGACAGCAGGGACAGGGTGACGTCGGGGAGAGGGTTACCCGGGGGGGAGGGTGACAGCGGTGGGTGGTTGGAGAGGGTGACAGCAGTATGGGATGCCAGGGAGAGGGAGACAGCAGTGGGTGAAGCCAGTGAGAGAGTGACAGCAATAGGGGACAGAGAGTGACAGCATTGGGTGATATAGAGAGGGTAACACCAGGGAGATGATGACAGCAGCAGGTGACAGGGAGAGGGTAACGGCAGCGGATGACAGGGAGAGGGTGATGCCAGGGAGAAAGTGACAGGAGCGGGTGACAGGGAGAGGGTAACGGCAGCGGATGACAGGGAGAGGGTGATGCCAGAGAGAAAGTGACAGGAGCGGGTGACAGGGAGAGGGTAACGGCAGCGGATGACAGGGAGAGGGTGATGCCAGGGAGATGGTGACAGGGAGAGGGTAACGGCAGCGGATGACAGGGAGAGGGTGATGCCAGGAAGAAAGTAACAGGAGCGGGTGACAGGGAGAGGGTAACGGCAGTGGATGACAGGGAGAGGGTGATGCCAGGGAGATGGTGACAGGAGCGGATGACAGGGAGAGGGTAACGGCAGCGGATGACAGGGAGAGGGTGATGCCAGGGAGATGGTGACAGGAGCGGATGACAGGGAGAGGGTAACGGCAGCGGATGACAGGGAGAGGGTGATGCCAGGGAGAAAGTGACAGGAGCGGGTGACAGGGAGAGGGTAACGGCAGCGGATGACAGGGAGAGGGTGATGCCAAGGAGATGGTGACAGGGAGAGGGTAACGGCAGCGGATGACAGGGAGAGGGTGATGCCAGAGAGATGGTGACAGCAGCGGGTGACAGGGAGAGGGTAACAGCAGTGGATGACAGGGAGAGGGTGATGCCAGGGAGAAAGTGACAGGAGCGGGTGACAGGGAGAGGGTAACAGCAGTGGATCACAGGGAGAGAGGGTGATGCCAGGGAAATGGTGACAGGAATAGGGTGACAGCAGGGACAGGGTGATGCTGGGGAGAGCAGGCAAACCCCCCCCCCCACATACACATTTGGACTGCACGTCACACAAACACACATGGAGAGCAGACTGCACCCCACCCCCACCACCACACACACACAAACTGATTGCATATTACAAACATATGCACACACTGACTACAGATTGCTCCCTCCCCTGCACAGACATCGGACTGCAGATCACTTACACACAGGGACTGCAGACTGGCCCTTCCCTCACACACTCACTGTCCTGCAGATTACACGATACAGACTGTGACTGGAGACTGTCTCCCCCCTCCCACACACAATGTCTGCTTGCCCCACACCAATAGCATAAAAGGAAGCTGGCACCTGACAGGGATACTAGTGGCAATTCAGCAGCTCAGCTGTGCTTCCTGGAATCGAGGAGCAGTGAGTGCAAAGGACCATGGGAGCTGCCTATTCTGCTCCAGCCCTGCTCGGCAAACACTGTAGCTGTGAAGAGCAGCTGAGATCACAGCCCGACTTCTGAGGGAGAAAAAAAAAATTAATTTGCAGCGGTGATGGAACAGACCCCCCCCCCCCCCCCCGCGCGCGCGTGCGCCACTTACCTGCTCCCTGTGATGTGCTCGCCCTCCAGCGCACCCTAGCTCCGCCATTCCACCTGTACAGGGCCGCCCTGGATGGTGAGTGTACAGCAGTCCCCTGGTGTGACTGATCAGCTGCTGGGAGCCGGTGACGGAAGGGGGGCCGAGGCAATTGGGAGAGGAGAGGGAAACGCTGCCCCTCCTCCCCATCCTGTCAGCTGCTCTGCATTAGATGACAGGGGCAAACCCTGTGCCCACTGCCCAATCACATCTAACTGAGTGACAGGGGCGTGCTTTCAAATGGGCTGAAAGCATGCCCCTGTCAAAGAGGTACGTATACTAGTGCTGCTTGCAGGGCTTTTACTGCCCGATGCCCGGCCCCGCCCCCCCGCTTCCAGCCCTTTCATATTGACATCGGGAGGTACAGAGAGCGGTGCCTCCGACACCCATTTACTGTAAGACGCTTTTTACACGGTAAAAAAATATTAAAATAATACAAAGTTTAAAGCATATACTTCTTTGTTTTGTTTTAATAATCAATGACAGGGGAGGCACTGCCTACCCTGACTGCACGTCCCTGATCACCAGGCCAATACCATCCCTACAGTGAAGCATGGTGGTGGCAGCATCATGCTGTGGGGATGTTTTTCAGCAGCAGGACCTGGGAGACTAGTCAGAATAGAGGAAAAGATGAATGCAGCAATGTACAGAGACATCCTGGATGAAAACCTGCTTCAGACCGCTCTTGACCTCGGACTGGGGCGACGGTTCATCTTTTAGCCCAACAACGACCATAAGCACACAGCCAAGATATCAAAGAAGTGGCTTCAGGACAACTCTGTGAATGTCCTTGAGTGGCCCAGCCAGAGCCCAGACTTGAATCCTATTGAACATCTCTGGAGAGATCTGAAAATGGCTGTGTACTGACGCTTCCCATGCAACCTGATGGAGCTTGAGAGGTGCTACAAAGAGGAATGGGCGAAACTGCCCAAAGATAGCTGTGCCAAGCTTGTGGAATCATATTCAAAAAGACTTGAGGCTGTAATAGCAGTCAAAGGTGCATCAACAAAGCATTGAGCAAAGGCTGTGAATACTTATGTACATGTGATTTCTTAGTTTTTTATTTTTAATAAATTAGCAAAAATCTAAAAAACAAACAAAACTTTTTTCACATTGTCATTATAGGGTATTGTGTGTAGAATTTTGAGGGGAAAAATGTATTTATTCCATTTCGGAATAAGGCTGTAACATAACAAAATGTGGAAAATGTGAAGCGCTGTGAATACATTCCGGATGTACTGTAGGTGCTGGTTTGTATATGGTCACAAGTGCAGCTTTTCCAGTGAAGCATTTTGTACTTCCAATGTAAGGCAAACAAAATTGCGGATTCCCTGGCATCAGGACATTTTGTGTGTTACAGAACAATGAAGAAATGAATAATAATAACAATTACATATACATCAATTTTAAATTTGCAATCTTAGTTGGGCTGGTCCACGCATTGTGGGCACCCTGGGCAGTTCCTCTCTTTCAATGAGAAGTGACACACAATATCGTTGCATGTTGGGCCCCTGCATCTAGAGCCGGCCCTAGGCATAGAGAAACTGGACAAATACCTAGGGCATTTGGAATGCTTAGGGGCACAAGCAGCTTCTGCTGATTAAAATGATATGCAGCATGCCTATATTCTGTGCGTGACTTGCTGTATCTGCATACGTAATGATATGTTACAGTGTATTCCTGGAAATCAGAGCACATTATACACTTTGCACCAGGCACAGCACATTATACACATTGGACCAGGTAAAGCACATTATACACATTGCACCAGGTAAAGCACATTATACACATTGCACAAGACAGAGCACGTTATACACATTGTACCAGGTAGAGCACATTATACACACTGCACAAAATAAAGCACATTATACACATTGCACCAGGTAAAGCACATTATACACATTGCACCAGGCAAAGCACATTATACACATTGGACCAGGTAAAGCACATTATACACATTGCACCAGGTAAAGCACATTATACACATTGCACCAGGCAAAGCACATTATACACATTGCACCAGGCAAAGCACATTATACACATTGGACCAGGAAAAGCACATTATACACATTGCACCAGGTAAAGCACATTATACACATTGCACAAGACAGAGCACGTTATACACATTGTACCAGGTAGAGCACATTATACACACTGCACAAGGTAAAGCACATTATACACATTGCACCAGGTAAAGCACATTATACACATTGCACCAGGCAAAGCACATTATACACATTGGACCAGGTAAAGCACATTATACACATTGCACTAGGTAAAGCACATTATACACATTGCACCAGGCAAAGCACATTATACACACTGCACCAGGTAAAGCACATTATACACATTGCACTAGGTAAAGCACATTATACACACTGCACAAGGTAAAGCACATTATACACATTGCACCAGGTAAAGCACATTATACACACTGCACAAGGTAAAGCACATTATACACATTGCACCAGGTAAAGCACATTATACACATTGCACTAGGTAAAGCACATTATACACATTGCACCAGGCAAAGCACATTATACACATTGGACCAGGTAAAGCACATTATACACATTGCACCAGGCAAAGCACATTATACACACTGCACCAGGTAAAGCACATTATACACACTGCACAAGGTAAAGCACATTATACACATTGCACCAGGTAAAGCACATTATACACATTGCACCAGGTAAAGCACATTATACACACTGCACAAGGTAAAGCACATTATACACACTGCACAAGGTAAAGCACATTATACACACTGCACAAGGTAAAGCACATTATACACATTGCACCTGGTAAAGCACATTATACACATTGCACCAGGCAAAGCACATTATACACACTGCACCAGGTAAAGCACATTATACACATTGCACTAGGTAAAGCACATTATACATATTGCCCCAGGCAGAGCACGTTATACACATTGCACTAGGTAGAGCATGACACCGACACACATATGCTGACAGACGGATGCTGACGCACTGATGCTAACAGCAGCCGGCAACCCCACCTCTCACAAGCTCTCTCTGTCTGCATCAGCCAGCAATCTTCCCCCTCTCACTGCCTCGTAGCGGATCTCTCCCTCCGGAGCATGGCCAGTACTGAGTGGATTGGGCCTGGCCCACCGGCAATCTGTCCCGCCATCCTGACGGACCAATCCACCGCTGGGTGCTGCCCATGTTGGGCCACTTCTACAAAATATTGCAGAGCCAATTTTAGTTCCCAATCCACCCTTGCTCCTAGGTGCCCCTCTGTAGCGCCGGCCTTTGATTTTGAGCTGGTCCAGCAAGCAGATCACACAGGTTCGTGTCAAGCCTCTGAGACTCCTTCTCTGTGGTTGGTCTGTGGGAATCCTTTTAGTTGAGTAATCTGTGGAAATGGAATACAAGCGTTTTTACTGATGATCACAACCAATGTACAATAGTGTCATATTTCATAAACGTGAGGAAAAGCATACCACTGCACTGCTTTCCTTGCAGGTTACCAATTGCCCTGTCACCCAAAACACACACGGATTACATTTACAACACAAACGTTTCAAATAACACATTTCAGACTGAAACTGTTCTATACTTTTGGTGAATTGAAATGTAACATATTAAAAGCTTTTTTCAAGGCTAGACTGAAAAGAGGGCATGCTAGTGACAATTAGCAGAATTTACTTATTTAGGAAGCAATATAAAAAGTAGAATGCATTTATTACATTTATTGTTGCCTTTGCTGTGTTACTACACTGGAGCATGTCTTCTAAGTGATGCTAAAGCAGGTCTGAGCAGCCATAACATTACAGCTGTCATTTGTTCTGATAAAGCTGAATATTTATCGTATATAAAAACCCTTTGTGAGGTCTAAGAACACTGTACGCTATTTACGTATGAAGTACCGTAAGGGTACGCTCGTTGCGTAACAATCGCTTAGCCGTAGTCGAGACGCTCAAGCGTCACGTTCGCTCACGGCCAAGAGATCACAGGCAGGCACGCTATTGGCTGCTGACTAACGTAATGGTTCACTATAGCGTAACGGACGCTGTATCGGGAGCGGGCTGCTCGAGCGATACAGACGCTCACGAGAATACGCTGTTGGTATCGGGCACACTTATAGGTGAGCGACTACCGTAATGCTACGCTATCAGCGTAGCGGACGCTCAAGACCACGAGGAGATCACGAGCGGCGCTGACGCTCACCATGTTAAACCTTTATATCTAAACCAGAAACAATGTAATATGCTGTAAAACCTTAGTGTAGAGATAGGGTGTAGATGCAACCTAGTGTAAACTTATTAACTTAAAAGCTGTTTGAGCGTCACCGACGCTCTGAGAATACTAGACACTATAAGAAATACACAGATACCTGGGCTTAGGGTCCAACGCCTAAGATATATATATTTTGAATGATATACTTGCAAAAGAATTAATACAAATACAAATCATACACTACAATATAACATAGACTACCTAACCAGATAACTACACAGGAAATACAATACAATTACTACCTAAGGGAAAATAAGAGAGAAAGAGAAGAGAGAGAGAAATGGCTCATAATAACAAGAAGATCAATATGGTTGCGGAGAAACACTTACGCACAAAGGAAACGATCGCATGCGCCTCTGGACATCCAGCTCCCGATTTTCAGCAATGATAACCGTTGAAGAGTGAGTGCTGGATGTGATCGGCCTTTCTATTTATGCCCCACACACAATGCAATTCAATGGTCCCTACAATCTCATTGTTCATTGGACACAGGAATTCGGCTTCGCATTATAACAAAAGGTCATAGGTTGATTCATACAGGTGGGCTGTGACTGCTTCCAACTGTTCAGGTGGGTGGGATACTGGGTTTCCCGCCGCATGACTAAATAAGAACAAATAATAGTAAATGGACATAAACTTCTTATGTCCATAACTATTCGCATGAGCGATTAATCCGCTCCAAACCAACACCGGAATATTGCTATTTAAATACTCTTCCGATGGGTACCAAACACCACTGTATGACCCCTGTTAGACCCTTCGTACAATACAAAGAGGGATTTCTCTGTTCACGAACATTCTATATTAACCAAACTTTCAGAATCTATCAAAGGGACCATGATCTACAAAATACATTATATAGTGAAAATATGTAACGATTGAGTCGCACGCTACGATCACATAAACTCTACCGTAAATACGCATACCGTGCGCCTGCGGGTGCCCGCGACTGTGAGTATGCGCACGTACGGGAGAGCGTACGCATGCGCAGCACGGACCTGTGTGAGGTGCAAATATGGTAGTGTGCATAGAGATATTTTTCTGACTTTGACAGTCCACCCTTTGGCAGTCAATAATAACTGCCACCTTCTAAAACATTTCAAAAGAGAAAAATATATGTCAGGGGTTAATACATTTACATGGTTGGGTAGGGGAGGAGAGAGGAGAAGGTGTGAAGAGGGTATGACCTAGTGAGATAGCAGAAGCATGTGTGTATGAGTCCATGTTTGGGGGTCATGTATCATCGTGCCGTACGTGTTTTAAATCAAGCTTCGAGGTATTGCGAAGTATACATTTGAATTCCTTCTTATACCGCGGTACGGGTCTGTGGATGGGCTGTCAAACTTTACCGAGCTCTTTCCGGCTTTGGTTGTAACAAAATGGGGGAGCACATTTTAGTTGATGATACATGAATGGGGGAGATATGTGATTGCTGATATCTGTGCCTGTATTCCCTATCGACTATGTGTGTCATTACCTGAGGGTTGTAGAAATGAAGAAAAGACATAATTACGGTAAATGCGGTGGTATTCTATGTCAGGTAAATGTACATTCGTCGATTGAGGTCTTGTTTGGTGTCTGTTGAATGCAGTCTTCTTTGTGCTTTTGCCCATAAGATGCGAGCAAAAGCTGTCAATGTCCATAGATTTACAAAAGTGTTGGGCTAGCGTAATTTTAAAATTTCTAGGGAAACTGGGGATCCATGGCATAGTTCATCAAAAATCTGTGTATCAGGTTGTCAAACTTCTTCTTTAATCCCTCTGTTGTCTGTATATCGGCTCATCAAATTCCTCGTCCAAGTGGGTCTTGTTACCTTGGAGAAAACGGAAAAACAGGTGAAAGAAACGGACCGTAGAAATCGCATTTTCATCACATCATTGGGGTATATTTACTAAGCTCCCGATTTTGACCGAGATGCCGTTTTTTCTTCAAAGTGTCATCTCGGTTAATCTCGGTCATTTACTAAACACTAATCACGGCAGTGATGAGGGCATTCGTAATTTTTTGCTAGTTCAGGTAAAAAATTACGAATGAATACACCATCGGTCAAATTACGCCTGTTTAGATATGAATCTCGGTCATTTACTAAGAAGTGCAAAGCAAAAAAACACAAAACACTGCCGTGAAAAATTACAACTCGTAAAAAAGTCCTAAAAAAAAACAGACCTGCTTTTTTTTTCCGTGATTTGAGATGCATGCAGGGATCCATGAGATCCGTGCATGTATATCAGTGGGAAGGGGTGGGAAAGTGCTTATTTTTGCCAAAAAAATTGCGTGGGGTCCCCCCTCCTAAGCATAACCAGCCTCGGGCTCTTTGAGCCGATCCTGGTTGCAGAAATATGGGGGAAAAAATGACAGGGGTTCCCCCATATTTA
The DNA here is from genome assembly GCF_028390025.1 of Pseudophryne corroboree. Taxonomy (NCBI): domain Eukaryota; kingdom Metazoa; phylum Chordata; class Amphibia; order Anura; family Myobatrachidae; genus Pseudophryne; species Pseudophryne corroboree. The sequence continues at coordinate 769,400,455 of NC_086447.1, forward strand.
AGCAACCAGCATCGGGCTCTGCGCCTGGTCCTGGTCCCAAAAATACGGGGGACAAAAAGAGTAGGGGTCCCCCGTATTTTTAAAACCAGCACCGGGCTCCACTAGCTGGACAGATAATGCCACAGCCGGGGGTCACTTTTATACAGCGCCCTGCGGCCGTGGCATCAAAAATCCAACTAGTCACCCCTGGCCGGGGTACCCTGGGGGAGTGGGAACCCCTTCAATCAAGGGGTCCCCCCCCCCAGCCACCCAAGGGCCAGGGGTGAAGCCCGAGGCTGTCCCCCCCCATCCAATGGGCTGCGGATGGGAGGGCTGATAGCCTTTGTTGTAAAATAAAAGATATTGTTTTTAGTAGCAGTACTACAAGTCCCAGCAAGCCTCCCCCGCATGCTGGTACTTGGAGAACCACAAGTACCAGCATGCGGCGGAAAAACGGGCCCGCTGGTACCTGTAGTACTACCACTAAAAAAATACCCAAAAAAACACAAGACACACACACCGTGAAAGTATAATTTTATTACATACATACACACATACATACATACTTACCTTATGTTCTCACGCAGGTCGGTCCTCTTCTCCAGTAGAATCCAAGGGCTACCTGTTGAAGAAATTCTACTCACCAGATCCATGGGTCCAGGCTCCTCGGCAAATCCAGGGTTAATCCACGTACTTGAATAAATAAAAAAAAACGGTGTCCCGACCACGAACTGAAAGGGGACCCATGTTTGCACATGGGTCACCTTCCCACGAATGCCAGAAACCCACTTTGACTTCTGTCTAAGTGGGTTTCTTCAGCCAATCAGGGAGTGCCACGTTGTAGCACTCTCCTGATCAGCTGTGTGCTGCTGTCCTCACTGACAGGCAGCACGCGGCAGTGTTACAATGTAGCGCCTATGCGCTCCATTGTAACCAATGCTGGGAACTTTCTGCTCAGCGGTGACGTCACTTTAGGTCAACCGCAGGGCAGAAAGTTCCCATCATTGGTTACAATGTAGCGCATAGGCGCTACATTGTAACACTGCCGCGTGCTGCCTGTCAGTGAGGACAGCAGCACACAGCTGATCAGGAGAGTGCTACAACGTGGCACTCCCTGATTGGCTGAAGAAACCCACTTAGACAGAAGTCAAAGTGGGTTTCTGGCATTCGTGGGAAGGTGACCCATGTGCAAACATGGGTCCCCTTTCAGTTCGTGGTCGGGACACCGTTTTTTTTTATTTATTCAAGTACGTGGATTAACCCTGGATTTGCCGAGGAGCCTGGACCCATGGATCTGGTGAGTAGAATTTCTTCAACAGGTAGCCCTTGGATTCTACTGGAGAAGAGGACCGACCTGCGTGAGAACATAAGGTAAGTATGTATGTATGTGTGTATGTATGTAATAAAATTATACTTTCACGGTGTGTGTGTTTTGTGTTTTTTTGGGTATTTTTTTAGTGGTAGTACTACAGGTACCAGCGGGCCCGTTTTTCCGCCGCATGCTGGTACTTGTGGTTCTCCAAGTACCAGCATGCGGGGGAGGCTTGCTGGGACTTGTAGTACTGCTACTAAAAACAATATCTTTTCATTATCACAAATGGCTATCAGCCTCCCCATCCGCAGCCCATTGGATGGGGGGGGACAGCCTCGGGCTTCACCCCTGGCCCTTGGGTGGCTGGGGGGGGGGACCCCTTGATTGAAGGGGTTCCCACTCCCCCAGGGTACCCCGGCCAGGGGTGACTAGTTGGATTTTTGATGCCACGGCCGCAGGGCACTGTATAAAAGTGACCCCCGGCTGTGGCATTATCTGTCCAGCTAGTGGAGCCCGGTGCTGGTTTTAAAAATACGGGGGACCCCTACTCTTTTTGTCCCCCGTATTTTTGGAACCAGGACCAGGCGCAGAGCCCGATGCTGGTTGCTTAAATATGGGGGAACCCCTGTCAATTTTTTCAACATATTTCTGCAACCAGGATCGGCTCAAAGAGCCCGAGGCTGGTTATGCTTAGGAGGGGGGACCCCACGCATTTTTTTGGGGGATTTTACATTGTTTAATTAAAAAAAAAAAAAATAAGAACCCCAGCACGGATCACACAGATCCGGCCGAGATTGATTGTAAAAAAAAACGGCAGTGTTTTGCTAATCACTGCCGTAAAAATAGGTAAAAAAAAACGAATGACATCGACATCGGAAGCAAAGAAAAATACGAATACGACAGCTTAGTAAATCCATCGTAATCAATTCAAAAAGTTGCAGTTTTACACTGTCGATGTCATTCGTGATTGAACTTTGACCTATTTTCGGAAATTATGAATCTTAGTAAATATACCCCATTGTTTCTACATTTGGGTCATAAATCAAGTCCATTGGAATTACAGTTTCCTCACTCCTCAAACTCATTACCCTTGTACGATGTTTGCACTTCATTAAAGCCTGACCGCATCTAAATATCAATCCAATCGATATGACAACACCTAAGATACATAGGAGAAACTTCCCAACATCCATTATGACTCCTTGAGCCCATTCTCCTAAACCAGAAAACCAATTTCGCGGGTTCAACCATGACACCCAACCAGTCAGCTCATTACCTACAGCAGCAAGAGTGAGATTGTGTCTCCTGCGAAATTCCCACTTCAATTGGAGAATATCGTCCATCTTTTGGTCTATGACCTCGACCGGATCCTCGGTGCTATTCGTAATATATGTGCAACATTTCACGCCGTATTGTGTTGCCAGTGTGACACAATATCCGCCTGTCACTGCTGTGAGGTAATTGAGAACCATTCTATGCTGTACCAGTTCTGTTTTGTAAGCCTGAAGTTCCCTTCCAGTATACCTAAACGTGTCATCATACATTTCAGTGATATTATCTAACAAATTTGCGAGCGCCGATATGTATTTATAGTTCAGCACTCCTCTAGCGGTGCGGGTGAAATCTAACGCGATTAAGAATTGAATCCCGGTGGATTCACTTATCAGATCAGAGGCCGGATGCTCTGTCTTCTCTATCAGGTGCCTTTTAACAACGTGCTCGTAATGGGTGTGAGTATAAGGAGCTTGGGCACCACGGTGTATGTCTTTCATTTTGTCATGTGATACAGTCATTACTTCAGGCAGTACTTTTCCAATATAACACAATCCTTCAGAGTTTGGGGCAAGCCACTTGTACGCCTTTCTCCCGCATATGAAATATGCATCATCGGGGAGAACATATGGGACGGAGTAGGACATAACCATATTACACACCTTCCATGTGAAATCTCCTAACCCTAATTCTTCCATCTGCTTAGTACACGTATCAGGTTGTACGATAGGTGCACAGTATCCTGGTGATACCTCTCCAACTCTAGTAATCCTATTTCCTAAGGTATACCTATACCGGAAAGATTTTCCTCTACTGGCTATGTGGCGTACAAGCTCTGTATCTGTAGGCATTCTATCTGCTCTATGCGAAAAGGTCATAGTTTGGTTACTCCATGACACTTCCCAATTTCCCAGCTTTCGGGGATTGGAGATGTTAAAACATAATAGGGACCTATCCACATGGTATTGGTGGAGCTTCAAACTAGGAGGGCTGGAGATATTAAACCTCCTGTCCACCGGTCTCCCACCCTTTAGCTCAAGTACCTCCCCTACCGTTAAAGGAAATGGTACTAGCCCTGATTTGCTATGACCTTGAGGTACTTGAGAGCATACCCAACAATCTGTTTGATTTAACACACTACCCACTAAAGAGTGATAGTCACTCAAGGGATGCCTGTCCATGTGGATATTAAAACTGGATTGGCATTTCTTAATACACCCATCCTCAATGACATTATCACAGAACCTACAGATACAGTTTTCTTCAGCTAACAATCCTTAAAGGAAAATGTTTACAGATAACATGGCTGCTAGATCGTTTCCGGTACTCGCCTTTGCTTGGTGATTGGGTTGTTATTGGAAATTTACACCTCCATCTCTATCATCAGGACCTTTCTGGATCTCGACCTCACTGATACTCTCACCGAAACAGACTGCTCTGGTCAACATCATGGTCAACAGGAAAATCCATAGCACAGTCTCTTGGGGCAAGTCCATCTTACAGGAGGAGAAAAGAAGAAATTTGTAATGGGGTACAGAAAATCAGTTTGAGGGGGAGAGAAACTTGTTACGATAATTAAGTTCTCTAGTCTTGTTGTTCTTCTTGTTCTGTCGTCATCTCAAAGGTGCTGTCTCTCAGTCTTCCAAACGAACATTCCGGTGATGCAATATTTCTTCCCAAATCAGCGATCTCTCTGTAAGGAGCAAAAATCTTGCATTACCATTTGTCTAACTGATGTGTGACATACCATCTTTAAATCATGAAAACATGTGAAAGAAGAGAGAAAACATCAAAAAAAAAAAAACAAGAGAGAGAACAATTTATGTGCATGTGTATATTACTTGAATCAACAATAACCATCAATAGGAAAAGAGAAAAAAAAAATTTTTTCAAACATTTTAAAACATTGTCAGATCATCAGGCTGTCATATCTACATGTCCAATGGTTTCCCTGCGCAGTCCCTCCCCCCAGCACTTCCATATTCCATTGTCTGTATCTGGCCAGAATACATTGATGCGGATAGGTCATGCTGGGGTTTGGTAGACTTCTGCAAAGACCAAGTATATATGCAATGTTTGAATCCTACCAATAATCGTCAGAGATGGGGAGAGAGAAAAAGAAACATTTCACAGATACATTTACAACGTTTCACCCGGTCATTCCTGTGTCTTCAGGGAATGACCTCCCAATTTATTAACTATAACCTCAGGCTTACCATCAGTCCTAATGATCACCTTTCCTGACTGCACATTATGGGTGTGGGCCAAAATTTTTCCTATATGATCCCTGATTATAATGGTGTGTGTTTTAATTTTGCTCATTTCTTGGTCTAGGGGGCCTGACTTTATGTGGGTTATTACAGTCGCTGGCATAATGCCCTTCTCTTCTACAATGATAACAAACCCTGGGTTTCCTCCAAGTGTCAATGACCTGAGGTCTTGGTTGATTTGATGCCTCCTCAAACGCTCGGATGCTCATCGCCATCAACCGTTTTCCCTGTGCTTCCCTGATTTCTTGGATATTATGATTATGTCGTTGTCTAGGGGGCTGATGTGACTTTTGTCTACTTCCTGATCTACAATCTCTTGCAAAATGACCTTCCTTCTGGCAATTGTAACAGACTTCCACATTTGAATTTCTCGCAGGGGTTTGGGGCTTATGCTGGAGTGGTCTTGTGGTTAGGGCCTGTATACTTGCGGCCATTAATTTATCACTTTGTGACTCTCTGTATCTGGTGATATTTCGATCAATATCAATAGCGGCCTCTCTTAATGCGGCCACTGAGATATTTCTCCAGTTTGGGTTGGTGGTCTGTACCCTTGTTCTCAATACCTCCTTTAAACCATTCATTAATACCTTAACCGCTATTTCTCTATGCTGTGCGCATGTTTTGATGTCTGTGATCCCAGTGTTCCTAGCCATTACTTGCAGTGCTCGATTGAAATAATTGGAAATACTTTCCCCTTCGTTTTGTCTTATGGAGAAGATTTCATTCCACTTGACAACGGCAGGGAAATATACTTCCAACTGTTGGTTTATCTGCTTAATACATTCCTGATTGTGTTCCTCCGTTTGAGGTACTTCTGTGTCTAATTGACAATCAGTAATAAATTTCGCAGGGTCAACACTGGAGGGCAAACATGCCCTCAGCACTGTCCGCCAATCTTTGTTGGTGGGTTCTGTTGAGTTTCCTAGTTCTTTAATGAACCTTTGGCATGCGACTAGATTTTTCCTTGGATCAGGAAATTCGGACATAATTGATCTCAATTCGGTCCGGGACCAGGGACAGCGCATTGCACTGTCCTGGACGGGAATGGTTCCCTGATCGTCAGTCTTCCCATTGGGGACTGTGATCACCCTGACAGGACTAAACTCAATTACATCACCTTGTTTTGGTCTTACAATATGGGGTACATTTGTTTGTGCGTGATATAAAACATTGTACGTACCTGTGGACACGACCTCACCTGACCCTTCGTTAGGGGGTTTGATTATTGCCTTTACCGATTTGGTCGCGTCCACCTGGATGTCTTGTGTGATGGCTGCTGGAAGTGGTGCCGACATCGTGTTGAGTTCACTTTCTTGCTCGTATTCCTGAGGGAAGTTTGACATGGGGTGCAACTTGCACGGGTTAATAGTTGTACATTTAACAGCATTACAATTATCATCGTTATGTTTATTACACTTATTCTTATCATCTATACTACAGTTGCTAAGTGCGTTTTTATTGTTCAACATTGTGCCTTTCTCCGCAACCATAATCCTCTCCATTGCCACATCTCTCCTCCCAAGATGAGAGTCAGGTATGTCAGTTAGCTCTTTTTGCATTTCACTTTCCTGTTGCCATAACTTTAAACAGTCATAATGTTTGATCCGTCTCTTTGCTGGTTCAATAAGACCTATCCTTCTCCTTAGATTTAGTAACACTTCTGGGCTAAAGCTACCTATTCTTGGGAATTTCTCCCCGTCATGTACAGTCATTCTTTCCCATTCATCACATAAAACCTCTGTGTGTGAACTGTATTTTTCACACATTACATACCTGGCCGACCCTATTGGTCGGTTTACTAAATCAACCCGAACCGAGGTTGATCGCCCCCTACCTGAACAACTGGCCCCCATAACTTGCAGGTGTTGCTTTTCTTCAGCGAACCCTTACAAAAACCAAGATGTCCAGGGCAGGCTGGCGGTGAAGTTTACCGAGTACTCCACTCACTTCTCGCCCACGTTGGCCAGTAACACAATCACTGTATCCAGAGCTGTTGTACCCAACCTAGGGCCCCTGTGAACCTTTATTTACTGGGGCGCGTTCCCCAGCAAGTATCGGTTGTTGGATAGTTCCTGAGTGAGCAGCGAACCTCCCTTAAAATAAAAAAAATTACACAAATCACGTTAGAATGTACAAATAGCGTTTATGACCTTCGTACACAAATAGTACCGGTCAGGTTTACTAATGTACACAATTACGTGCGGTCCAATCGTTCAGCCCATAAGCAACTAATCTTATGTACGGAGCGACCAGTGGAATCGAAAATTTCGGCTGCGAATTCCTTCAGCCAGAGCTTAATGGCCTATATGGGTTCCGCACCAACCCTTCTTGGTGTTGTGCTACTTGTCTCTATAGCGGACTTCCTTGTCTGCTGTACCTGGACCTCCTGGTCTGTTACAGTATGACCTCCTGGTCTGCTACACTCTAATGCTCAAAAAAAAAATTTATGTTTAACCAGAGATGCCTCCCTAGCCACCATGCACGTCACTTACATGTATGTACCTTCACGAGAACTCGATACTTTTCTTGTGGTTCAACCTCAAAATTGTATAATTGCAAACACTCACTCACCACATGTACACTTTTGTTTCTATTTCTATTTCTGCGCAGAAATTTTCTTTAAGCCAGATGTGTTGTAAATTTGGAGAAGGATCTGTTAATCTAAATTTCGGATATAAAAATAGATTTGCGCTATTTATCGCCTGGCGTTATTTACCGCGTGGCGCTACTTATCGCGTTGAGAGGAGAGAAAAAAACTTGTGATTTGAGTTACGTGGGCGTACCCGTACGCTCCGTTGCGTAATATACGCTGCGTGCGTCGGCCCTTGGATTGCGTACGCAAGTCTCAGTCTTTTGTTAGAGACACGTGTACGCAAAGCAAAGATCCACCGTAACACAATTTATACGTTTATCAATGTAGATGATCCTTTATCATCTACCACGCACCACACTGACTTCGCCTTGTCTCTCAGGCACAGCTGTGTGTTTGTCTTTACTTTAACTATATTATCTTTACTCTTAAACTATGAAATAGTGACAACTCTCTCTAAGCACGTTTATCAACTATAAAACTGGCAAACAGAAGAGTGATATACGAAAATACACAAATGAAAAGGAAATGCAGATATATATGTGTGCGTGCGTGTGTACGCAAGACAGAAAAATAAACAGTTTTAAAAAGACACTATTGTTTTGTTCTTACCTCCGGTTCCCGGATTCCTTCAGCACCCTTTACTAAGAGAAGCAGACGCTTATCCCGACAGCACTACGAGGAATATAACCTCCCGCCCTTTGCTGATGGATAATGTCTGCTGTATCTACCTAGTGCAGATATGTGAAGGACGGGCGAGCCGCCAATTGATAAAGCTGAATATTTATCGTATATAAAAACCCTTTGTGAGGTCTAAGAACACTGTACGCTATTTACGTATGAAGTACCGTAAGGGTACGCTCGTTGCATAACAATCGCTTAGCCGTAGTCGAGACGCTCAAGCGTCACGTTCGCTCACGGCCAAGAGATCACAGGCAGGCACGCTATTGGCTGCTGACTAACGTAATGGTTCACTATAGCGTAACGGACGCTGTATCGGGAGCGGGCTGCTCGAGCGATACAGATGCTCACGAGAATACGCTGTTGGTATCGGGCACACTTATAGGTGAGCGACTACCGTAATGCTACGCTATCAGCGTAGCGGACGCTCAAGACCACGAGGAGATCACGAGCGGCGCTGACGCTCACCATGTTAAACCTTTATATCTAAACCAGAAACAATGTAATATGCTGTAAAACCTTAGTGTAGAGATAGGGTGTAGATGCAACCTAGTGTAAACTTATTAACTTAAAAGCTGTTTGAGCGTCACCGACGCTCTGAGAATACTAGACACTATAAGAAATACACAGATACCTGGGCTTAGGGTCCAACGCCTAAGATATATATATTTTGAATGATATACTTGCAAAAGAATTAATACAAATACAAATCATACACTACAATATAACATAGACTACCTAACCAGATAACTACACAGGAAATACAATACAATTACTACCTAAGGGAAAATAAGAGAGAAAGAGAAGAGAGAGAGAAATGGCTCATAATAACAAGAAGATCAATATGGTTGCGGAGAAACACTTACGCACAAAGGAAACGATCGCATGCGCCTCTGGACATCCAGCTCCCGATTTTCAGCAATGATAAACGTTGAAGAGTGAGTGCTGGATGTGATCGGCCTTTCTATTTATGCCCCACACACAATGCAATTCAATGGTCCCTACAATCTCATTGTTCATTGGACACAGGAATTCGGCTTCGCATTATAACAAAAGGTCATAGGTTGATTCATACAGGTGGGCTGTGACTGCTTCCAACTGTTCAGGTGGGTGGGATACTGGGTTTCCCGCCGCATGACTAAATAAGAACAAATAATAGTAAATGGACATAAACTTCTTATGTCCATAACTATTCGCATGAGCGATTAATCCGCTCCAAACCAACACCGGAATATTGCTATTTAAATACTCTTCCGATGGGTACCAAACACCACTGTATGACCCCTGTTAGACCCTTCGTACAATACAAAGAGGGATTTCTCTGTTCACGAACATTCTATATTAACCAAACTTTCAGAATCTATCAAAGGGACCATGATCTACAAAATACATTATATAGTGAAAATATGTAACGATTGAGTCGCACGCTACGATCACATAAACTCTACCGTAAATACGCATACCGTGCGCCTGCGGGTGCCCGCGACTGTGAGTATGCGCACGTACGGGAGAGCGTACGCATGCGCAGCACGGACCTGTGTGAGGTGCAAATATGGTAGTGTGCATAGAGATATTTTTCTGACTTTGACAGTTCATATAAAAACAAAAACATTGCAAACCTCTGGCAAAGTAGCCGTGATTGAACACATGCACATCTCCAGTAATTAGGGGGTCATTCCGACCTGATCGCACGCTAGGCTTTTTCGCTGCGCTGCGATCAGGTCAGAACTGCGCATGCGTATGCACCGCAATGCGCTGGCGTGTCGTACGGGTACAAAGCGGATCGTTGCTGAGTGATGGATTTTACGAATAATCCATTCGCACAGCCAATCGCAAGCAGATTGACAGAAAGAGAGCGTTTGTGGGTGTCAACTGACCGTTTTCTGGGAGTGGTTGGAAAAACGCAGGCGTGTCCAAGTGCTTGCAGTGCGGGTGTCTGACGTCAATTCCGGGCAAGAACAGGCTGAAGTGATCGCAGCGGCTGAGTAAGTTCTGAGCTACTCAGAAACTGCACAAAACTTTTTTGTACCGCTCGGCTGCATATGCGATCACACACTTGCAAAGCAAACATACACTCCCCTCTAGGTGGCGACTATCTGATTGCAGCGCTGCAAAAAATAGCTAGTGAGCGATGAACTCGGAATGACCCCCTAAGACTCTACCTTCACTGTTTATAGTGAAGGGCTATGATCTGCCTCTGTCCCATTTAATTATGGACACTGGAGATTGGGTTTCACCTCATACAATGGCGATAGCCCCAACCGGTGGTGATATTCACCTAGTCCTGACAGTCATAGGCCATATAATAAGGATTCTGGCCTAACATACTGATGCTATCCTTCTGTTATCCAAATGAATGTGCAAAAAAACAGTGACATTTATAAATAATCATTTTATCTCTCTGTTCCCTCTTAATATGCATCTTTGGTACCATGAAAGGAACGTAGGAAAAGGGAAAGTTGGAAGCTGAACTTCCACATTATATGATGAGTTGAAATCCAAGAATCAACGCCTTAAGGTTATTATTATGCAATAGTTTAGGTTGTGGGTGCACTCACCTGTTGACTGTTCAGTTTTCTGTACCACCCTAATGGTGGCGGCATCATACCTGGTAGATAGTCAAGTTAGAGCAGGGGTCAGGCAACTTTTTTACCCCAAAATATGTTTAGATACGCCGATGTTACCCCCTTGATTTGAAAGGAAGGAAATTTGTAAATTATTTCCACCAATTATTTTTTGGCAATGAATGTGCTAATTAGCACCTTCTCCCCAAAACACCAGAATGACTGTAAGAAAGATGGAAGAGGGGGGAAGGGGGGGCACGACTTTTAGCAGACAGACGGTCACATCCTCACCTTAGTAATGCCAGTGGGAATTTCCCACTGTTATGTTGGCCACTGTCTGATCCTGCGGAACTCCGTCAGCGGTCAGCCAAAGAACAATTCAAGTTCTGTGTGCAGGATGGCGGGCCGCGAGCGGGAGGACAGAACAGCACAGGATGGGCGGGCCTGAGGGAGCGCGGTGTGACGTCAGCACGTCACACTGTGGTCAGGAACACAGCACGGGGCGGCCCGGAGCACACGCGCAGGGCGGGCAGGAGGGAGCGCGGTATGACATTAGCATGTCACATCGTGAGCCGGCTGGTGCTGGACAGGGCTGTGTCTCGGCAGCGCGACCGTCCATTACCCACAGGAATTTAATTTTTACCCCATTTGGGGTAATTTACCCCTGTTCCCCGACCACTGAGTTAGAGGGTCGATTGGATACCTCTGTTTATGATTTGATTTGCAATTTGGACCTTATTCAGCTTGAATCGCTATTGAGTGTTTTTTTCATTCTTCCTTCTGCTAATGAAGCATGTGAAGAGCCGGCCATGACACATGCCATGAAAACGGCCATGACACACCTGCGTTTCCTCAACCACTCTACGTAAACGTCATGCATATGCCCTGTCGCCCACAAACACCCGCTGCCTGTCAATCAAACTGTGATTGCATCCCTGTAAGATGCAATCGCATAAGAATTGCAAACTGTGGGTCACGCACACACATGTGCAATCGTCCAATATTTGCGATTTTGACATTTTTGCGACTTAAGCTGAAAAAGGTCCTTTGGCCGGTATCTGCCTGTAATACATGTTGTTGTAAGTTTTTGGGGCAAGATTTTATGTTACATTTGTACTTTTAGTATTATATATTTATTTGGTATAATACAGAATGTCTTAAGCCCCATACATACTAGACGAGAAAGATCTCGCTCAGAAGGGCCGTTATGAGGAAGATCTATCACAATCTCGTCCAATGTGTACACTCAATGTCGTTAACGATGCTCACTCCTGCGCATTGTTAACGACCCCGTCTCTCATCTGAACATGTACAGACGAGGGAGGTCCTGATTAATGACAGCCATGCTGCAGATGCAGTATGGCCGTCGTTCCCCGCTGTCGCTCCCTTTCCTGCCGGCATCGGCAAGTGTGTATGCACTTGCCAATGCCGGTACCCCGCCAAGTCCCCGATGACGCTAATATTGGCCTAGTGTGTACTAGGCTTTACAATGGCCCACTCAGCCCCAGAGGGGTTGGGGACAGACCAAGGACATTTTAGCATGGGTCTTGTAGCATCGGCGGTTTTTATGCTCAATAATCATAGGCTCCAGCACTTCAATGACCAGTATGGGTCTTAATTTCACTATAGCAGGGTATTCCAGCCCTGTGGTCTCCCTGTTATAGTGGAAATACCTACAGGCTATCTAGTGTTGGTGATGGAGGAGGATTTGGGGGCATACACTGCTATCTATATTACTTTTTACTTAGTATTCTGTTCTTCAATTATTTATTTGTTATATTTTTAACAGAAAGTTTAACAGAACAATCAGATTCACCATGGGTGTTATTTATCCGCTTGCAGTGAATGTCTCGGCCAAATGTGAGAAATGGAGAAATTTATTTATACTGTAGCTATCATATGCCATGCCAGATAATGTTAATAGAATGCTAATGTATTAATTTTATGTTATTATTTTTTATTATACTTTTTGTGTGGACAAAAGAGAAGTTTACAACTCTAATTTTAATGAAGAAAGATGACATAGTGACAGCTGATCTCTACCTGGTGTGATACTTTGGGGTGCTAAGCAGAGAGTCCTAATCCTATGTCTCCACTCTAGCCTTTTTCTATACCTTACATCTTATATCCACATGGTCATTTGAGGTTTCTATAAACATCCTAACGGCTGATGAATGACCTTGTGCATGAATCATAACCCAAACACTTTATCTTACATAAAATAATGACACGGAGACTTAGATTTGGCAGACAAATGTTAGCTGATTTATTTAAACATCTGTAAACTTTACCTAGCTGTAAAGAAAATGATTAGCTAATAGTGGAAAAGTAAATAATGGCTAGAACTCATTCCCCAAACCGCAAAACAGCAACATACTTCCCATACAAACTAACAACCAAAAGGTATCCACTCAACCTTCTACCATGACTACCCACCCATCTGGGTGATGTAGCTGACCCTGTCTAGGTGGTCCAGCCATTATACACAGTCAACAAAGGTGAGCGCACCAAACAACTGTCAATCAATCAACAAACAATCCATCTATGATCTAAAACAGGTAACCTGCCATTCTTTTCCACCACAAGCGAAGTTCCTGGTCCCAGAAACTTCGCTCCACCACCAAAAGCCTACCTCACAGAAGACACCACCAAAAAGAGATCCTCCAGAAAAATACGTAAACCTTCCTTATCCAAATGCACCACATCGGGCCAGTAAAGATAATGATGACGGAATCTGATCCGCTCATGCGGTACCACGGCACCACCATTAGCCAGAACCCATTTAGCCACAGTTGAGTTAAGCTTCTTCCTGGCCTCGTCAATGGCCTGACAATCAGTCACTCCACGCCAAAACAACCTAGTTACAACAAAAGACCACACCAAAGTGCAGGACGGCCACGCCTTCCTGAAAAGCATCAAATCCTCCAAAATAACACAACGCAACTCCAATGTAGACCCCTTCCCAAGATCGTTACCACCTAGGTGCAACACTAAAACTGCAGGCAAACCATGCTGCGTCACATTATCCAAAAGTACCGACTTCAAATCCGACCAACGCATACCTCTCACACCTATCCACCTTGTCCCATAATGGCCGGCTTAAAACGGAACCCTATCCTATGCCACAAACCGAGCTGCCCAGTAAACATAGGAGTGACCCACAATTCACACTCTACACCTATCCCCCACCAATCCTACAGGGAAGAGGAAAGAATAAGAGAAAAAGTTAGCAAGGGATGCAAATGTTAACGTTAACAAGTAAGTAATACCGGAGGATCTGCCATTAGAAAAAAATTGGTATTTGAGCAATACTTTGCAATAGTAGACACGCTTCTAGCCAATTGAAGCAGCATCAAGACACAAGAGGATTGGTAAAACAAACAAAGGGAGGAGGTTGAAGAAATGGGATGGGGGTGGAAGGGGGGTTGAAGGGAACACACAAATAACTCGACCGGAGTTAAAACGTAAAACCTGCGGAGGGACATAGGATTGGAGCCAGTTAGCCGAATCAGGATGTAATTAAGCTGAATTAAGTCCACCAGTTCAGGTAAAAAATCATAAAACCCTCCGGACCCCTGCTGCCAGCAGCGATGAATAGCTAATCCCTGAGTAGGAAGGTCATTGGAAGACAAACAGACAAATTAAGTGAACAATCAGCAAAACAACATGAACAATAAACTTAGAAAATCAATGTAACAGAATAGGCCAATGTAGCGTTTATAACTGGCCGAAGTCCCGAGGTGAGAGGCCTCAACCGCCAAGGTAACAACGCAGCACCGAGCTAAACTGATACTTAGTAAGCGGCGAGCCATCGTAATGCAACAGCCAGGAACCTTTCCGAGGAAGGCCTGACTGAAACATAGCGGACGGCCAGTGCCACCGGATAGACGTCCAGGGAAATGGAGGATACCAAGGGTACCCATTTTCCCCTGCACATTTGATCGGTCTTAGATCGACACACTCTACACCACAACGACTCATCACCTACACGCACGTCGGAACGGAGCATCGTCACATCCTCCTCTTTGGAGGGGCGACCAACTCCGAAACCCGGAAAGCGCCGTGGTATGCAATAGAAAAAGCTAACTGAAATAACAACTGAAATAATAACTCGAAAGCCAACGAAGTGACGTTAGCAACCGCCCCGAGAACAGACAGGAAAAGGGACGCACCGATGTGGCGCCTACTATCTGGGTCAACCAGAACTACCCAAGCCCAACCTTTCATGGCCTTCGTGAGTAAAAAAAATGTTGGAAAGTCTGGAACTCCCTTCAACTTCGCAAAAATTGAAATACCCACAAGGTACACTATCTAGAGATGACCACCCTAGATCTTCCAGAAACATAGAGCTGCCAAACAAAAGAAAGCATCATGTGATGCCCGCTTATACCTGCAAGCCCCAATCACAGGCGAACGCCTCCCATTCATCCCAAGCCTGACGGTAATTCCAAAGGGTACTCGGGGCAATGGAATGTTCTGTTAGTCCCTCCAAGCCGGCTCGATAACCTGCCAAACATAAGAAGGGCAGAGCACCCCAACAACATCAGCATCTGGGGCAAGTGCCCGGAATCTCTCCCAATGAAACCGAGAGAGCGCAGTGGCCACCTCGTTATCAACCCCCGGAACATATTGCACCCTAAAAAGCACATTGTAGCGCAAACAAGTCAGTACCAGCTGCGCTAAAATGCGCAACACCATGAGCGACTTAGCCCGTTGATTATTAATCGCATGCACCACGCCCAGATTATCACACCTGAACAAGATGCTGCGATTGCAAAGAAGCGCGCCCCTAAACTTCCATGGCCACCATGATGGGGAACAACTCCAAGAGCAAAAGGACCATAGTCAAACCACCATCGAACCAGCTGCGCGGCCAGGAGGCCACCTTGCGCAGCTTGGCCATCTTATCCTGTGGCAAGCAGCAACAGCCCCGCACAGTGTCAATTAGAATCCCCAAGAATGATAAGCAAGAGAGAGGACCCTCCGTCTTATCATTTGCTATCGGCACTCCAAAATAACAGAAAAGCGCACACAAGCTGAACAAAAGGTCACCACAGCAACTAGAACCAGCCGGTCCCACGCAAAGGAAATCATCCAGGTAATGGGCAATCCCATGGCCACCTGAAGAAAACTCCACGCACCAATACAGGAAGGTGCTGAACTTCTCGAAAAAGGTACAGGAAACGGAACATCCCATAGGCAAGCACTTGTCTATGAAATATTCCTCACCAATTCGAAAACCCATATATCTAAATGAGTCAGGGTGCAGTGGAAGCAGACAGAAAGCCGATTCAACATCAATCTTAGCTATGGGGGCCCCAGGACCGTAATTCCTCACCAGACAGAGAGCATCGTCAAACGATTGGTAGACCACCGAGCAGTGCTCATAAAGTATGGCATCGTTAACCGACAAGCCCAATGGGTAAGACAAATGTTGAATAAGCCTAAACTTCACTGGGGCCTTTTTAGGAACAACACCCACCGGAGAAATAACTAGATTCTCCAGTGGGGGCTGCAAGAATGGGCACGCCATGCGCCCTAGCTGAATCTCCTTATCAACCTTGCCGCACAAAACATCATGGAAAGAACGGGTGGACAGGAGGTTCCTGTGAGCCCCCACACGAATGTGCCCCTGGACCGGCAACCAAAAACCAAAACCATCAAACAGAAAATCCACAGCCTCTCTATCGCAATACCACCCCAACCATTTGCGCATGGCCTCATCACAGACCGGGGTGGGGGCTCTACTTAACGGAGGCAACAGTCGCAGGTTTTCCCAGCACAGGATTCCCAGCACTAGCGACAGGGCGACTAGCCTGAAAGCAAAGGGCCGCAGGATGGGACCCGCCACAGCACAAGCAGAGGTGTCGAAAACAACACCGCTGACCAAGGGGGCAGGTGGAATTATTAAAGGCAAAGAATTTGCCTTTTAGTAGGAGCCAGCACCTGGGAATGTCAAGATACCCCGAACCGTCGCACTAGCTTCCGTGAATGCACGCAAAACACCAGGAGCCGACTGCGGAGTATCCAGGCTAACTTTGCACCTGAATAAGCTATGTCGCAATGCAAGGGGTGCAAATGCACCCTCTTCTCTCATGTGCAAGGGCATAGCTACCATAGGTGCAGGCAGTGCAGCTGCTATGGGGCCCAGAGCTGAGAGGGGCCCACCTTCCATGTCAAAGTTCCATTTTTTGCCTTTGGGTGGTACGTAGGGGTCCTTTCAAACTTTTTTCTTGGGGCCTGCAATATATCTAGGTATACCCTGGACCTGCTCATTGTAGTGTGGTATAAAATGAACTGGAGGGCATCTTAATTTTATAGAATATGAACCGGGGCACTGTAATGAGGCATAAAATTGGGGAGCACTGTATATCATTAGTGAATTGGGGGTACTGTGCAGCATAATATGTACTGGCAGCTCTGAAATGTGACATAGGGAGAACTTAAGCACTACTGCGATTCATAAAAGAAACTAGGGCACTACTATGGGGTATAACGTTAAATAAAGCTCTACTATGGTTCAGAAAATGAACTAGGACACTATTATAGGCCATAAAAGTAACAACTGCTGCAGAGAAGTGTCTCTCTAGAAGCATTGGGCAGGGGCAGGTGTGTATCTAGGGGTCAAACCGCCCCTGGCATAGTAAGGGACTGTCACCCCCCCCCCCCCCCCCCTCCCCCTCCTATACTCTAAATAAGTATGGTGCGTTGCCAAACATAAAGTAGTGTGGCCTCATGGGGATAGGGCGTGTCCACACATTAGTACCAATTAAAATTACGCAACACAGTAGTGCAACCTTATTCATATTACACCACAAAGTAGTGTCCGCTATTCTGCGTTATTCCACACAGTAGTCCCTGCTATTCACATTACACAGCATTGAAGTGTCCCTTACTCACATTACACGACACAGTAGTCCCTTTAATCACGTCTGGAATGCTGGGAATTAGGTAAGTATTGGAGAGTTGTGATGAATATGTCCAGCCATTATACTAGTGTGTGTATATTATATATATATATAGTGGCATTGCACTCAGAGGGACCAAACCTTTTCAGTGGCACTGCACTAAGAACTGAATCATTCTCCAGGACACCACGTTCATGATCAGCAACAGCAGCCTGTCCCCGATCAGCAGTAGCCTGTCCCCAATTGGGGGAGGGGAGGGGGGAAGGTTTGAGGCACTGGAAAGATGGGGGGTAGAGACACAGATATGATGAGGTGTAGAGGCACAGATGGAGCGGGGGGACATAAGATGAGGGGGGCAGAGGCACAGATAACTGAGAAGGCAGAGGCACAGATAAATGTAGAAGGGACAGAGTCACATATAATGGAGGCGTGGCAGATGCACATATAAATGGAGGAGGGTACAAGTACAGATAATGGAGGGGTGGAGGCACAGATAAAGGAGTAAGGGAAGATGCACTTATAATGGAAGGGGACAAGAGAACAGATAATATTTTTATTACCTACCGGTAAATCCTTTTCTCGTAGTCCGTAGAGGATGCTGTGGTCCACATTAGTACCATGGGGTATAGACGGGTCCACTAGGAGCCATTGGCGCTTTAAGAGTTTGAAAGTGTGGGCTGGCTCCTCCCTCTATGCCCCTCCTACCAGACTCAGTCTAGAAACTGTGCCCTAGGAGACGGACATTTTCGAGAGAAGGATTTTACACAGACAGCGGCGAGATTTACACCAGCTCACACATACAAGGCAAACCAAGCTAACCAGCTGAAAACTCAGCAACGGCTGAACAAGATTACTTAACGAAGTAACAAAACAGTACTGAACCAAGAACTAAGCAGTACTTAACCAAGTAACCACTGCAGGATCACGAAGCGCTGGGCGGGCCCCCAGCATCCTCTACGGACTACGAGAAAAGGATTTACCGGTAGGTAATTAAAATCCTATTTTCTCTTACGTCCTAGAAGATGCTGGGGTCCAAATTAGTAACATGGGGATGTACCAAAGCTCCCAAAAGGGGAGGGAGAGCGCGGAGGCTCCTGCAGAACTGATTGACCAAACTTCAGGTCGTCAGAGGCCAAAGTATTGAATTTGTAGAACTTAGCAAACATGTTCGACCCAGACCAAGTAGCCGCATGACAAAGCTGTAAAGCCGAGACACCCCGGGCAGCTGCCCAGGAAGAACCCACCTTACGAGTAGAGTGGGCCTTAACAGATGTAGGATACGGCAATCCTGCCGTAGAATATGCATGCTGGATAGTGAACCTGATCCAGCGAGAGATAGTCTGCTTAGAAGCAGGACACCCAAGTTTCTTGGGATCATACAGGACAAACAAAGAGTCCGATTTTCTGTGACGAGCCTTCCTCTTCACATAGATTTTCAGAGCCCTTACAACATCCAAGAACTTTGATGAAATTGAGGAGTCAGTAGCAACTGGCACCACAATAGGTTGATTGAAATTAAATGCCGACACAACCTTCGGAAGGAACTGCTGATGTGTCCGGAGCTCAGCTCTATCTTCATGGAATATTAAGTAGGGGCTTTTACAAGACAAAGCCCCCAACTCCGACACACGTCTAGCAGAAGCCAAGGCCAACAAAGGGACAGCCTTCCACTTGAGAAACTTGACCTCAACCTCCTGTAGAGGCTCAAACCAATTCGAGCCTCTAGGCGGCACAAAGGGAGGCTGGATGTGCAGAACCCCTTTCAAAGAAGTCTGAACCTCAGGGAGGGAAGCCAACTGCTTCTGGAAGAAAATGGATAGGGTCGAAATCTGGACCTTTTACGGATCCCAACCGCAGGCCCATATCCACACCTGCTTGCAGGAAGAGGAGAAAACGTCACAGTTGAAACTCCACCGTAGGAAACTTCTTGGATTCACACCAAGATACATACTTTTTCCAAATGCGATGGTAATGTTTAGACGTTACTCCTTACCTAGCCTGTATCAGGGTAGGAATAACCTTGTTCAGAATGCCCTTCCGAGCTAATATCTGGCGTTCAACCTCCATGCCGTCAAACGTAGCCACGGTAAGTCTTGATAAGCGAATGGCCCCTGCTGCAGCAGGTCCTCCCGAAGAGGAAGAGGCCTTGGCTCTTCCAGGAGTAGATCCAAAAGATCCGCGTACCGAGCCCTTCTCGGCCAGTCTGGAGCAATGAGGATTGCATGAACTCCTGTTCTCCTTATGAGCTTTAGAATTCTTGGAATTAGTGGAAGTGGAGGAAACACGTACACCGACTAGAACACCCACGGAGTTACCAGGGCGTCCACCGCCAGTGCCTGCGGGTCTCTTGACCTGGAGCAATACCACCAAAGTTTTTTGTTGAGACGGGAGGCCATCATGTCTATTTGAGGAACCCCCCAAAGATTTGTCACCACCCTGAACACCTCTGGATGGAGGCCCCACTCTCCTGGATGGAGATCGTGTCTGCTGAGGAACACTGCTTCCCAGTTGTCCACTCCCGGAATGAAGATTGCTGAAAGCGCCAACGCGTGCTTTTCCACCCAGAGGATGATTTTTGTAACCTCTGACATTGCAGTTTTGCTCTTCGTTCCGCCTTGACGGTTTATGTAGGCCAATGTCGTCACACTGTCCGACTGAACTTGAATGGCCTGATCTTTCAGAAGATGTGCCGCTTGCAGAAGACCGTTGTATACGGCTCTTAGTTCCAGAATGTTTATTGGAAGACTGGATTCCAGGCTTGAGCACCTTCCTTGGAAGGTTTCCGCTTGAATGACTGCGCCCCAGCCCCGGTGACTTGCATCCGTGGTTAGAAGGATCCAGTTCTGAATCCTGAACCTGTGGCCCTCCAGAAGGTGAGGCATTTGTAGCCACCAGAGGAGTGACAGACGTATCTGTCACGCTTTCAGTGACAGACGTATCCTCAGGTGCATATGTAAATGAGAACCCGACCACTTGCCTAGGAGATCCAATTGGAAGGATCGAGCGTGAAACCTTCCAAACTGCAGAGCTTCGTAAGAGGCAACCATCTTCCCCAGAAGACAAATGCACTGATGAATCGATACCCGGGCTGGCTTCAGGACATCCCGGACCATTGATTGTATCACCAACGCTTTCTCCACCGGTAGAAACACCCTCTGCACTTCCGTGTCGAGGATCATCCCCAGGAAAGACAATCTCCTTGTTGGCTCCAAATGTGACTTTGTAAGGTTCAGGATCCAACCATGGACCCTGAGCAGATGAGTCGTGAGTGCAATGGACTGCAATAGCTTCTCCCTGGATGATGCCTTTATCAGCAGATCGTCCAGGTATGGAATTATGTTCACTCCCTGTCTGCGGAGGAGAACCATCATCTCTGCCATCACCTAGGTGAACACCCTCGGTGCCGTGGAGAGACCAAATGGCAGTGCCTGAAAATGGTAGTGACTGTCCAACAGTGCAAATCTGAGATGAGCCTGGTGCGGAGGCCAAATTGAAATGTGGAGATACACTTCCTTGATATCTAAGGATACCAGAAACCCCTCCTCCTCCAGACCTGAGATCACCGCTCTCAGAGACTCCATTTTGAATTTGAACTCCCTTAGATAAGGGTTTAACGGTTTCAACTTCAAAATTGATCTGACCGAACCATCCGGTTTCGGTACCACAAAAAGGTTTGAATATTAACCCACGTTGTGCATATGAGATGGAACTGGGACAATGACCTCTGACCTTTCCAATTTCTGGATAGCTTCCAGTAGGACAGTTCTGTCTGTCCGTAAAGCTGGCAAGCCTGATTTGAAGAATCGGTTTCTTGAAACTCCAGTCTGTAACCTCTGGGACACAATATCCTGTACCAGGGGCCCAGGCCGGACAACACCCAGACGTGGCTGAAACGTCCAAGTCTCGCCCCCACCAGCCCAGGATGCGTGGTCCACCGTCATGCTGAGGATTTTGAGGTACCAGAAGCAGGCTTCTGGTCCTGGGAACCTGCGGGTGCAGGCTTTTGGGATTTTGCCCGCCCACCTCAAAAGAAGGTGGTAGGAGGCTTGGACTTTTTTGTCTTAGCGGTCCGAAAGGACTGCGATGCCGATGAAGATAAAGGTTTCTTCGTAGAAGGCGTAGCTGAGGGAAGAAAAAGTGACTTACCCGCGGTTGCCGTGGAAATCCACGCATCCAATGCTTCCCCAAATAGAGCCTGACCTGTGTAGGGTAGGTTCTGTCACGATCCGGGTATCTGGACGCCATTTCTTACCCATCAGATGCCTCCTAAGGCTGGCTCAGCGCTCCAGGACCGGATCCCATCTGTTATCCTAATGTTCACATTCCTGCATCCTCTCCTGTCTCTCTGAGACGCTGTCACAGTAACGCCATATTACATCTGGCATGGCGTCTCCCGCGGCCTCCGCCGCCGTCCCTGAGCTTCTGCATGCAGAGTGTCAGAGTGGCGATTACGTCAGCCGCGGCCTCCGCTGTGTCCGCGTGGTTGGATGTGCACTTGTCAGCCTGGCGTCTCCTGTCTCCAGTGGCCGGCGCCGCCATTACTGTTTTCACTACCACATGGATTACAAACCAAACTTCCCTCCAAGTGTCTGCATGGGCGCAGCCATCTTGGATTCTGTCAGCTGATCATTTCCTCCAATCTGTTGTCAGTATTGTTAATCTGCATAATTGCCTAGCCAATCCCTTCCTTGCTGCAGGTATAAATACACTGTGCCTGAGCAAGGAAGGCGTCAGTGCTTTGGTTGTCAAACCTAGTTCCTGTTTGTCTCTCTCCTGTGATTGTCTTCCAGGTTCCAGCTCCTGTCTCAAGACTTCCACCATAGAGACCCGCACCAGCATTCCACCTGCGGTGTAGCCTGACTCTCCAATCCATTGTGGATTCATCTGTTTCCAGCTACAACATTACCTGCTTCCAGCAGAGTACAGCTTCTCTTAAAGGGCCGGTGTCCTTTCTACACTTTACCACTCTCCACCGGTATTATTATTTCTCCGCTCTCAAGTTCTACATTTCATTCATATTGCATCGCTCTCAAGCTTCATTTATTATTTAACTGGTTCCAGCCAGTATCCACTCCGTGCTAACAACAGTCTGGTTCCAGCCAGTATCCACAGCAGCCGTTTTATCTTCAGCAACCCAGCTTTTCCTGGAACACCAGCTGGTACAATCCTGGGTTATCTCCATTGCTACAGTCGGGCCTGGTAAGGACTTTCCATCTAGAAGATTATAAGAACTATCTCACACTACCAGTGCCCTGTGGCTCCTGCCACCCTGTAGTACCCAGGAACTGTATTTATTCTTTGCTGACTTTTATGTTTTCTTTTACTGCTGCTGTGTTGCGGAGTTGTCATAATAAACATCATTGACTTTTATCCAAGTTGTCGTGGTCACGCCTTCGGGCAGTTATTATTCATGTTACTTACATGTCCAGGGGTCTGATACAACCTCCCAGGTTCCGGTACATCTCAGCCCCTACAACTGAGGCTGCCTCCCGTCAGCTCAGGCCCTCAGTTGTGACAGTAAGCACTGACCTAATGAATCCAGCCGGAGACCAGGATCAAGCGGCCAGGCCGATGCAAGAACTGGCAGCCCGACTAGAACATCAGGAGGCTGCACAGGGCCACATCATCCGCTGTCTCCAGGATTTCTCTACTCGGCTGGATGGGATTCAGACAACTCTCTGTGGATCAGGCGCGTCTGGTGCGTCAACCACAGTGACTCCAGCTATAACCCCACCCACCTTACCCATTTCTGCTCCACGTCTTCATCTTCCAACGCCAGCAAAATTTGACGGATCTCCAAGATTCTGCAGGGGATTTCTCAACCAGTGTGAGATTCAGTTTGAGCTACAACCTGGCAATTTTCCCAGTGACCGTACAAAAATTGCATACATTTTTTCTCTTCTCAGTGGCTCAGCCCTTGATTGGGCATCACCGTTATGGGAGAGGTCCGACACCCTGCTATCTTCCTACACTGCCTTCGTGTCAACATTCAGGCGCATCTTTGACGAGCCAGGCCGGGTAACCTCAGCTTCATCCGAGATTCTCCGTTTACGCCAGGGGTCACGTACTGTAGGACAATATCTGATACAGTTCCAGATCTTGGCATCCGAACTGGCATGGAACGACGAGGCCCTGTATGCTGCATTCTGGCATGGCTTATCTGAGCGTATTAAAGATGAGTTAGCTACCAGAGACTTACCCTCTAAGTTAGATGAGCTAATCTCACTCTGCACGAAAGTTGATTTACGTTTCAGAGAGAGAGAGCAATTGAGCGTGGAAGATCATCTGCTCCAAAATCTTCTGCTCCTCCTCCTCGCCAACTGTCACCAACTAAAGATGAGCCCATGCAAATTGGCCGTTCCCGTTTAACTCCTGCTGAGCGCCGAAGACGTCTCTCCGAGTCTCTCTGTCTTTATTGTGCAGCTCCGTCTCACACCATTAATGCCTGTCCCAAACGTCCGGGAAACTCCAAATCCTAGCTCGCCAAGGAGAGGGCCGTCTAGGAGTAATGATCTCCTCTCCATCTCCTCAAGATTGTAATCTCCCAGTCTCGCTTCAAGTTGCTCAACGTTATCGGAACGTCATTGCCCTCCTTGATTCCGGAGCAGCTGGGAACTTTATTACCGAAGCCTATGTTAAACGGTGGTCCCTACCCACCGAGAGACTTCCTTCGTCCATTTCTTTAACTGCCGTGGATGGCAGCAAAATTTTTGATGCAGTTATTTCTTTAAGGACTCTACCAGTTCGTCTGAGAGTGGGAGTTCTTCATTCCGAACTTATTTCTTTTTTAGTGATTCCAAGAGCCACACATCCTGTGGTCCTGGGCCTTCCATGGCTCCGTCTTCACAATCCTACAATTGATTGGACGACTACGCAAATCCTGGCATGGGGTTCCTCCTGTGCTGAGACATGTTTGTTTAAAGTATTGCCTGTCTGTTCTTCCTCCCCCAGGTCGTCTGATGTTCCACCTCCTCCATATCAAGATTTCACGGATGTGTTCAGTAAAGCTTCTGCTGATATCCTTCCTCCTCATAGAGAATGGGACTGCCCGATTGATCTCGTTCCAGGGAAGGTTCCACCTCGAGGCCGAACTTACCCGTTGTCTCTGCCTGAGATGCATTCTATGGAGGAATACATTAAAGAGAACCTAGCAAAGGGGTTCATTCGACCTTCTTCTTCTCCAGCCGGCGCAGGCTTCTTTTTTGTAAAAAAAAAAAGATGGTGGTCTGCGGCCGTGCATCGACTACAGAGGTTTGAACAACATTACGATCAAGAACCGTTATCCTTTACCCCTGATTACTGAGCTCTTTGACAGAGTTAGCGGAGCTACCATCTTTACAAAGCTGGACTTGAGAGGTGCATACAATCTCATCCGGATCCGTGAGGGTGACGAGTGGAAGACCGCCTTTAACACCCGTGACGGACATTATGAGTACCTCGTCATGCCCTTCGGATTGAGCAATGCTCCAGCTGTCTTCCAGCATTTTGTCAATGAGATCTTCAGAGACATTCTATACCGTCATGTCGTGGTCTATCTAGACGATATCCTCATTTTTGCCAACGATTTAGAGGAACATCGTTTTTGGGTTAAAGAGGTTCTGTCCCGTCTCCGTGTCAATCATCTCTATTGCAAATTAGAGAAATGCGTCTTTGAAGTCAAGTCCATTCCGTTTCTAGGGTACATTGTGTCCGGTTCCGGACTAGAGATGGATCCTGAGAAACTACAAGCAATCCAAAATTGGCCGGTACCCTTAACCCTCAAAGGGGTCCAGAGGTTCTTAGGGTTCGCCAACTATTACCGAAAGTTTATACGAGACTTTTCCACCATTGTGGTGCCTATTACTGCTTTCACTAAGAAGGGTGCTAACCCGTCCAAGTGGTCTGAAGAAGCCATGCAAGCATTTCATCTTTTAAAACAAAGGTTCATCTCTGCGCCTGTTCTGAAACAGCCTGACATCGACTCTCCTTTCATCTTAGAGGTGGATGCCTCCTCCGTTGGAGTAGGAGCGGTGTTATCTCAGAGGGCTAAAGATGGCCATTTGCACCCTTGCAGTTTCTTCTCCCGGAAGTTCTCCCCAGCTGAGCGCAACTATGCCATTGGCGACCAGGAGTTGCTAGCCATCAAGCTCGCTCTAGAAGAGTGGAGGTATCTGTTGGAGGGAGCTTCTCATTCAATCACCATACTTACAGACCACAAGAACCTTTTATATCTGAAAGGCGCACAATGTCTCAACCCTCGTCAGGCCAGATGGGCACTTTTCATTTCCAGGTTCGACTTTAAACTCCAGTTCTGTCCGGGCTCTCAGAATCGCAAGGCCGATGCCCTTTCCCGCTCATGGGAGCAAGAAAATGAGTCAGAGTCTTCAGACAAGCATCCTATTATAAATCCGTTGGCATTCTCCACGGTAGGGATGGACTCTACGCCCCCATCAGGGAAAAGTTTTGTGAAACCGATGCTAAGGAAGAAGCTCATGCATTGGGCCCATGCTTCCCGTTTTGCCGGACATACAGGTATCCAAAAAAACCTGGAGTTTATCTCTAGGTCCTATTGGTGGCCAACTCTGAAAAAGGACGTCTTGGAGTTTATTGCATCATGCCCAAAGTGTGCTCAACATAAGGTATCCCGCCAGTCGCCTGCGGGGCAACTGGTTCCACTATCTGTTCCCCGTCGACCTTGGACCCATTTGTCGATGGATTTTATTACAGATTTACCCATGTGCAACAAGTTCAATACCATCTGGGTGGTAGTTGACCGGTTCACCAAGATGGCACACTTCATTCCTCTCTCCGGTCTTCCGTCAGCTTCCAAGTTGGCTCAAGTATTCATACAAGAGATCTTCCGACTCCACGGTCTTCCTGAAGAAATTATTTCAGATCGAGGAGTTCAATTCACAGCCAAATTCTGGCGAAGTTTATGTCAAGTCCTCCAAGTCAAGCTAAAGTTTTCTACGGCTTACCATCCTCAGACCAATGGTCAAACCGAGAGGGTGAATCAGGACTTGGAGGGCTTCCTCCGCATCTATGTGTCCTCCTCTCAAGATGACTGGGTTCAATTACTTCCCTGGGCCGAGTTCTGTCATAACAACCAGTATCATTCTTCATCTGCTTCAACACCATTCTTCACTAACTTTGGATTCCACCCTAAAGTCCCTGAGTTCCAACCGCTTCCAGCAACTTCTGTTTCCGCAGTGGATATCACCTTGCATCAGTTTGCCAATATCTGGAAGAGCGTACGATCAGCTCTGCTCAAGGCATCGTTCAGGTACAAGAAGTTTGCGGATAAGAAGCGTCGAGCAGTTCCTGCTCTCAAGGTGGGTGACCGGGTATGGTTATCCACGAAGAATTTGAGGTTAAGAGTTCCCAGTATGAAGTTTGCACCTCGCTATATCGGTCCTTTCAAGATTGAACAAGTCATCAATCCTGTTGCTTACAGACTTCAGTTGCCTCCCTTCTTAAAAATACCCAGGACATTCCATGTTTCCCTGTTGAAACCGCTGATCTTGAATCGGTTTCATTCCTCACTTCCTCCAACTCCGAAAGTCCAAACTCAACGAGGCGTTGAGTATGAAGTAGCCAAGATCCTGGACTCACGTCACCGTTACGGTCAACTACAATATCTTATTGACTGGAAGGGTTATGGCCCTGAGGAACGTTCATGGACCAATGCTTCTGATGTCCATGCTCCTGCCTTGGTCCGGAGATTCCATTCCAAGTTTCCTCAAAAGCCAAAGAAGTGTCCTGGGGCCACTCCTAAAGGGGGGGGGGGGGGGTGCTGTCACGATCCGGGTATCTGGACGCCATTTCTTACCCATCAGATGCCTCCTAAGGCTGGCTCAGCGCTCCAGGACCGGATCCCATCTGTTATCCTAATGTTCACATTCCTGCATCCTCTCCTGTCTCTCTGAGACGCTGTCACAGTAACGCCATATTACATCTGGCATGGCGTCTCCCGCGGCCTCCGCCGCCGTCCCTGAGCTTCTGCGTGCAGAGTGTCAGAGTGGCGATTACGTCAGCCGCGGCCTCCGCTGTGTCCGCGTGGTTGGATGTGCACTTGTCAGCCTGGCGTCTCCTGTCTCCAGTGGCCGGCGCCGCCATTACTGTTTTCACTACCACATGGACTACAAACCAAACTTGCCTCCAAGTGTCTGCATGGGCGCAGCCATCTTGGATTCTGTCAGCTGATCATTTCCTCCAATCTGTTGTCAGTATTGTTAATCTGCATAATTGCCTAGCCAATCCCTTCCTTGCTGCAGGTATAAATACACTGTGCCTGAGCAAGGAAGGCGTCAGTGCTTTGGTTGTCAAACCTAGTTCCTGTTTGTCTCTCTCCTGTGATTGTCTTCCAGGTTCCAGCTCCTGTCTCAAGACTTCCACCATAGAGACCCGCACCAGCATTCCACCTGCGGTGTAGCCTGACTCTCCAATCCATTGTGGATTCATCTGTTTCCAGCTACAACATTACCTGCTTCCAGCCCAGCTTCCAGCAGAGTACAGCTTCTCTTAAAGGGCCGGTGTCCTTTCTACACTTTACCACTCTCCACCGGTATTATTATTTCTCCGCTCTCAAGTTCTACATTTCATTCATATTGCATCGCTCTCAAGCTTCATTTATTATTTAACTGGTTCCAGCCAGTATCCACTCCGTGCTAACAACAGTCTGGTTCCAGCCAGTATCCACAGCAGCCGTTTTATCTTCAGCAACCCAGCTTTTCCTGGAACACCAGCTGGTACAATCCTGGGTTATCTCCATTGCTACAGTAGGGCCTGGTAAGGACTTTCCATCTAGAAGATTATAAGAACTATCTCACACTACCAGTGCCCTGTGGCTCCTGCCACCCTGTAGTACCCAGGAACTGTATTTATTCTTTGCTGACTTTTATGTTTTCTTTTACTGCTGCTGTGTTGCGGAGTTGTCATAATAAACATCATTGACTTTTATCCAAGTTGTCGTGGTCACGCCTTCGGGCAGTTATTATTCATGTTACTTACATGTCCAGGGGTCTGATACAACCTCCCAGGTTCCGGTACATCTCAGCCCCTACAACTGAGGCTGCCTCCCGTCAGCTCAGGCCCTCAGTTGTGACAGGTTCACCACACTTCCTAGATTCCGTGTCTGCAGACCATTGGCATAGCCAGAGTCCCCTGCGAGCTGAGACAGACATGGAAGATATCCTTGCAGTCAGCTTACCCAGGTCCTTCATGGATTCCACCATGAACCCCGCAGAATCCTGTATGTTACGTAATAATAATTCAATGTCACTTCTATCCAGTGAATCCAAATCCTCTAGTAATGTGCCTGACCACTTTACTATAGCTTTAGAGATCCATGCGCAGGCAATAATAGGCCTCAACGCCACCCCTGAAGCAGTGTATATGGATTTGAGCGTAGTGTCAATCTTAAGATCCGCCGGTTCTTTTAACGCGGTAGATCCAGGGACAAGTAAAACCACCTTTTTCGACAGTCTGGAAACAGACGTGTCAACTATGGGTGGGTTTTCCCATTTTTTTCTATCTTCCTCAGGGAAGGGAAAAGCAACCAGAACCCTTTTTGGGATCTGGAATTTTTTCTCCGGATTTTCCCAGGATTTTTCAAATAAAGCATTTCATTCTTTAGACGCAGGGAAGGTTAGCAAGGCTTTCTTATTGTCTTTGAAGTAAGCCTCCTCAACCTGCTCAGGTGTTGTGTCAGTAATATTCAACACATCTCTAATGGCCTCAATCATGAGCTGCACCCCTTTTGCAAGAGATGCCGCCCTCCTCAGCACATCCCCGTCACCGTCTGCCATGTCAGAGTCGGTATCCGTGTAATCTTGCATGACCTGGGCAAGTGCACGTTTCTGTGGGTATATGCTAGGGAATTTCAAGGAATAGAGACAGAACCTGACCAAACTGCTATAGATTTCTTTAAAACCTGAGTTTCAGTCTCAGTATGAGCTACCCTAGTAGAGATCTGAGAGATCATTCCCTTAATAGAGGTTTTCCACTCAGGCTCATTAATAGGGATCTGAGATAAGACATTACATTCCTGTGCACATAGAATGGATTCCTCCTGAGAGAAAATGTCCTCTGCAGCATAAGACACAGAGTCCCTAGACATGGCTATGTGAAACAACAACACACACACACAGGGAAATGTCAGACACAGTTTTCCCACAAGTCTGCCACAGAGAAACACAGAGATTGGAGCCAACCCACACACAGATCTTTCCTAGGCAGGTATAAAACCACTGCCTGGCGCTTACTGTGTACCTTAATAGACCACACAGTATTTACACAGCCCCCCCTTCTACAAGGATAGCTGGAGTTGCTTGGAGGGACAGCTCTCCCTGTCAGCGTCTCTGTAGAGGATCTGCAGGCAGGAAAATGGCGCTGAACGCTGTTGGGTCCACTCTGAGGAGAAGCTCCGCCCCCTTAACATGGCGCTGCTTCTCGCTCTTCAGTTTTTTATACTGGCCTGAGGATTGTTGTTGGCAGTGTAACCGAGGTCCCTGACAGGCTTGCGACCAGTGTAGGGTATAGGCGCTGGCTCAGGGCTCCCCTCACAGCACCGCACTATGTACCGCTGAGCCTCTGGAGCGCAGTTAATACTGCGCTCCTACCCTGTTGCCGCCATCTTCACACCGGCTCCCCGCTTGCCAGGGAGGGGCAGTGACTCACTCGCCACCGGAATCTTCTGGCTCTGTAAGGGGGTGGCGGCATGCTGCGGGAGTGAGCGATCGTCTGGGGCGGCTAATGATCATCACCCTCAGGAGCTCAGTGTCCTGTCAGCGGAGATAGTGGCTCAGACCCCTTAGGGCGGACACTACTCCCCCCTTAGTCCCACGAAGCAGGGAGGCTGTTGCCAGCAGCCTCCCTGTACCTAAATAACTCTTGGAAAATACTAAAACTAAAGAAGCTCTAGGAGCTCCCCTAGCTGTGACCGGCTCCTCCGGGCACATTTTCTAAACTGAGTCTGGTAGGAGGGACATAGAGGGAGGAGCCAGCCCACACTCTCAAACTCTTAAAGTGCCAATGGCTCCTACTGTACCCGTCTATACCTCATGGTACTAATGTGGACCCCAGCATCCTCTAGGACGTAAGAGAAAATGGTGTGTAGAAGAGGCACAGATAAAGGAGTGGGGGCAGATGCTCTGATAATGGAAGGGGACAAGAGAACAGATAATGGTGTGTAGAAGAGGCACAGATGTGGAGAGAGAAAAGTGGCACAAATGGGGAACTTCTTATTGCATACCTCCCAACATGACCCTCTCCAGGAGGGACACAATGCTCTGCTTCTGGACTTTTCCCTTTCTCTATGATTGCTGGCACCTTTGTTGAACAGGGTAATGGATAAGAAAGATGTTTCAGCACAGGTGATGGCAATCACAAATTAAGAGGGAAGTCCAGGAGCAGAGCATTCTGTCCCTCCTGGAGAGGGTCATGTTGGGAGGTATGTTATTGCCACTATTACTTTCTAACTTATCTGGCCATTGAAAGAACAGAGGAAGAGAGCCGAAGGGTGACAGGGAGAAAGAGGAGAAAGTAAAACTGATCTGGACTGCAGCCCCCTGAGAGAGAGAGAGAGAGAGAGAGAGGACCCAGCTCACATTCCCCGTGCCTCCATATCAATGTGGCTCAAACGGAGACTCTGATCCTAGCTGCTGCAAAGTTCTGGCTACGCCCCTGCTCATGTGCTTATCCTTTTCTTACTTTAATAATCTTCATCTGCACCAAATCCCACGGTTTTCTGCCACCTGATACTTATTTCAGTGTCATCTGCTGATGTAGCTATGTTTATTTACCCTGTACTTGTCCTATATTGTCTTCAACTGTAAGTCACTGTTTTCCTGTTTTATTTGTTTATGAACTCTGTAATTGGGCACTGCGGAACCCTTGTCGCGCCATATAAATAAAGGATAATAATCCGCTTACTATTATTATTATTATTGTTGTTATTATATGCAGGGTAAATACTGGCTGCTTTTGCATGTAACCCACAAATGCTGGACAGCTTTCTTTTTTACACTGCACTTTAGATGTGAGCTTGGACACGACCCTCTCACACTTAAATCTCTCCGCACATGTTCACCCCCTTCAGTGTAACATGGTTTCGCCAAGGGGCGAATTGACTTGCTTTTTTGCTTTGCTCCTAATTCAGAATCAGCCCCTAACCGCAACACGATTAGAGCCCTAATTGCAATTTAGTATACATTTATTAACACACGTTCCCTCCTTGAGAAGATCAGCTATGTCAGCTTTGCCCTCTCTCTCTGCCTTGTACTTCTTGCTGTAATGTATTTCCTTGTCCAATTTTAAATTAGCTCATGAGGGCTGTCCAATATGACACAGATCTCATGAGTCTCTACTTTATCTTTATTGTATAGCTGTTGGTTGGATCTCTTGTAATCATACAGAGCCAATTTGCTGCAAGCTGGCACACATCCTACAGTTTGATTAAGTCACAGAAAGCTTGTCAAAAGCACATTGAGCATATTGTTGCTAGTACATGGGAAGTGCACACCTATATATTAAAGTTCATGAATATGTCTTGCCTGCCCAGACACACATGGCTATTTGCAGACAATAAATATAAAATATGCATTTCTTTCTATATGTTGTCTATGCACATACATGTGAAAGCAGGAAGTTTGCACTCAGCATTAACCAGGTGCACTGTTTAACTGTCTCGGAGTATTGAATGCATGAACTTTATTAATACCATTCAGTGATGACAGGAGCACCGTGGTGAAGAATTCTTGCATGCACTTTATTAAAACAGTCTGGGAGTGAGAGTAGGACATACTTTATTCACTTCCAAAAGAAAAGCAAAGACCACTTCTGTTCTCTGGTAGCCTTTCTCACCAAGGTGGGAGGGACTACTGCCACCTAGTGGCTTGTGATAGGGAGGTGGCTGTAAGGTAAACCTATTTCACCCTGGGGGGAGTCCTTGTTATTAGCTTGTATACACAGTCACATGGGAGCCAGATCCTGGATCGTGGTGACAGTAAGGATTATGATTTTTTTTAAAAAGTGTAAATAAAGTATGAGGAAAAATGTAAACTTGAAAAACCCCACACGCTCAAATATAAAAAAAAGCCGATATCTCTTTACAGTTAAGGAATTGCAGAATATATTTATCTGTACAGTTCTGGGGAAGCAGTAATTGTGCGAGTTTAGCGGGATCATTGTTAAATATGTTTTCTCCTTTCCTAGCTTACATGCCTGTGTTTTGTTTGTATTGCCAAGTTGCCAACATGTGCACGTGTAAAGCAGGACATACGGGATATGTATAACCTCTGCACACTCAGAAAATGGATGTTTAGTAGGCAAAGTTATGGATTATACGGTCGACCTGAGGAAGGCATGGCAAAAAGGTTGACATGACAAAAAAGTTGACACGGAAAAGGTCGACACATGAAAATGTTGACATGAGGGTTTGGTGTGTGTGTGGTTTTTTTTTTTCTTTAGGGGGGGGGCGGTGTTGTTTACTCTGTAAAGTGACCAGGAACCCATTTAGCCATGCTGCAGACAGGTTACTATTTCCAATAGTAGCACACATCGATGGCAAAGTATGAATTTTTTTTTTAATTAAATTGAAAAAAAAAACTCATGTTGGTTTTTTCATGTGTTGACCTTTCCCATGTCTACCTTTTTGCAATGTGGACATTTTGTCCATGTCGACCGAATGAATGTTGACCAATAGGGGTTGACCCAATGACTGTCGACCTTAGTCATGTCGACCTAGCATCTGGATACCTGGATACTTTTCTCCTCAGCCCAACACACGCTGCTGTGTACTGGGCTGCAGTGTTTCTAAGGGTGTGATTAGGCCACACACCCTGAAAAGTACCTGGGCCCAGTCAGGCTCTCTACGGCTCTGCTTGCCATCAGAAAAGACCTGGGGGCTACCAGACATATGTCTAAGACGACAGTTTTGCCTGTCTAGCTGCTGTCCGTGTTTGCTGTCCGGGCTGAGAGTTTTTTGCTTAGTTTCCTGGTTTTAAGGTGGAGTCCTCAGAAACATTCACAAGACAACCACAATCCCACTGTGCATCGCTTACAAATTCCCAAGGGAGATATATATATATATATATATATATATAGAGAGAGAGATAGATAGATAGATATACAAAAAATCAAAAGATCACCAGCAGCAATTTGGAAGGAGTCCCTGTTAGTGGGCTCTCACAAAACAATTACAACAAACAAAAAAACAATTGCGCTCAGTATATAGCCCAAGACATGCTTGTATTCAATTTCTTAATTCCATGTATGTTCCAAGAGAATTTTCTCCATGGTGTGGGGCCAAACAGCAAAAAAAAAAACACACCGTGGAGAAAATTCTCTTGGAACATACATGGTGTGAATTTCTGATTATTTTAAAATAAACATTTCAATGCCAGCGTTAATAAATGTACTGCGGACGCAAGGCACATCTTATTATCATATACGATAAAAGTGCGCTGAACGTTGCTACACTATATCCCTTAAGAGAAAGCAAGCAGTCGCACACATTGTAAGCTGAGGTCCAACGCTCAAATATATATATATTTGATATTAAAAAGGTATGCATACAAAATTACATATGTACAATATATCATTCAGTTATAATATATATGGTTACAGAGTTACAGTTATAAAAGAAGCAGTTGTAGTTACATATGAATCAGTTACAGCCAGCATACTTCACCCTGTTGCTCAGTGCACAGTCGTCTCCATCTCAGCAAGCAATTAACTATATCTTAGAAAAACTGCCTATATCAAAACAGTGGGAGTTAACAGTCTGTTGGTTTCGGTCTCCTTCCATTGGTCCAGAGGCCAGAACTCTCAAGAACTCAACGGCTCATAGGTTAGTGTGAGGGCTTTTGTCCTATGTTGCTGGCACATGTCTGCCCCCAGGGCCATGCTGTGAAGCTAGTTTCAAGTCTTCAGGAAGTCCTTTGTATTCATACATTTGGTCATAACTAATCGTTGCAATGTGCTACAGTCTACCCATAGCTATCAAATTAATACACACATTCTCCTGATCATTTTGACACTAAGCATGATATATTCAACTTATTCCGTTCCAATAATACATATATATCTGATGCCTCACCTCAAACTTAAATGGCTGCAAAGCCAAAAACCAACGGGTCACACGAGCATTCACCTCTTTGTTTGTAAGCATCCACAGTAAGGGTGCATGGTCTGTGACCATCAAAAACTCTTGTCCCAATAAATAATTTTTTAATGACTCAACTGCCCATTTAATGGCCAAGCGTCTCCTCTCCATCTACCTCTTGGAATAGGACTGCTCCTAATCCTGTCCCAGAGGCATCCGTTTATAACGCAAATTGCCTTTTAAAGTCAGGAGCTTGTAAGACAGGCTCAGTACACAAAGCTCGTCTTAAATCTTGCCAAGCAGTTTCCACTGGTCCAGACCACGTTATCTTGTCTGGGAATTATTTTTTAAGACATTCGGTTAGTGGAGCCGCTCTAGCAGCAAAATCTCGAATGAACCTGCAATAATATCCGACCAAATCAAGAAATTTTCTAAGTTGTGATTTACATTTAGGTCTGAACCAGGTGAGGACTGCTTCTACCTTACTAGGCTGAGGTTTAACCTGTCCTCTGCCCACAATGTACCCCAAATACTTGGCCTCAATCATACCAATGGCACATTTCTCGGGGTTGGCAGTAAACCCGTGTGCCCGTAGAGACTGTAAAACGGCTTCTACCTTTAGTAGGTGTGACTCCCAATCAGAGCTGAAAATAACGATGTCATCTAAATATGCAGCCGCATATTCCCTGTGGGGCCGCAGCAACTTATTCATAGCTCTCTGGAAGGTTGCTGAGGCACCATGTAAACCAAATGGGAGCATTTTATATTGGAATAAGCCTTCTATGGTAGAGAAGGCTGTTTTTGCCTTAGCAGCTTCTGTTAGCGGAATCTGCCAATAACATTTTGTCAAATCAAGTGTAGTGAGATATTGACTATTGGCTAAATTTTCTATTAACTCATCCACCCGGGGCATAGGGTAGGAATCAAACCGGGACACTTGATTTAATTTACGGAAGTCATTGCAGAACCGTAAGGCAGCTGAAGGCTTCGGTATTAGGACAATTGGATTATTCCACTCACTGGTGGATTCCTCGATAACCCCTAGGCGTAACATCTCTTCCACCTCCTGCTTTACCGCTGCCCACTTCGCTTTGGGTATGCGATATGGCCTCTGTTTAATGACCACCCCAGGTTGAGTCACCACATCATGTTGGATGATCTGTGTCTTTCCCGGAATGGCAGAAAACACATCTTGGTAGCGTTTCACCAAGTTCACCACTTCCCGTTTCTGTTCAGGAGTAAGCGTGACTTCCATGGGCACCTGGTAAGAAAGTCAGATCTATTTCTAACAATTATCTAAAATGCCAGCGTGAATATATGTTGTTGACGCCAGGTGCATCTTATTACCATATACGATAAAAGTGCGCTGTACGTCGCAAACACTACATCCCTTAAGAGAAAACAAGTACACGCACACATTTCTGAGTTCAAAAGCTCATTGACGTATATATTTGATATTAAAAGGATATGTATACAATATATCACATGTACAGTATATATATAGTTACATGATTACAATTTACACAGGAAGCAGTTATTACAATCTAATTCATTACAGCCAGCAATATATCACCATATTTGCTCAATGCACCCTCCGCTCCATATCTCTCTCTCTCTCTCAGCAAAAACAAACAGGAACTGGGCAGACTGCATCTCGAACAGCACCCAGGAAAAACAGGAAGCTCTTGTGTCTGGGATCAGCTATACACTGTATGTTGGGGGAGTATAGGTCTTCTGTTATTGGTCCAGGGGAGGGAACTTTCCCATTCATGATGAGTCATTGGTCAGTTCATATGCAAGTCTTGACGACATCAAAAGGGTTGCCTCTGGTTTCCGCCCACACATGCTGTCTTTTGTTCTCAGTTGAATTGTGGATTCATATTCATACATTCAATCATAACTAATTGTTGCAATGAGCTACAACTTAACCACAGGCATCAAATGAATCCACTCATTAATCTGATTACTGACACCAAGCATGACACTCCACTCCAACAATACACATACATTACGTTATACTCCATTATATAATTTAAAACCTTATAATGCACCCATCTTCAATTATGGGTTCACAATAACTACAAAATACAGTGTTCCTCAGACAATAGCCTATCACGTTACCGCCAAACTCCGTAACTACTAGACCTTTGATTTTTCTCTGGCATTAACAAAGTGATAGGCTGATCTTGGGATCCTATAAAGACATCACTCCTTTCTCCAGAACCAGTTCCAGTCCCACACTCAACTCCTCATGAAAAACCTCACAAAAATAGAATGTCCTGAAAAAAATGTTTGTCAGCAGGGAAGAAAAAAAAAGAACAAAACATATCTTGTCCATAGCAAATCAATTACAACAACTGGTCTTTCTGTAATCTTTTAGTACACTCAGGTAGTGTTCAACAGTGCCTCCTCTCAGTCTTCACGGAACAGACTCTCTGGTGATACTTCTGCAATCTCACTCCATTTACGAGTTCCTTCCGGACTACCGACTTTCCTGCAATGGGAATCGTGGACCCAAGTCTCTCTCTCGGCTACTTTCACTGGGATTGTGCGGTCAACAAAACTTGGTACGTTCCTTCCCACCTGTCTATTAGGCAACCTGAGCGTAGGGACAATCACACAGTCTCTTGGTTCAGAATCAAGACAGTTAGTATCTGGCATACCAGGAATCAACAGTTTCAAGTTCTTTTGTCAAGTTCTCAAATGCTGGCTCATCTCGATAAGGTACTGTACTGTCACCTCATTGGTGTATTTCTGATTATTGTGCGGATCAATCATGATGCTACATAATACTAGTGGCAGTGTCTATGAACACAAAAGTCCAGTTTCAAGCTATCACTTTGCTCCTACTCCTAAGGATACCATATCTACACACAAATTTCTGCACAATTTTCTTTGCGGTAAACACAGCAGTACTTGTGGAGGCAGGAAATGCCTCTACCCAGGTTGAGAAAACATCAGTGCACACCAATACATAACAATAATTCCTAAAGGGTGTTAATTGTACGAAGTCGATTTGTTTTACCTGAAAAGGTCCGTCTGCAGGAGGGATATGGGATGGCTCTGTTAGTATTACCTTGCCAAATGTTCTTCCTCATGCAAGTAAGATAGGTCATTGCTTTCCTGCTTGCTTGAGAAGAGAACTCTGGTACACGCCAGTAAGCTCTTACCAATTTGCACATACCTTCCTTACCCTAGGTGAGTCAGACCATGTGCCGCCTCAGCTAGGCCTGGGAGATACATCCTGTGGGCCACTGGCTTACCTTGTCCATCTCTCCAGAGTCCTGAGGACTCCTGACCATACCCCTTCGCCTTCCAGACCTCCTTTTCCTGTAGGGAACACAAATTTGTATCTTAATTTAATTGTTGTGTGTTTGCAATGTAGAGTACCATGAGCATCTCTTAAAAAAAAAAAGAAAAAACATCTCTAGAGGAGAAAAAGAAGAAAACAGACTGTCACTTATGTCTGGTCTCATAGTAAAGGTCTGATTCAGATATTCCATACCATCATGCATATCAGTGTCTATACAAAAGATCCCTTCACCAGTATTCTCATCCTCCACCCTTTGTGCATGACAAGGCACACTGCAGTAATACTGGTGTCATCGTGCTGATGAGACATACCGAGTTCGGGCAGAACTTTGAAGGACCAATACGGCATGTGGTGTATGAACTGTCAAATCATGTACCAGTACTATGTCCCAGGTATTTGACCCTTGTCCTACACAACTGTAGTTTACCCATTGATACCTGGTGTCCTGTTTCGAAGAGACGAAACAGAAACTGCTTTGTATCTGCCAGGGACGACTCAAATGAATCAGCGCACAACAACATATTGTATCAGCACCGACCCACTCTCAGGCTGAAAGGACTGTAAACAGTAATGCAGGTCTTGGGAGACGATACTCAGGCTGTCACTCATAATCGTGGGAGAAGCAGGTCCATGTATTGTACCACCCTGTGTGAACACAAAGGATGAAGAGGAAAACTGTGAAGAAAAACAGAATAGAGGTTGGTGACAGATAAGTTTGTAGAGGTGGAGGGGATTTTATTAAAATGACAACTGGATTGGGTACTACGGGGAATTGATTAACTACTTGGTCTACTCCCCCTTAAAGCTTGTGCATGCTGTGTCACTACTGGGACTACCTCAGCCATCAATCCAGTGTCCTGTCCATCCTAAGTTCAAAGGGAACCCGGTATCTGTGAGGTAATTTCCTCTACCTGTGATGGACAGGAATCTAGAACAGTGGAATGCAACATTAGTCTTTGAGGGTATCTAACATACCTTGTACTTCCTGAGCGGGAGTACAATATATGTATTTCACATTTTACAAAATTTCTGTTGATTAAGTTAGTCAGGGGCCACTGCTGCTAGCAAAAAAAAGAAAAGGGTTTAGCATCATAGAGGCCCAATCGTAACTTCAGTAGGTTTTGTCAAAGGGTAATGTTTCACTTCTCTCGTTCCTCCCATTTGACGAATTAGTGTTTACCAGTGATCTTATCCATACGGAGGCAAAAAAAAACAACAAGCTTCTAGGTCATGCGAAGTATTCATTCAATCCTTCTCATCCCGTATTAAGGGTCTGTACATGGTCCAACAAACATTTCCGAGCTCATCTTGACTAGGGGCATTACTGGAAATGAATGCTTCTTATGTGGTAACTAAAAGAAATACCCGGGGGTTACCCTATCTCTGTCCGCTTTCCTACTGCCAAATACTAATGTGCGGACAGATTATTCTCCATTTCTGATGTTACTTTCTTGATTTTTATTTTATTTTTGGGTTTTACTATATATGTACTCGAATGACTCCATACTTACCAGTTCCACTGGTCTCAGCCACTTCTCCTCTTTTACTGGTTGGATACTCCTCTGAGTGCCTGACAAATGGCTGAAACCAGTCAGGTCGCCTTCTCCTCCTAAATAAAACTTTGACATTCATTAGTACATATATAGGTTACATTCATATTTTTCATATTTTTATTTTTATTATTTTCTATAGTTTGTATGCTGGCTGTAACTGCTTCGACATCTACATATGGCGGTGTACTTGCTTTCTCTTTTTTTACTTATTTATTGTTGCTACAAGTTCATATATATCCGTTCTTGTCTAATATGACTTTGGTTAGACATACTACCTGCAATACCTCAGGATCAAACTCACCAACCCTAGGAAATGATGCCTTATCATCCACTGTAATTCACACCCATTCGTCACCAAAAAGCCTTTCCGTGTGGACCATACTTTCCACACATTATCTCCTCCGCACGTTTTCACACCGTACGTGCCTAAATAAACCAAGCGGGCCCTCTTGGCCTCCGCTATCCAGCCTGAACCCTGGCTGCCGAACGTTTCTCGCTTGTTCACTTGGTTCCCATACGCGGACTTTTGACATGATCCCCAAATGAACAATACGAGCAAACGGTGAAAGTCCTCAGAGTTCTCTCACTAACTCCTTCTCCGCTGATCTACCACGACTCACTCCAATAGTGACCACCGCGTACCCAGTGAGGATCCCTACCAGGCCCCTCTTCACTGTAAGTATTGATGTCTTAACAGCAATAAATCAGTGCGCCACCTTTTTCAGTGGAGGTTAAAAATCAGCCTGATCTTTGTGGTTTCCTTCCACAGGAATTTCGCCTGGGAAACATCACCAAGCCATCCTGTGGACTTCCACCCGTAATATTTCCTGAGAGAGAGTCAGCGAGAATTCCGTCTACTTTACACAAATCACGTCTGCGTATGCTCCACACAGCGCATATGATGACGCAATCTACGCAAAAGAACGCAAATGGTATCACGTTGCACTGCGTATTGCACACACAGACGTGCGGTCCAATCGCACAGCCTATAGATACTTGTTATCTATATGCCGCACGATCACGGGAGTCGAATTCAACTAGCTGCGCTCCACAGCCGGAGCGTAATACCAAAAAAAACCTTAACTTCAAATACTTTAAAATCTATACTCTATCACGCTCCTCCGCAAGTTTCCTCACTACTTGCGTATATCTCTTATAACGTAAGGTCGCTAGCCTTCACGCCACTGAGCCTCTGCTAACTCAATGTCTCCACGGGATTCCCGACTTCCGGAGTTCAATACGTCCACTCCTTCTTTCAGCTCACACAAATACACAATGTTTTTCTGTACAGAAAAATATCACTCCCTTTGATTGATAGCTTGCTCCAGAGGTAGTACACTTTAAACAAAATATTATAATAATCTGCTTTTAAAATCGGATAGTTATTTGCTGTTGTATAACTATATCTTTTACCCCGCCTTAAATTGAACTGCTATTGTGCGGTTATAACTTGCGCTCGCAACTTCACGCAACCTTTCGTAAACACGCGACCGTGCGCGTCCCTGCATGCTCCTGTACACTCACCTCACGTACCGTACCACGTGTACAACATGCGTTCGCAACTCAATAAACCACACTATCACGATAAATGTGAGCAACAAAATACTACTGCTCACTTACACAATACACAATTGTTCCTTACACTCACCGGAAGTTACCCCCAAAGGTAATCCTCTTTTGAGTGTATACCTAAACATTTAGGCCGGAACTGTGTTTCGTGTTTTTATAATTACTCCCTTAACACACTGTCACAAATATATAGCAAATAAACGTATCCGATTCTTTGCAGATCTATAATGACTATTGACTATAATTGAAATGCTATGATTCAGATTGGATAGCTATCTTGCAGAACATACACTGATATAAACATACACATAATTATAATAATATAAAATATATACACCATTTACTGCACTCCTATGAGACCCTTCACTCCTTCATATGTATTCGTAAACACACTGAACGAATGTAGTTTCTCTCAGGGCCTCTATAATTTGCATATCAAAGATATTTGCCTTGCTCTACTAAAGTGGTTAAACAAGTTAATTAACATTTCAATGGCTATCCTACCCTAGCAAACAGAGAGTTAACAAGTCCTGGAAAGAGAAAAAAAAAAGACTTTCTTTTTTTATCTGTGTGTAATTTCTTACATCACGTCAAAAGCATTTATCTCATAATTTCTCTCTCACTAGGCCCAATTGAAACTTTTGTAATTGACCATGGCATGGGTTAAATAAATTCATTGGTAGCTTATAAATGGTGTTGTATTTGTACATATATGTTGTTTATTTGTGACAAAGGAATATGATTGTTTTAACCAGACTGAAAGTCAGCTATTTAGCTAAGTTGGATAAAGTGACCTTCCTAAAATGGCCACTGCTCCTCTCCTTCATTACCAGCCATGTGCTTGAACAAGATGGTGGACAGGCCATGTGGCTATCCCAAAATGGAGGACACCATGTGGTTAGCTCAAAATGGAGGACACCATGTGGCCAGCTCCTTTGTCACAAAGACACCACAATTTAGGCC
The DNA here is from genome assembly GCF_028390025.1 of Pseudophryne corroboree. Lineage (NCBI taxonomy): Eukaryota > Metazoa > Chordata > Amphibia > Anura > Myobatrachidae > Pseudophryne > Pseudophryne corroboree. The sequence goes on from NC_086447.1 coordinate 769,442,512, forward strand.
TGGATTTAAAAGTATGCTAATTGGCCTCAGCATGCTAACACAGCTATATTATACCTATGCACCAACTTTCAAATGATCTTTTAAATGTACTTAACAGACGGACAATCCAATCTGAATCAAACACAATATGACTTATTTGAATTTGTTTTGCAACAATAAAAATATGCTGTAGCATTTTAAATATTGTGAGAAACACCTTGTCCCTTGAATTTCATATCAGCGCCTTACTGATAACACAAAAAACAAAACAGCAAGTGATTCGGCAGCATCAAGATGTGTCCATCATTAGCTGGTAGACCACAGCCGCGCTTGTACAGTGCATCATTAAGAACATGATATCCTGGTTGCGAGCCCCCATCTAAGAAAGTCAGATCTATTTCTAACAATTATCTAAAATGTCAGCGTTAATATATGTTGTTGATGCCCATGGCCGGATTAACAATGGGGCGGATGGAGCTGCAGCTCCAAGCCCCCATTGAAAATAGGCCCACAGAGCTCCCTGCAGTGCAGGCAGTAGCCAGTGCTGACAGGAAAAAAACATTTCCTGTCCGCACATACAGCAGCTCACTCACCTCCGGCTGCTCATTCACCTCCACCCCAAACTGGTCAGCCTGTGTCCTGACCGCTTCCTGTTGCAAGGGGGCGGGGCTTCGGATGGGCAAGGGGGTGGGGCTTCGAACGGACAAGGGGGCGAAGCCACAGAAATAGTTTCAAAACAGCAGCCTCCTGTCAAAACCCTTCCCCTCTTTCATGAGGCATGTTATTGGTGGAAAGCTGCAGCAGGAGTGGTATGCTGCAGCAAAAGCAATTATGTTTTGATGGGCGAGGGGGCGGGGCTTCAGATGGACATGGGGCGAAGACTTGGAGATATCTCTGAGGCTCCGCCCCCGAACCCATCCGAAACCCCGCCCCCTTGTCCATCAAAATTTAAATGTTTTTGCTGCAGCATACCACTCCTGCTGCAGCTTCCCAACAATAACATGCCTCATGAAAGAGGAGAAGGGTCTTGACAGGAGGCTACTGTCTTTTAGGAGAGCTGGGTCCCTGGATGTCAGAGCTGAGGGGGCATGCAAAACCATGTGAGTAGCAGCCCACACCAGGCCCTGAGGTCTCCTATGTAAGTGGTGTCTATGTCAGTAAGTTTTGACGTGTGTGTGTGTGTGTGTGTGTGTGTGTGTGTGTGTGTGTGTGTGTCGCTAAGTAAGTAGTGTCTGTCAGTAAGTAGTGTCAGTAGGTTTTGCATTGTGTGTGTGTGTCAGTATGTAGTGTCAGTAAGTTTTGCATTGTGTCTGTGTCAGTAAGTTTTGCAATGTGTGTGTGTGTGTGTCTGTGTAAGTTTTGTGTTGTGTCGTGTGTGTCAATATGTTTTCGTTGTGTGTGTGTTAGTCAGTCATGCAAGTGTGGCGGTAAGCTGCGGTACGGCGTACCAGTAAGAATGTGTCCGCCAGTACACCATACCCCCGCCACACTGTAAAACACCACCACCAAGCTCCTAGATCTTGCTCGGCGGCGCCGCCAGCACCTTCTTCCTTTTCCAGGAAAAGGACTGCTGGGAGCATGAAGGTGATGTCATAACCCTCCCGCACCTGGCAGACTGGCAGAGAAAAAGTGACGATGGGGTGCCGGGCCAGCGGTGTGTGGGTGGTATTCAGTATACCAGTTGTTGGGATCCCGGCGCACAGTATACTGGCACCGGAATCCCGACAACCAGCATACCGACACCTTTTCTCCCTCTTGGGGGTCCACGAACCCCCTGGAGTGAGGATAGCGTGGCGCTTACGCGCAACACTGTGCCTGCAGCGAGCCCACAAGGGGCTCATTTGCGCTCGCCCTGCTGTCGGGAAGCCAGCAGTCGGGATCCCGGTGCCGGTATGCTGGCCGCCGGAGACCCGGCCGCCGGCAACTCATGCTACACCCCGGTGAGTAACTCTAATGGTCGGGACTCCTCCCCACAAGTACAATGAGGTGGCACTCCCAAGTTTTGCTGGTGCAGTGAGATTTATTGATCCAGAATCTCACTAAATAAATCTTACTGCACCTTCAAGACTCGGGAGTGCTGCCTCATTGTACTCTATCCACAGCTTGAAAAACCGAAGGAGGGCACTGGAGCAAATATTCACATTATATTCGCTCTGCTGATGCATGCCGACTCTCCCGCCTACGGATTACTTTCTCCCACTCCTACCTCCAAGATTTTTCACGTGCTGCACCACTTCTCTGGAATTCCCTACCTCTCCCCCTCAGACTCTCCACCTCTCTACAAAACTTCAAACGGGCTCTCAAGACCAACTTCTTCACCAAACCCAGCCAAATCTCATCCTAAACCTCTGTTCCACGCTCTCTATGTACCCCATCTGTCTCACCCCTGTCTGTCTACCCCTCCCCTCTAGAATGTAAGTTCTCACGAGCAGGGCTTTCTTCCCTCATGTGCTTATCCTTTTCTTACTTTAATAATATTCAACTGCACCAAATCCAGCAGTCTTCTGCCACCTGATACTTATTCCAGTGTCATCTGCTGATGTAGCTATGTTTATTTACCCTGTACTTGTCCTATATTGTCGTCAACTGTAAGTTGCTGTTTTCCTGCTTGATTATTTGTTTATGTACTCTGTAATTGGGCACTGCGGATCCCTTGTGGCGTCATATAAATAAAGGTAATAATAATAATAATAACAGGATGAGTGCTGGGTACACAGCTTATATATAATATTTTTTATTATATAACAAGTGTCACATCCTGCTGTCCTTGTTTCTGTAGTCCACAGGGATAGGGGGTGTCTGTGCCATAGATTCACATAATATATAACCACTCCACCTAGTGTCACATGGTCACATCCCTTAATGACATGTGACCACGCCCACGGCGCGCAGGCACAGTACCACTGAGAAAAAAATTCTGTGTGCACCACTGGTGTCAGTAAGAAGTGTCTGTCAGTAAGTAGTGTTTGTGTCAGTACATTTTGCATGGTGTCTGTGTCAGTAAGTTTTGTGTTGTGTGTGTGTCAGTAAGTAGTGTCTGTCAGTAGGTTTTGTACTGTGTGTGTCATTAAGTAGTGTCTGTCAGTAAGTGGTGGGTGTCTGTGTCAGTAATACCCCTCTCACACCGCAAAAATAACCTGGTATAAACTGGGTATATTGCTGGGTCGACACGTTCCGATGTGTGTTGTGAAAGGGGTCATGGGCGAATTCTGGATTGCCTGACCCAGTAATTCAACCCGGGAATAAAGAAGGGTATTCCCGGTTTAAATACCAGGTCTGGTGCAGTGTGAACGGGTCACCCAGATCGATGCAACCCGGGACCCGTTCACTGCATAGGGATGATCTCATCTCCCAGCGCCGCCTCCGCACCTGATGCCGACTCCATCTCCGCCCATAGATGGCAACCTGAAGCAGCAAATATCCGGGTTGGGTTGGCGGTGTGTAGGGTCAAATGCCGGGTCCCACCCAGGAATGGACCCATTTCCAATTCCCAGGTGGGACCCGGCATTGTGATGTGAGAGTGGTATAAGTATTGTGTTGTATGTGTGTGTGTGTCAGTAAGTAATGTCTGTGTCAGTAAGTTTATTTGTGCTGTGCGTGTGTGTCAGTCAGTAATATCTATCAGTAAGTGGTGTCTGTATTGGTAAGTTTTATGTTGTGAGTGTGTGTGTTAGTAAATAGTGTCTGTCAGTAAGTGGTGATTGTGTCAGTAAGCTTTGTGTTGTGTGTGTGTGTGTGTGTGTGTGTGTGTGTGTGTGTGTGTGTGTCAGTAAGTAGTGTCTGTCAGTAAGTGGTGACTGTGTCACTCACATGGCATAGGCCACACCACCTATTTAGACCACACCCACACCACACTGATCACACCCCCACATCACTAGTCACACCACCGCAGCGCTTGTCACACCTCCTGCCGAGGCACACAATAGGCCCTTCCTAAATTTCAGCTCCAGGCTCATATGGACCTTAATCTCGCACTGTTGACGCCAGGCGCATCTTATTACCATATATACGATTAAAGTGCACTGTACGTCGCAAACACTACATCCCTTAAGAGAAAACAAGTACACGCACACATTTCTGAGTTCCAACGCTCATTGATGTATATATTTGGTATTAAAAGGATATGTATACAATATATCACATGTACAGTATATATATAGTTACATGGTTACATTTTACACAGGAAGCAGTTATTACAATCTAATCCATTACAGCCAGCAATATATCACCATATTTGCTCAATGCACCCTCCGCTCCATATCTCTCTCTCTCTCAGCAAAAACCAACAGGAACTGGGCAGACTGCATCTCGGACAGCACCCAGTAAAAACAGGAAGCTCTTGTGTCTGGGATCAGCTATACACTGTATGTTGGGGGAGTATAGGTCTTCTGTTATTGGTCCAGGGGAGGGAACTTTCTCATTCATGATGAGTCATTGGTCAGTTCATATGCAAGCCTTGAAGACATCAAAAGGGTTGGCCTCTGGTTTCCGCCCACACATGCTGTCTTTTGTTCTCAGTTGAATTGTGGCTTCATATTCATACATTCAATCATAACTAATTGTTCCAATGAGCTACAACTTAACCACAGGCATCAAATGAATCCACTCATTAATCTGATTACTTTGACACCAAGCACGACATGTCCATCTTGCTCTGCTCCAACAATACACATACATGACGTTATACTAGGGAGGCCAATCCCAGGATCGGGATGCTGTGCACGCTGTGCGTATTCGCAAGCATAGCGACTCATAAGTGTGGAGTTTGGATGTTCTATGTAATATTTTTGACTTCGACACTGGCATTCTGAAATCTTTTTAGCTACCAAAGTGGGCCGATTGGCAGTTTCCTTCCAGGATTTTAACAGGTTTACATGGTAGATTTGCACCTCCCTCCTTCTACCCTCCTATCAGACCCTGTAATTGATCGGTCCCACTACCTCGATGATCTCATAGGGCCGCGCTGGCATTGTGCATACATCTTGCTTTCTGTGGTGGGCACCAGCACTAACACTTTATCTACCGGATTAAAGGGCAGGTTAACTGAGGTGACGTCATACCTCTGTTTCTGACGTTGTTGGGCCTTTTCCATGTGTTCATTCTGTGGTGGTGCAATCTGCCTTAGACGGCCGTATAACTGGGCCACAAACTGAACGACATTAGGGTCCTGGCATGGTTGTTCTTCCCACCCTTCTTTTAAGAGATCTAGAATTCCTCTGGGATGTCTCCCATAGAGGAGCTCAAATGAACTGAACCCTGTAGAGCAGAGGTTCTCAAACTCGGTCCTCGGGGGCCCACACAGTGCATGTTTTGCAGGTCTCCTCACAGAATCGCAAGTGAAATAATTAGCTCCACCTGTGGACCTTTTAAAATGTGTCAGTGAGTAATTAATACACCTGTGCACCTGCTGGGTTACCTGCAAAACATGCACTGTGTTGGCCCCCGAGGGCCTGGCGCTGCTGGGAGTCGATTGTCATCCCAGAGGGGAAGTCGGAAGACCACTTGTACTACTTCCATTAAGCAATTGACGTCCAACAGTCCTTTGCGAGGAAGATGAAATATCACAGCAGTCATCCTGTTGCAAAGCGGATAACTCAGGCCTTGACAACTATGTTGGTGTTAGACGTGCTTCCGGTATCCACCGTTAGTTCACAGGGACTTAGAGAATTGCTTGAGGTAGTGTGTCCCCGGTACCAAAAACCATCTAGGTTCCACTTCTCTAGGCAGGCGATACCAAGAATGTACACAGATGTCAGAAAAAGTGTCCTCAGTGTCCTAAAAAATGCAGTTGTACCCACTGTCCACTTAACCACGGACATGTGGACAAGTGGAGCAGGGCAGACTAAGGACTATATGACTGTGACAGCCCACTGGGTAGATGAATTGCCTCCCGCAGCAACAACAGCGGCGGCACCAGTAGCAGCATCTCGAAAACGCCAACTCGTTCCTAGGCAGGCTACGCTTTGTATCACGGCTTTCCATAAGCGGCACACAGCTGACAGCCTCTTGGACTCTGCTGGGGATTTGTTATATTGGAAAACGCCACCAATATTGTGCGTGCATTACATGTGGGCAAATTCCAGCACATCCCATGTTTTGCACATACAATTAATTTGGTGGTGCATAAAACAACAGGGGTGTGCAGGAGATGCTGTCAGTGGCCCGAAAAATTGCGGGCCACTTTCGGCATTGAGCCACCGCGTGCCGAAGACTGAAGCACCAGCAAACACTCCTGAACATGCCCTGCCATCAGCTGAAGCAAGAGGTGGTAACGAGGTGGAATTCAACACTCTATATGCTTTAGAGAATGGAGGAGCAGCAAAAGGCCATTCAAGCCTATACATCTGCTACGATATAGGCAAAGGAGGGGGAATGCACCTGACTCAAGCGCAGTGGAGAATGATTTCCATGTTGTGCAAGGTTCTCCAACACTTTGAACTTGCCACACGTTAAGTCAGTTCAGACACTGCCAGCCTAAGTCAGGTCATTCCCCTCATCGGGCTTTTGCAGAAGCAGCTGGAGAGATTGAAGGAGGAGCTAAAATGGAGCGATTCCGCTAGGCATGTGGAACTTGTGGATGGAGCCCTTCATTCGCTTAACCAGGATTCACGGGTGGTCAATCTGTTGAAATCAGAGCACTACATTTTGGCCACCGTGCTCGATCCTATCTTTAAAGCCTACGTTGTATCTCTCTTTCCGGCAGACACAAGTCTGCAGATGTTCAAAGACCTGCTGGTGAGACAATTGTCAAGTCAAGCGGAACGTGACCCGCCAACAGCTCCTCCTTCATTTTCTACCGCCACTGGAGCTGCCAGGAAAAGGATAAAATTTCCAAACCCACCCGCTGGCGGTGATGCAGGGCAGTCAGGAGCAAGTGCTGACATCTGGTCCGGACTGAAGGACCTGCCAACAATTACTGACATGTCTACTGTCACTGCATATGATTCTGTCACCATTGAAAGAATGGTGGAGGATTTTATGAGTGACAGCATCCAAGTAGGCATGTCAGACAGCCCGTACGTATACTGGCAGGAAAAAGAGGCAATTTGGAGGCCCTTGCACAAACTGGCTTTATTTTACCTAAGTTGCCCCCCCCCCCCCCCCTCCAGTGTGTACTCCGAAAGAGTGTTTAGTGCAGCCAGTAACCTTGTCAGCGATCGGCGTAGGAGGTTACTTCCAGAAAATGTGGAGAAGATGATGTTCATCAAAATGAATGATAAATTCCTCCGTGGAGACATTTACCAGCAATTGCCTCCAGAAAGTACACAGGGACCTGTGATGGTGGATTCCAGTGGGGACGAATTAATACTCTGTGAGGAGGAGGATGTACACATTGAAAGGGGTGAGGAATCGGAGGATGAGGATGAGGTGGACATCTTGCCTCTGTAGAGCCAGTTTGTGCAAGGAGAGATTGATTTCTTCTTTTTTGGTGGGGGCCCAAACCAACCAGTCATTTCAGCAACAGTCGTGTGGCAGACCCTGTCGCTGAAATGATTGGTTTGTTAAAGTGTGCATGTCCTGTTTATACAACATAAGGGTGGGTGGGAGGGCCCAAGGACAATTCCATCTTGCACCTCTTTTTTTATTTATCTTTGCATCATGTGCTGTTTGGGGACTATTTTTTTAAGTGCCATCCTGTCTGACACTGCAGTGCCACTCCTAGATGGGCCAGGTGTTTGTGCTGCCCACTTGGGTCGCTTAGCTTAGTCATCCAGCGACCTCGGTGCAAATTTTAGGACTGAAAATAATATTGTGAGGTGTTCAGAATAGACTGGAAATGTGTGGAAATTATGGTTATTGAGCTTAATAATACTATAGGATCCAAATTACCCCCAAATTCTATGATTTTAACTGTTTTTGAGGTTTTTTAAAAAATCACCCGAATCCAAAACACATCCGAATCCAAAACTTGAAAGGGTGGTTTTGCCAAAACGTGTCCGAATCCAAAACAACACAACCGCGGACCCAAATCCTAAACCAAAACACAAAACACGAAAAATGCCCGCTGCGCAAGTGTGCGATCGCATTGTACACTTAGCTGCAAAAATTCACTGTGTGCAGTCTCTGCGTATCCAAGGACTTACTCCTTCAGTGCGATCAGAACAGGCTGATCGGGGCAGGAGCTGACATCACACACCCTCCCTGAAAACACTTGGGAACACCTGTGTTTCTCTTACGTCCTAGAGGATGCTGGGGTTCCATTTAGTACCATGGGGTATAGATGGGTCCTTTGGGAGCCACTGGCACTTTAAGAGTTTAACATTGTGGGCTGGCTTCTCCCTCTATGCCCCTCCTACCAGACTCAGTTTAGAAAATGTGCCCGGAGGAGCCGGTCACAGCTAGGGGAGCTCCTAGGAGTTTTCATAGTTTTATTGTTTTCTAGAGTTTGTTATTTTACAGGCTGACTGCTGGCAACAGCCTCCCTGCTTCGTGGGACTTAGGGGGGGAGTAGTGTCCAACCCTGAGAGGTTAATGGCCACTATCTCTGCTGGCAGGACACTGAGCTCCTGAGGGCGATGATCGTCAGCTGCCCGAGGCAACCGCTCACTCCCGCAGCATGCCGCCACCCCCTAACAGAGCCAGAAGAAAGAGGAGTGGGGAATCTGACGCCGGCATCCCGTTAAGCGGGTCCCTGGCGGTAATGGCGACACAAGGGTAGGAGGGCAGCTCTGACAGGCTGCGCTACGGAAGGATCAGCGGCACACTGTGTACGGCGCTGTGAGGGGCGTCCTGGGCCAACGCGATGCCCTACACTGGTCAAACACAGCTTTCAATGTCTAACCCACTGTTTGCTGCAAAAATGACCTCAGGCCAGTATAATCTATAAGTGCAGGAAGAGCTTCTCCTCAGAGCGGATCCAGCACTAACCAGCGCCATTTTCTCCCTGCAGACACACGATGACAGGGAACGCTGTCCTCCACATAACTACACTGAGGTAAAAGGTGTTATAAAAGGGGGGAGTGATATTATGTACTAGCTACCCTATTAAGGTTACGCTAGTTAGCGGGGTTTTTATCTTGATAAAAGCCTATAAGGGCGCGCTGTGGCTGGCTTCTTGTGCTCTGTGACTCTCTGAAGATTTTCGGGGGGGGGGGGGGGGGGGGGGGGGACTGTGTTGACATTTTCCTGTGTATGTGTAATCCACTTCACCATGTTTACGGGACTTTGTCCTGTACTGCAGAATGTATATATTCTCCTGGGGAGTCTATACCATGCTCAAAACTGTACATATCTCAGGATTCGGTGGCAGATCCCCCGGGGGTGGCCTCCATAAGGTGTACTTTAAGATTATATATCCCATACTGGGTAGAAGCCGCAGTTTTAAGAAAAGTGGGGTTTTAAATCCCCCTGCTGTGCCTCTCACCCCATCTCCGTACCCTAGAAAGCATACACTTGCCCTTATAATGCATATATATGAGGGTCCAACATATGTTTGAGGATATTAGGGATAAGGAATATTATTATATGTATATAATGAATGCCTTCCCACTGTGTAGCGCGTTGAACTCCTTATTTGGGAAAATCTGAGTACACCCAGAGTTATTATTCACATCCCTTTAGAGTGTCTATAAATTGCCAAATATGGTTGTCTTACCTGTCCCTGGTACAACCTCCATAAAGGCTGATCACCTATTGAGACTAATCTCTAATACTGTACACTTCTGCAGGTGTGACTCGGAGACCCACTTTTGCGTACATCTCTGAGGCTATTGTAACGTAGTCAGGCTCCTTCCTTGATGATTTGGATTCTATGTGAATAAGTGACTTGTACTTGTTTCTATGTCACATACAGGATTCTACAGGCTTCACGGCGAGACGCCATGAAGGAGATTGACCTGCATAACGCAGGGACCACTGCTCTGGTAGTTTCGACACGCAGGGGACGGTAGCTACACCAATGGACTGTGGATACAGAATCCGAGTAAGGTATAACAGGGCCGCCCTTCACAGGTAAGACTCTGTTGGGACGCATAGGATATGTGGTTTTCCATGTCAACTGCAGGTAAGTCGGTATGTCTTCCTTCTGCAGGTGCACAGCCCAGGAAATTATATCCTACACCTACACTGCAATTCCTTTGTACATGATTCCACATATTCCTCCACTTCCTTTAGAGGACGTTGGGGAAATCCAGAAAACCTGTGTCGCCAGGTTCCCAGGGACGGATTTCAAATTCGGCCTTTTTCAAACCCTTCGGTTTGTCGGTGGACCTCACTACTTGGGGATCAGGCAGGTGGGACGAGACTAAAGAGATTCAGTAACACATCTGTGCGATATCCTGCCTAGACCCCTGGGGTGCAGACTAGAATTTCTAGTATTCCCGCCTCACAGATTATTCAAATCAGGCTTACTAGCTTCTCAGGCAGAAAGTGCACTACTGCTGTAAACTATCATATCATTTGTCAAACTAATGTCATTATTCCAGTTCCAACTCATTTACGTAACAGGGGTTACTATTCAAATCTGGGGTCCTTGATTCCCTACTGGTGGGTGTTCAATTCAGGATGGAGTCTGGGAGTGGTGACCTCGCTTGAAATGTACAGATATTCCTGGTATCCCGGGATATCAGGGGTGCGTACTTCACATTCCAATCTGGCTGCCTCTCTAGGCCTATCTAGGGTTGCACTACAACTATGTCACTTCCAGTTCCAAACACTGAGCTTGGCTTCTACGCAACACCGGGGGTGTTCATCAGGGCCATGGCAGCCTTTATACTCCTGCTCCACAAACCAGGAGTGGACATAATTCCATATCTGGGTGACCTTAACATCCTCCAGGGAGATGTTGTTATGGAGTGTTGCTCTCTCAAATCAACTGTCCCGGGATCTCGGGTGGATCCTGAAGCTTCCAATTTCGCATTTGAAGCCGATAGGGAGGCGTTCCTTCCTGGGGATGATTCTCAACACGGAAGTGCAGAGGGTGTTTTTACCGGTGAAGAAAGTGTTGGTGATCCAATCAATGGTCCGGGATGTCCTGATGCCAGCCCGGGTATTGGTTCATCGGTGCATTCACCTTCTGGGGAAGATGGTTGCCTGCTGAGAGGCTCGACAGTACGGAAGATTCCTTGCACGGTCTTTCCCACTGGATCTCCTGGTCTTATGGTCAGGATCTCATCTTCACATGCACCAGCGGATACGCCTGTTGCCGAAAGCCAGAATTTCACTCCTCTGGTGGCTGCAAACTTCTCACCTACTCGAGGGCCGCAGGTTCGGGATTCAGAATTGGATTCCTCTAACCACAGATGCAAGTCTCAGGGCTTGAGAAGCAGTCACTCAGGTGGAAAACTTCCAAGGATAGCGGTCAGTTCAGGTATCTCTCCTTCCAATAAACATTCTGGATCTGAAGGCCATGTACAACGACCTTCTACAAGCGGCACATCTTCTGCGAGATCAAGCCGTTCTGGTTCAGTCGGACAACGTCACAGCGGTGTCCTACATAAACAAGCCAGGTGGAACGAAGAGCAGGGCTGCAATGTCAGAGGTGACAATAATTTTCCTCTGGGCAGAGAAGCATGCGCAGGCGCTGTCAGCGGTCTTCATTCCGGGAGTGGACAACTGGGAAGCAGACTTCCTCAGCAGACACGATCTCCATCCAGGAGAATAGGGCCTCCACTCGGAGGTATTCGCAGAGGTAATAAGCCGATGGGGTGTACCTCAGATAGACATGATGGCCTCTCACCTCAACGAGAAGCTTCGGAGATACTGTTCCAGGTCACAAGACCCACAAGCAGTGGCGGTGCAGGCCCTGGTAACTCTGTTGGTGTTCAAGTCAGTGTATGTGTTCCCTCCACTTCCATTCATCCCATGGATACTCAAGCTAATAAAAAGAACAAGAGTTCAGGCGATCCTCATTGCTCCGGACTGGCCAAGAAGTGCTTGGTACGCGGATCTTCTGGAGTTACTGCTGGAAGATCCGCAGCATCTTCCTCTTTGTGAGGACCTTCTGCAACAGGGGCTGTTCGCTTATCAAGACTTACCACAGCTACGTTTGACGGCATGAAGGATGAACGCCAGATCTTAGCTCGGAAGGGCATTCCAAACAAAGTCATTCCTACCCTGATACAGCCTAGGAAGTGGGTAACGTCTAAACATTACCATCACATTTGAAAAACGTACATGTCTTGGTGTGAATCCAAGAAGTTTCCTACGGTGGGATTTCAACTAGGACGGTTTCTCCTCTTTCTGCAAACAGGTGTGGTTGTGGGCCTATGCTTGGACTCCATAAAGGTCCAGATTTTGGCCTTGTCTATTTTCTTCCAGAAACAATTGTCTGCACTCCCTGAGATTCAGACTTTCTTGATAGGGATTCTGCACATCCCGCCACCCTTTGTGCCTCCTACGGCACCTTGGGATCTTAATGTGGTGCTGCAGTTCCTGCAGTCGGATTGGTTCAAGGGTTTCCAGGAGGTGGACATCAAGTTTCTAACTTGGAAGGTGGTCACACTGTTGGCTTTGGCATCTGCTCGACGGGTGTCGAAATTGGGGGCATTGTCATGCAAGAGCCCTTACTTGTTTTTCCATGAAGATGGAGCTGAGCTCAGAACGCGTCAGAAATTTCTTCCAAGGGTTGTGTCGATTTTTCATATCACCAACCTATTGTGATGCCAGTGGCTACTGACTCATCAATTACCTCACAGTCCTTGGATGTTGTGAGGGCTTTGAAAGTTAGTCAGACGCTCTGATTGTCCTTTATCGTCCCAACACTGTTGGGTGTCCTGCTTCTAAGCGGACATTTGCCCGCTGGATCAGGTTTACAATCCAGCATCCTTATTCTACGGCAGGCCTGCCATGTCCAAGATCTGTTAAGGCCCACTCTACTCGTACAGTGGATTGTTCCTGGGCAGCTGCCTGGGGTGTCTCGGCTTTACAGCTTTGCTGACCAGCTGCTTGGTCGGGGTCGAACACTTTTGCTGATCTACTACAAGTTTGATACTTTGGCATCTGAGGACCTAAAGTTTGGTCACTCCGTTCTGCAGGATCCTCAACACTCTCCCTCCCGTACTGGGAGCTTTGGTACATCCCCATTGTACAAAATGGAACCCCAGCATCCTCTAGGAACGTAAGAGAAAATAGGATTTTAATTACCTACGGTAGTCCGTAGAGGATGCTGGTCGCCCGCCCAGTGCTTCATTTTCCTACGTTGCTACTTGGTTAAGTATTGGTTCAGCTGTTGCTGTTCCTCTTTCATGCATGGTTAGCATGGTTTCTTCAGGTTACATGCAGATTGGCATGGTTGCTTCCTGTTTCATGTTAGATAACGTGTTTTCTTCATGTTGCATGATGGTTGGCATGATTTCTTCATGTTTCATCCTGGTTGGCATGATTTCTTCATGTTGCCTGCTGGTTAGCATGGTTTCTTCATGTTACCTGCTGGTTGACATGGTTTCTTCATGTTTCATGCGGTTTTGCATGATTTCTTCATGGTGCATGCTGGTTAGCATGGTTTCTCCATGTTGCATGCTGGTCAGCGTGGTTTTTTCGATTCGGTGTGAGCTGGTGTGAATCTCACCACTACCTATATTTCCTTCTCTCAAAGTATGTCCATCTCCTTGGACACAGTTTCTAGACTGAGTCTTGTAGGAGGGGCATAGAGAGAGGAGCCAGCCCACACTGTTAAACTCTTAAAGTGCCAGTGGCTCCCAAAGGACCCGTCTATACCCCATGGTACTAAATGGAACCCCAGCATCCTCTACGGACTACGAGAAAAGGATTTACTGGTAGGTAATTAAAATCCTATTTTTTCCGGACACTCTCAGAAAACGGTCAGTTACCACCAACAAACGGGCCTCTTCCTGTCAATCACCTTGCGAACGCCCATGCAATCTGAATTTTTGGACCATCCCTTTGCTGATGGCTATGCCCGTTGTTGTTGTCCGACGCGTGTGCACATTGTGGTGCATATGCATGTGCAGTTAGGATCTGATCGCTTGCTGTGCGAAAACGCACAGCAGCGATCAGGTCTGGATCACCCCCCCAGGGTGTATTTTTTAGCTCTAGTTATCTAAGACCTAGGAGTCTAGGACACTCTTCTCTGCATGTGTGCACTAGTCACTTTATCATTTTGCTGTAAGAAACAATTATTGGTGGTCATTCCGAGTTGTTCGCTCGTTATTTTTCTTTCGCAACGGAGCGATTAGTCGCTAATGCGCATGCGCAATGTCCGCACTGCGACTGCGCCAAGTAAATTTGCTATGCAGTTAGGTATTTTACTCACGGCATTACAAGGTTTTTTCTTCGTTCTGGTGATCGTAATGTGATTGACAGGAAGTGGGTGTTTCTGGGCGGAAACAGGCCGTTTTATGGGTGTGTGCGAAAAAACGCTACCGTTTCTGGGAAAAACGCGGGAGTGGCTGGAGAAAAGGAGGAGTGTCTGGACGAACGCTGGGTGTGTTTGTGACGTCAAACCAGGAACAACAAGCACTGAACTGATCGCAGATGCCGAGTAAGTCTGGAGCTACTCAGAAACTGCTAAGAAGTGTCTATTCGCAATTTTGCTAATCTTTCGTTCGCAATTTTGATAAGCTAAGATTCACTCCCAGTAGGCGGCGGCTTAGCATGTGCAAAGCTGCTAAAAGCAGCTTGCGAGCGAACAACTCGGAATGAGGGCCATAGTTCTTTCTCTCCCTGCCTACTGAGTACCGGGGCATTAAGAGGGACAAGCAGAGGAGAGGGACAAAAGACACTGCTACGAGCTTGAATTATTCTTACGGTTGGTAGTACACATATATTATCATTGAGCATTACTTAAACACATAAGTCTCTGAGTTCTACAGCTTTTGGACATTTTATTTTCTCTTGAAATATGAGTTATTCTGAGGACTTTTTTGCCAATCACCTTAATGGGAGTGTCATAGGCAAACGCTGTAACTCTCTGTACAGTATGCTGAGTTGCTGACTCTTCAGTCCCCACATCACTCCTCTGAAAGAAGGTGCCCATTCCTCATCGGCATCCTGGGCCCGGCTGTCCTTAAAAACAAAGTGTGCTCTATCACAACGCAGCTGCGTCATTCTAGTGTAACTCCACCCAGCGGGCAGCGCACTGAGCAGTGGGAGAGAGATAATGCGAGTGCAGGCACAGCTTGTCTAGACTGTGTGACAGGCAGCTGCCAGGAGGGGCGATTGCATGGCCCACCTGCCCCTAGAAATGGCCCTGCATAAGAGAAAAGCGGTCAAACCTCTGAATACTGAATTTTCTGAGTTTTGGTTGGTGCATGGAGCTACGTATGATGCAGTAGTGTATCCAGGAGTGGTGGTGATAGTGGTGATCACCCCCGTAACACACACCTTCTCCATAGGCTCTCCCTCTCCTTCCCAGTGTCTCATTTCCTCCTCAGGGCAGAGCGTTCAGCCGCCTCCACCTCCTTACTCACTATCAGAGTCATGTCCTCCCAGCCAGCATCTCAGTTTACAGCACTGATCAGCTAACTGGGGTCACAGAGCAGGAGCACAGTATTAGATATGCAGAGTGACAGAGGAGCTAACCGGATCACCAGAGGTAAGTGTTAGCAGGAGTGTGGGGGGTAGCCAGCGGTGCATGTGCAGGTATAGTCTATGGGTATTCTGCAAAGTGCGGGGGTGAGATTTGCAGAGACAGAGCTTTCTCACAAGCTCTGTCCCTGCCTGTGATATTTGATACATTCATATAATGCAATGAGAATTTGGGCAAATTTATCACGTCCCATCCGCATCTGAGATGTGGAATGTGGCTTTGGATAAATATGCCCCATAAAGTGGAGAGAAAGTACTAGCCAATCAGCTTCTTTTATTTTACATGTTTGACCAATGACAGGTAGAAGCTGATTTTTTGGGTACTTTATCTCTTGACATTTTGTCTCTCACCAACACATCTCCCCATCTCATTACAGCAATGTGTCATGGTTTTATGCACAGTGTTACTGGCTTCAGGTGATGACAGGAATCCAGCGGCTGTGACTCATGGCTGAAATTGAGAAGGCTGAATGTAACTCTTTCACATGAGGTTTGGGTAGCAGTGAGAACTGCCTTTGGTATGGATTTCTGGTAGTGGACCACTGAGTGGTCCTGTACCGGACTGGTTACCAGCTGAAGAATAAAGCTGGACCGGTCTTGTTACCAACTGAAGAATAAAGCTGGACCGGACTGGTTACCAGTCGAAGTATAAAGCTGGACCGGACTGGTTACCGGCTGAAGAATAAAGCTGGACCAGACTGGTTACCAGCTGAAGAATAAAGCTGGGCCGGACTGGTTATCGACTGAAGAATAAAGCTGGACTTGACTGGTTACCGGCTGAAGATTATAACTGGACCGGACTGGTTACCTGTTGAAGATTATAGCTGCACCGAACTGGTTACTGGCTGAAGAATCATGCTAAACCGGACTGGTTACCAGCTGAAGAACAAAGCTGGACCGGACTGGTTACTGGCTGAAGAATGAAGCTGGACCAGACTGGTTACCGGCTGAAGAATAAAGCTGGACCAGACTGGTTACCAGCTGAAGAATAAAGCTGGGCCGGACTGGTTATCGACTGAAGAATAAAGCTGGACTTGACTGGTTACCGGCTGAAGATTATAACTGGACCGGACTGGTTACCTGTTGAAGATTATAGCTGCACCGAACTGGTTACTGGCTGAAGAATCATGCTAAACCGGACTGGTTACCAGCTGAAGAACAAAGCTGGACCGGACTGGTTACTGGCTGAAGAATGAAGCTGGACCGGACTGGTTACAGGCTGAAGAATAAAGCTGGACTGGATTGGTTACCGGCTGAAGATTATATCTGGACTGGACTGGTTACCAGCTGAAGAACAAAGCTGGACCAGACTGATTACCGGCTGAGGAATAAAGCTGGACTGGACTGGTTACCAGCTGAAGATTATAGCTAAACCGGACTGGTTACCGGCTGAAGAACAAAGCTGGACCGGACTGGTTACCATCTGAAGAATAAAGCTGGACCGAACTGGTTACCGGCTGAAGAATCATGCTGAACCGCACTGGTTACCGGCTGAAGATTATAGCTGAACCGGACTGGTTACTGGCTGTAGAATACAGCTGGACCCGACTGGTTAGCGGCTGAAGAAAAAAGCTGGACCTGCTAGCGTTGCAGAGGAGACGAAATGCAGGTTTACTTGTCACACTAAGATTGTAACTGTTGCACAGGCCCTGGGCGCTTGCAAAGGACCTCCTTTTATACTTGAGCAGGAAACAGCAGGGAGTGTCAGTGAAGATAGACTCTCATTGGCCCCTGATGTCATGTGACCAGAGGAAAGATGGCGCGCCCATGCAGGAGACCGCGGGGATGCCGTCCAACACCACCAGACTCAAGACAGCGTGGACCATCTAGAGCAGGCTTTCCCAACCACGGTCCTCAAGGCACACTAACAGTGCAGGTTTTAGTGATATCCAGGCTTCAGCACAGGTGACTTAATTAGTAGCTCAGTTATTTTGATTTAACCATCTGTGCTGCAGCCTGGATATCACTAAAACCTGCACTGTTGGTGTGCCTTGAGGACCGTGGTTGGGAATGCCTGATCTAGAGAGATCATCACAGTCTGCCAGAGCCCTGCTGTCACAGGACCAAACAGACCCCCCGCCACACCTGCAGTGTGGTAAGCGCTTAGGATGCTGGAGCTGGCCACACGTCCTGACACAATGTTCCACAGGGAATGCAGGGAGCAGTGAGTTTTCCTCCTGTGAGACAATGTTATGGATGACAATAAGATTAGATATTCACAAGATGGACTTCTGCGCAAACATTTTGCGCTGCTCCAACGCAATCTTTCACTAACTCTCATCTGCCAACTATTTAAATGTTAACTTCCACAAAAGAGACAGCGCTTGATAAATTATTATTCAGCCCATTTTATTTGTAATCAATCTGCAGGAAAATTCCTTCTTTCTTAGGTCGGCATTAATATATCATTATGTAAATCATTGTATGATAGAAAAATACGCTGGTTACCGTCAGAGGTGGGCTGATTGATCCAATCATACTTCCACTTCAATTGAGATAAAGGGAGTCAGAAAGTATTTGTGTTTATAGTGTATTGCATGTCTATATTGGGTACACGGACCTTACGCTGATGTCTTCATTATTAATCATTTATAATGTATTACCATCATAGCTGCCTAACAAAGGATTGCATACTGTATAATCAAGGCTGTGGTATATAGGAATCCTACCCACAAGAGCTTACTATCGACACTCTTATTTGTAAAACATAATGTATAGTAAATGTACTGTATATAATTTCTGTATAACATAAATGTATGAATAAATACAATATACCAACACATTACACTATATATCTATACATTAAACACACAATGATTTATACATATGTCCCAATATGAATGTGCCCCTCCCCCCTGCCCCCGCCTCTCTCTCTCTCTCTCTCTCTCTCTCTCTCTATTTTATGGGAAATTACGCATACACTTCTAAATGAAGACAATGTTATGGTCACACACATATACTGCCAATACATTTGTGATTCCATGCTGTGACAATTTATGGAGTATAGATAAAAGCACAGATGAGTTAACAGCGACACTACTTCTTGATAATCTCAGATCCTCTAGGTCTCTATGGGTAATGCGTTGCCTGAGAACTAATGGTCACTGTACGCAAACACTCTAGATAGGCCTATGCATGTAGATTGCAGTCATTTGTTTGCAGCCAGAAGAGAGCACACAAGGACCCATTGAAAGCGCCTGGCTTCAAGTACAGACAGATGGAGAGCACAGGGGTTACCACAGCCAGGCCTGAGAATGACCTCTGTGGTAGAAAATGAAATCAGTCTGACCCTGTTGTTAGGCCTTAAATTATAGTCACAGTCCCCCAAATAATGCATCTTTAATACATCGCTGCCCTCTTGTTATCAGGCTCCCTACCTCGAGGGGGTTTTGTTCACTAACTACCAATGTTAAATTGGGACTCTTTATACTTGCATTTGTGACCTCAATGGTCATCTTGCAGCATCTTTAATTGAGAACACTTCAAAACATAAACCCAAATACCTAAAAAAAAAATCCCACATTCTCTCTACAAGAACAAAAGAAGACAAGAAAAAAAGTAGAAAAAAAAAGGAGCGAGTCTTTTAAATGAGGAGGATTAAGATGCTCGCTGCAATCTACTTCTCCCACAAATTAACACCAAGGCAGAAGAACCATTGTCTCCTGGTTGTTTTCCCATTGTCCATTGATTGTGAAGTCTGAACACACATTCTGCATCTTGCAATGTTCTTTATTAACAGATTGACTGAAATCGTGTCATGCAAAGTAGATAAGATGGAGCATCTCAGCTCATTGCAGGATTACATAGTAACAGTGCCATTTCTGCCTTCGGAGAAGTGTCTGGGGTGTCTTGTGCTTGATACCATATGTGTAAAGGATTCTCCATAACAGTCAGCGGAGACAAATACAAACGTATAATAAACTAATGCTGGACGCAGAGTTGTTAGTGCTGTTTCGTCACCATTATCAGTGCTTCTTACATCAGAACTAAAAAAGAACAGTATGTTCATCAATGTGTATATACTGTATGTGTGTATGTGTGTGTGGGGGGGGGGGGGCACATTATTGAAACTCTATATAGCATTCATGGGAATTACTTATACAGGAGGTGCTAAGGGGCCTTGTCATATACATACAAAGGAGACACACAGCACTTATCATTGTCACAAATGCTTATTATATGAGAGCTAAAAATCAACTGTTAGCTGAAAATATTGTAATATTGGTTATACAATGTATTAAAGTGATAATAAGTGAAGTTTTTCATAGTAAAGATGTAAAAATTAGAGATGTATCTATCTATCCAGGCTTGGACTGGCCCACAGGTGTACAGGGGAAACCACCGGTGGGACCCACTGCCTCGGGGCCCACCTCCTGCTCTAAGGATCAGGTTCCAGACTATGCACTTGAATTATACATATGTTACCTTATACTAAACTATGGTGTATTTTCTACAGTGCATTGCTGTTATTAATCTGGTACATTATCATGCATGCAGCAGCTGAATTTGCTGTATATATTTATGAAGTGGCCCAGATGTTGCACTCTCTAATGGTTAGTCAAACCAATGAGGTGGCAGGCCACACCCCCTCTGCAGACTGACCACACCCCTAACACAGGCCCCTACCACTGCATTCCCCCGGTGGGCCCTACATGCCCCAGTCCGACACACTATCTATCTATCTATCTATCTATCTATCTATCTATCTATCTATCTATCTATCTATCGTCTGTCTAAGTCATGTTTATTTATCTATTTATTTATTTATCTATCTAGCTCTCTAGAAATCACTGTACTATATATATAAATAATATCTCTAATTATCATTCTTGCATGTATCTGTTTAACTTATATCTATCTATCTACCTCATATCTATCTATCTAGTATATGTTTAACTCATATATATACTGTATTTGTTATATTTATCTATCTATCTATCTATCTAGTCAGCAATTTATCTATATACTATATCTCTAGTTATCACTATATCATGTATCTAACTAACATTTCTTTACCCATGCTATGTTTCTGTTTATCATGTATCTGTACAAATGATGTATATCTAGTTATCATTATATCATATGTGTGCCTAACTCATATTGCACAATCAATGATCAATGATCTATCTGTATCTAACACCTTTGTCCTACATGCCCCAGTCCGACACACTATCTATCTTTCTTTCTATCTATCCATCTATCTATCCTGTATATATCAGACTTTTTTCATGTTTATCTTGTTCTGTGCACATTTTATATATATATATATATATATATATATATATATATATATATATAACCTGATAAGAAACTACAAAATAAATGCTTATTCCCTTAACTCTTTATTGTCAGGAGATGACAAGTGCTATTCTAAGGCGCCAGATGCCTGGAGAAATCAGCAAAAGCCAGCAGACATATCTTTTCCCATCCTTTCATATGTGAGGTGTACAATGAAAGCACAGGAATTACTGTAAAATCCCTTCTAAATCAAACTCTGCTGCTTTCTCAGGGCAGACGCAGGCTTGACTAGTTAAGACAGATTCTCTGCCTGACAATTAATATTAATGGGTAGATTTCACAATGTGGCATTATCACACTGTGAGATGGGTGGGCATACCATCTGGGTTTTGGCAGGTATTACATGTAATCAAAGAGATTACTTGGCTCGGGGTGAAACTGAAAACCTTTGGGGTTGTTTAGCCTTTTTTTCCTTTTGTTTGGACTCATTCTAGGTGTGTTTAAATACGTTCCACAGCTCTGCGTTGTTGTCTGAAACATCCAGGAGTTTTGTTAGGAAATGATATATGAGAATCAGACTGTTTTGCTTCTGAAATAATTGCCACTTGTACTTTACCTCCTGTTAGCGTTTTCTCCAATTGATTTCCAACCTAAAGTATTTAGCCTCATTCCTATACCCTTTATTTTGCTTAAACAGTTGTTTAAAACCAAATCAGAGAAATTGCCTGGAACTTGGCACACAAAATGTTTCAGAGAAAATCTATAGTTTCAATAGCCCATAACAGATTTTTTTATTTTTTTTTTGTGAGAAAACCTCCTTCCGTCTGCAACACATTAATATAATTTCTTTGAATACTGTGCAGAGCTAAGAATAATAAACTGAACCAGACATACAATGAAGACTTAATACAATGTGGCATTGTTCTTGTTCCTTACCGCTAAACTTTCCAAGTTTTGGCTGAATTGGTACCTTTCCTGGTCAGATGAATCTCACCCACACATTTAGCACACACATTTGCGTTGATGGTACATAAGTAATTCTCATCAATCTGTTCTAATGCATGACCATGTTTATTGCTGTAGTAGTTAAATTGTCGCTAATTTTACACTAAACGGATATTATGATGATGAATGGGAAGACTGTGATTCTACACAGGGGACAGCAATCTATTTATCCGACACTGCAAAAAGGTTTTAGTCATTGAAAATTAGCAGTTGCCATAACTTACTGTACTGTATATATCTAGGGTTAAGGTTGACTGTGACCAATATTGTACCATGCTGATAGACTACAGGATTTGTTACACAAAGGGACCAGTGAAGATAAAACACAGCTTTGGCTCCGCCAGCTTTTTCTAGTAAAGTTTCCTTTTTCCGTTACTGTGGGTGATATTTGTTTCGGTACATTCCATGGCAGTTTATTGAAAACATTTTTTTTTCCCTTTAATTTCCCTGTATTGAACAAACCTTGTCACTGTAGAGGGAATTTAACCTTCATTTACATCCTACAGCAAGCTGAAGATGTTTGTGTATGCGCTGGTAAGAAAGAAAAGGCTGCACATTTTTTAACACTATCCCCTTTGATTTTTACTTGAAATGTGTTTTTAAGAGGAGATATATATCTAATCATGTGATCTCAAATATTCTTATCCCACCTCCCTTATTTTAAATGGGGGGATTTTATTACTAACTATTTTTGTGCGGACACATAGAGTACAGTACCTCTGCAATTCATTGCTGAGCCTTCTGGCAATGTATGGATTAACATGTCATTTAGCTGCACAGATATTTCAATTGGAAGAAAAGAGAATCTCATGCTCTTTAGAATTATATATAGAAAAACTGAACAGCTTAACTTCTGATGTACATACATGTAGAAAATAATACTTTTTCATAAGATTTTTTTTCTCCATAAGGTTATACACTGATTGCATCTTAGTTGATAAGATGATTATAAATAGTTTGCATGCTTAGAAAAAATAATAATAAAAAGCTGATGTTTTTGTAACTATATTTTGCAGTGAAAGTGAATAATGTAAAAGGAAAGCCAAATATTCTGAATGTATTAAGTAAATATAAAGTCTTCTTGGGTTCAAACATGTATCTAGTTTAAAAAGCAAAGTTAGGACTGTAACATGCAATCTAATTAATTGTACAATGACACTAAAAGGGTTAAGAAAATTATAGTACTTGTAATTTTTATTGTTCCATGCCATGGAAAGGCTGGATGCTACGAAACAAATATGTTATTTCTGAATTATTTAGAGGATATATTTGTTACGTTGAGTGAACAAAAAAGAAACACAAACCACATTTGTTTTAATGCTTCTCGTATGTATATTGGCAGCTATGGTTTGCAAGGAATTGCAGGCTTTTCTCTTAGGGAAAGGATTAAAGTCATTCTTTCATTACATTCATTTTATACAGATCATAAACAGGTAAGTCACACAGATAGCTCTGGATTTCTTCAAATAATAGTAAAATAAATCTCAGAAGGAACATAATAAGCTTTCCAGAAAGGGCAGCTTCGTGAAATATAACCAAATAGAACAGAATTACGCCCCATGCAAAAATACTTTATAAACAGATACTCATTGCTTCTGTCTTCCACATGGAACACTGAAGTTCTAAATGTTTTTCAAAACAGGGTTTAGTCGTTGAAAATCTAGTTTTATATGTCGACACAATATGGTGTGCTGTTGACACGATATGGTGTGCTGTTGACATGATATGGCATGCTGTTGACACGATATGGTGTGCTGTCGACACAATATGGTGTGCCGTTGACACGATATGGTGTGCTGTTGACATGATATGGTGTGCTGTTGATTATGCGTAAACTATTTTTGCTGTAATTATACTATATATTTTACCAAATACTGTAGTTACTGTAAAGAAGCGTGACTTAAGTCATTCTTCTCTCCATTTTTGGCAAATATCCATTCACACATAAGTAATATTTTCACTTTGCCTAAAACAGAATAGAATATATTGGATTGCTGAAGACTGTTTGACTCTTCTTGGGTTCTAAGTAGTCCAGATATGGAATCCCACGTGGTAAGAAGTATATATCAAAGAAGTCCCAAATCCATTAAGAGTTTCACAATTAGAGGAATGCATTACAACTCATAATGTATTCTAAATCTGAGGTTTAAGGACTCTTGTTGACATTACCAGATCTCAGCTGAGAATTTTATATTATTCTTTGTCTCCGTACTGCTACAGTTCTGCAGCAAGATAGCACCATCTTGAGGACAAAACGGAAATATGCAATAGGCAATGTTAATGTTACATTAAAAAGTTGACATTTTCATACAGCAGGTTTAAATGTGTAGCCCTCGTTGAATAAAAGTGAATTTATAATGTATCCTTGCTCCACATAAAAGAATGGTAGTAATGTTTTATTTTAAATGTACATATGTTTAGGTAAATGAATATAGAAAGACATATAAATATATAGAAAAAGAACATAACAAAATAATTTCTTACTCCTTAAGGAAACTGCCAAGTGCCATGAAACACGTCCAGTCTACTCCTAAAAGTGAGATATTTTATTCATTTTATGCTTTATTTTATGGGGGGGGGGGGGGGGGTTATGCTTTATTGTTTGTTTTAGTTTGATTTTATTCCTGATATTTTACTGATTTGTGTATATTTAAATTTTAATTTCTTATATATTATCAACTTATTGTTTGTAAATAGCAAATATGTTTTATATGTTTTCACATTACATCTCTGTACGTTTAATGCCACTTATAAATGTATCCATAATAAATGTTATTTGAACCTATTTTGTACCCTACATTATTGAATTAAGTCCTTTATTGATGGTAATATGGTGTTACCCAATTGTGTAGTAGCTGTGATAATTACTGTGACCTCTCCCAGCCTACACATTAGCTCTCCCTTATGGGGGTGTAAGGGTAGGCCTAATCACAGTATAGTGTCATAGACACCATTTATTTAAAATATAATCATTTTTATCTTACCCTCTCCCAGTGCCGGAGATTCCTTCTTTTTATATCAATCTACCCTTAAAGGTCTGGCAAACCCTGTTTTCTCTCTAGGCTGCAATTATAGGGTATGCCTATTTATTTACTTTATTATATACATTATATATACACGGTCGACTCACATTATTATGACCACCTACTACATCTGACGTCGGCAGCACATAGCCCATGAAGTACGACATGTGTCGCGCGCTGGCTTGGTGTGTATATAAGGTGTGCAATAGGGTAAAAAGGGCGATTTACATGCGTTGCAAAAATAATCCCACGGGTGCCAGTATTTCTGAAACAGCGCAGTTTGTGAACTGTTCACGTGCTGCTGTGGTGAAGGTGTATCGTGACTGGACAAATGGCACCAGTGTGGGCTACCTGGAAACTGCGGCGTACCACGTGCCCTTGATGTGAGAGGTGAATGTCGGCTACTAAGGTGCGTGAGGGCTGACCTACACGCTACAGTGGAGCACAGGGCCATAACTAGATGTGTGCGGCGGGGGCACCGCGCATAGCACTGCAGGCTAGGGGGCGCTGTTGGCGGAACTTGTCAATGATCTGTTTTAATTACTTTCACTTGCAGCTTTTCCCCTCTTTCAAACACAGAATCTCCTAACCGCTGCTGTCTCCTACCCTGACCCCTTCTGTCACTAGTACCTATACAACATTCATGAACTCAACTTGAGATTTCTTTGTTATTCAGTCACACTGTCCTTTATTACATGTGTGGCTGCACACTACATAGATCTGCTCAATTGCAATGCTGATTATTATTTTTTACAAAAAGTACCAGTAGCTTCATATAGTGTTCATAGTTTTTATGCAGGATCAAATAGCTCAATGAGTAGCGTGTTTGATTAGAATTCAACAGTTTATAGGTTTGGATCCTGGGTATGGCAGTATAATGAAATGTGCTATTTAATAAAGGGTATTGTAACTGAATAACAACTAACTCTCAAGTATAGTACATGAACGTGGTATAAAGAGGATTTGTGTCCAAAACCATATTCTCGCAGTGGTCTATAAATGTGTGTGTATATATATATATATATATATATATATATATATATATACATACATACATATATATATATATATATATATATATATACAGTATATATATATATACAAGTGATGTGCACCGGAAATTTTTTGGGTATTGTGTTTTGGTTTTGGGTTCGGTTCCGCGGCCGTGTTTTGGGTTCTAACGCGTTTTGGCAAAACCTCACCGAAATTTTTTTGGCGGATTCGGGTGTGTTTTGGATTCGGGTGTTTTTTTTTCAAAAAACCCTAAAAAACAGCTTAAATAATAGAATTTGGGGGTCATTTTGATCCCATAGTATTATTAACCTCAATAACCATAATTTCCACTCATTTTCAGTCTATTCTGAACACCTCACACCTCACAATATCATTTTTAGTCCTAAAATTTGCACCGCGGTAGCTGTGTGACTAAGATAAGCGACCCAAGTGGCCGACACAAACACCTGGCCCATCTAGGAGTGGCACTGCAGTGTCACGCAGGATGGCCCTTCAAAAAAATACTCCCCAAACAGCACATGACGCAAAGAAAAATGAAAGAAAAAAGAGGTGCAAGATGGAATTGTCCTTGGGCCCTCCCACCCACCCTTATGTTGTATAAACAGGACATGCACACTTTAACGAACCCATCATTTCAGCGACAGGGTCTGCCACACGACTGTGACTGAAATGACTGGTTGGTTTGGGCCCCCACCAAAAAAGAAGCAATCAATCTCTCCTTGCACAAACTGGCTCTACGGAGGCAAGATGTCCACCTCATCATCATCGTCCGATTCATCACCCCTTTCACTGTGTACATCCCCCTCCTCACAGATTATTAATTCGTCCCCACTGGAATCCACCATCTCAGGTCCCCGTGTACTTTCTGGAGGCAATTGCTGCTGGTGAATGTCTCCACGGAGGAATTGATTATAATTCATTTTAATGAACATCATCTTCTCCACGAAATACAAGGATAGTGGACCACTGCGCTCACCGCGGCTGCAGTTTTGTAGAACCCTGGTGTCACTCAACACCATATATCCTGAACATTAGCTAAAAAAATGGGAACTATCAAACTGCGCACAGCTTATAAAAGTGAATATGTCAGTCTATGATGTTGATCAGAAGGTTATGGACCAATGTTCCTCTTTTCTTCTATCTTTCCTTCCAATTTTTCCTTTCTTAATTCCGAAGAATCCCCTTCAAATGAATCGAATGTCCCTCAAAAACAAGGAAAGAACAATATGGTGTAGCAGTTCCTGGATTTGAGTGACTCTCTGAGTAATCTGGTTCGACAAGATGGTTCGTACCGTACTCACGTCTGAACGGTGGGATTCACACACATAAAGGTTTCTTTCTGGGAAGGATTTCTCCTGACTAGAATTGGTCGTGTTCTCTCAAATCCTCGTCAAGTGGTGTCCCAACATGAGAAGTACCGAGGAGAAAAAATATCCTAATTAGTGGATACCCCACGGTAGAGTATATTCAGTCAATCACACTATCGACCGGAGAGATGGACTCGCGTACCGTACTCACACTCAAAGTGTATTCAATATACCCATAAAGGTATCTTTAACTGTAATTCATACCAAACAGGCTCTTCCTGTTGGCTTAGTTGCAGAGGAGTGCAGACGCTGAAGCACCTGGATTTAGACAGCGTGAAGCGGCAGCAGCCTCGTAGCAGAAGGGGTATAAATAGAACTACAATTTCCCTCTTAACACACCTTGAAAAAGACCCTCTGGTCGAAACGCGTTGGTGTGAGGGACAGACATCACCTGTAGACCTTCCAGACTACCATTTTTTGAGGTGAGGTAATCCGGATCTATTTCACCTTTTTTGAATGGTTATTAACATCTTCTGGTCGGCCTATTAGAGTTTTTTTCTGCCCCATTGCTGATACTTTTATTGTTTGAATTCAATAAAACTCCTTTTTATTAAACTTCCATTTTTCGATATATATTTCCATTATACCGAGATTGGGAGCCGATAGTGGAGTTCCACTTCCTGGGAAGAAAGTGGAAAAAGAAACCGCTACGGGCTAGACAACATCATAGAAGATTGTAAGTGGGGTACGCCTGCCCATCTACGTCTTTTTATTTTATCTGTTGGAGTATGAATTACAGTTAAAGATACCTTTATGGGTATATTGAATACACTTTGAGTGTGAGTACGGTACGCGAGTCCATCTCTCCGGTCGATAGTGTGATTGACTGAATATACTCTACCGTGGGGTATCCACTAATTAGGATATTTTTTCTCCTCGGTACTTCTCATGTTGGGACACCACTTGACGAGGATTTGAGAGAACACGACCAATTCTAGTCAGGAGAAATCCTTCCCAGAAAGAAACCTTTATGTGTGTGAATCCCACCGTTCAGACGTGAGTACGGTACGAACCATCTTGTCGAACCAGATTACTCAGAGAGTCACTCAAATCCAGGAACTGCTACACCATATTGTTCTTTCCTTGTTTTTGAGGGACATTCGATTAATTTGAAGGGGATTCTTCGGAATTAAGAAAGGAAAAATTGGAAGTAAAGATAGAAGAAAAGAGGAACATTGGTCCATAACCTTCTGATCAACATCATAGACTGACATATTCACTTTTATCATCTTCTCCACATTTTCTGGAAGTAACCTCGTACGCCGATTGCTGACAAGGTGAGCGGCGGCACTAAACACTCTTTCGGAGTACACACTGGAGGGAGGGCAACTTAGGTAGAATAAAGCCAGTTTCTGCAAGGGCCTCCAAATTGCCTCTTTTTTCTGCCAGTATACGTACGGACTGTCTGACATGCCTACTTGGATGCGGTCACTCATATAATCCTCGACCATTCTTTCAATGGTGACAGAATCATATACAGTGACAGTAGACGACATGTCAGTAATCGTTGGCAGGTCCTTCAGTCCGGACCAGATGTCAGCACTCGCTCCAGACTGCCCTGCATCACCGCCAGTGGGTGGGCTCGGAATTCTTAGCCTTTTCCTCGCACCCCCAGTTGCAGGAGAATGTGAAGGAGGAGCTGTTGACGGGTCGCGTTCCGCTTGACTTGACAATTTTCTCACCAGCAGGTCTTTGAACCTCTGCAGACTTGTGTCTGCCGGAAAGAGAGATACAACGTAGGTTTTAAATCTAGGATCGAGCACGGTGGCCAAAATGTAGTGCTCTGATTTCAACAGATTGACCACCCGTGAATCCTGGTTAAGCGAATTAAGGGCTCCATCCACAAGTCCCACATGCCTAGCGGAATCGCTCTGTTTTAGCTCCTCCTTCAATGCCTCCAGCTTCTTCTGCAAAAGCCTGATGAGGGGAATGACCTGACTCAGGCTGGCAGTGTCTGAACTGACTTCACGTGTGGCAAGTTCAAAAGGTTGCAGAACCTTGCACAACGTTGAAATCATTCTCCACTGCGCTTGAGACAGGTGCATTCCACCTCCTTTGCCTATATCGTGGGCAGATGTATAGGCTTGAATGGCCTTTTGCTGCTCCTCCATCCTCTGAAGCATATAGAGGGTTGAATTCCACCTCGTTACCACCTCTTGCTTCAGATGATGGCAGGGCAGGTTCAGGTGTTTTTGGTGGTGCTCCAGTCTTCTGTACGCGGTGCCTGTACGCCGAAAGTGGCCCGCAATTCTTCTGGCCACCGACAGCATCTCTTGCACGCCCCTGTCGTTTTTTAAATAATTCTGCACCACCAAATTCAAGGTATGTGCAAAACATGGGACGTGCTGGAATTTGCCCAGATGTAATGCACGCACAATATTGCTGGCGTTGTCCGATGCCACAAATCCCCAGGAGAGTCCAATTGGGGTAAGCCATTCTGCGATGATCTTCCTCAGTTGCCGTAAGAGGTTTTCAGCTGTGTGCGTATTCTGGAAAGCGATGATACAAAGCGTAGCCTGCCTAGGAACGAGTTGGCGTTTGCGAGATGCTGCTACTGGTGCCGCCGCTGCTGTTCTTGCAGCGGGAGGCAATACATCTACCCAGTGGGCTGTTACAGTCATGTAGTCCTGAGTCTGCCCTGCTCCACTTGTCCACATGTCCGTGGTTAAGTGGACATTGGGTACAACTGCATTTTTTAGGACACTGGTGACTCTTTTTCTGAGGTCTGTGTACATTTTCGGTATCGCCTGCCTAGAGAAATGGAACCTAGATGGTATTTGGTACCGGGGACACAGTACCTCAATCAAGTCTATAGTTGGCTCTGAAGTAACGATGGATACCGGAACCACGTTTCTCACCGCCCAGGCTGCCAAGGCCTCAGTTATCCGCTTTGCAGCAGGATGACTGCTGTGATATTTCATCTTCCTCGCAAAGGACTGTTGGACAGTCAATTGCTTACTGGAAGTAGTACAAGTGGTCTTCCGACTTCCCCTCTGGGATGACGATCGACTCCCAGCAGCAACAACAGCAGCGCCAGCAGCAGTAGGCGTTACACTCAAGGATGCATCGGAGGAATCCCAGGCAGGAGAGGACTCGTCAGACTTGCCAGTGACATGGCCTGCAGGACTATTGGCTTTCCTGGGTAAGGAGGAAATTGACACTGAGGGAGTTGGTGGTGTGGTTTGCGTGAACTTGGTTACAAGAGGAAGGGATTTACTGGTCAGTGGATTGCTTCCGCTGTCGCCCAAAGTTTTTGAACTTGTCACTGACTTATGATGAATGCGCTGCAGGTGACGCATAAGGGAGGATGTTCCGAGGTGGTTAACGTCCTTACCCCTACTTATTACAGCTTGACAAAGGCAACACACGGCTTGACACCTGTTGTCCGCATTTGTGTTGAAATAATTCCACACCGAGGAGCTGATTTTTTTTGTAATTTGACCAGGCATGTCAATGGCCATATTCCTCCCACGGACAACAGGTGTCTCCCCGGGTGCCTGACTTAAACAAACCACCTCACCATCAGAATCCTCCTTGTCAATTTCCTCCCCAGCGCCAGCAACACCCATATCCTCATCCTGGTGTACTTCAACACTGACATCTTCAATTTGACTATCAGGAACTGGACTGCGGGTGCTCCTTCCAGCACTTGCAGGGGGCGTGCAAATGGTGGAAGGCGCAAGCTCTTCCCGTCCAGTGTTGGGAAGGTCAGGCATCGCAACCGACACAATTGGACTCTCCTTGGGGATTTGTGATTTCAAAGAAGCACAGTTCTTTGCTGTGCTTTTGCCAGCTTAAGTCTTTTCATTTTTCTAGCGAGAGGCTGAGTGCTTCCATCCTCATGTGAAGCTGAACCACTAGCCATGAACATAGGCCAGGGCCTCAGCCGTTCCTTGCCACTCCGTGTCGTAAATGGCATATTGGCAAGTTTACGCTTCTCCTCAGACGCTTTTAATTTTGATTTTTGGGTCATTTTTTTACTGATCTTTTGTGTTTTGGATTTTACATGCTCTGTACTATGACATTGGGCATCGGCCTTGGCAGACGACGTTGATGGCATTTCATCGTCTCGGCCATGACTAGTGGCAGCAGCTTCAGCACGAGGTGGAAGTGGATCTTGATCTTTCCCTATTTTTTTAACCTCCACATTTTTGTTCTCCATATTTTAATGTGCACACTAAAAGGCACCACAGGTATACAATGTAGATGGATGGATAGTATACTTTATGTATGACGACGAGTGACTGAAGACACAGAGGTAGGTACAGCAGTGTTCTACCATACTGCTATATACAGTATAATGGACCTGGTGGACACTGTCAGCAGACTGCGTTTATAGTATAAAGAAAAAAAGACACCACAGGTATACAATGTAGATTGTATACCTGCCGAGTGCCGACACAGAGTGCCGACACGAGTGCCGTACAGCAGTGGCCTACAGATTGTATACCTGCCGAGTGCCGACACAGAGTGCCGACACGAGTGCCGTACAGCAGTGGCCTACCGTACTGCTATACACAGTATAATGGACCTGGTGGACACTGTCAGCAGACTGCGTTTATAGTATAAAGAAAAAAAGACACCACAGGTATACAATGTAGATGGATGGATACTAGTATACTTTATGTATGACGACGAGTGACTGAAGACACAGAGGTAGGTACAGCAGTGGCCTACCGTACTGCTATATACAGTATAATGGACCTGGTGGACACTGTCAGCAGACTGCGTTTATAGTATAAAGAAAAAAAAGACACCACAGGTATACAATGTAGATGGATGGATAGTATACTTTATGTATGACGACGAGTGCCGACACAGAGGTAGGTACAGCAGTGGCCTACCGTACTGCTATATACAGTATAATGGACCTGGTGGACACTGTCAGCAGACTGCGTTTATAGTATAAAGAAAAAAAGACACCACAGGTATACAATGTAGATGGATGGATACTAGTATACTTTATGTATGACAACGAGTGACTGAAGACACAGAGGTAGGTACAGCAGTGGCCTACCGTACTGCTATATACAGTATAATGGACCTGGTGGACACTGTCAGCAGACTGCGTTTATAGTATAAAGAAAAAAAAGACACCACAGGTATACAATGTAGATGGATGGCTAGTATACTTTATGTATGACGACGAGTGCCGACACGGAGGTAGGTACAGCAGTGGCCTACCGTACTGCTATATACAGTATAATGGACCTGGTGGACACTGTCAGCAGACTGCATTTATAGTATAAAGAAAAAAAGACACCACAGGTATACAATGTAGATGGATGGATACTAGTATACTTTATGTATGACGACGAGTGACGACAGAGGTAGGTACAGCAGTGGCCTACCGTACTGCTATATACAGTATAATGGACCTGGTGGACACTGTCAACAGACTGCGTTTATAGTATAAAGAAAAAAAGACACCACAGGTATACAATGTAGATGGATGGATATACTAGTATACTTTATGTATGACGACGAGTGATGACACAGAGGTAGGTACAGCAGTGGCCTACCGTACTGCTATATACAGTATAATGGACCTGGTGGACACTGTCAGCAGACTGCGTTTATAGTATAAAGAAAAAAAGACACCACAGGTATACAATGTAGATGGATGGATACTAGTATACTTTATGTATGACGACGAGTGACGACAGAGGTAGGTACAGCAGTGGCCTACCATACTGCTATATACAGTATAATGGACCTGGTGGACACTGTCAACAGACTGCGTTTATAGTATAAAGAAAAAAAGACACCACAGGTATACAATGTAGATGGATGGATATACTAGTATACTTTATGTATGACGACGAGTGATGACACAGAGGTAGGTACAGCAGTGGCCTACCGTACTGCTATATACAGTATAATGGACCTGGTGGACACTGTCAGCAGACTGCGTTTATACTTATAGTATAAAGAAAAAAAGAGACCACAGGAGTGTTTTTCAGGCAGACAAACGTATACTGGTGATCACTGCAGGCAAAACTGTGCACTGTACTCCTGCTATAGCTGCTCCCCAGTCTCCCCCACAATTAAGCAGTGTGAGCACTCAGCACAGTCAGATATATCATGCAGCACACTGAGGCTGAGCACAGATATGGTATGGAGCGTTTTTTTCAGGCAGAGAACGGATAAAAAAAAACTAGCAAAACTCTGCACTGTACTCCTCCTAACAGCTGCTCCCCAATCCTCCCCACAATAAGCTAAGCAGTAGCAATCAATCAGATCAACTAACTCTATAACATTAACTATATAAACGGAGAGGACGCCAGCCACGTCCTCTCCCTATCAATCTCAATGCAAGTGTGAAAATGGCGGCGACGCGCTGCTGCTTATATAGAATCCGAATCTCGCGAGAATCCGACAGCGGGATGATGACGTTCGGGCGCGCTCGGTTTACCCGAGCCACACGGGAGAATCCGAGTACGGCTCGGACCCGTGTAAAAAGGCTGAAGTTCGGGGGGTTCGGTTTCTCGTAAACCGAACCCGCTCATCACTAATATATACACACACAAAACAAAAAACAAATGAACTCAATATAGCCTTCTGAGACACTCTAGTAGTTTTTTCTGGGTATTCTTCCACAGTGTGGGTTCTCAGAATCGGTGTCACCTGTAAGTACACCCTCACACCAGAAACCACACCCGAAACAGAAGAAGGACAAATTGGCCCAATTAAATTGATACCAATTAAATTTTATAAAAAAATGTACAGTACAATACATACATTTACATGAACATTCTTTTAAAATACATCCAGAAACAGTCACTGCATTTTTTTTGTCAGTTTGTGCCTTTGAAACCTTTAAGGAAACACCCTCACCTAAATAGGTGTGTGTTCTATATGGTATAGTAGCAAGCTGGGCAAGAGACCGTTCCTGATTAAACCAACGCATTTTGTCAAAATGACTTCATCAGGGGTTCATATTTGGTATCACAGGAAAGAAGGATAAAACTTCATAAATATTTTTAATCCATATATAGGGCTAATTTTCTGTTGAAGCAGTTGGAAAATCCGCAGTTGGAAAATCCACCAAAAATAATCAAAGGACAATAAAACCAAGCATAAGCAGAGATGTCTCTATGAATATTCAGCTATATACTGAACCAGATTGCAGATTCTGTATTCCGTTTTTATACGGGATCCGTATAATGGACCTGCAGCCACCAAGGGAGAGATACACACAGCAGCCAGGTTCAGAGTCACTAAATATGGTCTTAAAGGAATTTTTATTGATGTCACAAACATTCACAACAGTGTCTAAGATTTATTGCTAATTTTATGAATAAATAATTTTTATTATAAATGTTCTGATTTTCTAAGGTGGTTTAGCTCCCATGAGAATTCTGTTTCTTTTTTCATCCTATTTTCTGTACCTATTCTGACAGGAGGTACTTCCCAGAGGTTTGAGCTTTTCTTGATTTAGCGCACAAGAGGATCTTAATTGTTTGGATATATATATATATATATATAGAGAGAGAGAGAGAGAGAGAGAGAAAGTAATATATATATATATATATATATATATATCTACATGTATATATATAAAATACACACTGACAAATGATGAAATTTGAAATTCCTCAACTAGACAATGACTGTTCTGTATGACTTTTGTAAAGAGGCTAAGTAATGTTTTCTTTGACATATAATAATGATAAGGTAGTTTCTTTGTAGATCTGTGTGACTGGTTTTCATGGACATATGGCAGTGTTGGAGAAACATCTATATAAGTAATCACAATGTACTGATTTCCAAGGTTGGTGTTTTCATGAATGTTTCTAGGCTTTTTTTAATCACTAAGAAAAATGCTTCTTTGTGGATTGTTCCGGCGGTATTACTATGTTTGAGTACCACTCTTGCAATGGGTGAGTTACATGCATTTAAGACATGTTGTAAAAGTATATAAATAATACCCCCAACAAATGCTCGATCAGCTCCGGTAGAGAGCAACTCTCTGGGGTGCTCCAAAATCTGCATAACTCAATCAGTGGTTACCAGCTTCACACTATAAATCCACTAAGCTATTTCCAACTCCCTGGGTTGTAGAGGTGCAGTTCTTAACAAGTCCTGAACTTGCCACTCCAGTGGTTCCAGTACAATGCATAGCAAAACCCAAGACCTACTGTTTACCCACTATCAGGGCCGTAGAGAGCCATGCTGGGCTCGTGTACAGCACGAGACGTGGCCTAATGGGGGTGGGACCATGTTCCCTACAAAAAAATCTAGCAATAGAATAGTAATTACAGTGGTGCGCTGCACAATGGGTGCCAGAGGCCACACAGGGAGACATTTGTCCCCCTCAGCAGCTGGGACGGACCGATCCCATTACAGGTGGCAAGCAGCAGCACATTGCCCCGCTGCTTCTCACTTATTTGGTGGCCTCTGGGTGCACTAGTGTCAGGTCCTCTTTTGTGGCTGGGTGGTAGGCAGAGTGGAGGGAGCAGTTCTGGGGCCTTTTATTGTTGCCGGACAGCAGGTAGAGTGGAGGGACAGCTCTGTGGTCCTCTCTGTTGCCGGACGGCATGTGGAGTGTAGGAGCAGCCCTGGGCGCCTCTCTCCTCTGTGTTTATCTGGCAGCACTGGGGACCCCTTAGCAACTGACCTGGTTCCGGGCACTGGATAATACACAGTAAGAGAAGTTATGGTGCAGGGAAAAGTATGAACTGTATCTGCTAACTTGTTAGTATTTGTATCAGTAATGTTTCTTTAGCATTGTTGACTCCCCCCATCCCCTCCATTTTCTTGCCCTCCAGCCCCAATTTCCAATTGTCTCCAACCCACAATATTTCTCCAGCTTCGACACCCTCATCCTTCCAGCTCCAGCGCACAGTCACTTACCTCATTTTATGTCTTCTGCCATGGCTTCTTTGTCTTTCAGTGTTGCCGCATGGTGTGACATCATGACATCACGAATGTTGCGCCGCAATAAAAAAACTTTACTGTAGCAATGATGCCGGATGATTAAGTGGCAGCAACTCCCCGGATCCTGTACATGCATGGCCCTGCTGATCACTGATCATAGGCAGGTGTTAGAGATGGATTTATCAGTAGACCCCTTGGAACCTCAGGCCCGGTATAAGTGTGCCCATTGTACTATAGTGATACTAACGTCCGTATCCTGCACCACTGATTAACACTTTTACAGTATAAGCTGCTATTCTAACAAAGCTCCCTGGCTAAAATAGATATGGAAAGAAGTTTGTAAGAGAGCGCTTGTACAAACCACACATTTAGAGTGGTCTATTTTCACACAGGGTAGGAAGGGCTGAATATGTGCACCCCTTAACAAATCGATGATAAAAAAAAGTATACAAATTCTATGGTCACTCTTTATTAAAATATTGTTCAAATTTATTACAATCTACATTCATATAAAATTGTCACCATTCCATATAACAGCTGCAAAATTCTCCACTTTTGGATGTGTACAATAAATCTTTCATAGGAATACATAGATTCACAGTGTGTTCATTCAGAATTTACAAAACACAGTAACCCTACGCGTTTCATCTCCATGGAGGCTTCCTCAGGGATATGTCTCCTGTGATTCCAACTTCGAGTTGAATTGCAGCTGACCACTTTTTGCTCCACTAAGATTGGAGGACCTGATTGCCAAGTCCTAAGAACCACTGTTTACCTGAAGCCTTATTTTTCAACCAAGGAGACGAAACACGTAGGTTTACTGTGTTTTGAAAATTCTGAATGAACACATCACTGTGAATCTCTATTCCTATGAAGGATTTATTGTACACATCCAAAAGTGGAGAATTTTACAGCTGTTATAAGGAAGTGCACATTTTCAGCCCTTCCTACCCTATGTGAAAATAGACCACTCTAAATGGGTGGGTTGTACAAGCGCTCTCTTACAAACTATTTTCCAGAATTTGGAGCTTGAATTAGAGCAATGAATGAGCATTACATTTCTAGTTAAACTTGGCAAGAGTGGAAGTGAAACAGAGAGCTGTTAGTGCAAGTTTTCGGGGATAATGCTATGAAGAAACAGCAGTTTACAAGTGGGTGAAACGTTTTTCTGAGGGAAGAGAAATTGTCACTGACAATGAGAGATTAGGACAGCCAGCGACGAGCAGAACTAAAAAAAAAATTGCAAAAGTTTGTCAAACTGTGTGTGAAAATCATCGACTGGTTGCCAGAAGCATTGCAGAGCAAGTAAACATCAACCAATTTTTCCATTTGGAAGTAATGATAAGGCTGCGTGATAAAGCTAGACAGAAACAACCCAAACTTTTTTCCAACAACTCATGGATCTTGCGTCACGACAATACACCTGCTCACACAGCACTGTCTGTGAGAACGTTTTTAGCTAATAATCAAATAACTGTTGGAACACCCTCCATATTTACCAGATCTAGCCCCCAATTACTTTTTTTCTGTTCCTGAAGATAAATGAAATATTGAAAGGAACATATTTTGATGACATCAGGAGTAATACAACGACAGTTCTGAAGGCCATTCCACAAAACCAGTTCCACATATTCAGGGCCGTTTCTAGCCAATTTGGCTCCCAGTGCGAGATTTAAAAATGCGCCCCACCCCCACCCCCCCATTCATATGAAAAAAAATGCGCGCCCCCCCCCCCCCATAGATATAAAGAGTGAAAGCATGCGCGCGCGCGCGCTCCCGGCAAGGGGGTGTGGCCTCGTTAAAATGGGCGTGACCTCATCTGATCTCATCATCACGGCCACAGGATTAAAAAAAAAAAAAGGCCTCATTTTACACATTACAACAGGCACGCGACCCCATTTTACACAGCACGGCAGGCAAGTGTCCCCATTTTACACATTGCGGCAGGCACGTGCCCACATTTTACACATTGTGGCAGGAAAGTGTCCCTATTTTACACATTGTGGCAGGCACGTGCCCCCATTTTACACATTGCGGCAGGAAAGTGTCCCCATTTTACACATTGCGGCAGGCATGTGCCCCCATTTTACACATTGCGGCAGGAAAGTGTCCCCATTTTACACATTGCGGCAGGCACGTGCCCCCATTTTGCACAGTACAACAGGCAAGTGTCCCCATTTTACACATTGCGGCAGGCATGTGCCCCCATTTTACACATTGCGGCAGGCACTTGCCCTCATTTTACACATTGCGGCAGACACATGCCCCCATTTTACACATTGCGGCAGGCACTTGCCCTCATTTTACACATTGCGGCAGACACATGCCCCCATTTTACACATTGCGGCAGGAAAGTGTCCCCATTTTACACATTGCAGCAGGCACGTGCCCCCATTTTACACATTACAGCAGACTGCGTCCCCATTTTACACATTCCGGCAGGCAAGTGTCCCCATTTTACACATTCCGGCAGGCAAGTGTCCCCATTTTACACATTCCGGCAGACAGGTGTCCCTATTTTACACATTAAGGCAGGCAAGAGTCCCCATTTAACACATTCCGGCAGACTGCGTCCCCATTTAACACATTCCCGCAGACAGGTGTCCCCATTTTACACAGTACGGCAGGTGGTGGGGGGGGAGGGAGGGAGAGAGAGAGAGAGAGGGAGAGGGGCTGACTTACATTTCAAGCGGTTCTTCCCGCTCTTCAGCTGCCTCTCCCTCGTCTGCGCGGCGCAGCCGCCGGCCGGCTTGGCTCCCCCTTCTCCCTCCTCCCGAGTGCCCAGCTCGGAGGGAGGGGTTTCGCGGAATGACGCGATTGCGTCGTGACGTCACGACGCAAATGCGTCATTCCGCGAGACCTCACCCCCTGAGCTGGGCACTCGGGAGGAGAGGGGAGGAGGGTTTCAAAGTCCTCAAAAAGTGCCGCGGCGGGCACCCCGTGCGGTTGCGCGGCTCGCCCGCCACAAGAAACGGCACTGCACGTATTGTTTGAAGGGTGCATAGCTTCCCAAGGGAAGTGCTTTGAAGGTAACCATAGTGATATTCCGCAATAAGGTATGAAGTACTTTTACCGTGGTAAGTTTGCAAACTTGTCAGACCTCGTGTGTGTATGTATATATATATATATATACATATATAGATATATATAGATAGATAGATAGATAGATAGATAGATAGATAGATAGATAGATAGATACACTGCTCAAAAAAATAAAGGGAACACTTAAACAACACAATGTAACTCCAAGTCAATCACACTTCTGTGAAATCAAACTGTCCACGTAGGAAGCAACACTGATTGACAATCAATTTCACATGCTGTTGTGCAAATGGAATGGACAACAGGTGGAAATTATAGGCAATTAGCAAGACACCCCCAATAAAGGAGTTGTCCTGCAGGTGGTGACCACAGACCACTTCTCAGCTCCTATGCTTTCTGGCTGATGTTTTGGTCACTTTTGAAAGCTGGCGGTGCTTTCACTCTAGTGGTAGCATGAGATGGAGTCTACAACCCACACAAGTGGCTCAGGTAGTGCAGCTCATCCAGGATGGCACATCAATGCGAGCTGTGGCAAGAAGGTTTGCTGTGTCTGTCAGCGTAGTGTCCAGAGCATGGAGGCGCTACCAGGAGACAGGCCAGTACATCAGGAGACGTGGAGGAGGCCGTAGGAGGGCAACAACCCAGCAGCAGGACCGATACCTCCGCTTTTGTGCAAGGAGGAACAGGAGGAGCACTGCCAGAGCCCTGCAAAATGACCTCCAGCAAGCCACAAATGTGCATGTGTCTACTCAAACGATCAGAAACAGACTCCATGAGGGTGGTATGAGTGCCCGACGTCCACAGGTGGGGGTTGTGCTTACAGCCCAACACCATGCAGGACGTTTGGCATTTGCCAGAGAACACCAAGATTGGCAAATTCGCCACTGGCGCCCAGTGCTCTTCACAGATGAAAGCAGGTTGTCACTGAGCACATGTGACAGACGTGACAGAGTCTGCAGACACCAAGGAGAACGTTCTGCTGCCTGCAACATCCTCCAGCATGACCGGTTTGGCAGTGGGTCAGTAATGGTGTGGGGTGGCATTTCTTTGGGGGGCCGCACAGACCTCCATGTGCTCGCCAGAGGTAGCCTGACTGCCATTAGGTACCGAGATGAGATCCTCAGACCCCTTGTGAGACCATATGCTGGTGCGGTTGGCCCTGGGTTCCTCCTAATGCAAGACAATGCTAGACCTCATGTGGCTGGAGTGTGTCAGCAGTTCCTACAAGACAAAGGCATTGATGCTATGGACTGGCCCGCCCGTTCCTCAGACCTGAATCCAATTGAGCACATCTGGGACATCGTGTCTCGCTCCATCCACCAATGCCACGTTGCACCACAGACTGTCCAGGAGTTGTCGGATGCTTTAGTCCAGGTCTGGGAGGAGATCCCTCAGGAGACCATCCGCCACCTCATCAGGAGCATGCCCAGGCATTGTAGGGAGGTCATACAGGCACGTGGAGGCCACACACACTACTGAGCCTCATTTTGACTTGTTTTAAGGACATTACATCAAAGTTGGATCAGCCTGTAGTGTGTTTTTCCACTTTAATTTTGAGTGTGACTCCAAATCCAGACCTCCATGGGTTAATAAATTTGATTTCCATTGATCATTTTTGTGTGATTTTGTTGTCAGCACATTCAACTATGTAAAGAACAAAGTATTTAAAAAGAATATTTCATTCATTCAGATCTAGGATGTGTTATTTTAGTGTTCCCTTTATTTTTTTGAGCAGTGTTACATATATATATATATATATATATATCAAGCGTTGGGTCCACACTCACGTCTTAAAGTTTTCTGCTGGGGTGCCGTCCAAAACTGGAGATCTAATTAAAGTCACCAGTATGATACACAAGCGAAAAAAGTGGGAGCACTCACCAGTCTTCATTAAAGCAGAGGTTAATTTATAAATTCATACCAGACAGAGTAATCGACGTTTCGGTCCTCACTTGGACCTTTGTCAGGATCCTGACAAAGGTCCAAGTGAGGACCGAAACGTCGATTTTTTCGCATATATATATATATATATATATGTACAGGTTGAGTATCCCATATCCAAATATTCCAAAATACGGAATTTTCGGAGTAAGAGTGAGATAGTGAAACCTTTGTTTTCTGATGGCTCAATGTACACAAACTTAGTTTAATACACAAGA
The DNA here is from genome assembly GCF_028390025.1 of Pseudophryne corroboree. NCBI lineage: Eukaryota > Metazoa > Chordata > Amphibia > Anura > Myobatrachidae > Pseudophryne > Pseudophryne corroboree. Next base: position 769,483,705 of record NC_086447.1, read on the forward strand.
TTATTAAAAATATTGTATTAAATGACCTTTAGGCTGTGTGTATAAGGTGTATATGAAACATAAATGCATTCTGTGCTTAGACTTAGGTCCCATCGCCATGATATCGCATTATGGTATGCAATTATTCCAAAATACGGAAAAATCCCATATCCAAAATACTTCTGTCCCCAAGCATTTTGGACATGGGATACTCAACCTGTGTGTATATATATATATATATATATTACCGGAGGGCACCCAAGCAATATTTACTGGATGAAGTGAGTGCCGATTCAATTGCTGTATATATATATATATATATATATATAAAACTGTGTTCAGGCAGCACTTCCCATATAGTATTGAAAAGTCCCGGTGCCCTCCTTGGGTAACCTGGCGTGGTTAACCATATGATAGCTTTCCAATGCAGGCGGCACTCGGATTGAAGACAATGACACAGGTTAATTTCAACATTTCGAAGTCATTTAATACCTCGTCGTCAGGATACACAAGTGAATACAAACAGCCCTTAAATAGGGTAAAGAACCACGTGATTTGCTGCAGCTGTTCAGGTGCAGTGGAGAATGCAATCAAAGTGCATCTCCACCTCCTCAGCAGCTCATATTAGTAACTGTTATCTACAGCTGCTGAGGAGGTGAAGATGCACTTTGATTACATTCCAAACTCAAACATTGGTTTACAACTCTCCAATAATAGACACATCAGGATGGCCGGTGTCAAATGCACTGTCATACAGTCATCTTACGTCACTGACTCATTGGGCACACCCAACTAAGGTAATTCAGCTACACAGGCATGCTCACCGCCACCACAACACAAACAGAGACAACATCCAAAAAGGTTTCCAGCAGGCAAGAAGGGGGTAACAGAGACCGAGTTCACTAATATAAGCCTATAAAACATGCCTTAGCCTACTGTATGATAGGCTGCCAGTTTACAACCTCATCAGCAATTAACATACTGTATAAAAGGGAAACCATTAACATCGTAAAGGTGCCCGCTCCAACAACCTAGTGTCTGGCTTATTCAGCCCTTGCATCACAGAAGACAAGAGACAAGGAGCACAGGTTTAACAGTAAAGGGGGGTACACACTGGGCGACTTGTGCCTGTGTGCCAAGCAATCTAGGTTAGCACACATCGCTCAGCACACATCGCTAGACACCGCTATACACACAGCGATGTGTGCTGAGCGAGCTGTGCTAACCAGTCTTCTGTATGCACATTCTAGGCAATCTAACTAGATCTTGCCTGCATGCTTAAATGATCTGAGCCGGCGATAGCGATGCATGGAGCCGTGCATCACTATCGTTATGCAGTATACACATGGAGAGTTGTGTGCTTAATTTAGTGATGTGCACCGGACATTTTTCGGGTTTTGTGTTTTGGTTTTGGATTCGGTTCCGCGGCCGTGTTTTGGATTCGGATGCGTTTTGGCAAAACCTCCCTAAAAAATTTTTGTCGGATTCGGGTGTTTTTTACAAAAAACCCTCAAAAACAGCTTAAATCATAGAATTTGGGGGTCATTTTGATCCCATAGTATTATTAACCTCAATAACCATAATTTCCACTCATTTCCAGTCTATTCTGAACACCTCACACCTCACAATATTATTTTTAGTCCTAAAATTTGCACCGAGGTCGTTGGATGACTAAGCTAAGCGACCCAAGTGGCCGACACAAACACCTGGCCCATCTACGAGTGACACTGCAGTGTCAGGCAGGATGGCACTTCAAAAAAATAGTCCCCAAACAGCACATGATGCAAAGAAAAATTAAAGAAAAAAGAGGTGCAAGATGAAATTGTCCTTGGGCCCTCCCACCCACCCTTATGTTGTATAAACAGGACATGCACACTTTAACAAACCCATCATTTCAGCGACAGGGTCTGCCACACAACTGTGACTGAAATGACTAGTTGGTTTGGACCCCTACCAAAAAAGAAGCAATCAATCTCTCCTTGCACAAACTGGCTCTACAGAGGCAAGATGTCCACCTCCTCCTCATCGTCCGATTCCTCACCCCTTTCACTGTGTACATCCCCCTCCTCACAGATTATTAATTCTTCCCCACTGGAATCCACCATCTCAGGTCCCTGTGTACTTTCTGGAGGCAATTGCTGGTGAATGTCTCCACGGAGGAAATTATTATAATTCATTTTGATGAACATCATCTTCTCCACATTTTCTGGAAGTAACCTCGTACGCCGATTGCTGACAAGGTGAGCGGCTGCACTAAACACTCTTTCGGAGTACACACTGGAGGGGGGGCAACTTAGGTAAAATAAAGCCAGTTTCTGCAAGGGCCTCCAAATTGCCTCTTTTTCCTGCCAGTATACGTACTGTCTGACGTGCCTACTTGGATGCGGTCACTCATATAATCCTCCACCATTCTTTCAATGGTGAGAGAATCATATGCAGTGACAGTAGACGACATGTCAGTAATTGTTGGCAGGTCCTTCAGTCCGGACCAGATGTCAGCACTCACTCCAGACTGCCCTGCATCACCGCCAGCGGGTGGGCTCGGAATTCTTAGCCTTTTCCTCGCACCCCCAGTTGCGGGAGAATGTGAAGGAGCAGCTGTTGACGGGTCACATTCTGCTTGACTTGACAATTTTCTCACCAGCAGGTCTTTGAACCTCTGCAGACTTGTGTCTGCCGAAAAGAGAGATACAACATAGGTTTTAAATCTAGGATCGAGCACGGTGGCCAAAATGTAGTGCTCTGATTTCAACAGATTGACCACCCGTGAATCCTGGTTAAGCGAATTAAGGGCTCCATCCACAAGTCCCACATGCCTAGCTGAATCGCTCTGTTTTAGCTCCTCCTTCAATGTCTCCAGCTTCTTCTGCAAAAGCCTGATGAGGGGAATGACCTGACTCAGGCTGGCAGTGTCTGAACTGACTTCACGTGTGGCAAGTTCAAAGGGTTGCAGAACCTTGCACAACGTTGAAATCATTCTCCACTGCGCTTGAGTCAGGTGCATTCCCCCTCCTTTGCCTATATCGTAGGCAGATGTATAGGCTTGAATGGCCTTTTGCTGCTCCTCCATCCTCTGAAGCATATAGAGGGTTGAATTCCACCTCGTTACCACCTCTTGCTTCAGATGATGGCAGGGCAGGTTCAGGAGTGTTTGCTGGTGCTCCAGTCTTCGGCACGCGGTGGCTGAATGCCGAAAGTGGCCCGCAATTCTTCGGGCCACCGACAGCATCTCTTGCACGCCCCTGTCGTTTTTAAAATAATTCTGCACCACCAAATTCAATGTATGTGCAAAACATGGGACGTGCTGGAATTTGCCCAGATGTAATGCACGCACAATATTGCTGGCATTGTGCGATGTCACAAATTCCCAGGAGAGTCCATTTGGGGTAAGCCATTCTGCGATGATGTTCCTCAGTTTCCGTAAGAGGTTGTCAGCTGTGTGCCTCTTCTGGAAAGCGGTGATACAAAGCGTAGCCTGCCTAGGAACGAGTTTGCGTTTGCGAGATGCTGCTACTGGTGCCGCCGCTGCTGTTCTTGCTGCGGGAGGCAATACATCAATCCAGTGGGCTGTCACAGTCATATAGTCCTGAGCCTGCCCTGCTCCACTTGTCCACATGTCCGTGGTTAAGTGGACATTGGGTACAACTGCATTTTTTTAGGACACTGGTGACTCTTTTTCGGAGGTCTGTGTACATTTTCGGTGTCGCCTGCCTAGAGAAATGGAACCTAGATGGTATTTGGTACCGGGGACACAGTATCTCAATCAAGTCTGTAGTTGCCTGTGAATTAACGGTGGATAACGGAAACACGTTTCTCACCGCCCAGGCTGCCAAGACCTGAGTTATCCGCTTTGCAGCAGGATGACTGCTGTGATATTTCATCTTCCTCGCAAAGGACTGTTGGACAGTCAATTGCTTACTGGAAGTAGTACAAGTGGTCTTCTGACTTCCCCTCTGGGATGACGATCGACTCCCAGCAGCAACAACAGCAGCGCCAGCAGCAGTAGGCGTTACACTCAAGGATGCATCGGAGGAATCCCAGGCAGGAGAGGACTCGTCAGACTTGCCAGTGACATGGCCTGCAGGACTATTGGCTTTCCTGTGTAAGGAGGAAATTGACACTGAGGGAGTTGGTGGTGTGGTTTGCAGGAGCTTGGTTACAAGAGGAAGGGATTTAGTGGTCAGTGGACTGCTTCCGCTGTCATCCAAAGTTTTTGAACTTGTCACTGACTTATGATGAATGCGCTGCAGGTGACGTATAAGGGAGGATGTTCCGAGGTGGTTAACGTCCTTACCCCTACTTATAACAGCTTGACAAAGGCAACACACGGCTTGACACCTGTTGTCCGCATTTGTGTTGAAATAATTCCACACCGAAGAGGTGATTTTTTTTTGTAATTTGACCAGGCATGTCAATGGCCATATTAGTCCCACGGACAACAGGTGTCTCCCCGTGTGCCTGACTTAAACAAACCACCTCACCATCAGAATCCTCCTTGTCAATTTCCTCCTCAGCGCCAGCAACACCCATATCCTCATCCTGGTGTACTTCAACAGTGACATCTTCAATGTGACTATCAGGAACTGGACTGCGGGTGCTCCTTCCAGCACTTGCAGGGGGCGTGCAAATGGTGGAAGGCACCACCTCTTCCCGTCCAGTGTTGGGAAGGTCAGGCATCGCAGCTGACACAATTGGACTCTCCTTGGGGATTTGTGATTTAGAAGAACGCACAGTTCTTTGCTGTGCTTTTGCCAGCTTAAGTCTTTTCATTTTTCTAGCGAGAGGATGAGTGCTTCCATCCTCATGTGAAGCTGAACCACTAGCCATGAACATAGGCCAGGGCCTCAGCCGTTCCTTGCCACTCCGTGTCGTAAATGGCATATTGGCAAGTTTACGCTTCTCCTCAGACGCTTTTTAATTTTGATTTTTGGGTAATTTTACTGAACTTTTGTGTTTTGGATTTTACATGCTCTCTACTATGACATTGGGCATCGGCCTTGGCAGACGACGTTGATGGCATTTCATCGTCTCGGCCATGACTAGTGGCAGCAGCTTCAGCACGAGGTGGAAGTGGATCTTGATCTTTCCCTATTTTACCCTCCATATTTTTGTTCTCCATTTTTTAATGTGTGGAATTATATGCCAGTATCAATAGCAATGGCCTACTACTATATATACTGCGCACAACTGAAATGCACCACAGGTATGGATGGATAGTATACTTGACGACACAGAGGTAGGTAGAGCAGTGGCCTACTGTACCGTACTGCTATATATTATATACTGGTGGTCAGCAAACTGTGCAAAACTGAAATGCACCACAGGTATGGATGGATAGTATACTTGATGACACACAGATAGGTAGAACAGTGGCCTACTGTACCGTACTGCTATATATTATATACTGGTGGTCAGCAAACTGTGCAAAACTGAAATGCACCACAGGTATGGATGGACAGTATACTTGACGACACAGAGGTAGGTAGAGCAGTGGCCTACTGTACCGTACTGCTGTATATTATATACTGGTGGTCAGCAAACTGTGCAAAACTTAAATGCACCACAGGTATGGATGGATAGTATACTTGACGACACAGAGTTAGGTAGAGCAGTGGCCTACTGTACCGTACTGCTATATATTATACACTGGTGGTCAGCAAAATTATGCACGGTACTCCTACTATATACTACAATGCAGCACAGATATGGAGCGTTTTTCAGGCAGAGAACGTATAATACTGGTGGTCACTGGTCAGCAAAACTCTGCACTGTACTCCTCCTATATAATACTGCTGGTCCCCAGTCCCAAAATAAAGCAGTGTGAGCACAGATATATGCAGCACACTGAGCACAGATATGGAGCGTTTTGCAGGCAGAGAACGTATAATACTGGTGGTCACTGGTCAGCAAAACTCTGCACTGTACTCCTCCTATATAATAATGCTGGTCCCCAGTCCCCACAATAAAGCAGTGTGAGCACAGATATATGCAGCACACTGAGCACAGATATGGAGCGTTTTTCAGGCAGACAACGCATACTGGTGGTCACTGGTCAGCAAAACTCTGCACTGTACTCCTCCTATATAATACTGCTGGTCCCCAGTCCCCACAATAAAGCAGTGTGAGCACAGATATATGCAGCACACTGAGCGCAGATATGGAGCGTTTTTCAGGAAGACAACGTATACTGGTGGTCACTGGTCAGCAAAGCTCTGCACTGTACTCCTCCTATATAATACTGCTGGTCCCCAGTCCCCACAATAAAGCAGTGTGAGAACAGATATATGCAGCACACTGAGCACAGATATGGAGCGTTTTTCAGGCAGACAACGTATAATACTGGTGGTCACTGGTCAGCAAAACTGTGCACTGTACTCCTCCTATAATACTGCTGGTCCCCAGAATAAAGATATGCAGCCCCCTGAAACAAAGTGAGAGGACGCCAGCCACGTCCTCTCACTATCATTTCCAATGCACGAGTGAAAAATGGCTGCGACGCGCGGCTCCTTATATAGAATCCGAATCTCGCGAGAATCCGACAGCGGGATGATGACGTTCGGGCACGCTCGGGTTAACCGAGCCATACGGGAGAATCCGAGTATGCCTCGGACCCGTGTAAAATGGGTGAAGTTCGGGGGGGTTCGGTTTCCGAGGAACCGAACCCGCTCATCTCTAGCTTAATTTCTAAGCCATCTAGTCAGATCGCTTAGAAATTAAGCAAAAATCAGTATGTGTGTACCCCCCTTAACTCTGGCATGCTACTCTATAACTATTGCAGACTCGTCTATGGGATTTGCGCTCCCCTCTGACTGTCTTACTGTAATAATCTTGCAACCTAGTCTGACAGACTGAAAACCGTCTTCACTATTCTTGAAACGTTGCCTGTTAAGGAGATCTTACTATTACTATGGATCTATAACAGAGGTCATCAACCTCAACCCTCAAGTTTCCCAACTCACGTGTGCATGATTAAAGTAGTCCACAAAACATGACCTATTTGAGGTACTGAAGGCTGGAGTTAAGAACCCCTACTCTATGAGACTGATGATTCTGCCAGCAGTGTGTAGTTCCGTTCTCACCCCTCCCTGTCTCTATGAGAGGCTACATCTCTCTGTTTTCCGGACTTGTAGTAAGTCTTTCACATTTACTGTACTTACTCAGGGGGAGATGAATCAAGCCTTGGAGAGGGATAAACTGGAGAGGTTGCCCAAAGCAGCCAATCAGTTATGTAGCACAGTCTTTGAAATATCAGTTGGATGCTGATTGCTTGCTTTGGCCAAATTCTCCACTTTTTCCACCAAGGCTACATACCGGTATATCTCCCCTCCTGTCTGTGGGCCTAATTCATATTTGGACGCAATGGACGATTATCATGCAACAGAGTAATTATCATCAGACTTTGCATGTGCTGTGATTGCAATGTGCATGCGCAAAGATGCTGCTGCAATCTCTTTCGCAATGAGGAGTTAATGGAAAAGGGATTGACTGGAAGTGACCGTTTGGGGTTGTTAACAGAGTTTATGGAGAGTGGTTGAGAAAACGGTGCATGTCAGGCGATTTCCAGGGCATGTATCTGCTGATGGTTGAGAGGTTGTATGTGCAAAAACATGGTGTCTGAGGCTGGATGCGGTCAACATCCCGCCAGATGGAATCCCGGCGTTCGAAATACCGATGCCGGAATCCCGACTGGCACAATCCCAACATATTCTCCCTCCGTGGGTGTCCACGACACCCATAGAGGGAGAATATAATAGTGTGCCAAGCGTAGCGAGGCACCGTGCCCGCAGCGTGGCGAGCGAAGCGAGCCCGCAAGGGGCTGCGTTCCGCTAGCCACCCCTGTCGGGATTGTGTGGTCGGGATTCCAGCGTCGGTATTTCGACCGCCGGGATCCCGTCCAGCGGGATTACGTACTGATCCCTCTGAGACGCTACTGCTGTGGCCTGTCTGCGTAGCCACAGACGAACCCTTATCCCATATGTTCTTTGTTTTTGCGTAGAGGTCATGAATGTGTATGCAATTGTGAATGAATACCAATGGCTGAGGTGGGCGGGGTTTTTTTTTCCATTTCAGGGTGGCAGCTTCTCTTGCTAACATTAGCAGTTCCGTAACCTAGAAAATAGCAATAGCAATTACATTTGCATGCAAACATGAATTAGACCCTATATTCTCTGTCTTTTACAGTAAGAGTGTTCTGTATATACTATAGTATCTCAACTATTCCCACCAGATTCAGGATAATCAAGCAGCAAACTGACTGGCTGAAGGTTTCTCTCTATTTATCTGGTTTAGTAGATTGGCATAGAGCTCCCAATCACAAAATAGGAGTTCCTCCTCACCTATACTTCTCTCCTCCTCCCCCTGTATTCATGTGTTTTTGGCTCCATAGCATTCTTTTGTTTTTTTTTTGTTTTTTGGAGGGAACTGTTGTCACTTCCTGTCTTCTCAAGGCTGTGTCCACTCAATCTACCATGCCAATTAACCCCTTGAACCCACCCCTCTTGTAAGCACTGGATACAGGGGTTAAACAGGTGTAACACCACCAAATTAATCTACAATATATCAAGACAAGTTTTAAAGTTCAGATAAAAATACTGATGAATGTAAGGAGGATAGATAATATTTTACTAGACATAAATAATTGGATAATGTATTTGACTAGACAGAAATAATTGGATAACGGCAAGTATAAGGCATTCCATAGGTATTTTCAAATACTTGTGAATAAATGCTAAATAAAATAGCACCTTAAACAGATTCACAACCAACCTTGACATTTTATTATTTTCAGCTGTTTTATTTTTCAATGTTAGCTGCACTTTATAATAGCACAAGACACTTGATTCACTGGCACACATAAGGTTGGTTTCCTGATGCCCAGTACCCCTTCCCCATCTTGTATCAGTATGTGTTGAGAAACTGCTACTACTAAATACTAGGGCTCCTTGTGACTCCTCCTGTGACTCTGCCCACTTATATGTAAAATCAGCCCTTTTTTTGATCCAAGGGATTGCACTGATAGAAAAGAGAGCTGAGAGGTATAAAACCATGGCCCAAATTCATGTTTGCACGCAATTACCGACATTCACGCAAATGAGCGATTATTGGCAGACTGCGCATATGCTGCGATCGCACTGCACATGTGTCAAGGTGTCACTGCGATATCGCTGGCAATAAGGATTTCATGGTAAAGTGATTGACAGGAAGTGACCGTTTGGAGGTGTTAATGGGTACTAGAAAGAAATGCAAGTATGCCATGGCCATTTCTGGGGTGTGTTTATGCCGCCAGCTGCAAGCTCGCACATATAAAAACATGCCACCTGCCTCGCTACTGCTGTATCCAGTCTGCATAACCATTGGTCTACCTTTAAACCCGATGTTCCTTGTTTTTTGTGTATATGCTGCGTATGTGTAGACAATTGCGAATGAGTTTGCAATGACTCCAGTAGGTCTCTTTTATTTTCTGGGTGGCAGCTTCACTTGTTGATACTGTTTCAGCAGTTGCGAAGCCAAGAAAATCTCACATGCTAAAGCATGTGCATATACACATAAATAAGGCCCCATATATATCCTTAGCGCTACATGTACAAAACGTATGTAATATATATTTCCCGCAGTATAAAACATGAAAGACACAGTCTAGTTGTCTAAGCATTTGGGTGCTTACTGTATTTGTAGTTATGGGTGGTGCTGAAGGTGATAGTGGTATATGGGTATGGTGAAATGCATGGTACTAGAAATACAGTATGTTATTTAATTTGTATGTGGTTTTCATCTTATAATTGGAAGTGTATTCCACAGTAGCATGTGATTGCTCTTACTGTGTGGAAGTAGCATGTGCCTGTGGTGGTGGTGGTGTTAGTGTGTATAGACATAGCATAGTATAATGAAAGTAATGTTAGAGTAGTTGGTAGGAGTAATATGCGGGAGAGTCTGTGATATTCTCCACCATTCATAAATATATACGCCTACTGTATATTCAGCAAAATGCAAGAACCCTTGCACAGTATTGGGGGCAGTGAAAGACATGGGAGAGTGTAAAGAGGTTGGCAGGGGCGGCTTCAAAGAGGAGGGAACCTGTGTGCAATCTCTGAGAGCCCCCCAACCTCTAGCCAGCACATGTGCAGAGCAGTGACGTGCGGTGAGGTAAATGCCTGGGGAGGCACTGGCTAAACGGTCAGTTACCACGCACAAACGGCCTCTTCCTGTCAATCACCTTGCAAACGCCCGTGTGATCGGATTTTTTGCACCATCCCGTAGCTCATCGGCGATGCTCGTTGATGTTGTTTAAATTATACACATATATTATGCCACACCGTAGAGCAGATCACACATACACATTATGCCACCCTGTACTACTCTATATTGCATGTGTGTGTGTATATATATATATATACAGTATATACATATATAAAATAGGGATGTGCACTTGAAATTTTTCGGGTTTTGTGTTTTGGTTTTGGGTTCGGTTCCGCGGCCGTGTTTTGGGTTCGACCGCGTTTTGGCAAAACCTCACCGAATTTTTTTTGTCGGATTCGGGTGTGTTTTGGATTCGGGTGTTTTTTTTCAAAAAACCCTAAAAAACAGCTTAAATCATAGAATTTGGGGGTAATTTTGATCCCAAAGTATTATTAACCTCAAAAACCATAATTTCCACTCATTTTCAGTCTATTCTGAATACCTCACACCTCACAATATTATTTTTAGTCCTAAAATTTGCACCGAGGTCGCTGGATGACTAAGCTAAGCGACCCTAGTGGCCGACACAAACACCTGGCCCATCTAGGAGTGGCACTGCAGTGTCACGCAGGATGGCCCTTCCAAAAAACACTCCCCAAACAGCACATGACGCAAAGAAGAAAAAAAGAGGCGCAATGAGGTAGCTGTGTGAGTAAGATAAGCGACCCTAGTGGCTGACACAAACACCTGGCCCATCTAGGAGTGGCACTGCAGTGTCACGCAGGATGGCCCTTCCAAAAAACACTCCCCAAACAGCACATGACGCAAAGAAGAAAAAAAGAGGCGCAATGAGGTAGCTGTGTGAGTAAGATAAGCGACCCTAGTGGCTGACACAAACACCTGGCCCATCTAGGAGTGGCACTGCAGTGTCACGCAGGATGGCCCTTCCAAAAAACACTCCCCAAACAGCACATGACGCAAAGAAGAAAAAAAGAGGCGCAATGAGGTAGCTGTGTGAGTAAGCTAAGCGACCCTAGTGGCCGACACAAACACCTGGCCCATCTAGGAGTGGCACTGCAGTGTCACGCAGGATGGCCCTTCCAAAAAACACTCCCCAAACAGCACATGACGCAAATAAAAATGAAAGAAAAAAGAGGTGCAAGATGGAATTGTCCTTGGGCCCTCCCACCCACCCTTATGTTGTATAAACAGGACATGCACACTTTAACCAACCCATCATTTCAGTGACAGGGTCTGCCACACGACTGTGACTGAAATGACAGGTTGGTTTGGACCCCCACCGAAAAAGAAGCAATTAATCTCTCCTTGCACAAACTGGCTCTACAGAGGCAAGATGTCCACCTCATCATCATCCTCCGATATATCACCGTGTACATCCCGCTCCTCACAGATTATCAATTCGTCCCCACTGGAATCCACCATCTCAGCTCCCTGTGTACTTTGTGGAGGCAATTGCTGCTGATCAATGTCTCCACGGAGGAATTGATTATAATTCATTTTAATGAACATCATCTTCTCCACATTTTCTGGAAGTAACCTCGTACGCAGATTGCTGACAAGGTGAGCGGCGGCACTAAACACTCTTTCGGAGTACACACTTGTGGGAGGGCAACTTAGGTAGAATAAAGCCAGTTTGTGCAAGGGCCTCCAAATTGCCTCTTTTTCCTGCCAGTATAAGTACGGACTGTCTGACGTGCCTACTTGGATGCGGTCACTCATATAATCCTCCACCATTCTTTCAATGGTGAGAGAATCATATGCAGTGACAGTAGACGACATGTCCGTAATCGTTGGCAGGTCCTTCAGTCCGGACCAGATGTCAGCATCAGCAGTCGCTCCAGACTGCCCTGCATCACCGCCAGCGGGTGGGCTCGGAATTCTGAGCCTTTTCCTCGCACCCCCAGTTGCGGGAGAATGTGAAGGAGGAGATGTTGACAGGTCGCGTTCCGCTTGACTTGACAATTTTCTCACCAGCAGGTCTTTGAACCCCAGCAGACTTGTGTCTGCCGGAAAGAGAGATCCAAGGTAGGTTTTAAATCTAGGATCGAGCACGGTGGCCAAAATGTAGTGCTCTGATTTCAACAGATTGACCACCCGTGAATCCTTGTTAAGCGAATTAAGGGCTCCATCCACAAGTCCCACATGCCTAGCGGAATCGCTCCCTTTTAGCTCCTCCTTCAATGCCTCCAGCTTCTTCTGCAAAAGCCTGATGAGGGGAATGACCTGACTCAGGCTGGCAGTGTCTGAACTGACTTCACGTGGGGCAAGTTCAAAAGGTTGCAGAACCTTGCACAACGTTGAAATCATTCTCCACTGCGCTTGAGACAGGTACATTCCACCTCCTATATCGTGCTCAATTGTATAGGCTTGAATGGCCTTTTGCTGCTCCTCCAACCTCTGAAGCATATAGAGGGTTGAATTCCACCTCGTTACCACTTCTTGCTTCAGATGATGGCAGGGCAGGTTCAGGCGTTTTTGGTGGTGCTCCAGTCTTCTGTACGTGGTGCCTGTACGCCGAAAGTGTCCCGCAATTCTTCTGGTCACCGACAGCATCTCTTGCACGCCCCTGTCGTTTTTTAAAAAATTCTGCACCACCAAATTCAAGGTATGTGCAAAACATGGGACGTGCTGGAATTTGCCCATATTTAATGCACACACAATATTGCTGGCGTTGTCCGATGCCACAAATCCACAGGAGAGTCCAATTGGGGTAAGCCATTCCGCGATGATCTTCCTCAGTTGCCGTAAGAGGTTTTCAGCTGTGTGCGTATTCTGGAAACCGGTGATACAAAGCGTAGCCTGCCTAGGAAAGAGTTGCCGTTTGCGAGATGCTGCTACTGGTGCCGCCGCTGCTGTTCTTGCGGCGGGAGTCCATACATCTACCCAGTGGGCTGTCACAGTCATATAGTCCTATACACAAAACTGAAAAAAGGTCACTCGCGCCCCAGCTGCTGCTCGGTACCAACCCCCAAGAGCACAACTTCTTGAAACAATTTAAACAACAAACATATGGGGTAGTCCACAAGCGCTGCTGAAGGATTGACAAATAGTTCTTAATTCATCAAAAAATCCCATTCACTTTCATGGAACATAAAGGAATTCTTCAAATATGTATTTTTCCACAGCTTCTCGAAGGTTCGCACCTTACGACTAACCTCCTCTATATGGGGTATGTACATCAAAAGGTTTCTTTAGATAGTCTTCTCATCAATATTCATCACTCCAAGACCACAAGCAATTCACCACCCGACCCTTAGAATTGGCGCTCACCTTTTTAACATGCCCTATGTTCCTTGAAAGGTATCTTTGTTTACACCGGGCACCACAGTTTCCACTGATCACCAACAGGGTCGTCGCCAATATATGGATAAAGCACAGATGGATATTCCAAAAGATTCACAGATTTATTGTACAAAACAAATGTGCCATAAAAAACATAAGGACTGAATAAAATACGTAAAACAAAAAAATAAATAAAAATTAAAAATATTTTACACTCTCCTGGTTTAATGGGAGACCATTTTCTTCACCTTATACCCCGGCCAACTCCAAAAGCATGTATAAAGGCTGTTGGCCTAAACAATGGGTGGGGGTCCTATTCAAAAATAGTTTAGGTGAAAAAAGCCCATACAACCTGAGAGGTATGTCTGCACCACCGACGCGTTTCGGATTCAAGATCCTTCCTCAAGGTGTCTAATGGGGTCAGGAAGTCAGTCCTTTATACTTCCTTAATCCCCTCCCACATTTTCTGACCAATCGCAGAATAATTCCAGTAAAAACAACATTATTGGTCTAATATAATATGGCTTTCCTTATATTTCATACATGTCCTTTTAAGAAAACTAATAGCATTTTTTAAAAACAGTTTTACATAGATTTCACCGAAGAAAACTAACATAAAAAATTAATTGGTAAGAATCAAATACAGTACTGGATACTATTTATGAGATGCAGACCCTTGACCCAAAAGGTCTCAATGTGGATTTCGAGATGAAGTGGTTTCTATAGAATTATAGATGTAAGAAAAATAACCATCAAATAACGGTACATTGATTACTATGTTGTATATGTATGAAATTACTTATCATCTTTCTATTTTGATCTCTCTATGAACTTGTTGGGATATTACGGAGTGAACTGATTCACAAGAAGGAAATGATCCTCCCAAGTTTGCGTTCCATAAGACGGACTCCGTGACCCGCACTTCCGGTTAAAGCGGATGTCACGTGATTACACATCGCGACCAGGAAGTAGAATGTTCTGGCACAGAAGAGATGTCCGCATTGTGCACAACAAAGACGAATAATAAAGTTGTTGACAGAACGAATGGCCTTATGGGTTGCAACTATGGATAAGAACAATAAGAAAAAACGGGAGGACAAATCCGGATTAATTGAAGGACTGTATAGGGTTTGGAATGGGGGTTGTTATCCAGTACTGTATTTGATTCTTACCAATTAATTTTTTATGTTAGTTTTCTTCGGTGAAATCTATGTAAAACTGTTTTTAAAAAATGCTATTAGTTTTCTTAAAAGGACATGTATGAAATATAAGGAAAGCCATATTATATTAGACCAATAATGTTGTTTTTACTGGAATTATTCTGCGATTGGTCAGAAAATGTGGGAGGGGATTAAGGAAGTATAAAGGACTGACTTCCTGACCCCATTAGACACCTTGAGGAAGGATCTTGAATCCGAAACGCGTCGGTGGTGCAGACATACCTCTCAGGTTGTATGGGCTTTTTTCACCTAAACTATTTTTGAATAGGACCCCCACCCATTGTTTAGGCCAACAGCCTTTATACATGCTTTTGGAGTTGGCCGGGGTATAAGGTGAAGAAAATGGTCTCCCATTAAACCAGGAGAGTGTAAAATATTTTTAATTTTTATTTATTTTTTTGTTTTACGTATTTTATTCAGTCCTTATGTTTTTTATGGCACATTTGTTTTGTACAATAAATCTGTGAATCTTTTGGAATATCCATCTGTGCTTTATCCATATATTGGCGACGACCCTGTTGGTGATCAGTGGAAACTGTGGTGCCCGGTGTAAACAAAGATACCTTTCAAGGAACATAGGGCATGTTAAAAAGGTGAGCGCCAATTCTAAGGGTCGGGTGGTGAATTGCTTGTGGTCTTGGAGTGATGAATATTGATGAGAAGACTATCTAAAGAAACCTTTTGATGTACATACCCCATATAGAGGAGGTTAGTCGTAAGGTGCGAACCTTCGAGAAGCTGTGGAAAAATACATATTTGAAGAATTCCTTTATGTTCCATGAAAGTGAATGGGATTTTTTGATGAATTAAGAACTATTTGTCAATCCTTCAGCAGCGCTTGTGGACTACCCCATATGTTTGTTGTTTAAATAGTCATATAGTCCTGACCCTGCCCTGCTCCACTTGTCCACATGTCCGTGGTTAAGTGGACATTGGGTACAACTGCATTTTTTAGGACACTGGTGAGTCTTTTTCTGACGTCCGTGTACATTCTCGGTATCGCCTGCCTAGAGAAGTGGAACCTAGATGGTATTTGGTAACGGGGGCACACTGCCTCAAGAAATTGTCTAGTTCCCTGTGAACTAACGGCGGATACCGGACGCACGTCTAACACCAACATAGTTGTCAAGGCCTCAGTTATCCGCTTTGCAACAGGATGACTGCTGTGATATTTCATCTTCCTCGCAAAGGACTGTTGGACAGTCAATTGCTTGGTGGAAGTAGTAAAAGTGGGCTTACGACTTCCCCTCTGGGATGACCATCGACTCCCAGCAGCAACAACAGCAGCGCCAGCAGCAGTAGGCGTTACACGCAAGGATGCATCGGAGGAATCCCAGGCAGGAGAGGACTCGTCAGAATTGCCAGTGACATGGCCTGCAGGACTATTGGCATTCCTGGGGAAGGAGGAAATTGACACTGAGGGAGTTGGTGGGGTGGTTTGCGTGAGCTTGGTTACAAGAGGAAGGGATTTACTGGTCAGTGGACTGCTTCCGCTGTCGCCCAAAGTTTTTGAACTTGTCACTGACTTATTATGAATGCGCTGCAGGTGACGTATAAGGGAGGATGTTCCGAGGTGGTTAACGTCCTTACCCCTACTTATTACAGCTTGACAAAGGCAACACACGGCTTGACAAATGTTGTCCGCATTTCTGGTGAAATACTTCCACACCGAAGAGCTGATTTTTTTGGTATTTTCACCAGGCATGTCAACGGCCCTATTCCTCCCACGGACAACAAGTGTCTACCCGGGTGCCTGACTTAAACAAACCACCTCACCATCAGAATCCTCCTTGTCAATTTCCTCCCCAGCGCCAGCAACACCCATATCCTCCTCATCCTGGTGTACTTCAACACTGACATCTTCAATCTGACTATCAGGAACTGGACTGCGGGTGCTCCTTCCAGCACTTGCAGGGGGCGTGCAAATGGTGGAAGGCGCATGCTCTTCACGTCCAGTGTTGGGAAGGTCAGGCATCGCAACCGACACAATTGGACTCTCCTTGTGGATTTGGGATTTCGAAGAACGCACAGTTCTTTGCGGTGCTTTTGCCAGCTTGAGTCTTTTCAGTTTTCTAGCGAGAGGCTGAGTGCTTCCATCCTCATGTGAAGCTGAACCACTAGCCATGAACATAGGCCAGGGCCTCAGCCGTTCCTTGCCACTCCGTGTGGTAAATGGCATATTGGCAAGTTTACGCTTCTCCTCCGACAATTTTATTTTAGATTTTGGAGTCCTTTTTTTACTGATATTTGGTGTTTTGGATTTTACATGCTCTGTACTATGACATTGGGCATCGGCCTTGGCAGACGACGTTGCTGGCATTTCATCGTCTCGGCCATGACTAGTGGCAGCAGCTTCAGCACGAGGTGGAAGTGGATCTTGATCTTTCCCTAATTTTGGAACCTCAACATTTTTGTTCTCCATATTTTAATAGGCACAACTAAAAGGCACCTCAGGTAAACAATGGAGATGGATGGATACTAGTATACTTATGGATGGACGAGCGACTGCCGACACAGAGGTAGCTACAGCCGTGGACTACCGTACTGTGTCTGCTGCTAATATAGACTGGATGATAATGAGATGAAATCAATATATATTATATCACACTAGTACTGCAGCCGGACAGGTAGATATATTTATTATGTAATGACTGATGACGGACCTGCTGGACACTGTCAGCTCAGCAGCACCGCAGACTGCTACAGTAAGCTACTATAGTAGTATGTATAAAGAAGAAAGAAAAAAAAAAAACACGGGTAGGTGGTATACAATTATGGATGGACGAGCGACTGCCGACACAGAGGTAGCTACAGCCGTGGACTACCGTACTGTGTCTGCTGCTAATATAGACTGGATGATAATGAGATGAAATCAATATATATATATATATAATATCACTAGTACTGCAGCCGGACAGGTATATATATTTATTATGTAATGACTGATGACGGACCTGCTGGACACTGTCAGCTCAGCAGCACCGCAGACTGCTACAGTAAGCTACTATAGTAGTATGTATAAAGAAGAAAGAAAAAAAAAAAACCACGGGTAGGTGGTATACAATTATGGATGGACGAGCGACTGCCGACATAGAGGTAGCTACAGCCGTGGACTACCGTACTGTGTCTGCTGCTAATATAGACTGGATGATAATGAGATGAAATCAATATATATATATATATAATATCACTAGTACTGCAGCCGGACAGGTATATATATATTTATTATGTAATGACTGATGACGGACCTGCTGGACACTGTCAGCTCAGCAGCACCGCAGACTGCTACAGTAAGCTACTATAGTAGTATGTATAAAGAAGAAAGAAAAAAAAAACCACGGGTAGGTGGTATACAATTATGGATGGACGAGCGACTGCCGACACAGAGGTAGCTACAGCCGTGGACTACCGTACTGTGTCTGCTGCTAATATAGACTGGATGATAATGAGATGAAATCAATATATATATATATAATATCACTAGTACTGCAGCCGGACAGGTATATATATTTATTATGTAATGACTGATGACGGACCTGCTGGACACTGTCAGCTCAGCAGCACCGCAGACTGCTACAGTAAGCTACTATAGTAGTATGTATAAAGAAGAAAGAAAAAAAAAACCACGGGTAGGTGGTATACAATTATGGATGGACGAGCGACTGCCGACACAGAGGTAGCTACAGCCGTGGACTACCGTACTGTGTCTGCTGCTAATATAGACTGGATGATAATGAGATGAAATCAATATATATATATATATATTATCACTAGTACTGCAGCCGGACAGGTATATATATTTATTATGTAATGACTGATGACGGACCTGCTGGACACTGTCAGCTCAGCAGCACCGCAGACTGCTACAGTAAGCTACTATAGTAGTATGTATAAAGAAGAAAAAGAAAAAAACCACGGGTAGGTGGTATACAATTATGGATGGACAAGCGACTGCCGACACAGAGGTAGCTACAGCCGTGGACTACCGGACTGTGTCTGCTGTTAATATAGACTGGATGATAATGAGATGAAATCAATATATATATATAATATCACTAGTACTGCAGCCGGACAGGTATATATATATTTATTATGTAATGACTGATGACGGACCTGCTGGACACTGTCAGCTCAGCAGCACCGCAGACTGCTACAGTAAGCTACTATAGTAGTATGTATAAAGAAGAAAGAAAAAAAAAACCACGGGTAGGTGGTATACAATTATGGATGGACGAGCGACTGCCGACACAGAGGTAGCTACAGCCGTGGACTACCGTACTGTGTCTGCTGCTAATATAGACTGGATGATAATGAGATGAAATCAATATATATATATATAATATCACTAGTACTGCAGCCGGACAGGTATATATATTTATTATGTAATGACTGATGACGGACCTGCTGGACACTGTCAGCTCAGCAGCACCGCAGACTGCTACAGTAAGCTACTATAGTAGTATGTATAAAGAAGAAAGAAAAAAAAACCACGGGTAGGTGGTATACAATTATGGATGGACGAGCGACTGCCGACACAGAGGTAGCTACAGCCGTGGACTACCGTACTGTGTCTGCTGCTAATATAGACTGGATGATAATGAGATGAAATCAATATATATATATATAATATCACTAGTACTGCAGCCGGACAGGTATATATATTTATTATGTAATGACTGATGACGGACCTGCTGGACACTGTCAGCTCAGCAGCACCGCAGACTGCTACAGTAAGCTACTATAGTAGTATGTATAAAGAAGAAAAAAAAAAACCACGGGTAGGTGGTATACAATTATGGATGGACAAGCGACTGCCGACACAGAGGTAGCTACAGCCGTGGACTACCGTACTGTGTCTGCTGCTAATATAGACTGGATGATAATGAGATGAAATCAATATATATATATAATATCACTAGTACTGCAGCCGGACAGGTATATATATTTATTATGTAATGACTGATGACGGACCTGCTGGACACTGTCAGCTCAGCAGCACCGCAGACTGCTACAGTAAGCTACTATAGTAGTATGTATAAAGAAGAAAGAAAAAAAAAACCACGGGTAGGTGGTATACAATTATGGATGGACGAGCGACTGCCGACACAGAGGTAGCTACAGCCGTGGACTACTGTACTGTGTCTGCTGCTAATATAGACTGGATGATAATGAGATGAAATCAATATATATATATATATAATATCACTAGTACTGCAGCCGGACAGGTATATATATTTATTATGTAATGACTGATGATGGACCTGCTGGACACAGTCAGCTCAGCAGCACCGCAGACTGCTACAGTAAGCTACTATAGTAGTATGTATAAAGAAGAAAGAAAAAAAAAACACGGGTAGGTGGTATACAATATTATATATATATTATATACAATTATATATATATATATTAAACTGGTGGTGACTGGTGGTCAGGTCACTGGTCACACTATCAGCAACTTGCAAGTAGTACTCCTAAGCAGACAATCACAATATATATTATACTGGTGGTCAGTGTGGTCACAATGGCAGTGTGGCACTCTGGCAGCAAAAGTGTGCACTGTACGTTATATGTACTCCTGAGTCCTGCTCTCAGACTCTAACTGCTCCCCACTGTCAGTGTCTCCCCCACAAGTCAGATAATATACAGTCACACTATCTATCACTTCAGCAAGTAACTAGTACTCCTCCTAATGCTCCCCAAAATTACTACTGTGTCTCTCTCTACTGTCTCACTCTCTTCTCTATAAACGGAGAGGACGCCAGCCACGTCCTCTCCCTATGAATCTCAATGCACGTGTGAAAATGGCGGCGACGCGCGGCTCCTTATATAGAATCCGAGTCTCGCGATAGAATCCGAGCCTCGCGAGAATCCGACAGCGGGATGATGACGTTCGGGCGCGCTCGGGTTAACCGAGCAAGGCGGGAAGATCCGAGTCGCTCGGCCCCGTGTAAAAAAACATGAAGTTCGGGCGGGTTCGGATTCCGAGGAACCGAACCCGCTCATCCCTAATATAAAATCAATGAATGAACAACAATTATGCTTTCCAGTGCCGTAACTAGGCAATTTAGCGCTGTGTGCAAGACACGGCATTGCCCCCCCCCCCCTCGGATGTAAGATAGGGGCAGTGCGCGCCGCAGGCGTGTGAAAAATATATAGGGGCATGGCTTCATGGGGAAGGGGAGTGGGCACAAAATAATACCAATTCATACTAAGGTGCACAGTAGTGTCCATTATTCAAATTACGCTGCACAGTAGTGCCACTACACCAGGTAGAGCCCCTTTTACACATTACAGCAGCCAGTCCCCCTTATTACACATTACGGCAGACAGCGTCCCCCTTTTACACAATACGGCAGACAGCGTTCCTCTTTTTACACATTACGGCAGACAGCGTCCCCCTTTTAACAGATTACGGCAGACAGCGTCCCCCTTTTTACAGATTGCGGCAGACAGCATCCCCTTTTTACACATTACAGCAGACAGTCCTCCTTTTTACACATTACGGCAGGCAGCGTCCCCTTTTTACACATTACGGCAGACAACGTCCTCTTTTTTACAGATTACGGCAGACAGCATCCCCCTTTTTACAGATTGCAGCAGACAGCGTCCCCTTTTTACACATTACAGCAGACAGTCCTCCTTTTTACACATTACGGCAGGCAGCGTCCCCTTTTTACACATTACGGCAGACAGCGTCCTCTTTTTTACACATTATGGCAGATAGCGTCTCCCTTTTTACACATTACTGCAGACAGCGTTCCCCTTATTACACATTACTGCAGACAGCGTTCCCCTTATTACACATTACGGCAGACAGCGTCCCCTAATTACACATTACTGCAGACAGTCCCCTTATTACACATTACGGCAGACAGCGTACCCCTTTTACACATTATGGCAGACAGCGTCCCCCTTTTACACATTACGGCAGACAGCGTCCCTCTTTTTACAGATTACAGCAGACAGTCCTCCTTTTTACACATTACGGCAGGCAGCGTCCCCTTTTTACACATTACGGCAGACAGCGTCATCTTTTTTACACATTACGGCAGATAACGTGCCCCTTTTTACACATTACGGCAGACAGCATGCCCCTTATTACTCATTACGGCAGACAGCGTACCCCTTATTACACATTACTGTAGACAGTCCCCTTATTACACATTACGGCAGACAGCGTCTCCCTTATTTCACATTATGGCAGACAGCGTCCCCTTATTACACATTACGGCAGACAGCGTCCCCTTATTACACATTACGGCAGACAGCATCCCCCTTATTACACATTACTGCAGACAGTCCAATTACTACACATTACTGCAGACAGTCCCCTTATTACATATTACGGCAGACAGCGTCTCCCTTATTTCACATTACGGCAGACAGCGTCCCCTTATTACACATTATGGCAGACAGCGTCCCCTTATTACACATTACGGCAGACAGCGTCCCCCTTATTACACATTACTGCAGACAGTCCCCTTATTACACATTACTGCAGACAGTCCCCTTATTACAGATTACGGCAGACAGTCCCCCTTATTACACATTACGGCAGACAGCATCCCAATTTTTTACACAAGTTCAGAGAAAAGAAGGATTGCGGTGGTGAAGGAGACAGTACCTTATAGTAATAGTACCTTACTGTACCGTACTGCCCGGCGGTGACACCAACAGCACTCGGCGCCGCTCACAGTCGCAGCAATGTGGTTTTGAGAGGAGGGGCCTCACTCCTCTCTTCAGGCTGGGCCACCGTCTTACTTGTTCGTTAAGGCCCACAGCCGGCCCCGGCAGCGGCGTACTACAATGAGTCAGCCGGACTCATTAGCGCTGGCTGTGGGCACCTCAATTGCGACCCGGCCAGGAGAGTTACACCAGCGCACCACAGGGCGCCGAACAGAGCAGCTTGCGCTGGGGAGGCGGGGACGGCACCCGGCAGCTGTCACACTACAATCAGTGCGCTGACAGTCTGCCGGGAGCCTGTAATAATGGGTTAACCTGGTTTGTCAGCGGCCTGGGTATGGCGGATCTCCGCGGGCAGGGCCGTCTTAAGAGCAGTGTAGGCCCCTGGGCACATCAATGCACTGGGCCCCCTACCCATCCTCCAGCAGTAGGGGTGGGGGGTGCTATCAGCAGCAGCTTTGATGTCCCACGGGCAGTAGGGGGTGTTCTATCTTCCACTCAGCATGTAGGACCTGGAGCAGTAATTTCTGCTAAATACTCCTCTACTGTACAGATGGGGCTAAACTATAGAAGGGGGCATTGGGCTGAATGAAGAAGCCCTAGTACATGACTTCCAGGGTGGTAGGGGGTGTTTAATACCTAGGGGAGGGGTGGATAGTGGAGTGGGCTTAATATTCATCATTTACCGGTGGGAGGGCAGCTTGCTTGACTGCAGATATCTCAAGTTCCTGAAAATGTATTTCCTAGCTTTGAATGGGATAAAAAAAACTAGACAGTACCACCTTTTAGAAATTACTGGGGACTAGGGGATCAGGAACCAGAGCAATTCACCAATGAAAATCTAAAACTGCATATTAGGCGTGTGGAGCTGGACCGGTGACCAGCTGCTTGAAGGCTGATATCTCTTGTTCTGGGCATAGTAGAGAAAAGCTACCAGTGTCCACCAAAAGGAGAGAGCCACAGACAGAACCCGAGATATCTGTCTGGTAAGAGGAATTAACAGACTTGGATGGGGACCACTGCTTTCAAGTCGGATATCTCCGGTTCCCCAGGGCCGATTTTCAAAAATCTGGTACCCCTGGAAAGAGGGGACCCTCAGCTATCAGCCTAGGGCCCTTACACTCCTGGGGCCCTTGGGCAAGAGCCCATTGAGCCCATACGAAAAGACAGCCCTGTCCGCGGGAGGGATGTCCGGGCTCCAGGGCATGAAAGATTATTTCAGCGGCCCCCACATGGACTGGGTAAACTCCTGCCAATCCACCCCTGTCTGGCTATTAAGAGTACTTGCATCTGGCCCATGGAGGGGGGGGGGGGCATCTGACTCTGCCCATCCATTCCAGCCCACCCCCTGCCGCTGTCCAATCACATCTTGATGTGGGCTGAAGGCACAGCCCCCTGTCAATGAAGCAGTAGTGCTGGTGCCGCTTGTCATTAATTTTTCAATGGGCTTTTCCAGCCCGCGGCTTGGCCCCGCCCCCTGTCCAGCCCCGCTTCAGACACTTTATTATTGTCAGTGGGAGGCAGCGTTCTCACTGCCTCCCATAGAGAGCTGGCTGCATTTTTACATTAAAAATGATTAAAATAATACAAAGTAGAATCTGTTTTATTAGTATCTTTTTTGTATTATTTTAATCATTATGACATTATGACAGGGGAGGCACTGCCTCCCCTGCCTCCCCTGACTGCACGTCCCTGGTGCAGAGTAGACTCTGGCAGATCTCTGGGAAAATTATGCTAGAGTCATTACAGCAAGTAGAGAACCACAGAGTTAGAGAGAGAGAGAGAGACCCCAACTATCTTAGGCCTCGCCGCCACCCCAGGCAGGTTAGGGGTAGGGGGCAGGAGAGGGGTAAAATAATGACCCTGTCCCCTGTCAACATTCTCATGGTCGGTATACCGGTGTCGGTCATGTAACCGCTGGCATCCCGACCACTGGGATTCCATATCACACCCATCTTTTGGTGCACTGCGTAGGATTGCGCTGGGTGGAGTGGTTTCAGATAAGTATAGTCTACGGGTGTTGGGTGCGTGGTGTTGGCCCACCTGTACATGGAGGTTGGTAATTATATACTGTATACTTCTCGATTGCACTAAATATTACCATTTCTACCTTGGAAACATCTCTCAGAATCTACTGGTACATTCTAAACAAATTATAAAAATAATAAATATTACATAATAATAATAATGTAGGAATTAATGGAAGTCGTTTTCTGCTATACAATTACATAGCTATTAACTAAAAGAAAAGGATTTTTCATTTAGTAATGAATGAATAGTGATTGCTTTTCTTTTTAAGTATTTTTTGTATAGCAGTTTTTAGTTAAAAAAAAGTGATACATATAATATAAATGTATACAGGTCAATATAACATCATGCTGACAGTTTACTGTAACATTGATGACATGTAAGCGAGGTGAGTAGAGGTCTAGAACATCCAACATTCACATCAAGAACACTTTACACTTTTCCTATAAATCTTCTGCTGTTTGCATCCCTATATATACATCATAACAAACGTATTCACTCAGTAATGGACGCTTGATCATGCTGTCAATCACGGGCAGTCGCAGGAAAAAAAAGACTTGAAAACCTGTCAAAGAAGGCAATAAATTTAGAGAAATACAATAGAAATAATGGCCATTGAAGATGGTAATCCATGGAATGTATTGATCAGTAGAGGGAAGCAGTTTGGGCTTCACCACAGGCTATCTTACCTCCTCTACCAGTCAATAACCAGCCAGGAGTGTCTTGTATTTGTCAATACCACTTAATTAAATACCTAGCATCTAATACAGAATTTAGTTATATCGTTCTAATAATATGTGCGAGTAAATCTTACAGCGCTACTACTGTATATTATTCAGTACTATGTAAAATGAACAAAACAAATAAATGTAAAATCCAAAAAGAAAAACGAGGAAAACAATAAAGACAGAATTAGAGGGATGATTCTAAACAGCCTTGAAATGTCATACTACATGAAACAGAGTCTCTTCCGTGGGATTTGTAAGCTACTATCCAATACTCCCCACAGATCTGATCTCAGCGCTGTCTGAAACGCCACCTGTTTACAATTTACTGCTAGGAAAGGCAATTTTAGTAATGGGTACACTTCTCAAAGGGGCTACTGGTTGTTACAGACATGCTTAAAATATACTGAGCTACAACTTGATACTTTTGTTTGGCAATTTCGAGATAGCAATTAAGAATTAACCCCTTCAGGACAGTGTTTTGTTTAGGCAGTTGTCATGGATGTCAGCTTGGACAGGCTTAATAAAGTTTTGCTAAAAGTGGAAACTTTATAATACTGTATATAACAGGATACTTCAGCCTTGAATGTCCAGAGATATTTCATAAAGTTGTACCCTGCAGTGTTTTTTTCTTGTCATTCTGAGACAGAGGTTATGCACTAAGATTCACCAGACCTAGACAGTCAGGGGTAACTGTAATAGTCTCTATGTTACAGGCATTTTGCCTTTGTATTGCCGCTATACAAGTTCCTGAGATAGATATAACAAAGTAAAATCATTGAAAAATGCTTTATTCTTTACATAAAGACGTTTTCAATGTGTAAAAGCTTGGCAGATTTTTTCTTTTAACATATTTAATATTACACTATGGGGCATATTCATCATCACTTAATTTCTCCAAAAGTAGGTGAAAATTAACATTTTGTAGAAATTAAGTTTTGGGGCCATTCATCATGAAGGTAACGCACCCCTGCTGCTTACCTATGGGAAGCAGCCCCATCTTGGGAAGAGGGATCCTTCTAGATCAGGCATGTCCAAACTGCGGCCCTCCAGCTGTTGTGAAACTACATATCCCAGCATGCCCTGACACAGTTTTGCTGTCAGAGAATGCTAAAGCTGTGTCAGGGCATGCTGGGATGTGTAGTTTCTCAACAGCTGGAGGGCCGCAGTTTAGACATGCCTGTTCTAGATCCTTCCGCCCCTGTCCAGCTCCTTCTGCCTGACATGGAGCTTTGTGTGCCTGCTGAACCCTAGTTTAGACACGGCAGTGCTAATTGTCACTGCTGCAAAAGTAGCAGTGAAAAGATTTGAGGAGACATATCATTTTCGGATCAGCTGTCTCTTTGCCGGAGCAACGCTGAATTGCTCCGGCACTTGCGGCGAGTTAGAATGTTAATTAACATTATGAATATGACCCTATATCTTTTATTGTTCATTTATATTTTAACAAGTGGAACTAAAAGTCCCAGTCTAGACAAGCCAGCATACCCCTTTAGACTGACTGGAAGCAGTAGGTTAACCATACTTGCCTACTTTCGGGCAGTCTCCCACACCTAGAGGGTCTGACAGGAAATGGGATTCATTTTCATTTTTTAATTAATCAACCATTTTTAGAGTTCAACATTTCATGTGAAAATTTGTATATTTGCTAAATAAATGTTGTTCCATCAGAGTTGCATGACTGTGATTCAGCTTGTCTTGTGTTTGCTCACTTAGGGGTCTATTTACTAAGCCTTGGATGGAGATAAAGTCGACGGAGATAAAGTATCAGCCAATCGGCACCTAACTGCCATGCCACAGGCTGTGTTTGAAAAATGACAGGAGCTGATTGGCTTTATCCAAGGCTTAGTAAATAGACCCCATAGAGACAGAAATCTGAATCGCCTTGAGAAGGATGAGAGATTATCGAATCATGTTGGCTTGGTAAGATCTGGAGCAGTGACTGACCATGGTGGACAATAACTTGAAGGCTGGAGTTTCTTTACCAGTGTACCAGGGGCCTATTGCAACGGTTATTACACAGTAGACTATAGAGCTAGTGTAGAACAGTGCCAGGGTAAAACAGCAGTCAAGGAGAATCCAGGAGGTATTGTTAGTGGGCACAGAGGTTGGTACACAGTAACATGAGGCATTAGGGTAGAATGGTAGGGTCAGAGTCTGGTTTACATGAGACAATACACAAAGCAGAGCGGCAGGTAGAAATCCATGGGACATGGTCAACCCAGAATAATTGGTCATTGTAACAGGAATACAAATTGGCTAGTAAGGGTGTCTGAATATCCTGGATTGGATATTATTTCCTTTATGTAAATCTTCAACTTGAGAAACATCTGACCCACATAAAGGAGTTTGTGGAGGCTGATTAACGGTTTTGGCTGCACAAGGCTAATAAACTTGTAGCCTTCTCCCAATGTTTTCTTTTGGAGGCATTTTAGAAACTTACACAATGAATGAAGCATTCAAGGAATCTATATACAATACAGGGAGAATTACATAGGTGTCTATTCATGAAATAGTGAAAACAGTGGAGAAGTGAGCCAGTGAAGTTGCCCATGGCAACCAATCAGCTGCTATGTATAATTTTATAAAATGCATTTTATAAATGTTACATCAACACTGATTGGTTGTCATGGGCAACTTCTCCACTGGCTCACTTCCTCACTTCTCCACTCTTTTCACTGCTTCATGAATAGACCCCTAAGACTATTATACAATACAGAGAGCTTTCCAGTAACCACAAATATGGAGAATATTCCATAGCTTTCCATACAATTCAAATGTTGTTGTACTGGCAGAGGAACTGGAAGCTTATGTTTCTACACATGCATCTGGCCCACCTATATACACAGTAGAGCAGGGCGTAGCTACCATAGCTGCAGGGTATGCAGCTGCTATGGGGCCCAAGTCGTCTCTGGAGCCTGAGCCTTCCCCTGTACCTAGCTGCTGAGCCCCGGTGCTGGCAGCTTTTACCTTGCAAGTGTGCTGCTGCACTGCAGCCACACCTGCTCATCCGGCTAGCTCCGCCTCTCCTGAGTACTAACTAATATTGGGAGGAGGCATGGCTGAGTCTGCAGGGACATCCCTGGACCACGGCCACGCCTCCTCCCAGCGTCTGGGAGGAGACACGAGACGGAGCCGGGCCGGCCGGGAGAGCAGATGATGCAGCAGTGCAGCAGCACACTGCTGACAAGTTTGAAAACAACTGGTGACTGCTGCGGATAGTCCACTGGGGAAGGAGATCTTATAGCAGGGGTAGCCAACCCTGGTCCTCGAGAGCTACCAACAGTTAACGTTTTCCAGGTCTCCTCACAGAATCACAAATTAAGTTATTTGCTCTATCTGTGGATCTTTTAAAATGTGTCTGTGAGTAATGACTGCACCTATGCACCTGCTAGGTGAGCTGGAAAACGTGACCTGCTCTCGAGGACCAGGGTTGACTTCACTGTCTTTGAGTAATAACGTTTGGTGAACATATAATAATAATTTTCATTAAAAGTATTTTTAGATTCCTGAAGTCATTTTAATAAAAAGACCCATGTGACTAAGTTCCCAGTTTGTATTACCAGTCCATGTAATCAAATTGCAGGTTATACCTTATTCTCAGTAAATTATGTTTGTGATCTTACCTATTCTAAATACATTTTTCATAAACATCCATGGTAGGAAATCTAAGATTTTGACTATATAGTCCAATTCTTATGAAAAGTTAGTGCATATCTCAAGGTGTTAGGCAGCTTGCGATACCGATTCGATACCGATGCATGCTCCCGTGGGGACGGTATCATAAGGCTAGATAGATTGTGCAGGCAAGTCAATCTTGACTATCTAGTGTACTATCTAGTACAAAGTATAGTCAAAATTGGCACTTAGTCAAAATCATACGTAGACAAAATCTCAAGAACAGATAGTCAAAATCTGTGCTATCTGGGCTCTGGGGAAGTTCAAGGGAAATCGCATAGTCAAAATTGGACATAGCAAGGATCTCACCATGGGGGTAATTCTGAGTTGTTCGCAGCAGGATTTTTGTTAGCAGTTGGGCAAAACCATGTGCACTGCAGGGGAGGCAGATTTAACATGTGCAGAGAGAGTTAGATTTGGGTGGGGTGTGTTCAATCTGCAATCTAATTTGCAGTGTAAAAATAAAGCAGCCAGTATTTACCCTGCACAGAAATAAAATAACCCACACAAATCTAACTCTTTCTGCATATGTTATAGCTGCCTCCCCTGCAGTGCACATGGTTTTGCCCAACTGCTAACAAAAATCCTGCTGCGATCAACTTGGAATTGCCCCCCATGTGTACACATCTCTAGAGTGTGACATGGGAGATGCAAATGTTTTACATAAGAAAAAGGTAGTTACAGTAGCACAACTGTATATTATGGAGCCGGAACACTGTAAGGTGCCCACCCCAAGATGCACCTTAAGTGGTGGATAAATCTGCAGGTACTCTTGTGGGTTACAATTACTCCCTCTCTCTAGCTCTGATCCTGCACTGCATTCTCCTCTTCCTGCAACCACTGAGTCCTCCTTCTTCTCCCTTCCACTGGCTCAACAGGAGTGGATCTTCCAATTGGTTAGTGCCTGGTGGCCTCAGTGACACTCCCCAAGTGCCAGTCCACTAGGCTGCAGCCTAATCAGCCTAATGGTTGATCAGGTATTGGGAGATGGAATAGATTATGGGTTATATACAACAATAGAAATAAGGGGGCTAAATTTAGTAGATTAATGAATTCCATTAGTATAGTGAATTTTGCTATGGAAAGAATTTATGCCCAGTTATCTTGTTGCTAATTGGGATATATCCACAGGTACTGCTCTAGATACTGATTTACATGTTCGGTTTGACCATATGTCTAAAGGTGATAGCCAGATTATAGTCTAATTGGATTTAGAAAGCTGTGGTTAAGTACAGTAGGTTTTAAGATGCATTTAAATGGTGAGATGGCACTGAGCCAAGTATTGTTTATCCTAGAAATGGTTTTCATCAAAACTCTCGGGTAACTTAATAAGAGGCTCCTGATCCAGATTGCATTCCAGAAGAACAATGGGGGTCATTCCGAGTTGATCGTAGCCCTGCAAAATTTTGCAGGGCTACGATCATGTCCATATCCCGCCCCGCATGTCAGTGCTGGCCTCCCCAGCAGAAGTGCAAAAGCGCTTTTGCACTTTAGGAGTAGCTCCCGGCCAGCGCAGCTTTAGCGTGCTGGCCGGGAGCTACTCATCGCTACCTGTATGGCATGCGCCGGCGCCGCGCATGCGCAGTTCTGACCCGATCGCACCACTGCGATGAACTGCAGCATGCGATCGGGTCAGAATGACCCCCATTAGCTGCTGGTAAAGCCAGATGTTGCAGCAGCACAACCATAAAATGAGTCTGCAAGGCTTGTATGCCTATGGCACACGCTCCAAAAAAGGGTGTGTGGGCTCGCTGCAAGTGCGTGGCCTCACTGCCAGGGAAAAGACTACCTTATACCCCAGTTTTGCAACCTGAACACCCGGACATTGGCCACCACAGGAAAAAAAAATCCTGATTCATACCCCTTACATTGTTTGTCATTATTCCTCTTTATAGTAATGCCCATTATACATGATGCCATACTGTCACGTCTTGCAAAGTTTGAGGATCCGGCAGCTGAGACTTGCCCGAGGAGGTAGATGGCTGTGGGTGAACAAGATGAGGGGGTTGGATATAGTTCCTTTGCATGGGACATGGAGCAATGAAGAACGTAGGTGGGGTTGAAAGTCAATAAATAGTATTTATTATGTACAGGGCTGAGGTAGAGAACTGTGGCTGGAGCACGATGGTTAAAGAACGTAGTTGCGGATAAAGAACTGCAGGTTGTGGCTTGAAAGAGAAGGTTGTGAATAATGAAGTGCGGAACTGTGGATGGTGGTTAAAAGACATGGCTAGAGGTAAAGAACTGTGGACTGTAATATGAAAGACGAGACTGTAGATGATGAACTGTGGAACTGTGGATGGTAGTTGAAGACGTGGCTGGAGACAAGGACTGTGGACTGTGGTTTGGAGGATGAGGATGACGATAACAATCTGCAGGTTGTGGTCGGTGGTACAAAGACGTGGCTGGTGAAGTAGATCTGTGGAGTGTGGCTTGAAAGACGAGGCAGAAGACCCGGGCCGACTGTGCCCAAAGAGTCTTACTGGACAGGGTTTTCCAGGAGAGTTTCCACAGGCAGTAGCAGGTTAGGAACAGCAGGACTGAAGCAGCAATAGGGAACCGACCAACCAGGAGCAGGAGTAACCAGAATATGACAAGGATCCTGGGAGCACAGGCTAAAGCACCTACAACAGGGTTGTAACTTGAAGCACTGGCGTCCCTGTCCTAAACCAGCCCCCTTTTATAGGGAGAGCTTCCCCTGGATTGGCTGGAAGAAACAGGAACTATACTTAAAACTTGGTCTCCAACATGGTGGCGCCCAGTAATGCAGACCTTTCTGCAAAGCCACATTGCTCACTGCCTCTGGTCTCCTAGCAATGGCTCAGCAAGAGCAACCCACTGTAGCGGCGTCCCACCGCCACGAGCGGACCCCCTCACTGCCGCCACTGCTGCCCACGGACCCGGCGCAGACGCCCACCTCAGCCGCTGCCCGCACACCGCCAGAGAAGCCAGCCCCGCGGCCCCAGCATACCGGTAAGACTCCGGACGCTGACACATACACCATAATGCCAATTACATATTATGCCACACACAGTTATGTCCCTTAGACCATTTTATGTCTCACACAAAATATTGCCCCTTAGTATGGCTTCCAATTACTTTTAAATTACCTGCTCGTTGTCAGGGGTCTCATGCTCGTTGTCAGGGGTTTCATGCTCTGGTTTCCATGCTCATTGCCAGGGATTTCATGGTTGTTGCCAAAGGTTTCACACTCGTTGCCAGGGGTTTTATGCTCATTGCCAGGGGTTTCACGGTAGAAGATGCAGAAGATGCAGCTTCTCCCGGTGGCGCCAGCATTCCTGACACTTCCAGGTAACGCTATATTAATGTGCTTCCCTGACAGACACTAGAGGTCAAGTAGTACCTCTAGCATCTGTCTCCTCTTAGACGGCGGCCTTTTTTAGAGGGACATTGTCAGCAAATTCCATGCAGATGGACCACATGGAATCTGCATAGACACTGGTGGGATCAGGGTCTGTGGGGGCTGATGCTACACCACTGATTACACACATAGGGCCCAATTCAGCGTGGATCGCATGTACAAAGACTTAAACTGCGATCACATGCGAGGACCTAAACTGTGATCGCAAGTCCCAGCAGGGAGCGGGAATGGGGCATCAATGCAACATTTTGTAGGCGTTGATGCACCATTCAAGGGGTGTGGTCTGGATGACGGAGACATGTCTGGACCATTTGTGTGGTGGGCGGCGTCTACGTGATGTCACACAGCCGCTGTGACCCGAAACATGGCTGCCCGGCGACTGCCTTCGCAGCTAGGCTGTGTAGGCAAGGGGCAACCCTTAAGATACAACGATGCGCTCACATTTTAGCAGGAGAGGGAGGATCTGGCATGCAGGGCGGCCTTGCGCTGGGCGGCCCTCCGCATGTTAGAGACATGAGTTGTAGTTTTGTGATTTCTCGCAAAGCTACAACTCATGCTGAATTAGGCCCTTAGACTATAGTGCCAGGGCAGAAAAGCAGACAAGGAAAATCCAGGAGACATGAGCAGGAACAGAGATCAGTACACATTAAATGAGGCCAAGGCGGAACACTAGGCAATGAGATTCAAGGAGGCATGATGAATGGCCAACATCAGTCTCTGGATCACATAAGTCAAGGGCCCTCATTCCGAGTTGATCGCTCGCTAGCTGCTTTTAGCAGCATTGCACACGCTAGGCCGCCGCCCTCTGGGAGTGTATCTTAGCTTAGCAGAATAGCGAACGAAAGATTAGCAGAATTGCGAATAAATAATTCTTTGCAGTTTCTGAGTAGCTCAAGACTTACTCCTACACTGCGATCAGCTCAGCTCGTTTCGTTCCTGGTTTGACGTCACAAACACGCCCTGCGTTCGGCCAGCCACTCCCCCTTTTCTCCAGACACTCCCGCGTTTTATCCTGGCACGCCTGCGTTTTTCCACACACTCCCAGAAAATGGTCAGTTTCCGCCCAGAAACACCCACTTCCTGTCAATCACACTCCGATCACTTCTTCGTTCAGACGTGAGTAAATCTACTAAGTTTTGTGCTAAAATACTTAGCGCATGCGCGCTGCGTACCATGCGCATGCGCATTTTTGCCTTAATCGCTCCGTTGCGAAAATCGGCAACGAGCGAACAACTCGGAATGACCCCCAATATACTGTACACGGTGAAGCAGCAGACAGGGAGAAATCCAAGGGAAATGATCAAACCAGAATCAATGGCCAAGGTAACAGAAATGCACTCTGGGACGCAGCCGAATACAACAAGTAGCTCTTGCAATAGTAAAGCACTGTAGCACAGGATGAGCTTCCTTTAGTAAATTGATGACAAAATGACATTATCAGGAAAGGTGGTAAAAGACTGAAGTGGCAACAAGCACCGTGGCACCTGAGAGCTAGTTTGTGGATGGAACTTTGGATGGACAATGGAAGGGGAACTGTTGCAATCCATACTGGATCTAAGTCACCCACAATGTATATAAGCAGCACCGCCAATTAGAGTTACCACCTGCAACACCAGGCATTGCGGCCGACATCACTGCCATGTCTGGGAAATGTATTTATAACTTAGTGGTTGTTTTTACTTAGTTTCTTTAGTTTTCTCATTACACACAAAACTGTCCTTCACTAAATCCAGAGATCAAAGAAAATTCCATTACAATCCCCATTTGGAGCTGAGCAAGATCCTGTGCCCATTACAATTTGCATATACGAAGAATTTTGTTAAGGCCATGGACCAAAATTGAGCAACTTTCAGCAACTTCTAAGACAAGATTCCTGTAGTTAGGGTCGATTCATTCATCTGGCCTGCGCCCGCACACGGGCCGCAGTGACCCTTCTCATTGTAGCCGCATCCTACTAGGTTGATTGACAGTGGCGGGCGTTCGGGTGGCGGCATTGCAGGGTTGTGGTGGATGAAATGGGCGGTGTCACAAGCATTTTCAGGGTGGCAGTGTGACGTCACATGCAGCCGCAATTATAGAAAAAATGGCGGCTGACTGTCTGCCAGCACAGTCAGGTTGCGCAGGCAGGGGTCAGCCTTAAAATCGATGCATCCACAATTAAATTGCGGACACATCATGAGGTAGCACCACACGCATGCTGGGTGGCCTTGCCCTGTGCTGGTCTTCCCCCAGCATGTGAGGAGATGGAGGCAGATCTTATGCGGGAAGCAAGATCTGCGCCCATCTCTGAATAACCCCCTTAGTGAGGCCAAAATAAAGAAAGGTGTTTTCATTGGCCCATAGAAATGGAAGCCTGTCAAGGTGGAACACTTTGATCGGACCAGCCTGATTGATGGGAAACAATTTGGGAATTATTAAAACTTGTGCCAGACAACTTTTTGGAAGAAAACCTATATAGTGGGCTTTTTCCTGACAGCTGTGGTGAAGTATAGGCGGGCTGGGTATGGCATGCCGGTGGTCCTGATACTGGTATTCACATGACTGACCGTGGCATCCTGTCAGTGAGAATCCCAATACTGGACGGGGGTAAGTATTTTACCCCTCTCCCCTCCAGTGTGTCAGCTACGGCTAACCCCTCCTAGTGCCTAAACCCTAAATCCCCCCCCCCCCCCCCCCCTTGTGTGTAACCCTAACTTGCCCTCCTGGGCCTTATCCCCCACACCAATACTCACCTTTGGGATTTCGGCTGTTGTTGTTCCTATGTCGGTCTCCTGAGGGGTGTCGGGATTCCAGCGTCAGTCACATGACTGGGGGCATCCCGACTGCCGGAATGCCAAACGCTTCCCGTATAGTCATGGAGAAAGATACCATCAGGACATCTCAGTGGCAGGGAAGAGAGGTCAAGGCAAATGCAACTGTACCATGCTAGCAGACTATTGCTGGACTTCAACAAGAGATGCTTCCAGATGTGAA
Organism: Pseudophryne corroboree; assembly: GCF_028390025.1. Classification (NCBI taxonomy): domain Eukaryota; kingdom Metazoa; phylum Chordata; class Amphibia; order Anura; family Myobatrachidae; genus Pseudophryne; species Pseudophryne corroboree. The sequence continues at coordinate 769,518,852 of NC_086447.1, forward strand.
ATGCAAACAGCAGGTGAAGAAGTATACACTGTGAGCCAAGTGTGAAAATGTGACATTTCCTGAGCATATGTGAGCCAAATAGTATTTTTCTCTTATAAATCTAAGACATATTTTTGTGAATTTAACATCATATAATTAAAATATTGTTAAAAGTATGTTTATATGCTCTTAATTTGCCCCTTTATAGAGAGTGTATTTTCAGTACTTCGTTAAAAATAATTGATATTTTTCTGAATGTAAATAAAGAAAAACAAAAAGTGGCAACTGACTAAAAACGTTTTGTGTTTATTTCCTAGACTTATTACCATTGTCTCCAATATCACTGTTTTTGAAAATTGGGAATTACACTTCTAGGTGAGAAAGGCTGAAAAACCCTTATTTGGTGATGGCCTTATAAACATTTAAACCTAGTTTCAGCCAGGGGCGAATTGGACACAGAGCCGGCCCTAACCAGTATGATGCCCTAGGCAAGATTTTGGCTGGTGCCCCCTAGCACCACCGCTAGTTCCGCCTGTGACCCTGCACCCCTTTCCCAGCACCCTCACCCCCCACCCATAGCAGTCCTTTTTTTTTTTCCTACCCCCTGTCATTTAAATAAGAACAGTGTGCACATTCTGCGCACAACCCAAAAAGGTATGTGTTTTTGTGGCAAGGGGCATGGCCACACAATAGTACCCCCAATTCAAATTATGCCTCACAGTAGTGCAACTTTATTCACAATTTATCATACGATAGTGTCCCTTATTCACATTACATCACACAGTAGTATCAATTTACCTTATATACGTTACTTCTCACAGTAGTGCCCCTCATTCACATAACATCATACTGAATTGCTCCTTATCCACATTACACCACACTATATTGCTCTTTATTCTTATTACACCACACCATATTGCTCCATATCCACATTACTCCACACCATATTGCTCTTTATTCACATTAGACCACACAGTAGTGCCCTTTCTATACGTTATGCCACACAGTAGAGCACCTTATACACATAATGCCACACATTGGTAATGCATTTATACACATAATACCACACAGTAATGCCCCTTACAAGACACACATTATTAATGTCCTTATAAACATAATGCACCTTACACATTATGCCAACCCTTATTAATGCCCTTATACACATAATTTCCCTTACACATATGCCGCACATTGTTAATGCCCTTATACACATGACACACATAATGTCCCTTACACATATGCTGCACATTATTAGTGCTCTTAAACACATAATGACACACATAATGCCCCTTACACATATGTTACACATTATTAATGCCCTTATACAATTAATGACACATATAGTTCCTGGCGTGAGTCAACTGGCAGCTCTGCTAACGTTGGGTGCCTATTTTTTATGAAAATGCATCTTATTTGCATTGCTATGTGGCTAGGATGCACAAGCAGCTTCTGCTGATTAGAATGATATGCAGCATGCCTATATACTGTGTGCGACTGTGGCTGTATCTGCATATGAAATGCTACACACAGAATATAGGCATGCCACATATCATTTTAATCAGCAGAAGCTGCTTATGCCCCTAGGCATACCAGATGCCCTAGGCAATTGCCTAGTTTGCCTATGCCTAAGGCCGGCTCTGACTGGACATAAGCCTTATGGGACTAATGACACTGTGTGGCCATAACACTGAGCAGAAGATCATCAAACAGGTGAGCACTCAGCAAAGCCACAGGGAGGAATGGGCTAAGCTGACTGAGGTTAAAGTTAAGGATAAAAGGGGTTAGTTAGGGTGATTGGGCTGTTTATGAAGGTGAAAAGGTTTATCATCTTTATATGGTTAATTAATATTAATGGGTTCTATTGATGAATTGATTAATTAGAGAATTAATGACTATAAAGGGGTTAATTCTGTTGAATAGAATAACAACCACCACAAAATTCCTTATATTCCTTAACTCTATCAACACCATTATTAATTAACCATTACATCATCAAGTAATTCCAGTCATATTCATTAAACCTCTCATTACCCCCCTCTGCCTCATAAAAAGACACCCTTAATATTATTAACCCCATTAAGACCATTAACCCTTTTTATGATGCTAAGAGAGTTAATGATTTTTAAGGAAATGTTCATTATGATAAGGGATGATATTGTCTGGTGGTCCCAAAAATGCCCTATTTTATTACAATCACTAAGACACTCTTTTAATAGTATAATTGTCAAAAAGATGCACTGTGTATTGTATGGTAGTCAATGGGATACTCTATATTGTATGCTAATCATTGGAATGTTCTCTATTATGCATATTGGTCACTTCTGTATTCTGTATTGTTTGGCTCTAACTGGGATGATCTCTCTATTGTATTGCAGTCAATGGAATGCTCCCTGTATTGTATGGCATCACAAGCATAGGCAGATTAACGGGGGGATGCAGGGCATACTGTACCCCGGGCCCCCTTTGTCAGGGGGCCCCCCGACCAGAGCACACTGACATCACTAGCTTTCCCTCTTAAGCAGCAGCAGAGCCAGCAGCCAGAATGCAAGCAAAATAGTATGCAGTAAAGGCAGAGACACAGGAGTATCATGTTTCCTGAGCTACTGACAGAGATTTCCGACCAGAGGAGAGATAGGAGGGTAGTGAAAGCTGTAAGTGACACAGGGATCCCAGCTTCTCCTCTTCCCTGCTTGGGTGTCTGAGTCTTGTGTAAACTGTTATGCAACTAAACCATTTAGGTCTAGAGATAGACATACACAGAGAGTCCTCCTGAGTCCTGTCCCAGTGTGTAAGTAGTACAAAGGTTGCTGCTGTTCTTGCATGTGACAAGATAAATTATTTTATTTTTCTATGTGTATTTTAAGGTTAATTTTCTTTGTTACACTACAAGAAAATTTTATAAAATAGTTGTCTTTCAATTAGGTGGAGCTATAAACAGTACACAGCCATTATTAAACTATTAGTTTAAAACAAATATACACCATTGGTTTAAATGTAATATACACAATCCATACATCCCAATATGACCCATTCCAGGAGGGACAACATGCTCTCTACCTGGACTTCCTTCTTAATTTATGATTGCAATTACCTGTGTTGAAATACCTGTTTTATCAATTAAATAGTTCAACACAGGTGACGCCAATCATATATTAAGTGGATAGTCCAGGTAGAGAGCATTTTGTCCCTCCTGGAATGGGACATGTTGGGAGGTAAGCACAATCTAATGTACAACCATTACCTTCCACCGGGGGCCCCCTGTCTTAAGTGCCCCGGGCACCTCCAAGCCTTAATCCGGCCCTGATCACAAGGATGCTTTTTCCGTTTGTGACTCTTTCTGCATGCAGCAAAAATGGAAAGAGAGGTAATGATGGCGCTGGCAGGCCTGTGTATGTGTGCACCCTGGGATTAGCTGCCACCTGGTGAGGAGGTAGCCGGCCTCCTCAGCAAACAGAGCAATTAGGAAAAAATTACCAGGTAGGCGCTTAATACCAATTGGTGGACACAATGATAAAAAATTAAACCAATTTATTAAATAATTTAACAACAGATAACAAAAAACACATAAAAGTAAATAAAATAAACAAGACCACAATACAATAATAATATAAAACTGAGGTTCCGGAGACCTCTAGGTTGAACAATGAATTAAACCTTAATTAAGTATACTCAGAGGGCCGTCACAGTACCTAGATATTAGAGAATAATTCTTTAATAGCTATTTAGCTATATGGAGTTTCTTGCCCAGATGTAAAATGACACAAGAGTACTTTGCACAATTGTGCATGTGGGTGTCCTCACATTATATATTAGATTCCAATTAGGAAAGAGTTCATCACTTGCCGATTTTAGTATAAACGGTGCAGAGGTAGGCAGTAGAAAGATAGCTGTTACTCACAGACTGGACGGTGTTTTCTTTTATTGTACCGCAATGGTACCGGCGTGCATAGCCGCTCTCTATCACCCTTAGCACGGGTGAGACATCCGTCAGCGGCAGGACTCGTCCGTGGCGTGAACAGTTTGTAGCGTCAGCTGAAAGACCGCTCTCTCCTCCGGCAGAGTGTGAGTGTACCGGTACAGCGTGCTCCACCCCCAGTGCTGGTGGAATGATGTTCACCACAATAAATCACCAGGCGTTCCCAGTGTGATCCAAGGGACTGAATAAATCGGTCACGCTGAAGATGTAACAAATGCCGGCAGTAGTTTAGATGAGCTGCTGGGAGGACACACTTAAGTTCTTGTTGGCAATAGGTACTGGGGCTCCTTCTCTCTGTACCCTCAACGCGTTTCTCCGCACCCCAGGCGGCTTCTTCAAGAGGCAGAGTGTTCTTTTCCTCTTTCTGCATGCAACTTATTTTTTCTTTTACACTGTTAGAGAAAATTTATTTTTACTTTGAGTGAGCAGTGATGGTGCTGAGAAAGGGGTGCATGGTCAGAGGCAAAATTAGCATGTCAGAGGCAAAATCTTGCCTAGGGCATCATATTGGTTAGGGCCGGCTCTGGGTAGAGGCAGTAGCGGCTCTTGCCACGGGCAAGCAGTACTTTTGCCCGGGGCGCCGCTGTCCCAGGGGCGCTGCCGCCATGGCAAGAGCCGCTACTAACTAGGATGGAGGCGGTGGGTTCGAAAAGGTCCTCTCCACGAAGGGAATCTAGACGCGCAGTGAGGTAGCATCTAGTTTCCCTTCGTGGAGAGGACCTTTCTGTGCAGCGCTATGGGAGAGACATCATGCCGTCTCTCCCATAGATCAGAGGAGCGGCGCCGGCGGCAGAGACAGTGCAGTGGTCGGGAACAGGAACGGGGCTGGTAAGCATTTTTTATACAACTAATGGGGGCACAGCTGCAGGGGGCACAACTATTGAGGCCACAACTAATGGGGGCACAGCTGCAGGGGGCACAACTACTGGGGCCACAGCTGCAGGGGGCACACTAAGGGGGGCACATCTGCAGGGGACACACTAAGGGGGGCACAACTACTGGTGCCACAACTAATGGGGGCACAGCTGCAGGTGGCACACTAAGGGGGGCACAACTACTGGGGCCACAATTAATGGGGGCACAGCTGCAGGGGGGCATAACAGCTACTGGGGGCACAGCTGCAGGGGGAATAACAGCTACTGGGGGCACAGCTGCAGGGGGCACAACAGCTACTGGGGGCACAGCTGCAGGGGGCACAACAGCTGCAGGGGGCACAACACAGCTACTGTGGGCACAGCTCTACAGGGTGCCCAACGCTACAGGGGGCAAAACTAAAGGGAGCAAAACTGACCACGCCCCTTTCCTATGAAGCCACGACCCCAATTTTTTACGTGCGCCTTTGTCGCGCACTAACCCTATTTTGACGTTTCCGGGGGGGGGGGGGGGCGCCAAAGGAAATTTTCGCCCTGGGCGCCACAAGGTCTAGAACCGGCCCCGGGTAGAGGCTAAGAGTAGAGCAACATAAACATGCTTGGGATAGGCATACAGTATGAATATCCTTATAAAGAACTTAATGGTCTATTCATGAAGCAGTGAAAACAGTGGAGAAGTGAGCCAGTGACGAGGTTGCCCATGCAACCAATCAGCTGCTGCATATCATTTTATAGAATGCATTTTATAACTTTTACCTCAACACTGATTAGAATAGACGCTTAGGATCAAATAGGGTTGAGGTTGCCTAAACAATAAAAAAAGGAACAGACTAGATGGGCCAAGTGGTTCTTATCTGCCATCAAATTCTATGTTTCTAATTTATATCACTAGACAAATAACGCACTTTTTTAGATGTCATACCTGAAATAATATTGATGTGGCAGTTGATGATTATGTATTTTCTATTATCTACTGTATATATTGTTTTATATTGTTTTTTATTGTGTCCTTTCAAGACATAAATAAAATTTAGTTATAAAATATCGGAGTGATGTATTATTATTCCAACTAGCACTCATCTTTATGTCATATTAGTATTTAGCAGTACCTACTGTGAAAGCTGCCATTCTGAATAGTTAGTAATGTGATTGGATAATAAAGAGCACCTTTTTCCCTTCACTACTCCTTTGGGAGCTGGGCGCACTACTGTGCCTGCATGTGCTGCTGACCATGGAGGCGCTAGTGGTGAGTGCCAGAGAGGGATCATAGGATCCCTCTCTGTTAGTTTTTGTGAAAAGTAGGCCATAGGCTACAACAGGCCAATGCCATCTTCAGATTGAGATAGCTGTCTGGGCCAAGCTCCCGAATGTATCACAATATGGAGCTTGGTAAATTCAGCTAAACAGCATACAACTATGGGGGCTTCTTTTGCGAGTGAAAACTGGCGACTACAGCAGAAAATATCTCTGATAACTACTGCGGTTCCCTGGCTAGATACATTCGGGGGATAATTATTATTTGGGGATATCCCATAAATAGTCATTGATAAATAGGCCCCTTTATACCCGTTAGTAACTGTCCAACTATAGAGATTGCATGTGCATTATATGCTTGGTACCTCTTGCATATAAGTGCACCCACAACTGGGGACTTGACCTTCTGTAAAGTATGTGAAAAATTGTTGGCATGGTAACCATTTATTGTGAAAACAACTCATGTGTCATTATAACTAGCAAAGGTGAATGGACTATAAATATGTTACTAAGTAACCATGGTTGGATGCCCAATGATAGTGTCACACAAATATGAACAGCAGACCCAGTTAGCAGAATACAGAACAAGACTGGCTCTGTGCTAGATAAATATCTATGTCATATAGAGACAGCATGCAAAGTAATTATTGCCGGACAATCCAACAGTTGAATCTGAACAACCACTTAAATCTCAGATAAATATGTTGTATTACACATAATATTATCACTGTTGAACATAAATATACTGTATATGGCGTGAAATATAATATATAAATTATATATATCATTGTATTAATGCTTACTGTGACACATGAGGGACAAGGTCATTGAAACTACAGCCTAGAAGATTAAAACAATGACTAAAATCAATAAAGGCTAGACATGAACTGCATTAACTTCTACATAGTTCCCTGGGTAATCTGTTCATAACCATATGGTTCCAATTTTCTTACTCAAACTGGTTTTTGATAATTTGATTTCTTCTTCTTCTTCTTCTTCTTCTTCTATTTTATTACTTAAGTGCTGACATAGGGGGTCATTCCGAGTTGATCGCTCGCTGCCGTTTTTCGCAGCATAGCGATCAGGCTAAAAATCGGCTGTTCTGTGCATGCGTATGGGCCGCAGGGCGCACGCGCCAAGTAATTTCACACAAAACTAAGCAATTTTACACAGGGGCGAGCGACGCTTTTCAGTCGCTCTGCTGATCGGTGTGTGATTGACAGGAAGAGGGTGTTTCTGGGTGGTAACTGACCATTTTCCAGGAGTGTGCTAAAAACGCAGGCGTGTCAGGCTATAACGCAGGAGTGGCTGGAGAAACGGGGGAGTGGCTGGCCGAACGCAGGGCGTGTTTGTGACGTCAAACCAGGAACTAAACAGTCTGCAGTGATCGCAATCTAGGAGTAGGTCTGGAGCTACTCAGAAACTGCAGGAAACGATTTTCAAGCAATTCTGCTAATTTTTCGTTCGCACTTCTGCTAAGCTAAGATACACTCCCAGAGGGCGGCGGCTTAGCGTTGGCACTAGAGATGAGCGGGTTCGGTTTCTCTGAATCCGAACCCACCAGAACTTCATGTTTTTTTTCACGGGTCCGAGCGACTCGGATCTTCCCGCCTTGCTCGGTTAACCCGAGCGCGCCCGAACGTCATCATGACGCTGTCGGATTCTCGCGAGGCTCGGATTCTATCGCGAGACTCGGATTCTATATAAGGAGCCGCGCGTCGCCGCCATTTTCACACGTGCATTGAGATTGATAGGGAGAGGAGGTGGCTGGCGTCCTCTCCATTTAGATTATAAGAGACTGAGAGAGATTTACTGGAGCTGACTAGGAGGAGTACTGTTACTGTAGAAGTGTAGAGACTGAGTGGAGAGAGTTTACTAGTGAGGACAGTGCAGTTTACTTTATAATCCGTTCTCTGCCTGAAAAAAGCGATACACAGCACACAGTGACTCAGTCACATACCATATCTGTGTGCACTGCTCAGGCTCAGGCCAGTGTGCTGCATCATCTATTATCTATATATAATATTATATATATCTGTCTGACTGCTCAGCTCACACAGCTTATAATTGTGGGGGAGACTGGGGAGCACTACTGCAGTGCCAGTTATAGGTTATAGCAGGAGCCAGGAGTACATAATATATTATATAGTGAGTGACCACCAGACACACAGTGCAGTTTATTTAATATATCCGTTCTCTGCCTGAAAAAAGCGATACACACAGTGACTCAGTCAGTCACATACCATATCTGTGTGCACTGCTCAGGCTCAGGCCAGTGTGCTGCATCATCTATTATCTATATATAATATTATATATATCTGTCTGACTGCTCAGCTCACACAGCTTATAATTGTGGGGGAGACTGGGGAGCACTACTGCAGTGCCAGTTATAGGTTATAGCAGGAGCCAGGAGTACATAATATATTATATAGTGAGTGACCACCAGACACACAGTGCAGTTTATTTAATATATCCGTTCTCTGCCTGAAAAAAGCGATACACACAGTGACTCAGTCAGTCACATACCATATCTGTGTGCACTGCTCAGGCTCAGGCCAGTGTGCTGCATCATCTATTATCTATATATAATATTATATATATCTGTCTGACTGCTCAGCTCACACAGCTTATAATTGTGGGGGAGACTGGGGAGCACTACTGCAGTGCCAGTTATAGGTTACAGCAGGAGCCAGGAGTACATAATATATTATATAGTGAGTGACCACCAGACACACAGTGCAGTTTATTTAATATATCCGTTCTCTGCCTGAAAAAAGCGATACACACAGTGACTCAGTCAGTCACATACCATATCTGTGTGCACTGCTCAGGCTCAGGCCAGTGTGCTGCATCATCTATTATCTATATATAATATTATATATATCTGTCTGACTGCTCAGCTCACACAGCTTATAATTGTGGGGGAGACTGGGGAGCACTACTGCAGTGCCAGTTATAGGTTATAGCAGGAGCCAGGAGTACATATTATATTAAAATTAAACAGTGCACACTTTTGCTGCAGGAGTGCCACTGCCAGTGTGACTGACCAGTGACCTGACCACACTGACCACCAGTATAGTTAGTAGTATACTTATATTGTGATTGCCTGAAAAAGTTAAACACTCGTCGTGTGACTTCACTTGTGTGTTTTTTTTTTTTTATTCTATAAAAATAAAACTCATTCTGCTGACAGACAGTGTCCAGCAGGTCCGTCATTATATAATATATAATATATACCTGTCCGGCTGCAGTAGTGATATATATATATATTTTATATCATTTATCATCCAGTCGCAGCAGACACAGTACGGTAGTTCACGGCTGTGGCTACCTCTGTGTCTCTGCACTCGGCAGGCAGTCCGTCCATAATTGTAATACCACCTAACCGTGGATTTTTTTCATTCTTCTTTATACATACATAGTTACATAGACATCTTCTCTTTATCAACCAGTCTATATTAGCTGCAGACACAGTACAGTACGGTAGTTCACGGCTGTGGCTACCTCTGTGTCTGCACTCGGCAGGCAGTCCGTCCATAATTGTATACCACCTAACCGTGGATTTTTTTCAGTCTTCTTTATACATACATAGTTACATAGACATCTTCTCTTTATCAACCAGTCTATATTAGCTGCAGACACAGTACAGTACGGTAGTTCACGGCTGTGGCTACCTCTGTGTCTGCACTCGGCAGGCAGTCCATAATTGTATACTAGTATCCATCTCCATTGTTTACCTGAGGTGCCTTTTAGTTGTGCCTATTAAAATATGGAGAACAAAAATGTTGAGGTTCCAAAATTAGGGAAAGATCAAGATCCACTTCCACCTCGTGCTGAAGCTGCTGCCACTAGTCATGGCCGAGACGATGAAATGCCAGCAACGTCGTCTGCCAAGGCCGATGCCCAATGTCATAGTACAGAGCATGTCAAATCCAAAACACCAAGTATCAGAAAAAAAAGGACTCCAAAACCTAAAATAAAATTGTCGGAGGAGAAGCGTAAACTTGCCAATATGCCATTTACCACACGGAGTGGCAAGGAACGGCTGAGGCCCTGGCCTATGTTCATGGCTAGTGGTTCAGCTTCACATGAGGATGGAAGCACTCAGCCTCTCGCTAGAAAAATGAAAAGACTCAAGCTGGCAAAAGCAGCACAGCAAAGAACTGTGCATTCTTCGAAATCCCAAATCCACAAGGAGAGTCCAATTGTGTCGGTTGCGATGCCTGACCTTCCCAACACTGGACGTGAAGAGCATGCGCCTTCCACCATTTGCACGCCCCCTGCAAGTGCTGGAAGGAGCACCCGCAGTCCAGTTCCTGATAGTCAGATTGAAGATGTCAGTGTTGAAGTACACCAGGATGAGGAGGATATGGGTGTTGCTGGCGCTGGGGAGGAAATTGACCAGGAGGATTCTGATGGTGAGGTGGTTTGTTTAAGTCAGGCACCCGGGGAGACACCTGTTGTCCGTGGGAGGAATATGGCCGTTGACATGCCAGGTGAAAATACCAAAAAAATCAGCTCTTCGGTGTGGAGGTATTTCACCAGAAATGCGGACAACAGGTGTCAAGCCGTGTGTTCCCTTTGTCAAGCTGTAATAAGTAGGGGTAAGGACGTTAACCACCTCGGAACATCCTCCCTTATACGTCACCTGCAGCGCATTCATAATAAGTCAGTGACAAGTTCAAAAACTTTGGGTGACAGCGGAAGCAGTCCACTGACCAGTAAATCCCTTCCTCTTGTAACCAAGCTCACGCAAACCACCCCACCAACTCCCTCAGTGTCAATTTCCTCCTTCCCCAGGAATGCCAATAGTCCTGCAGGCCATGTCACTGGCAATTCTGACGAGTCCTCTCCTGCCTGGGATTCCTCCGATGCATCCTTGCGTGTAACGCCTACTGCTGCTGGCGCTGCTGTTGTTGCCGCTGGGAGTCGATGGTCATCCCAGAGGGGAAGTCGTAAGCCCACTTGTACTACTTCCAGTAAGCAATTGACTGTTCAACAGTCCTTTGCGAGGAAGATGAAATATCACAGCAGTCATCCTACTGCAAAGCGGATAACTGAGGCCTTGACAACTATGTTGGTGTTAGACGTGCGTCCGGTATCCGCCGTTAGTTCACAGGGAACTAGACAATTTATTGAGGCAGTGTGCCCCCGTTACCAAATACCATCTAGGTTCCACTTCTCTAGGCAGGCGATACCGAGAATGTACACGGACGTCAGAAAAAGACTCACCAGTGTCCTAAAAAATGCAGTTGTACCCAATGTCCACTTAACCACGGACATGTGGACAAGTGGAGCAGGGCAGGGTCAGGACTATATGACTGTGACAGCCCACTGGGTAGATGTATGGACTCCCGCCGCAAGAACAGCAGCGGCGGCACCAGTAGCAGCATCTCGCAAACGCCAACTCTTTCCTAGGCAGGCTACGCTTTGTATCACCGCTTTCCAGAATACGCACACAGCTGAAAACCTCTTACGGCAACTGAGGAAGATCATCGCGGAATGGCTTACCCCAATTGGACTCTCCTGTGGATTTGTGGCATCGGACAACGCCAGCAATATTGTGTTTGCATTAAATATGGGCAAATTCCAGCACGTCCCATGTTTTGCACATACCTTGAATTTGGTGGTGCAGAATTTTTTAAAAAACGACAGGGGCGTGCAAGAGATGCTGTCGGTGGCCAGAAAAATTGCGGGACACTTTCGGCGTACAGGCACCACGTACAGAAGACTGGAGCACCACCAAAAACTACTGAACCTGCCCTGCCATCATCTGAAGCAAGAAGTGGTAACGAGGTGGAATTCAACCCTCTATATGCTTCAGAGGTTGGAGGAGCAGCAAAAGGCCATTCAAGCTTATACAATTGAGCACGATATAGGAGGTGGAATGCACCTGTCTCAAGTGCAGTGGAGAATGATTTCAACGTTGTGCAAGGTTCTGATGCCCTTTGAACTTGCCACACGTGAAGTCAGTTCAGACACTGCCAGCCTGAGTCAGGTCATTCCCCTCATCAGGCTTTTGCAGAAGAAGCTGGAGGCATTGAAGAAGGAGCTAAAAGGGAGCGATTCCGCTAGGCATGTGGGACTTGTGGATGCAGCCCTTAATTCGCTTAACAAGGATTCACGGGTGGTCAATCTGTTGAAATCAGAGCACTACATTTTGGCCACCGTGCTCGATCCTAGATTTAAAGCCTACCTTGGATCTCTCTTTCCGGCAGACACAGGTCTGCTGGGGTTGAAAGACCTGCTGGTGACAAAATTGTCAAGTCAAGCGGAACGCGACCTGTCAACATCTCCTCCTTCACATTCTCCCGCAACTGGGGGTGCGAGGAAAAGGCTCAGAATTCCGAGCCCACCCGCTGGCGGTGATGCAGGGCAGTCTGGAGCGACTGCTGATGCTGACATCTGGTCCGGACTGAAGGACCTGACAACGATTACGGACATGTCGTCTACTGTCACTGCATATGATTCTCTCAACATTGATAGAATGGTGGAGGATTATATGAGTGACCGCATCCAAGTAGGCACGTCACACAGTCCGTACTTATACTGGCAGGAAAAAGAGGCAATTTGGAGGCCCTTGCACAAACTGGCTTTATTCTACCTAAGTTGCCCTCCCACAAGTGTGTACTCCGAAAGAGTGTTTAGTGCCGCCGCTCACCTTGTCAGCAATCGGCGTACGAGGTTACATCCAGAAAATGTGGAGAAGATGATGTTCATTAAAATGAATTATAATCAATTCCTCCGCGGAGACATTGACCAGCAGCAATTGCCTCCACAAAGTACACAGGGAGCTGAGATGGTGGATTCCAGTGGGGACGAATTGATAATCTGTGAGGAGGGGGATGTACACGGTGATATATCGGAGGGTGAAGATGAGGTGGACATCTTGCCTCTGTAGAGCCAGTTTGTGCAAGGAGAGATTAATTGCTTCTTTTTTGGGGGGGGTCCAAACCAACCCGTCATATCAGTCACAGTCGTGTGGCAGACCCTGTCACTGAAATGATGGGTTGGTTAAAGTGTGCATGTCCTGTTTTGTTTATACAACATAAGGGTGGGTGGGAGGGCCCAAGGACAATTCCATCTTGCACCTCTTTTTTCTTTTCTTTTTCTTTGCATCATGTGCTGATTGGGGAGGGTTTTTTGGAAGGGACATCCTGCGTGACACTGCAGTGACACTCCTAGATGGGCCCGGTGTTTGTGTCGGCCACTAGGGTCGCTAATCTTACTCACACAGTCAGCTACCTCATTGCGCCTCTTTTTTTCTTTGCGTCATGTGCTGTTTGGGGAGGGTTTTTTGGAAGGGACATCCTGCGTGACACTGCAGTGCCACTCCTAGATGGGCCCGGTGTTTGTGTCGGCCACTAGGGTCGCTAATCTTACTCACACAGCTACCTCATTGCGCCTCTTTTTTTCTTTGCGTCATGTGCTGTTTGGGGAGGGTTTTTTGGAAGGGACATCCTGCGTGACACTGCAGTGCCACTCCTAGATGGGCCCGGTGTTTGTGTCGGCCACTAGGGTCGCTAATCTTACTCACACAGCTACCTCATTGCGCCTCTTTTTTTCTTTGCGTCATGTGCTGTTTGGGGAGGGTTTTTTTGGAAGGGCCATCCTGCGTGACACTGCAGTGCCACTCCTAGATGGGCCCGGTGTTTGTGTCGGCCACTAGGGTCGCTAATCTTACTCACACAGCTACCTCATTGCGCCTCTTTTTTTCTTTGCGTCATGTGCTGTTTGGGGAGGGTTTTTTGGAAGGGACATCCTGCGTGACACTGCAGTGCCACTCCTAGATGGGCCCGGTGTTTGTGTCGGCCACTAGGGTCGCTAATCTTACTCACACAGCTACCTCATTGCGCCTCTTTTTTTCTTTGCGTCATGTGCTGTTTGGGGAGGGTTTTTTGGAAGGGCCATCCTGCGTGACACTGCAGTGCCACTCCTAGATGGGCCCGGTGTTTGTGTCGGCCACTAGGGTCGCTAATCTTACTCACACAGCTACCTCATTGCGCCTCTTTTTTTCTTTGCGTCATGTGCTGTTTGGGGAGGGTTTTTTGGAAGGGACATCCTGCGTGACACTGCAGTGCCACTCCTAGATGGGCCCGGTGTTTGTGTCGGCCACTAGGGTCGCTTATCTTACTCACACAGCGACCTCGGTGCAAATTTTAGGACTAAAAATAATATTGTGAGGTGTGAGGTATTCAGAATAGACTGAAAATGAGTGTAAATTATGGTTTTTGAGGTTAATAATACTTTGGGATCAAAATGACCCCCAAATTCTATGATTTAAGCTGTTTTTTAGTGTTTTTTGAAAAAAACACCCGAATCCAAAACACACCCGAATCCGACAAAAAAAATTCGGTGAGGTTTTGCCAAAACGCGTTCGAACCCAAAACACGGCCGCGGAACCGAACCCAAAACCAAAACACAAAACCCGAAAAATTTCAGGCGCTCATCTCTAGTTGGCACTGCTGCTAAAAGCAGCTAGCGAGCGTTCAACTCGGAATGAGGGCCAAAGAGTATTGCACAGTGCTGTACATTAAATTATACAAACAGGTTCTATTCTAAATTTGGTACTTTACGAGTTTCTAATATTTTGGCTGACTGACCCCATAGTTATGCTGCACAGAACTAAATGTAACTGGAGAGGTAAGGTTCTATCATATTACTGCTGATGATATATTGGCCCTTATGTAAAAGCCTGCAAAATGCAGGCACAGGCATGATTCCAGTATTCCTGCATGGTAAATGGTTGGTAATGCAGCCACAATCGCAGCCACTCTCTCATTAGCAATTGTGGAAATATGCAAATGCTACTCTTAAGTTTCCCTTTATGCACCTCCGTGTTATGGAGTGTATGAGCGCTGAGATGCCCACTTTCAGCCTCCATGGTCGTGCAATTGCAGTGGAGATTGTAAACACTCCAACATCAACCCAATATCGGTCGCACCATCAACATTTGCATAGCCTACTGTCTACTCTGGCTTCTCTCCTCATATCCAACTAAATATGATCTCTGAAGAGCAGTGGATTTGCGAATTTGAACGCAGCAACATTCCAAGACAGGGCCGAGGCTAGCGGCTGCTCCTACTTGTAACTCCCGGGGAGTTTGCTGCTCTGCTCTCTGCCCTGGTCCGAAATGTGCATCTGGTATTGAATGCATGCCTGGGATCGCAATCCTGCACGTGCACAAAAATTGCCAAGCAGCCCAGGCTTCTAGGGACTGCATCGGCTACAGCCACTAAAAGCCAGATAGGGCTGCTATTATAGCAGGGGTGTGTCTTCCCAAGGAAGTGCCCTCTCTGCTAATTGCAATCCGGACTGGCAGTCCTAGGGGGAGAAGATAACTCTGTCCAGCTGCGATTACCATGGAGCGCTGGATGTCAGATTTTAAGGGGGGAAGGGGGGCTGCAGTCCTTAGTAAAATCCACCGCTGCCTGTGACACTTCCATGACACGCCCAAGATACAGCTACTGTTTGTGTTCACTTTAGGGCATTTCCAACTCTCCTCCCTGAAACGCTCAGGGATCTGAAACCCCTTCTCATGTGTTAGAAATGCCATACACAGTAGCAAACAATCGCTCAAATGCATAAACATCAATACTGCGTCGGTCTCTGAATCAGACCCGACGTCCTTAATAGTTAAGCTCACTACTTTGTTATGGATGTCATTTTGATTGTTTTACCAACAACCTATGTATTTAAAATTAGTACTTTGATAGGCGTGATATAGTTGCAAATCTTGAAAATGTGGTTTATAGCCAGGGGGCGGATCCCTCTTCACAATCTTTGACCTCCTTCCCATTGGAAGTATGGATGTCTGGGAATGAACGCCATCTTACGATGGTATTTGTTTCCCCAGGCAAACTTTCAGTTTTCAAAGTTTGTTGAATACTAGGCAGCCAAATAATGATTGAAACCCTTACTTAAAACATGCAGAAACTAGCATTTTTCTGCATGTGTAATGGACCCATGATAATAAATAGGCTCCTTTACAACTACAAAAGCAGTCCCTATAGCTTCTATGCAAAACTGTCCAAAATACCAAGCTCGAAAAAGTTTAGCCTCAAATCTGTGTAAAAAATATTAAAATTTTGGATTTTTTGGGGGATAGTTGTATTTTATACACATGCATGGGCCACCCTTGCCCTTACCACTTCCTGACCTACAGTATATGTGAGACCACAGGTATTCTATACATAGCCTTGAAAAGCTAAAGAGAAAAAAAAATCAGTATAGGAAATGGGTGACAAAGTGAAACTACTATAAAAACATAAGAGAACATAAATGTTCCCCCTCTCCTTTTCTTTTTCTGCCTGCCTCATGCTCAACTCCAGAGCCGGATTAAGGTGGGGGGGGGGGTGCCCGGGGGGTCAGTACCCCGGTCCCCCCTATTTTAAGGGGTAACCCGGCTGGAGCTCTGCACCGCTCTGTCGCCACTCTCCAGGCTGCCGGGGAAGGAGGGATCCACACGCCACCCTCCGCTGCGGCCAGGAGAGATGCTGCTGGCAGTGGAGGCTGGAGATTGCTTGACTCAGTTCCCAATCGTGCTGCCTGTGCTGCCTCTCTCTGCTGCAGCGCGGTTACCGTTGCCAGTGGCCGGCCTCGTTGGGAGGGGGGAGGTGAGCAGCACGTGCAGCCAGGGGGTGCTGGTGGTCGGCCCTCTTATCTAGGTGCCCTGGGCCCCCCGGGAGCTTAATCCAGACCTGCTGAACTCTGTGTTTCCTGTATAAACAGTAAATGAGGATTTTGTGCCATACATTGAAAAATGCATGGTTGAGTCACATTATTATGACCACCTCCTACATTTGATGTAGGCAGCGTGTAGCTCATGAAGTAAGTCACTTGTCGTGTACTGGCTTAGTGGGTAAAGATGTAGCCACGCTCATATAGGGGTAGATGCAATTGCGGTCGAATTGCCGCAAATGTCAAAAAACGGGGCATTTTCGACAAAAAAAAACCTGTCGAATTGGATTCGACAATGCAATACAGTATTTTTCGACAAAAAACCTGCCGTTTCAGATTCGACTTTTTGCAATTCGACATTTCTCAAATTCGACATGTCTGCAATGGTAAAAATTCGGCTTTTCGACAAAAGTATATTCAATTGAAGAATGTCGATTCGACAACAGTGCTTTTCGACAGTCATTTCGTCAATTTCATTCCACCTCATTTTGCTGTCGTGATCTAATAAAAATGTTAAAAAACATGTTTTTTTGTGTTTTTTTGATTGCTATTAGAATATCTATTTATATTAGAAGGGATTATCTACTTGGTTTGTCTATTTAGGAGCCACAAGTATTATTTAATATATTTTTTAAAAGAATATATATTTATTTTTTTACTGACTAAAATAATATGGAGAGATCAGTGCATGTGTTTCAGTGAGAAGGGGTGGGAATGGATTAAAATTCATGAAAAAAATTGCGTGGGGTCCCCCCTCCTAAGCATAACAAGCCTCGGGCTCTTTGAGCCGATCCTGGTTGTAAAAATACGAGCAAAAAATGACAGGGGATCCCCCGTATTTTAACAACCAGCACCGGGCTCTGCGTCCGGTCCTGGTGCCAAAAACACGGGGTCAAAACACGTAGGGGTCCCCCGTATTTTTAACATTAGCACCGGGCTTCACTAGCTAGAGAGATAATGCCACAGCCGGGGGACACTTTTATACCGGTCCCTGCGGCTGTGGCATTAAATCCCCAACTAGTCACCACTGGCCGGGGTACCCTGGAGGAGTGGGGACCCCTTAAATCAAGGGGTCCCCTCCTCCAGCCACCCAAGGGCAAGGGGTGAAGCCCCAGGCTGTCCCCCCCATCCAAGGGCGGCAGATGGGAGGCTGATAGCCAAGTGTCAAAAAAAAGAATTCGGGTACCGGCGGCCAGGATTCGACTGTCGAATTGTGTTGAATCCAGACAGAATTCGACCGCAATTGCATATACCCCATAGTGCCTTGTTAGGCGTGACTGTGTACACGTCTGGGGCGTGCACACGCCTTATTCACGTGAATCGGAGTGGGTACTGCCGCAGCTCTGCATGGCTAGTATATAAGATGTGCGATAAGCTGTCTGCACACATATCACTCATTGTTGTCATGAGTAAAGGGGGCAATTTATTCGAGTTGCAAAAAGGGATGATTATCGGACGATTAACCACAGATCTTCTGTGGATGTAGGCTTGCTCAAATCCTTCTGTCTCTTCATGTAATCCCTGACAGGCAGATACTTATCCATCATGCAATACCATGAGGGAGCAATACCATCAGGGAGCCATTTGATTGGCTCCAAATGTATTCTGCAGCAGGGCAACAACCACAAACATACAGCCAAATTCATTAAGAACTATCTTCAACATAAAGAAGAACAATGAGACCTGGAAGTGATGATATGGCCTTCACAGTGCCCTGATCTCAGTCCTGACATCATTGAATCTGTCTGGGATTACATGAAGAGACAGAAGTACAGTATCTGAGCAAGCCTAAATCCACAGAAGATCTGTGGTTAGTTCTCCAAGATGTTTGGAACAACTTCCCTGCCGAGTTCCTTCAAAAACTGTGTGCAAGTGTACCTAGAAGAAATGATACTGTTTTGAAGGCAGAGGGTGCTCACACCAAATATTGATTTGATTTAGAGTTCTCTTCTGTTCATTCACTTTGCATTTTGTTAATTAATGAACCATTAACGCTTAAATTTTTTTAACGCATTCTTACTTTGCAGCTTTTTTCCACACATGCCTAAAACTTTTCAGACACATAGACCATGGGTCTTCAAACTTGGCCCTCCAGTTGCTGTGGAATTACACCTCCCAGCATGCCCTGCCCCTGTTTTAGCATGTCTTAATTGCAAAACTGTGGCAGGGCATGCTGGGATGCACAGTAGTTCCACAGCAGCTGGAGGGCCAAGGTTGAAGACCCATGACCTAGACCTTCCTTGACAAATGCTCATAACTTTGTGAAAATCGCATCAAAATCCTGGCTTCAGGGTAAGACAACCAAAACAGTTGCAAAAGAGGACCCATTGCCAGCAAGGTCCTGCAGAGTTTGTTTGCAGGCAAGTATGTACCTTTAGTTTATTCTGTGTGAGGCGGCATTTGCTGACAGATGCAGGAGAAAGCGCAGTATAGAATGATAGCAGTAGCGGATCTTGCCACGGGCAAGCAGGACTTTTGCCCGGGGCGCCGCCTTCCGGAGGGCGCCAGCGCCATCCGGAGGGCACCGCACCATGGCAAGATCCGCTGCTGCTGTGCCCCCCGCTGCCCGCTCTGTCCCGCTGCCGCTGCCCGCTGTGAAGGGAACTAGATGCGTAGCGTCTAGTTTCCCTTCGTGGAGAGGACCTTTACTGTGCGGTGCGCAATGACGTCATCGCGCACCGCACATCATTTCAGAGGCGCTACTACTGTACAGGGGGCGTAACTGACCACGCCCCTGTATGAAGCCACGCCCCTATTGCCCGCCCGGGCCGCAAAAAGCCCCAGAACCGGCCCTGAATTATAGCATTTCTCCGTCCATGGTACTCCTGCTTATACTGCACTGACAGCAACAGTCCTGCAACTACAGTACTAACAGCCTACAAAGTATAGAGGATTACTTCCAGAATGTGTATTTTCTGCAGTCGATGTTAATGAGTGCGTCACTGACTGATGCTAATGTGTGGCTTACTGACAAATGGTCATGAGTGGGTTCAGATGCAAACATGAAGCCAGGAGTTGAGGCTATCACTTGATGCAAGGTTCTCACCTCATAGGAAGGCTGCTCTGCTTGCAATCTCTGTGACCTCACCACTGTCACCATCATCTTATGGCATAACCCTAAAATATGTCTTTTTCTCTTATGTATTACAGCCAGATGTCTGCTGGGAACAATTTCATTTGTAGCTTGGCAGTGAGATCTCCATGCACAGAGTCTGCTATAGAACACTGCCTGCATGCTTCTCTTATGCAGTATTATTCTCCATCTCTTGAAAATAAAAAAAAATAGAAAAGCAGCCATAGTTAGTTGTAAAGCAGAACCTTGCAGACAGCATTTTACAACAGAATACTGTGTATACTGATTGCTCTGCCAGGAGGCAAATTAGGAGCCCAGCACTGAATCTCAGGCAGCCTGGTCCATTATGGGAGATCATTCTCCCAGCAGGAGGCAGAGCTGTGGGCTATTATTAAGCTCAGACAATTCTCACCGCAATGCCCTTTGTGGCAAAGCATGTTCTTGGCATGTTAGCTGATGTTACTGCATGTATGATCTTGTAATTAAAAAAAATAGACAATGAATCTCATTTACGAAGCACCCTTGGCAGCACATTGGTTTTATACGAGATGGTCAGCCCTATGCACGTAAAGACATACGCCTATTCTCCAAAGAAGCCTGCACAAGCTCGAAGCATGCTTAAGTGTACGACGCGACATGCACAAATCTCAGAGGTGCAGTGTGTAAATGTGTCCATCTGTGACTATATGCAAATGTCATTAGAAAGCCCTTCCCTGGTGTTCTCTCATGCTCACGCAGTAGCAAAAAATCGCTTAACATTAGCATTGCATGCAGCTGATTTCGGCCCTTTGTTTTAGTCGCTGACTACATTGTTACCACTCACCCCAAGGCTGCTTAGGAGAGGCTAGTTTGATTTGTTAAAGTAAAAACTACTACTCAGGGGCCTATATATCAAACGCTTTGGCCCCATAAATAGCAGCAGTTTCCACAGTGACAGTTGCGCGGCAGAGCACAAACCCAGAAATAGCGCAATTTCTGCCTAGGAGCACCATTAGACACGCCATTGGTCGCAACATTTGCCCCAGCCCTATGAAAGGTGCAGTTTCTCCATCTAAGTTTGGGTTAGCATCTTTGGGCACAGCCACTGCCAGCGACACAAACACGTTACACTTCTCAGGTACACTGAGTGATAACTACAGACCCTGCATCCAAATCTGTACTCTGCATCTCTGAGGAGTAACAGTCATGACGCATGCGATGCGTGACTCAGACTTACAACATGGCCATTTGCGTGTGACACTGCCACTTCTTTCACCTCTGAATCAGGCCATAAATAAACAGCAAAACACGCTAACTCACAAACAGGTGATAAGACTGCGCAGACAGTAAAAAAGTGTGACAAATTGATAAGTCCAGATGGTAGGTATACGGTACAGGTACATAGAACAGCATTAAAAGAATTAAGAGTAGTAGTATCATTATTCAAACTTTGTAACCAATAGCTGCTCGTCTCAATGTATAGGCATATTTGGAAGCTGCCCAGGGCCCCACAATTCTATGGGCCCTCAAGCAGGTGTGGGTGGTGGTCAAACTAATCAGAGTGGTGAGGCAGCATTCTCTACTTGCCCCCCTGCCTGCAACCAGAAAGTGAATGGCTGCCAGCATGCTGATTTGTGGATGGCTGGAGCTATGCACCAATCAGAGTGCTGGTAGCAATTCACTGTATGGAAGCATGTGGAGAAACCGCATATGACCGCAGGAGGGGCATGTTATGATATTTTTCAATTGGTTCCTGTAAATGGGTGGTTAGGGGCCCCAGTGCATTGCTTTGCCCAGGGCCTACAATCCTGTTAAAATGGCTCTGTGCTCACTTCTGTCATTCCAGGTGAATTGTAAAATGGAAAATATATCCATTACCCAAACAGAGGCAATAGGGAAAAATATGATAAACATAGGCCTTTAATAACCGCTTACTAAGGGGGTAATTCTTATCTGATCGTAGATGTGCTAAATTTAGCACATCTACGATCAGTTTCTCTGACATGCGGGGGAACACCCAGCACAGAGCTAGTCCGCCTCGCATGTCAGGCCTTACCCCCCCCCCTCCCCACAAGGGTGCAAAAGCATCGCACAGCAGCAATGCTTTTGCACCCGGCGAGTAGCTCCCTGCCTGCGCTACCCGCCGCGTCCCGGGTCACAGTGGCTGCATGTGACATCACTCAGCCACCGCAACCCGCCCCTGCAACGGTCCGGATACGCCTGCGTTGTCTGGACCACGCCCCACCAACAGCGTTCTCACAGCGTTGGCACTCCCCTTATCGTCCCGTGACTGCCTCTACCTGTCAATCAGGCAGCGGCGACCGCAGCCCTGAGATGCTGTTAGCATCTCACTGGGCTCCTGGGGTGCACGTGTGCACTCCACAAAGAGATTCAGACTGATCGCTCCCACTACAGCGATACAGTCTGAATTACCCCCTAGGTTCCAACTAATACCCCTTTTCCACTAGCTTTAAAAACACGGGTAAATGCGCAGGGGTGCGCATTTACCCGTGTTTTATTCTAGTGGAAACAGCCCCTCCTGCAAATTCCCGGATCAAGTGATCCGGGAATCCTACCCGGGTAGCTTGCTGGGTTGAACACGTGTTCAACCCGGTAAGATGTGTAGTGTAAATGGAAGCCGTGTCGATGCGACACGGCTCCCGTTCACACTGTGTGGAAGGGCGGCGCTGGGAGATCATGTGATCTCCCAGCGCCGCCCCTGCCGCGTCACTAGCAGCGTCACCAACCCGGCAATATGCCGGGTTGGTGAGCGCTGTGGGAAAGGGCATGGGCCGCAGCCGGGTAGCACCCGTGTCAGGCTCCCGGCTGCGACCCGTGCTCAGTAGTGGAAAAGGGGTATTAATATAAGAGCAGAGGCATTGCTGTTCTGCTGCCATGCAAATATATACATATGAGTGGACCAGTTGCCCAGCAATTCACACAGTATCTCAAATACAAATTTATTCAAAACTGAAAATCTTGAGATTTGACCCATAGGGGGATATTCAATTGTTTGAAAAGTCAGTTGGGTGTCTGTTTTGTCCTATCTATTAGATAGGAAAAAACAGACGCCCAACTGACCTTTCAAACAATTGAATAACCACCCCCCCCCCCCCCCCATAGATGGTGAATGGATAGCGTATGGCTATAGGACGAGACAGATGGGGCATATTTATCATGGGGAGCCTCATCTCAACTATAAGGATAATCTTTATATTGACACTTATTGTGGAGATAAAAAGTCACTTATCTCTCCCATTTCTCACAATAATATCACATAGACAGCTGAGCTGATTCATCAATGCTGACTCAGAACAGGATCAGGTAACTTGTGTGAGCTGCCCCTTGCATATGCTGTCTTCGAAATACTACATTTATTATCAAATTAATATTATGGATGGGATGCATCATGCATCGCAGTGTGAATGTGATACATCCTGCCGCTGATCTCATGCATTGTGGCATTTAGTAACGCAGTATACAAGCATTTTCAAGCAAAGGACAGCTCTCCCGATAAGAAGTGCCCTTTGTGATGAGAAGACTTTGGGGTTTATGACCTGAGAGTCCTTCTGTGCATGTGTGGCTGGCTCCAGCATGCAAGAGTTGCAGGGGATGCTGGGAGGAATCCCTCTCATAGAATGGTGTTGAGAGAAGCCCATTCTATTTCCAGAGCTTGATACATATGGGGCATAACCTCAAAACTAAGAAAATGCCATTTTCAGTGGTTTGGTGTTGATGCCTCACACTCTATATCATATTCATACATCACAGGGAGTGCATGCATTTTGTGTGTGATGGGTGCATTTTGCATGTCACCATAGGAATGTCACCTAAAAAGGTCTAAATCTAAAAAAACACAACCTCTCATACTTGCAAAGCCCATGTTAAATATTAGTAAATCATAAGACACTCATGGAAAATAAGCTACAGTGTATTTAACATGAATAAGAAACATTTCGAGTTGTTCGCTCGTTATTTTTTTCTCGCAACGGAGCGATTAGTCGCTAATGCGCATGCGCAATGTCCGCAGTCCGACTGCGCCAAGTAAATTTGCTATGCAGTTAGGTATTTTACTCACGGCATTACGAGGTTTTTTCTTCGTTCTGGAGATCGGAGTGTGATTGACAGGAAGTGAGTGTTTCTGGGTGGAAACTGGCCGTTTTATGGGTGTGTGTGAAAAAACGCTACCGTTTCTGGGAAAAACGCGGGAGTGGCTGGAGAAACGGAGGAGTGTCTGGGCGAACGCTGGGTGTGTTTGTGACGTCAAACCAGGAACGACAAGCACTGAACTGATCGCACTGGCAGAGTAAGTCTCGAGCTACTCAGAAACTGCACAGAGAAGTCTTTTCGCAATATTGCGAATCTTTCGTTCGCTATTTTGATAAGCTAAGATTCACTCCCAGTAGGCGGCGGCTTAGCGTGTGCAAAGCTGCTAAAAGCAGTTTGCGAGCGAACAACTCGGAATGAGGGCCATTGTAAAAAATGAAATATTCCACCCGGTGGGATGGGAAAGGCAGCCAGGTATGCATAGCAGAATAGTGGTCCAGAATGAGTGCTGCGGGGACCGACCACTGGTACTTATAGGGGAGAGAATGGGGCATATCCAATGGCTTGGTAGCGGATATCACCACCTTGTGGAGTTAGTCTATGGTCTTCCTATCTAAACAGGAGTATTCACACAAAACTAGAAGCACGTCGCTGTGAGCCCACATTTTAGCATCCTCATATTTCAGGATTCCGGCGCCGGGCTTGTGTCAGCATTCCAAGTGGGGTCAGGATTCCGGCGTCGTTATTTTGACTGCCGAGATCCCGTCCACCAAGATCCTGACTGGATCCCCTCATAATTGACCCTGAGCATATAGTTACTGTACAAGTACAGTTTCCTGTTTGAGTAGTAATACAGGAAACACTTAGAACTGCTCCCAGAGCATTATGGTTATGATCCGTCAGCGGTGCCCTGTGCTTCCCAGTTCTGACAATTCTGAAAACATAATCCACTGACACCACATTCAAAACTCATATTAGTAAGCCTTAGCGAGGGTCCTCTTCTTCTCTTCTTAGAGATGTCAGCCTGTTACTTAGTAAACGCTACACTACTTCATATCACAAGGCTGGAAAGGTAATTCATTCTTATCGTCAATGACAACACAGAAAATATGCTGATTAAAATAAGGAAACATCAGCTCCCTTTTTTATATTTCACAGTGAGCGCCTCCTGCAAATGAAAATCAGCTTATGCAATGAGAAAGTGCGTTCAACATCTGCTGAGTTTGTTACACCATTAACATATGTTAATGCCAATGCATCTAATGTGGGTAGTTTGTCTTCAGTGAGAGCCAAAACACATCAGTGTCAAGGCTGGCAGCAAGCTAACACCCAAAGATTCTTTTTGGCTCCATGAAAATAAAGCTTCACTTCAATCACATCTCAAGTGCTATATCTCGCAGTACATATTTTAGTTTTAAATGGATCTCTAAAAGGATGAAAATATGGACAGTAAACACCATATGCACTTACTGCTGCTGAGGCCGCAAAAGACGTATGATTAAAAAAAAGGCACCTTATGAGAAAAATGGAACCAAACATATTTAATTAGACTTATGCTGTGTACTGTACTGAAACTAGTACTTTCACTGTAGCTTTATCTATAGTAACAAACCAGGAATGTATTAAGTGTGAAGATGGAATGTTGTGCAGCCAAGGGTAGGTACATTTTTTTCTCCCAAAAACCGCTCAGAAATTGTTGATTTTTTTTTTTATGAGTGAATTAGGTGAAGATCATATATTTAAACTTATCCAAAATTATTTTAGTTAAAAAAAGAAAAAAGTATATAATTTTTTTTTTGTAACAAAACAATTTGTCTTTTTTCAAACATTGGAACATTGGTTGGCACCATTGGATGATCGGAAACATCGCAGCCATCACTTTTACAGCCCTGCAGCCACCAGGTAAACACTGGGGGGTTGGGAATTTGTACTTCCCCAGCAGCTGCTATTGTCTGCAGCCGCTGGGTGGGGGGTCCTGCTGTGCTGACCGTTCAGCAGTGATCGGCAACAAGGTAGACACCGGGGAGGCTGTGGGGAGGGACATTCAGGACCCTCTGATAGCGGCAGCCGCAGGAAGTTTCTTTTCCCTGCAGCAGCACATGCTATCTGTCTGACTGGTCGCATCCTGTGCGACCAGATCAGATAAAGCACTGCCTGGTGTGGTTGCATCTGATGCGACCATGCTAGGCAAGTGGTTAAGAGAGGAGAGGGCCTGTGCGCAGCTTTCATCACCTCCCTTTCTCGCTGGGTGGACACGGGAATTGTAACAAAGGGTCTATTTACTAAACCTTGGGAAGAGATCATGTAGACAAAGATAAGTCCCAGCCAATCAGCTCTTATCTGCCATGTTATAGGCTGTGGTTGAAAGGTGACAGTTAGGAGCTGATTGGCTGGTACTTTATCTCCATCTATCTCTCTTCAAGGCTTAGTAAATAGACCCCTATGTTTACTGCAAATGCACTGATCTCTGGAAATATGTCGCCTACACCATAAGAATATGGCACCCATAACATGTTCCCTGTAGTCTTTCTATTCTATGTGCAGGTCTTAAGAAAAAAAATGGTGGGGGTGCCATTTTCCTGGTGATGCCTGCATCGCCAACTTAAAAATAAGTACCGTCTATGGGTGCTGCTCCCATTCTAAATATACCCATGTGTGCCTTGTACATAAATACTGAAAGATAATTTGTACTGTAACAGGGTATACCAAGCAATAATGCAGAAAAAGCTAATGAGCAACAGTACTGCCAAGACAGGTTTTCCAAATAAAAAGATTCATATAAAATGGGGGAAAAAAATAGTAATAGCATACATAACACACTACTACAGCAATAAAGTACGCTTACACATTATCTCACAGATGTATACACAAGAAGTGTTAGTGCCCTTCTAACAGGACCCATACCTGTCATGTGACTATGGGGGGTATATTTACTAATGCACAATTTATTATAGTCCCGGTCATCGTCGGCTTTCATCGATAGTTTTAAATCGGCAACAGTAGTCAATGCTAAATCAAGCTCGCTTAGCATTGATTCCTGTTGCCGTTTAAACACTATTTTATGTATCATTGTTTAATATGTGCTGGTCATACTGTGCTATAAAGCCACGTCAACTGTACACACAGAGCTTACAAACTTCATTTAGATTCTGGGTCATGGATTCCTATGGTATGACCTATTACACCATCATTAATGCACAATATGCCTGCAATGCTGCATACACTGATCTCAGGAAGTAGGATTAATGTGAGCTGACATCAGGACCATTTCTTCCCTGAAGCGAGGTTGGAATCTCATATCAGGTGGCACCATTCTAAGAGAGGCAAAGATTATGTTCCCCACCTAGACTCCTGATGCTACTGATCCAGTTCCTCATTAGTCACCATGGCCATTGATTACAGGAAGGAGCAGAGTGTACAGAAGAGGGAGGACATGTCTTGTCTTGGTACTAGTCTCTAGCTCTGCTCATGTAATGACTGCTAGAGGAGGCGCAATACATAATGCAGTGTAAGTTATTTGGGTGCACTGCACTTATTCATTTCAGATTTGGAGAAGAAACCTTTAGCAATAATATGGGTCTTTTAAAAAGTGGAGGAGCCTGAAATGTTTCTGGCATGCATTACTGTGACCCAGGGAAATGGATCTACCTTGGTGAATTCTGGTCATCCACTAGTATTTCAGAGTAGGTGCAGTGATGCAAAAAAAAATCCCCAGATCTTAAAATGGATGATAATGTATGTATGCAGTGACAACTGAGCGCATGCTCAATTATCTTATGTTTAACTGTGGGAAGTAAAGCGTACACCAAGGGTCCTTAGTCTAATCCAGGGTTAGGCAATGTGTGACACTCCAGCTGTTGTACAACTAACATCCCAGCATGCCCTACCACAGTATGCTAAAATTGTCGGGGTGTGCTGGGAAGTGTTGGGGGGCCGCACATTGCTTACCCCAACACATAATACATCATGACATTAAGGATAGGTGTCTCTACCAACCTATTCTGTATGACCAACAAATAAACTAATAACTAATACTGTTTTATGATTCATTTATAACCAGTTGTCCTGTTTATTATATTGTTTGACCAATTTTGTACGTAAGCTGTAGAAAATAGTCAAATAATGTAAAAAAATATATATTATAGAAAGAAAAAGATCAGTTCATAGACCTTATTCACAGACATATGGGCTCATTTATCAATCAGCGATACATTTCACTGTGAGTGATAAATTGTGCCAGCCAATCAGCTTCTAACTACCATGTTACAGACTGTGTTTGAAAAATGACAATTAGGATCTGATTGGCTGGTGCAATTGATCACTCACAGTGAAATTGATCACTCATTGATAAATGAGCCCAATAGTTTGGATTTTGGAAGAAGAGACTGGATGACATTAAGGAGTCATGGGCCTAATTCAGACCTGATCGCTGGGCAGCGATTTTTTGCAGCTCTGCGATCAGATAGTCGCCGCCTACTGAGGGAGGGTATTTTAGCTGTGTAAGTGTGCGAACGCATGTGTAGCTGAGCGTTACAAACTGATTTTGTGCAGTCTCTGCGCAGCCCAGGATTTACTTTGCCGCTGCGGTCACTTCAGCCTGTCCGGGACCATTTCTACTGTCAGAATGGGTTACATGCCTTGTGCTAGAGTTACATATGTTACTAAACCTCCAGTGAGTATAAGGCCAACTGCAAGTCCTGATTGTAAATTCAACAGATGATTTCAGCCTGATAGTGGTCATCTTCCAACCAGAATTTGATCATTTTGTTTTCACTTGTATCATTCTTGGCATGTCATTGTTTTACACACATGCTGTGAACTATAGGCCAGTTAGTCAATATTTCAGCCATTATCATTGTGGGAGAGATGTATCAAGCCTTGGAGAGAGATAAAATGAAGAGAGATTAAATACAAGCCACTCAGCTTCCACCATTTTACTGCATACCTGCATACTCTCCCAGAACAGACGGGAGGCTCCCACAAATCGGGTGGTGCTCCTGGCCTCCCAGAAGAGTGGACTAGTCTCCCGGCCGGTGAAAAATGCATTCGTAAGGTGACCCCTATTGGCCTGTGTGTGCGGTCCGACTTCAACCTTTTTACTAACGGGCCCCAGCCACTTACTTTCACTATAATCAATATTGGTTGTCGAGTTTTTTCTGTGGCTACACACTTAATGATGTCAGGCCACTTGCTTGTATCAGCTGTGATATTACAGTGTGTATAGGCATTTGTCATTGAGTGATAATAATAATTGCCTACAACCTATTGTAAAGAAACCGACGTAGAGGTATCCATAAAAAAACAGCTACAGCACAATCCACAAATGGGAAAAATATACTTTTCTGAGTCTAGTTAATAAAGATCAAAGTAGAGTTTTTGCTGTGATAAATCCTACAGATATAAAATAATAGTTCCAGCATAAAGATAACGTATCACTAGCTGTGTCTTAGAGATGGGGACATTATTTATGACCTATAAATGCAGTGCTAAGATTAGTGTTAGCTGAAAGTATCTGTTTGTAAGTAGGAGATATGTGTTGATGCTGCTCTCTGAGCCCAGTGCAGGCTGTTTCCTCTAGGGTTATTTTTCACAGTGAGTAGGATCCTTTGTGTGAGAGAAGACAATTGATTGGTGAAGTCAGAGGTGGCATCTGCAGAGTGCACTGATAATCCATAGGTACAATGAGTAAACAACACAACAAGGTGAGCACAGAATGTCAGCATATGTTTTGTTTGTTCTTGCTTTTCTTATTTCCTTACCTGTTCCTACTTAAGTTTACAGGAAGATTTTCAGGCATCATAGACATGAGTGTTTATTTTAAGCATTTAATGTGCACTTATAAAGCCTAGAAAATAAAAAAAATAAGGCTCACTTCTCTGTGCTTTGCGCAGCACCAATTTCAGCGTTACCTGTAACGCCTGCAAGTGCTCACTCTCTGTAAACTATGGGCCTTATTCAGACCTGGACACTGCTACAACAGCGGTCGCAGGCTGAAGCCCGGTGAGGTGTGCACACGCGCAGCAGCCACACTGCGCATGCGCACACAGTGAGATGCGAAGGCATCTCACTTGTGCGATCGCCTCTGCCTGATTGACAGGTAGAGGCAGTCACAGGGCGCGTCGGCGGCGTTGCGGCTGCGTTTTCGGGGCAGGGTCCGGACAACGCAGTCGTGTCCGGACCATTTGCGGGGCGGGCCACGATGGCTGCATGACGTCACATGCAGCAGCTGCGGCCAAAAACATGGAGCTACTTGGCATGTGCAAAAGCATTGCCGCCGTGCGATGCTTTTGCATGTCTGTGAAGGGGGGGCGGACTAGCCCTGTGCTGGGTGTCCCCCCGCATGCCAGAGATTTTGATCGTAGATGTGCGTTTTTTCGCACATCTACGATCAGGTCTGAATTAGGCCCCATAATGGGATTATAATGCAATGCTCATGAAAGGTCTGATGCAGAGGGAGGATCATGAGGGTTATTCAAGTTTGTTAGTAAACCAGAACAGTTAGCAATTGGGCAAAACCATGTTGCACTGCACAGCGCCGTAACTAGGTGTGTGCTAGTGGTGCCTTGCACACAGTGCAGCTGCGCTGGAGGCGTAGGACCACTAGCAACACCCGCCGGGCCGCCGCTATCGCCGCCGCCGCTGAGGTGTCCTGGCCGCGTCTCCCTGTCCCCGACCGGCCCCCAGCTGCATTGCCCGGCTACCGCTCACATAGGTACCCGGGCAGCGCTACAGCTCCCCCTCTGTTCCCCCCGTGTGCTGGGAGAGATGACGTCCCTCCCAGTCCGCCCCCAGCCCATTCACAATGCCCTGCGCTGCCAAGAGCGCAGCGCAGGAAGAAGGAAGAGGTGTGGAGAGGAGAGGCGCACGATGGTGGTGAGTATAACACACTCTCTCTCTCTCTCTCTCTCGACTGCCTGCAGTAATGTGTAAAAAAGGGGGACTGCCTGCCGTAATGTGTAAAAAGGGGGGACTGCCTGCTGTAATGTGTAAAAAGGCACGCCGTCTGCCGTAATGTGTAAAAAGGGGCTCTACCTGGTGTAGTGGCACTATTGTGCAGCGTAATTTGAATAATGGAGAGGAGACTACTATACACCGTAGTATAAATTGGCATTCTTTTGTGGCCACGCCCCTTCCCCATGAAGCCACATCCCTATATATTTTCCGCGCGCCT
The DNA here is from genome assembly GCF_028390025.1 of Pseudophryne corroboree. Taxonomy (NCBI): domain Eukaryota; kingdom Metazoa; phylum Chordata; class Amphibia; order Anura; family Myobatrachidae; genus Pseudophryne; species Pseudophryne corroboree. The sequence goes on from NC_086447.1 coordinate 769,549,883, forward strand.
GCGGCGCGAACTGCTCCTGGCTTGCGTGGGGGGGCGCCAATGCCGTTTCTTGCACACAGCGCTAAAATACCTAGTTACGGCACTGGCACTGCAGGTGGGGCAGATATAACATGTGCAGAGAGATTTAGATTTAATACATTTCCCCATTTTAATTTATCGTGATGCCTTAAATCATCGTTTTTCAAACGCTGTGCCGCTGCACACTAGTATGCCGCAAACGATTGTCAAGTGTGCCGCAGAGTCAGAGCCGCCTTCACTTTAACAGCGGGCCCGGGCAGCATTGGGCTCTTCTGGGAGGCTGAAGCGTGACATCATAGGTTACGCGCACCACATAGCCATCCTGTCAGTCTGCGTTCATGCCGGCCAGCCAGTCTGCACGCCTGCCCGCCCTCCAACCAACCAGCACACCCGCCCGCCTATTGCTCACAGCTCTGACTCTAGCTGATGCAGGACCTGGAAGACTACACTCCTTTCTCTGCTACCAGCAGGTAGCAAGCAACCAATGTGTTTTATTTATTTTTTATTTGTGGCCAAATGTGTGTTTTTTTCTGAGGGGGCAAATGTTTGTTTTATTACTGTGGGGGCAAATGTGTGTGTTTTTTTTCTGAGGGGGCAAATGCTTGTTTCATCACTGTGGAGGGAAATGTGTGTGTTTTTCTGAGGGGGCAAATGTTTTATTATTGTGGGGGCCAATTTTTTTTCTGAGGTGGCAAATATTTGTTTTATGGGGGCCAAATGTGGAATGTTTTTTTTGAGACTGCAAATGCTTGTTTTATTACTGTGGGGACCAAATGTGTGTGGGGGGTTTCTGTTAGAGATGAGCGCCGGAAATTTTTCGGGTTTTGTGTTTTGGTTTTGGGTTCGGTTCCGCGGCCGTGTTTTGGGTTCGACCGCGTTTTGGCAAAACCTAACCGAATTTTTTTTGTCGGATTCGGGTGTGTTTTGGATTCGGGTGTTTTTTTCCAAAAAACCTAAAAAACAGCTTAAATCATAGAATTTGGGGGTCATTTTGATCCCAAAGTATTATTAACCTCAAAAACCATCATTTCCACTCATTTTCAGTCTATTCTGAATACCTCACACCTCACAATATTATTTTTAGTCCTAAAATTTGCACCGAGGTCGCTGGATGACTAAGCTAAGCGACCCTAGTGGCCGACACAAACACCTGGCCCATCTAGGAGTGGCACTGCAGTGTCACGCAGGATGTCCCTTCCAAAAAACCCTCCCCAAACAGCACATGACGCAAAGAAAAAAAGAGGCGCAATGAGGTAGCTGTGTGAGTAAGATAAGCGACCCTAGTGGCCGACACAAACACCGGGCCCATCTAGGAGTGTCACTGCAGTGTCACGCAGGATGTCCCTTCCAAAAAACCCTCCCCAAACAGCACATGACGCAAAGAAAAAAAGAGGCGCAATGAGGTAGCTGTGTGAGTAAGATAAGCGACCCTAGTGGCCGACACAAACACCGGGCCCATCTAGGAGTGGCACTGCAGTGTCACGCAGGATGTCCCTTCCAAAAAACCCTCCCCAAACAGCACATGACGCAAAGAAAAAGAGGCGCAATGAGGTAGCTGTGTGAGTAAGATAAGCGACCCTAGTGGCCGACACAAACACCGGGCCCATCTAGGAGTGGCACTGCAGTGTCACGCAGGATGTCCCTTCCAAAAAACCCTCCCCAAACAGCACATGACGCAAAGAAAAAAAGAGGCGCAATGAGGTAGCTGTGTGAGTAAGATAAGCGACCCTAGTGGCCGACACAAACACCGGGCCCATCTAGGAGTGTCACTGCAGTGTCACGCAGGATGTCCCTTCCAAAAAACCCTCCCCAAACAGCACATGACGCAAAGAAAAAAAGAGGCGCAATGAGGTAGCTGTGTGAGTAAGATAAGCGACCCTAGTGGCCGACACAAACACCGGGCCCATCTAGGAGTGGCACTGCAGTGTCACGCAGGATGTCCCTTCCAAAAAACCCTCCCCAAACAGCACATGACGCAAAGAAAAAAAGAGGCGCAATGAGGTAGCTGTGTGAGTAAGATAAGCGACCCTAGTGGCCGACACAAACACCGGGCCCATCTAGGAGTGTCACTGCAGTGTCACGCAGGATGTCCCTTCCAAAAAACCCTCCCCAAACAGCACATGACGCAAAGAAACATTAAAGAAAAAAGAGGTGCAAGATGGAATTGTCCTTGGGCCCTCCCACCCACCCTTATGTTGTATAAACAGGACATGCACACTTTAACCAACCCATCATTTCAGTGACAGGGTCTGCCACACGACTGTGACTGATATGACGGGTTGGTTTGGACCCCCACCAAAAAAGAAGCAATTAATCTCTCCTTGCACAAACTGGCTCTACAGAGGCAAGATGTCCACCTCATCATCATCCTCCGATATATCACCGTGTACATCCCCCTCCTCACAGATTATCAATTCGTCCCCACTGGAATCCACCATCTCAGCTCCCTGTGTACTTTGTGGAGGCAATTGCTGCTGGTCAATGTCTCCGCGGAGGAATTGATTATAATTAATTTTAATGAACATCATCTTCTCCACATTTTCTGGATGTAACCTTGTACGCCGATTGCTGACAAGGTGAGCGGCGGCACTAAACACTCTTTCGGAGTACACACTTGTGGGAGGGCAACTTAGGTAGAATAAAGCCAGTTTGTACAAGGGCCTCCAAATTGCCTCTTTTTCCTGCCAGTATAAGTACGGACTGTGTGACGTGCCTACTTGGATGCGGTCACTCATATAATCCTCCACTATTCTTTCAATGTTGAGAGAATCATATGCAGTGACAGTAGACGACATGTCCGTAATCGTTGTCAGGTCCTTCAGTCCGGACCAGATGTCAGCATCAGCAGTCGCTCCAGACTGCCCTGCATCACCGCCAGCGGGTGGGCTCGGAATTCTGAGCCTTTTCCTCGCACCCCCAGTTGCGGGAGAATGTGAAGGAGGAGATGTTGACAGGTCGCGTTCCGCTTGACTTGACAATTTTCTCACCAGCAGGTCTTTCAACCCCAGCAGACTTGTGTCTGCCGGAAAGAGAGATCCAAGGTAGGCTTTAAATCTAGGATCGAGCACGGTGGCCAAAATGTAGTGCTCTGATTTCAACAGATTGACCACCCGTGAATCCTTGTTAAGCGAATTAAGGGCTCCATCCACAAGTCCCACATGCCTAGCGGAATCGCTCCGTGTTAGCTCCTCCTTCAATGTCTCCAGCTTCTTCTGCAAAAGCCTGATGAGGGGAATGACCTGACTCAGGCTGGCAGTGTCTGAACTGACTTCACGTGTGGCAAGTTCAAAGGGCATCAGAACCTTGCACAACGTTGAAATCATTCTCCACTGCGCTTGAGACAGGTGCATTCCACCTCCTATATCGTGCTCAATTGTATAGGCTTGAATGGCCTTTTGCTGCTCCTCCAACCTCTGAAGCATATAGAGGGTTGAATTCCACCTCGTTACCACTTCTTGCTTCAGATGATGGCAGGGCAGGTTCAGTAGTTTTTGGTGGTGCTCCAGTCTTCTGTACGTGGTGCCTGTACGCCGAAAGTGTCCCGCAATTCTTCTGGCCACCGACAGCATCTCTTGCACGCCCCTGTCGTTTTTTAAAAAATTCTGCACCACCAAATTCAAGGTATGTGCAAAACATGGGACGTGCTGGAATTTGCCCATATTTAATGCACACACAATATTGCTGGCGTTGTCCGATGCCACAAATCCACAGGAGAGTCCAATTGGGGTAAGCCATTCCGCGATGATCTTCCTCAGTTGCCGTAAGAGGTTTTCAGCTGTGTGCGTATTCTGGAAACCGGTGATACAAAGCGTAGCCTGCCTAGGAAAGAGTTGGCGTTTGCGAGATGCTGCTACTGGTGCCGCCGCTGCTGTTCTTGCGGCGGGAGTCCATACATCTACCCAGTGGGCTGTCACAGTCATATAGTCCTGACCCTGCCCTGCTCCACTTGTCCACATGTCCGTGGTTAAGTGGACATTGGGTACAACTGCATTTTTTAGGACACTGGTGAGTCTTTTTCTGACGTCCGTGTACATTCTCGGTATCGCCTGCCTAGAGAAGTGGAACCTAGATGGTATTTGGTAACGGGGGCACACTGCCTCAATAAATTGTCTAGTTCCCTGTGAACTAACGGCGGATACCGGACGCACGTCTAACACCAACATAGTTGTCAAGGCCTCAGTTATCCGCTTTGCAGCAGGATGACTGCTGTGATATTTCATCTTCCTCGCAAAGGACTGTTGAACAGTCAATTGCTTACTGGAAGTAGTACAAGTGGTCTTCCGACTTCCCCTCTGGGATGACCATCGACTCCCAGCAGCAACAACAGCAGCGCCAGCAGCAGTAGGCGTTACACGCAAGGATGCATCGGAGGAATCCCAGGCAGGAGAGGACTCGTCAGAATTGCCAGTGACATGGCCTGCAGGACTATTGGCATTCCTGGGGAAGGAGGAAATTGACACTGAGGGAGTTGGTGGGGTGGTTTGCGTGAGCTTGGTTACAAGAGGAAGGGATTTACTGGTCAGTGGACTGCTTCCGCTGTCGCCCAAAGTTTTTGAACTTGTCACTGACTTATTATGAATGCGCTGCAGGTGACGTATAAGGGAGGATGTTCCGAGGTGGTTAACGTCCTTACCCCTACTTATTACAGCTTGACAAAGGCAACACACGGCTTGACACCTGTTGTCCGCATTTCTGTTGAAATACTTCCACACCGAAGAGCTGATTTTTTTGGTATTTTCACCAGGCATGTCAGTGGCCATATTCCTCCCACGGACAACAGGTGTCTCCCCGGGTGCCTGACTTAAACAAACCACCTCACCATCAGAATCCTCCTGGTCAATTTCCTCCCCAGCGCCAGCAACACCCATATCCTCCTCTTCCTGGTGTACTTCAACACTGACATCTTCAATCTGACTATCAGGAACTGGACTGCGGGTGCTCCTTCCAGCACTTGCAGGGGGCGTGCAAATGGTGGAAGGCGCATGCTCTTCACGTCCAGTGTTGGGAAGGTCAGGCATCGCAACCGACACAATTGGACTCTCCTTGTGGATTTGGGATTTCAAAGAACGCACAGTTCTTTGCGGTGCTTTTGCCAGCTTGAGTCTTTTCAGTTTTCTAGCGAGAGGCTGAGTGCTTCCATCCTCATGTGAAGCTGAACCACTAGCCATGAACATAGGCCAGGGCCTCAGCCGTTCCTTGCCACTCCGTGTGGTAAATGGCATATTGGCAAGTTTACGCTTCTCCTCCGACAATTTTATTTTAGGTTTTGGAGTCCTTTTTTTACTGATATTTGGTGTTTTGGATTTGACATGCTCTGTACTATGACATTGGGCATCGGCCTTGGCAGACGACGTTGCTGGCATTTCATCGTCTCGGCCATGACTAGTGGCAGCAGCTTCAGCACGAGGTGGAAGTGGATCTTGATCTTTCCCTAATTTTGGAACCTCAACATTTTTGTTCTCCATATTTTAATAGGCACAACTAAAAGGCACCTCAGGTAAACAATGGAGATGGATGGATACTAGTATACAATTATGGATGGACTGCCGAGTGCCGACACAGAGGTAGCTACAGCCGTGGACTACCGTACTGTACTGTGTCTGCTGCTAATATAGACTGGTTGATAATGAGATGTAGTATGTATAAAGAAGAAAGAAAAAAAAAACCACGGGTAGGTGGTATACAATTATGGATGGACTGCCGAGTGCCGACACAGAGGTAGCTACAGCCGTGGACTACCGTACTGTACTGTGTCTGCTGCTAATATAGACTGGATGATAATGAGATGTAGTATGTATAAAGAAGAAAGAAAAAAAAACCACGGGTAGGTGGTATACAATTATGGATGGACTGCCGAGTGCCGACACAGAGGTAGCTACAGCCGTGGACTACCGTACTGTACTGTGTCTGCTGCTAATATAGACTGGTTGATAATGAGATGTAGTATGTATAAAGAAGAAAGAAAAAAAAAACACGGGTAGGTGGTATACAATTATGGATGGACTGCCGAGTGCCGACACAGAGATAGCTACAGCCGTGGACTACCATACTGTACTGTGTCTGCTGCTAATATAGACTGGATGATAATGAGATGTAGTATGTATAAAGAAGAAAGAAAAAAAAAACCACGGGTAGGTGGTATACAATTATGGATGGACTGCCGAGTGCCGACACAGAGGTAGCTACAGCCGTGGACTACCGTACTGTACTGTGTCTGCTGCTAATATAGACTGGATGATAATGAGATGTAGTATGTATAAAGAAGAAAGAAAAAAAAACCACGGGTAGGTGGTATACAATTATGGATGGACTGCCGAGTGCCGACACAGAGGTAGCTACAGCCGTGGACTACCATACTGTACTGTGTCTGCTGCTAATATAGACTGGATGATAATGAGATGTAGTATGTATAAAGAAGAAAGAAAAAAAAAACCACGGGTAGGTGGTATACAATTATGGATGGACTGCCGAGTGCCGACACAGAGGTAGCTACAGCCGTGAACTACCGTACTGTGTCTGCTGCTAATATAGACTGGTTGATAATGAGATGTAGTATGTATAAAGAAGAAAGAAAAAAAAAACACGGGTAGGTGGTATACAATTATGGATGGACTGCCGAGTGCCGACACAGAGGTAGCTACAGCCGTGGACTACCGTACTGTACTGTGTCTGCTGCTAATATAGACTGGTTGATAATGAGATGTAGTATGTATAAAGAAGAAAGAAAAAAAAACCACGGGTAGGTGGTATACAATTATGGATGGACTGCCGAGTGCCGACACAGAGATAGCTACAGCCGTGGACTACCGTACTGTACTGTGTCTGCTGCTAATATAGACTGGATGATAATGAGATGTAGTATGTATAAAGAAGAAAGAAAAAAAAACCACGGGTAGGTGGTATACAATTATGGATGGACTGCCGAGTGCCGACACAGAGGTAGCTACAGCCGTGGACTACCGTACTGTACTGTGTCTGCTGCTAATATAGACTGGATGATAATGAGATGTAGTATGTATAAAGAAGAAAGAAAAAAAAAACCACGGGTAGGTGGTATACAATTATGGATGGACTGCCGAGTGCCGACACAGAGGTAGCTACAGCCGTGGACTACCGTACTGTACTGTGTCTGCTGCTAATATAGACTGGATTATAATGAGATGTAGTATGTATAAAGAAGAAAGAAAAAAAAAACCACGGGTAGGTGGTATACAATTATGGATGGACTGCCGAGTGCCGACACAGAGGTAGCTACAGCCGTGAACTACCGTACTGTGTCTGCTGCTAGTATAGACTGGATGATAAATAATGATATAAAAAATATATATATATCACTACTGCAGCCGGACAGGTATATATTATATAATGACGGACCTGCTGGACACTGTCTGTCAGCAGAATGAGTTTTTTAATTTTTATAGAATAAAAAAACACCACACAAGTCACACGACGAGTGTACTTTTTCAGGCAGACATTCAATCACAATATACTATACTGGTGGTCAGTGTGGTCAGGTCACTGGTCACAGTGGTCAGTGGTCAGTCACACTGGCAGTGGCACTCTGGCAGCAAAAGTGTGCACTGTTTAATATGTACTCCTGGCTCCTGCTATAACCTATAACTGCTCCCCAGTCTCCCCCACAATTAAGCTGTGTGAGCACAGTCAGATATTATACATAGATGATGCAGCACACTGGGCTGAGCACAGATATGGTATGTGAGTGTGACTGAGTCACTGTGTATCGTTTTTTTCAGGCAGAGAACAAGAACAGAACGGATTATTAAATAATAATAAATTATAAAACTGCACTGGTGGTCAGGTCACTGGTCATCAGTCACTAGTATAACTCCTCCTAAGCTCCAGTAAGTAAATGAAGTGTCTCACTCTCACTCTCCTATCTATTTTAATTTCTAAACGGAGAGGACGCCAGCCACGTCCTCTCCCTATCAATCTCAATGCACGTGTGAAAATGGCCGCGACGCGCGGCTCCTTATATAGAATCCGAGTCTCGCGATAGAATCCGAGCCTCGCGAGAATCCGACAGCGTGATGATGACGTTCGGGCGCGCTCGGGTTAACCGAGCAAGGCGGGAAGATCCGAGTCGCTCGGACCCGTGTAAAAAAACATGAAGTTCGGGCGGGTTCGGATTCAGAGAAACCGAACCCGCTCATCTCTAGTTTCTGTTGGGGCGAATGTATTTATTTTATTACTGTAGGTGCGCATGTGTTTGTTTTATTACTGTGTAGGTCAAATGTGTGGGTTTTTTTCTGCCAGGACCTCTGCCGATCACATTTAGTTTTATCTAATTGATTTATAGGGGTAAATTTACTAAGACTTGTGTTTCACTTCTAAACCAAATCTCTGAAGTTTGCTGGCAGTTTAGAAGGTGAAAATCCTGGATTTACTAAGCATCGTTTTTGAGTGTCTTTTGCCTAAAATCCTGTTGGATTTTTACGATAGATGTTGCTGAAATGAAGCCGATGAAAATCTATACGTTAGAAAATCATTTCCTATAGTTTTCCTATTGGTAGAGGTCATCACATGCAACCGTGTCACCACAAAGCCATTATAAAAATGCCCCAAACCATCCAAACACATGAACTGTAGGGCTCCAAAACCACTTTCAATAATTTCCAAATCATTCATATTGTTGCAGGTGGTATGGGCTCCTATTATTTGCAGCATGAATAAGGGTGGATGGATTGGAGGCCTTTTCACATCCACACACGCCACTAATTTTCTCATCTATTCAGTTCTACCATAGTGTGGGGATTTTTCTGCATGTTCTATCAGTTTTAACAAAAAGATCCTTGCTGTCTATGTAAAGGGTACAATGTTTGGCTCAATGGTCAAATGCCATCTATTACCGTCTAATGCCATGTTTCACCTGCGAACTCCTGATGGTTTTACCGTTAGTAAATCAAGGTTATGCTCAGAAGCTCCGGTATTGAATGAATAACGGGTACTTTACGATCAGGAGTTTTCTTCCTCCTATAGCAGCATTGAGCTTAGCGGCAGGTGCTAGCGCCGTGAGTCCCGGCCGGGGTCTGTGGGTATTCCTGTGATGAAACCGCTCAGGGCTCCCGTGTGTTAAGTATCTCACCTGCAATGAGTAGTGAATACACAGGCACAATTTAACAAATGCACGCTTCCGGATAGGTTGATGCAAATGGCAAGTGAACGTGTACAGACGTTAGTATGCTGTATCGCTGGTTTGGATGACAGAGTTCCGGACAGAAGCATGCTAGGATGCAATTGTCAACAAGTATTTCCCGTGGTGCATGAAGAAACCTTCCTAATGCATTTTTTCCTCTCTGGGAATTTCATAAGTGGAGAGCCTGACCCCGTCCCTCCCTAACAATGGGAACGACATGCCTCCATTTTGGGAAACAGGGGCCGTCGCCACCCCCTCCTCACCCCCAAAAAGCATCAGACTGTCAATCACTGATAGTCCGACAACTGATGTCACCCACCTGTACTGCACATGTGCAGTACAGGTCCGACACATGCGCAAAGTACTGAACATCGATATACTGCAGCCAAGGGCGTAGCTATTTCATTTGGGGTCCCATAGCATAATTCCATGCAAACCCCCTCTTCCCCCGCGCACGGATGCGCCCCATATATATTGCTCAAAAATACTCCCCCAATCCCCCTCCACCCCCCCCCCCCCCCGACTACTTAAAGGTCCCCGGCGGCCTATCAGCAGCAGTGCAGCACTCACCATTGTGACCCAAGTGTGCTGCTCCACTGCCGCCACATCTGCTCTCTTGGCTGGCCCGGCTCCATCCACTGTCTCCTCACAGACACTGGGAGGAGGTGTGGCCATGGTCCAGGGATATTGGACGTCCCTGCATACTCAGCCACGCCTCCTCCCAGCATTGGTTAGCACCCAGGGGAGGCGGAGCCGGCCGGGTAAGCAGGTGTGGCTGCAGTACAGCAGCACACTTCTTGTAATGTAAAAAAATGCCGGGGCTCAGTAGCTGGGTGCAGGGGAAGGCTCAGGCCCCAGAGATGACTCGGGCCCCATAGCAGCCGCATCCCATGCACCTATGGTAGCTACGCCCTTGACTGCAGCATTTGCCGCAGAAATGTTGGTCCTGGAATCATGCCCCCCTGTGTGTCAGCAGTTTAAAAATGGGGGCGTCCTGACTTGAAAATAATTTCAGCAGCTATTGGACCCTCCTTTAACACACCTTAAAAGCATCTCTTTCCTTAACTGCAATCAGTGACTCTCCATCTGTTGTGGACAGCATGCTGGGATTTTAGTTCCGCGACTATTGATGAACCCCCAACTTTTTGTCACTTCTGTAAGTATGTAACAGGGTCAGGGGAACAATCTCCTGGGGTAAAAAAATATATAAATTAGAGCGCTTAATGATGAACGCACATACCTGTAAAAAAAGAGGTTAGTGTTAATGTAACAGCTCTTTTGTGAATTGGTCAAGGAGATGGTAAGGATATTTGTCCAATCCGGGTAGGAAAGCAGTGTTTCAATTGCGGGTATCTATCCCTGCTGTCCCTACCTTATTACATGCGGCTTGATGTCAGTTCAACCTAAACGGCTGCCGCTGCTTTATCAGGTCCCGTGCTGACGTCGCTCCAGCCCGATCTCCTTTTTGCGGCTTACGGCTTCAAAGCGTACCAGAGATAGCTCACGCTGGCGTCTCTCCTCCGATACTTGTGATGTCTTTCCAACGCGTTTTGGGTATTCCACCCTTTAACTAGGATTCTGACTGTAAAACTTCCTTTTTATAACTAAAAACTTTATTGTTCTCTTTAAAACAGGAAATGAAAAAACAGGAAGTTATAAATAAAAAGCGGCAACCATGTGCCCATTATTCCCTATGGGGAAAATAAAAAAAATTCTTTTATGTTAAAATTAATGGTATGGCGTTCATGTAATAAATTTAAAAATAAAGTGGTGAATATGATCTATCTAAAAAGGCTACTTCATGATATTTTCTGTTATTTGTCTAATAGAAAGGCATTAATGTCTATTTCCACATTCAACCCCTCAGGTTGTAGGGTTCTCATATGGTATATCCATTTGGTTTCCTTTCTTCTCAGTGCAAGACAAATGTCACATCTTTCTTTTAGTCTGTCCAATATATTGGAATCCACATGGGCAGTGGAGGAGGTAAATAACCCCCTCTGAATCACAAGTAATTCTTTCTCTTATTTTATATATTTTCTTTGTTATGTTGGACATAAATTCTAGACTAAAAGAAAGATGTGTATACGAATTGCTGAACACATTTATAATATACGGAAGGGATTGGAGACACACAGTCTTTCTAAACATTACAAAGACTGTCATAATAGCGATCCATCCAGCTTAAGATTTATTGGTATTCAAAAAATATCCAATAATTGGAGAGGAGGGGACATTTGTCTTGCACTGAGAAGAAAGGAAACCAAATGGATATACCATATGAGAACCCTACAACCTGAGGGGTTGAATGTGGAAATAGACATTAATGCCTTTCTATTAGACAAATAACAGAAAATATCATGAAGTAGCCTTTTTAGATAGATCATATTCACCACTTTATTTTTAAATTTATTACATGAACGCCATACCATTAATTTTAACATAAAAGAAAAAAAATTATTTTCCCCATAGGGAATAATGGGCACATGGTTGCCGCTTTTTATTTATAACTTCCTGTTTTTTCATTTCCTGTTTTAAAGAGAACAATAAAGTTTTTTAGTTATAAAAAGGAAGTTTTACAAACAGTCAGAATCCTAGTTAAAGGGTGGAATACCCGAAACGCGTTGGAAAGACATCACAAGCATCGGAGGAGAGACGCCAGCGTGTGCTATCGCTTGTACGCTTTGAAGCCGTAAGCCGCAAAAAGGAGATCGGGCTGTAGCGACGTCAGCACGGGACCTGATAAAGCAGCGGCAGCCGTTTAGGCTGAACTGACATCAAGCCGCATGTAATAAGGTAGGGACAGCAGGGATCGATACCCGCAATTGAAACACTGCTTTCCTACCCGGATTGGACAAATATCCTTACCATCTCCTTGACCAATTCACAAAAGAGCTGTTACATTAACACTAACCTCTTTTTTTACAGGTATGTGCGTTCATCATTAAGCGCTCTAATTTATATTTCTCTGACGTCCTAGTGGATGCTGGGAACTCCGTAAGGACCATGGGGAATAGCGGCTCCGCAAGAGACTGGGCACAAAAAGAAAAGCTTTAGGACTACCTGGTGTGCACTGGCTCCTCCCCCTATGACCCTCCTCCAAGCCTCAGTTAGGATACTGTGCCCGGACGAGCGTACACAATAAGGAAGGATTTTGAATCCCGGGTAAGACTCATACCAGCCACACCAATCACACCGTACAACTTGTGATATGAACCCAGTTAACAGCATGATAACAGAGGAGCCTCTGGATAGATGGCTCACAACAACAATAACCCGATTTGTTAACAATAACTATGTACAAGTATTGCAGATAATCCGCACTTGGGATGGGCGCCCAGCATCCACTACGGACTACGAGAAATAGAATTATCGGTAAGTAAATTCTTATTATTTTTTTTATTCATTTATACTTATTTGAGCTGCTAACATAATCCATAAAGCGCGGTTATTATTCTAATCTTTTAATCTCCTGGGGTAGATGGCAGTGTGCGTCAGCTGAGAGATCACACAAGTTGGTTGGTTTGGTGCAACTGACCTCAGCCAGTTTTATTGTGCAGAAAACCAGAACTAAACATCAAAATAAAATACCTTTCCATCCGGCACTAACTAAACACAGGATAATCCTAACTCACTAACAAAAATACAAGGAGAAGCAATGTGAGAGCAATGATCAGGCTGATAGCCTTTTTAACACACCCATACTGAAAGTTCTAATTCACCTTCTCTGAGGCTAAAAGTCCAAAGACCCAAACCGGGCCTAAATGGATGGAGAACCCGCCCTCTCTTCTCACATCCAACCCCAGGACCCCTCTTCTCACCAAAAGCTCTCACAAGACGCAATATTCCTGGGGTTTTAACACACATAGGTAAGAAACCTGTGGCAAATATACCTGCCTTCCACCACTATTCCAGTGATCTTGACACAAGTATTTAAAACATATTTGTAATTAATGGAAAATGTATTGCAGCTATTATTTCTTTTAGCGCAAGCGAAGATGATAATAACTATGGTTTAACAATGCTCTTGTTCTGTATTTGGTATTAATGCCGTATTCTTTAGAAAACTGAAGCTGTGCAGATAGTGTCCGACAGAGCTGTGATTGGTTTCAGGCAGCATTGTTACTTGGTTATCTAAAGGCTGCCTGGCTGCCTTTCCACAAGCATTGTCAGTCACACTCTGCTTTCTACACCTCATACTGTATGTGCTTATTAACATTCTAGAATACAGAATCTGCCCTCTTGGATCAAATCATAATGTCAGCATTAAATGGGAAATTGAGTGCATGCAGTATTACATAGAGGGAGCAATAAACTACGTAATTAAAAGTTCCAGATTTTAAATTTGGGTTGACAGATCCCAAGAACCACTAACTGCATACTACTTGTTAGCAATAGAAAAGAGGTCTCACCTTATCTCCGAGACTGCATTGCAGCTTATAATGTATTGATTCATTTATGTTTCCTAGACAACAAAGTACACTGTGGCCTATCCCGTCAAGATAGTCACATAGGGGCTTTTTTAATATAATGCTATAGGCACAAATATGGTGCAACTACAGAAAAGCAATATATGGAAAATTGCTCAGTAAGTAAATGTCCAAAAAGTTGAATAGTTTAGAAATCCCACTAAATATAAATTTACAAATACAGTGCAGAATGTCCATCACTTGTTATTGCATGGGAAAAGTCAACTCAGAGATTGTTTTGCTTTGCCAGCACCTGTTCCAACAGAAACGTTTATAAGAGTGCCCTGAGGCGAAATAGTGATTGGTGCCGACCCCCCCCCCCCTCCATACACACAGACACACACACACATTCATTACCAACACCACAGCAGCATCTAGATACTTCCATCATACTCCCCTCATCCCCAATGACACACCAGGAGCACCCAATCACCCATCCTTCATTTACAACCAACATGCAGACCAGACACACCCCTCACCATTTACTAGTACCAACACCCCTGCAGCACTCATACATTCCTCCTGGCCCTTAATTCACTACCAACACCAAACAGCAACCACCCCCCATACCATAATAATACCCATACACTACAACACCCAGACACCTCCCCCCATACACTCCAACACCCAGACACATTCCTCTCATACACTCCAACATCCAGACACCCCCCTCATACACTGCAAAACACAGCCCCCCCATACACTCCAACACCCAGCCTCCCTCATATGCTACAACAGACACCCCTCATACACTACAACACAGACACCTACCCTCATACACTACAACACTCAGATACCTCCTCATACACTACAACATCCAGACAGCCCACCCCCTTCACGTCGACTCACCGGCTGTTGCTGAACATGGACCTGGAGGCCTTGTGGCTGCAGTTTGCTCCCACCTCCAGAGCATTATGCCTGTAATGTGGCATAATGTGAGCTAGAGGGCACTCTAATGTGGCACAGTATGAACAGGGAGCACTGCAATGTGGCATAATATGAACTAGGGACACTGTATGTCATAATGTGAATTGGGCAACTGTGTGAAATTTCACTTACTTAGCTTGTCCCTACCAAGGAGGGTATTGCCAAGCATCTGCTCTCTGAGTTAACGTTCATCCGACCGATCAAGCCCGCCATAAAGCAGATGATACAGTGGACAGAGGGGTCTATTACTAACCCTTGGATGGAGATAAAGTGAACGGAGATAAAGTACCAGCAACCAGCTTCTAACTGTCATTTTTCAAACACGCCCTGTAACATGGCAGGTAGGAGCTGATTGTCTGGTACTTTATCTCCATCCAAGACTTAGTAAATAGACCCAAGAGTTTCTGTATCTATGACAAATTCTCTCAGAATGTCCTCCACTGCTGGCAGCAAGAAGGGAAAAAGGAGTATTATTTTTCTATTCCTCCTCAGAGGAAGAAATCTATTCTTGTCAAAAATTTGGGGTCCTCCAGTTCTTCAGGTTCTTCTGAGGTACAGGTATAGCCAGATGACAATATTAAGTTACCTTCCTGTTCAGGAAGGTCTCAAATGTTAAGGAGGTTACCAAAAAGGAGAGTTGTGAGTAAAAATAAAACCAGGGATGCCTCTCCAGGCGACATTCCCCCATTCAGTGGGATTGCCCGTAGCAGGCAGCCATTTCATCTGCAGAGCAAGGCTTTCAGTTCTGCCCATAACTGCCATAATTTATTTGTCCCTAGCTTGCAGCATGAAGGTACCTGCAGTCAGCATAAGGGGTCACCAATTAGACAGCCACATTCTCCTCCCAGAGATTTGGTCGGTCTTCTTCTGTTGATTGGGAATCAGAGGAGATTACCAGAACATTCGCCTCATCCCAGCAAGGGGAGTTTAGTGAGGTGCAGATGGCCAGAGTGGTTTTGGCAGGACTCCCCCATCGAAATTATACATTACAAACTGGGCCTTGAAAAATGATTGTGTGGTCCAAAAATGTGCTCATCTTACCATTAGGGCAACTCCTATTAAGAAAGATGAGCTGGTCTTGCGCTCATACTGTATATAAGGTAACCAGATGTTCCGGCATTATTCGCCCCTAACATTGATCCAGCATTGGCCTCTATTGTAGGGGAGAGGAAGCAAAATGACGCCATGAATTGCATGTTGCGTAAGATACAATATAAGATAATGGATGCAGCGCTCCTTAGGGCATTAGTAGGAACTCTTTGATTTTAAGCCAGACCTTAAATCATATTACTAATACCATCAAGTCTAGGTGGCTGACTAGTGTGGGTTAAGCTGACATAGCTCCCAAGTTTGTGGAGTTTCCTAACCTTAAAGATGCTGATTTGTTTGACCTGCAGCTCATAGAGGAGGTCAAGACTCAGCTCAAAGCTAGAAAGCCTTTTGCAGACCTGAAGAAAGTTAATGAGTCTGAAGAAAGTTGAGCCTTACAAGAGAGTTGGACTTCGAGTGAACACAGGTCTGGCACGAGACTTCCATGGCACAAGAAGAACCCAGAAAGATGGTTTTGGGCACAGGTCCCACGATATCACTCGCAGACCAACCTCCAATACCTGGAAAAAACCGCTAAGAGAGGCCACGGTTATGGTAAGTTCAGGTGCATTTACCATTCACCTAAAGAAAAAAGTCATATTATGTGTGCCAGTAGATTACCAAAGACTAGTGAATGTTAAAGATAGTCCAATCCGGATACAACCTCCCTTTAATTTGTTTTCTTCACCAGATCATTTGTGTTTTCCGCACAAGAAATTGCAGCCCTCAGTTGGAAAGTGTATTGTCAATAGCTCTCAGGGGAAGATAGAATTTGTAGACCCAGCAGTAATGGGTTGGATCAGCCACCTTTTTCCTATAAGAAAACAAAACTGTGTTATAAGGCTAGTACTTAATATCAAAACTTTGCATCAGTTCCAGAAACCCAAAAAGGTTTAATATGGAGCGTATTTCAGACGGTCCGTATCTCCTCACAAGGGTCTGCTTCTGTATAACAATAGATTAGAAGGAAGCTTTCCATTCTATATCTGTTCACTCGAATCAGAGACGCCTTCTCAGTTATTATTGGAAAGGCGATCTTTTTCAGTGAACAGTCATGGTATATGGACAAATTGGATAATATCATTATTTTAGTTTCTTCCTTATATGATATATTATATGATCCTTATGTAGGCTTTATTTGGAAGATCATCAGTGTAATTTTGTCACTATGAATACCGCATAACTGTTGTAAAAAAAATTATTTATATTGTATGCTCTCTCGTGCTTCAATAAAAAAAGAATGAAAAAAGTGAAAAAATAATTTTGATAAATATACCCGTAAATGATTTCTGTTTGTTACAGATGCTTTCTGCACATAGCAGAATGTTATTACATAAACCTATGTTTTGCATTTAAAGATAGTATTGTTTTAAATTCTGTGCAAAAACTGCTGAAAAAACCTTAAAATCTGCATTTTTGAGATTGCAGATGAATTTATTCATACTGTAGCTATGGATTAAAAAACTCTTAAAGGGGCCTATTTATCAATAAATATTTGTGGTATATGACCTGAAAACTCCAGCTCTTGGGTGTAACCTGCAATATTAAGGTTCTCTAGGAGGTAAGAAAGAGGGACAGCAGCAGATTAATCAAATACATGCTGCACTACCTCCAGCAAAAGCAGACCCCATAGTCTATGGGCTACACTTCGCAGCAATTACCAAAAGAGGGTTTCCTTGGGGGCCCTCCCCAACAATGACCACTGCACATGTGCACATGTACAATTAAGATTTGGACAATTTTCTGGATTAAATGTTATATGCGCCGCAAAGGGCAAAATAGGACATCCTTATCCCATTGAATGGGGGCCTCATGTCCAATGTGTCCCTGGTGGTACTGCTGAGCATAAAATCTTGAAGGGCATAAAATACCAGGAATGCTAACCATGCAAGAGGTTGCAATCTGAAACGTAATTTATTGCGGAAGACGAAAAAGACTCCAGTTCCCTGGAAGAAGGTCAGCCATGCTGGACAATATGAGACAAAGGTCATCCCTGAATGTGGCATCGCAGAGCTCCTCCATGCGTCTGGAGGAGAGGACTCCATGATATCCAGGTCATCATCAGCATCAGGGACACCTGATACCGGGTAAGTTAGCATGTGATAAGGCGTCAGCGACATGGAGGTCCTTTCCACGTTTGTAGACCACATCCAGATGGTGCATTTGGAACTTCTGCATAAAACGTAGAATTTGTGCTGAAGCAGGATGCAGGGGTTGGTGGTCTATCTCAGCAGAGATCACAACAGGAACATGCACATCAAAAAATTGGGCACATTGGGCTGTAACTGAGAATATCCTCTAGGCGAGAAATAGCAGCAGCATGGCAATCCAACCAACACCATTCAACATTGTTGTGCAAAAGCTGGCAGCATGTGGCTGTGACCTCACTGTAGTGTGGCAGAAATTTTGAAAGGTAGTTGGTCATACCCAAAATATGCTCCAGACTCAACATATCTCTGGGGTAGGCATGTGTTTTGGAGAATCTGGCTTAGCACCCTCTGAAATTAGGAGACAGCCACCTTATGGGACCTCATTGTCTTTGAAATTACACTTGTCAGGCTTTAACTGCATGTTGATTTCACAGATTCTTCAAAGGACCTTGCAGAGGAACATGTCGTGTTCTTCCATGGTGCAACCCAAAATGAGAAAATCATCCACAATACTTTCACAAGGGTATCCCTTTCAATAGATGCTCTATGGTACATTGGAATACTTCACTGCCAGCGCATATGTCATAGAACATTTGGAGGAAAGCGTAAGTGCCTGCAGGTATTATGAACACGGTGAGCAAGGATTATTCCCTGTCTGATGGGATCTGCCAGATACCATCAGTAACGGCATGCGTATTTGCACACTGTTGCTACACTTGAATAAAATAAAATAACGAATCTCCTAAATGACAGGCTCAGTATACAACGGACGTCTCCATGCGATCTTTAAGAATTTTCATGCAACACCTTCGCATTTTTGTTAAGATATCTATTTTTATTTTTTAACAGTATTTCATTGCTTACATAAATATTACTCAAATAAATAACTAGAAGATATTAAGACAGAAGAGAGAACTAAAAAATTTGAAAAATATTTAATAATCAGTCAGCATCACTGAATAGAATTAATAATCACTCGGCAACGACAGATAGGTACTGCTAGTATTATATATATATATATATATATATATATATAGTACATTTGTGTAAAATGAATGCTTTGTGTTCACATTTTCTGAGGTTTGTAAATGACTTCTAGTGTTGCATGAAGATGCATACTGAATAGGTATGGGCCCTCATTCCGAGTCGTTCGCTCGGTAATTTTCTTCGCATCGCAGCGTTTTTCTGCTTAGTACGCATGCGCAATGTTCGCACTGCGACTGCGCCAAGTAATTTTGCTATGAAGATAGTTTTTTTACTCACGGCTTTTTCTTCGCTCCGGCGATCGTAGTGTGATTGACAGGAAATGGGTGTTACTGGGCGGAAACACGGCGTTTTATGGGCGTGTGGATAAAAACGCTACCGTTTCCGAAAAAAACGCGGGAGTGGCTGGATAAACGGAGGAGTGTCTGTGCGAACGCTGGGTGTGTTTATGACGTCAAACCAGGAACGACAAGCAGTGAACTGATCGCAGATGCCGAGTAAGTCTGAAGCTACTCTGAAACTGCTAAGTAGTTTGTAATCGCAATATTGCGAATACATCGTTCGCAATTTTAAGAAGCTAAGATTCACTCCCAGTAGGCGGCGGCTTAGCGTGTGTAACTCTGCTAAAATCGCCTTGCGAGCGAACAACTCGGAATGAGGGCCATTGTCATTACAATCATTACTGACCTCTAGTGATGTAACAGAATAACACATCAAATAGCAGAATCTTCTGGATTTTAGCGCAAACACGTGTTTAGGTTTTATTAGGAATAGTGTTTAAAAGAGATACTAAATAAATAGTAATTGCTAACATACAATACAACCTCACGTTATGTAAAAGACCGATTTTACAACAGTCACAAATATGACAGTATTGCAGCCTGCAGGTAATTCATGCCATTAATCAGTTAATATTCTGATTTGTAAGAGCAAAGTTGTTACTAGCTGCAAAATATAGCAAAGTCCATTGTAAGTATTCTTTATTCCAAGAACGCAAAATAATAAGACATCCTGTATTATTAATGTAGTAATGTCAAACTCAAAGTCATGCATTGAATAAAAAATCTGCTTAAAATCTTGAATGAAAAGTACTGGTACTTGTTACAGAAAGGGAAAGAAAGAGCTTCTGTACATTTTTTTTGGCAGATGAGTGACCTCTCCTGATTGGCTAGCTGTCTTTTAAGTATACAGGCATACCACACAAGAACTCAATGTGAGTGGTTCATCTCACTTCATAGGGGATTTTTCATATAACTAATGGACTATGGTGGTCATTCCGAGTTGTTCGCTCGTTGCTGATTTTCGCTATGCTGCGATTTGTTGCTAACTGCGCATGCACATGGTACGCAGAGCGCATGCGCTAAGTTATTTTACACAAAACTTAGTAGATTTGCTGATGTTCGTGCGGCGCATTTCAGTCGCACTGCTGATCGGTGAATGATTGACAGGAAAGGGTTTCTGGGTGGTAACTGAGCGTTTTCCGGGAGTGTGCTAAAAAACGCAGGCGTGTCAGGGAAAACGCAGGAGTGTCTGGAGAAACGGGGGAGTGGTTGGCCGAACGCAGGGCGTGTTTGTGACGTCAAACCAGGAACTAAATGGACCGAGCTGATCACAATCTAGGAGTAGGTCTGGAGCTACTCAGAAACTGCAAGAAAATATTTAGTAGCAGTTCTGCTAATCTTTCGTTCGCTATTCTGCTAAGCTAAGATACACTCCCAGAGGGCGGCGGCCTAGCGTTTGCAATGCTGCTAAAAGCAGCTAGCGAGCGAACAACTCGGAATGAGGGCCTATGTCATATCAAGAAAAGAAGCTAAGTACTTACATATACTACTACTACACAACAGAAATTGGTAGTGGGCAATAGGCGCCAAAAAATTGTAACAAAATGTGCAGGGGCATTAATAATGATTACAAAATGTTTACAAAATACTATAGGAACACTAATTAGCATTACAATAAACTACAGGGGCAGTAATACGCATTACAATAAACTACAGGGGCAGTAATACGCATTACAATAAACTACAGGGGCAGTAATACGCATTACAATAAACTACAGGGGCAGTAATACGCATTACAATAAACTACAGGGGCAGTAATAAGAATTACAATAAACTACAGGGGCAGTAATACGCATTACAATAAACTACAGGGGCAGTAATAAGAATTACAATAAACTACAGGGGCAGTAATACGCATTACAATAAACTACAGGGGCAGTAATACGCATTACAATAAACTACAGGGGCAGTAATACGCATTACAATAAACTACAGGGGCAGTAATACGCATTACAATAAACTACAGGGGCAGTAATAAGAATTACAATAAATGACAGGGGCAGTAATACGCATTACAATAAACTACAGGGGCAGTAATACGCATTACAATAAACTACAGGGGCAGTAATACGCATTACAATAAACTACAGGGGCAGTAATACGCATTACAATAAACTACAGGGGCAGTAATAAGAATTACAATAAATGACAGGGGCAGTAATACGCATTACAATAAACTACAGGGGCAGTAATACGCATTACAATAAACTACAGGGGCAGTAATACGCATTACAATAAACTACAGGGGGAGTAATACGCATTACAATAAACTACAGGGGCAGTAATACGCATTACAATAAACTACAGGGGCAGTAATAAGAATTACGATAAATGACAGGGGCACCAAGAATTATTACAATAAATATGGGACACTATAATTTAAAACAATATGGGACACTGTTTGTAGCTAAAATACGTGTTAGGCTGTGACTTGCAGTCAGGGTAGGCAGGGGAAGCAGAGCCTCACCTGTCATGGGGCCTAATTCAGACCTAGTCACTGTTGTGCATTTTTCGCACAGCAGCCGATCAGGTCTGAACTGCGCATGCGCCAGCGCCGATGGCCATCTCAGCCCAGCGATTGCCTCTGACTGATTGACAGGCAGAGGCGGTCGCTGGGCGGGAGGGGGCGGGCCGGCGGAATTTGGCCGCCGTTTTGGGGGCGCGGTACAGGCAACGCAGGTGTGCCTGGACCATGCAGGGGAAGGGGGGGCGGGCCGCGGCAGCTGCGTGACATCCAGAGCTGGATTAAGGCTTCGGGGGGGCCTGGGTACATAAGACAGGGGGGCCCTAAAATTTAGTTTCCAGGGAGGAGATGGAGCCGTGCGGGGGCAGTGCGGCACGAACGGGGGAAGGAGGGCATGTCGGGGGCGTAATCATGGCAGCTGCGCTGGCAGGAGGCTTCACTAATTTCTACAATGAAGCAGAAATTGCAAAGCGATCGCAATTTTTGCTTCATAAAGGAGGGAGGCGGTGGTCAGCATGCTAGGAAAAGGATTGCAAATTCTGCTAATTACTAATTAGCAGAATTTGCAATCCTTACTGAATTAGGCCCTTAATATACTTGCCATATGATGAATACAAACAGGATTAATGAAGCCATTTGGGTGGTGATGCTAGTAAAATATATATATATATCTATATCTATATCTATCTATATATATCTATATATATATATATATATATATATATATATATAGTACATACATAGGAATAGATGGCCTGGCACTCCAATAAAGGAGCAAATGCAACTGGTGCCTTCTGTAATTAGTTCAACAGGAAGAAAACGGTGGTACAAAAAAATGAAAACATTGAACTATTTGAACAAAACCATCAGACTGCCGCTGTTTTCTTCCTGTATATATATATATATATATACAGGGGGGAAAAAAATATATATATATATATGTGTAAATATATATATATATATATATATATATATATATATATGTAACCCTGATTATTGGGATGGGTTGATAATAGATTCTTGCTTGTGCCTCCACCCAAGCTATTTGGATATTATTATCTCCAGGCGAGCTTGGGAACGCCTACGGTGTATATAGAGGGTCAATCCCCCAATAATATTAATAACTCCTATCGCTACCTAACCCGTTTGTTTTACTTACTATTCCTTCGTAAACTGACCTGGTTACTAATAAAAGTAATGTTTTCCCTTTCAGGGTCCTATCCTGATAAGAAGACGACTCCACCGGTAAGTATGCAATGGTTTACTAATAGAAATCAAATGATATACAACTCACACTTTAAACCTTTTAACATTCACTGTTTCACAGGATGACCTGTTCAAACACTGTGTATATCCTATACATACATTAGACGCATGCAATACAAAAAAAACTCATAAATTCAGTAGTCCAGGGGACTGCTGACCCGGGTTTGTAAAAATACACATATGCCTATGATATTAGCAGTATCATAATAGTACGGTGCACCATCAACTACCTGAAATGTCTTGGGTTATGCATAACACTGGTATAGTAATTGTATGACTGGATTCACCAGTCCTCCACTAAATAGGGAAATGTCATACTATAATGGGAGTACATATGCCAGGTTAATAGCCTATGGGATGGTACTCACAATGGGAGGATCATTGCTCCCAAATGATTCCTTATCGAATTTTGAAAGGTATGTTGTAGATAGCATACAATTGTTGTAGGGGGTTTCTCTTCCCCAAGAACTGCAGGTCATAAAATATATAGTCACTGTGTAATCCTCTTGGTGGATACTAAGGGTTATTGCCTATTAGCTGGTAAAGCTACTTCTGTATCCATAAATATCTTCTGCAGAATAATTTGTTAGTCCGCTTAGGATAGTAACTCCCTATGCAGTTTATTGTTACAAGGTACTTTGATGCAGCGATGTACTTTATCCGTGCCTGCCGACTGCCTGACTTCACTATGGATAATTGTCTGATATCTGGGTACTATATCCATATAATAAGGATAGATGATGCTGGTACCTCTGTCCTGGGTCCCTGCCTTCTCCCCACTGGTAGGCCCACTCAATTGTGTTTTCCTTCGGCTGTGTAATGTCCACTACCTATTATTGGATGAGGGGCCACCATTGTATGCTGGAGGGGCAGGTACTCATTATGTAAGTATAAATGGGTCCATTGTCCCCTTTGATAGCGATTACTACGGCAGTGATCTGAGAAAGACTGGCAATGGGGATGAGGTGCGCTGTCCCTGGGTGACGCAGCAACTGTCAGCTATGCTTTACTATGCTCTCTGTGGCTGGGTGTTGGGGCCGTGCAATGTATTAGTTCACTTACTGTTCATTTACGCACAACCCCCGAGTCCTCCTAGTTATCGGATGGGGAAGCACCCTGCTCCGGATGCCGCCAGTGAAGTTCTCTCTCCGTTACAGCGCTGGTCGGGAATAGTAGCTTCCACTGGCCCTACCCAGCCACCGATAGGATCCTCCTCTCTTCAGCGCGGCTCTCAGCCCTTCCGCCAGCCGCAATCGCTACACTGCCTGTCCTGTGATTACTCTGCCGGGAAGACTCACTCTCCTCCTCTCTGCCTCCTTCACAGGTACTCCCCGCCGCTCCACGATGGCGTCCGTTTTCCTCCCTTCTTGTCAGCGCGCCTCTTCCTCCCCCAGCCGTCCTGCCGCGATCTCTCCGTCTCTCCTCGCGTTTTCCAACGACTCTGTCTCGAGGGACTCTAGAACAGTCTCTGCAGTCCCCTCGAGCCGTTGGGTCAGAGTGACTCCTGGATTATGCAGCCTGAGCGGTCTCCATGCAATGGGACACATATGATACCCCATATACCATTAATAGCAATACATTAAATATGTCACAATAATAAATACATCAATAAATAAATACATTGGATATTTTACTATTTACCCAGCCTCCTATCCATTATAATATTGTCTATACTTTATCCTTAATCCTATAATAGAGCAAGCTGTTCATGGGGTATCTTAAAGACTTCCCCTCCTCCCGCAGTATTGGGTCTATGGGGCACTACATTCTCCCCCATGGTGCGTACACGTATACTAATAGTGGACATCACCATCTACTACCTTGTTTTTCTCAGCTGAATACCCAAAATAGGGCCATGACATTACCATGTTAGGATGCACTACTAGTGAAATTTCCGTTGGAATTCCCAACTGCTCATAAGTAAGTATCCTAGGGGGCTTCCTGATCCTTTGCGGTCTAGGTGATACAATGGGCGTTTTAACCATAACTTCCTCAGAGTCATCCATGGAGGCAGAATCCTCCATCATTCCCCAGCTGTCTTCATTCATCCCACCCATAGCACTTCCTCCATCCCCCGGTTCACAGTAGTTGGAGGAGTGGGGCACTTCAGGTGCCAACTGAGTCCGATCTATGGCAGACCCTGACCCCTTACAATCACTATCCCTATAGTAATATCCGGGAGTATAGGCATCAGAGTTGACCTCATTCTCCTCTTCTTGATTGCTGTGGTTCCTTCCATTCCTGGAATTAATCTCAGACGTATGCTCATCCAATGCGATTGATCCCCCAAGTTCCTCCCACCGAATGTCTTGCGCAATGGGGAGTAAATGCTGTCTATGGTAGGTTAACATAGGTCCCTGTCCATCTGCTGCTACCAACTGGTAAACCGGGATGTTGGGCAGCTGCTTTATTACTATATAAGGGGTAGATCTCCATCTATTCTGTAATTTCTGTTTCCTGGGCACTCCTAGAGCTCGGATTAGGACTCTATCCCCAGGCATCAAACTGTTTTCCTTGACATGACTATCAAATTGGGCCTTGTTTCTTTCTCCCGTTTTACGGGCCGCCTCTGTGGCCAATTTATAGGCTTCTTGCAGTTGCTGACGCAGCTGCTTGACATATTTACTGTGGGACATGTTAGAAGTAGTGCTGATTCGGGTTCCCAAACAAACATCGATTGGCAATCTAGCCTCCCGACCAAACATGAGGTAATAAGGGGTATACCCAGTAGCTTCGTTCCTGGTACAATTATAGGCATGGACTAAAGGGGCCACATATCTGCGCCAGTTATGTTTCCTAGTTGAGTCCAACGTTCCTAACATGTTTAATAATGTCCGATTAAATCGCTCGGGTTGAGGATCCCCTTGCGGATGGTATGGAGTAGTGCGAGATTTTCGAATTCCACAGCACTGACATAATTCTCTTATTAATCGGCTTTCAAATTCCCGGCCTTGATCAGAATGAATCCTGGCTGGTAACCCATAATGAACAAAGAATTTTTCCCACAGGGTCCGGGCAACGGTAATGGCTGTTTGGTTCACCGTTATATACGCCTGTGCGTATCTAGTGAAATGGTCAGTTACTATAAGTATATGACAATCCGGGCTTCCTGGGCCATCTAACGTGAGGAAATCAACACATATTAGATCCATAGGTCCCGAACTGGTAATATTTACTAACGGGGCGGCCTGAGTAGGTAGGGTTTTCCTGAGTATACAATTCCCACATGTCCGACAGAAACGGTCTATGTCTCGATTCATGTACGCCCAAAAAAACGATCAGATACCAGCCCTTGCGTCTTTTCATACCCTAGATGGCCATGTTGGTCATGAAGGGATTTCAGCACCAACTGTCTATATTTGGTGGGCAATATTAACTGCAGTTTGGTAGTTCCATCCGGTTTTAGGACCTGTCGGTATAACACTCCTTTCCTCACGATTAATCTCTTTAGTTGTCGTAATAACACGATGGCTTTGGGTGATAGCTGTGAGCGACGGTTGCTGAAGGTAGGATCCTCAATTTGCCGCAATATTGGGCAGATATCCGGATCATTCCATTGATCTTTAGCCAGCTGTTCAGGCGTTACCATCCCCAACCCTTCCATTTCAGTATGTCCTATCCAGCAGTAGGATGGAGGAATTGCTAACCCGGAGGCCCCTGTACTAATTATGGCTACCTTCTCACTATGCCTATCTACAATGATATGTTGACAAAGTCCTTTTACTGTAGCCGCGGGTACTTCAACCCACTCATTGACTGAGCTAGGTGCTTCTCCATGTGGCATTCGGGACAGTGCATCCGCATCCTGATTTGTTACCCCTGGGCGGTATTTAATAGTAAAGTCATAATTGGTTAACGCGGCTAACCATCTGTGGCCTGTAGCATCAAGTTTAGCCTTTGACTGTACATAAGTCAATGGGTTGTTATCTGTCTGTACTATGAACTGGGCACCATAGAGGTAATCATGAAATTTCTCACTAACTGTCCATTTTAGCGCTAGAAACTCTAACTTATGCACCGGATAGTTTCTTTCACTCCTTGATAATCCTCGGCTTACATATGCAATGGGCCGTAACTGTTGTTCCTGCCTTTGATATAAAACTCCTCCAAGGCCCTCGAAAGAAGCGTCTATATGTACCTCATAAGGCAGATCAGGCTGAGCATAGGCTAGCACTGGAGACTGGGTTAGCAGCTCTTTTAAGGTATCAAAGGCTTCCTCACATTGGGTGGTCCACCTGTTTCCAAACGACTCCCTGGGTTTGTAATAGTTAAGAGCTCCTTCACGTGGAATACACAGGTTTTGTTTTTTTACAGGTGGATACCCTTTGGTTAGTTCAGTTAAGGGCTTAGCCACCTTGGAATAGTGGGGCACGAATTTCCGGTAGTACCCACAAAATCCTAAAAAAGATCTCAGCTCTTTTAGGTTGTCGGGTCTAGGCCAGTTCTTTACTGTGGCTACTTTATCCGGGTCCGTCGCTATCCCTCCACGGCTCACAATATGCCCCAAATACTTAACAGATGATCGGCAGAGTTTACACTTCTCCACCGACAGCTTGAGTCCTCTAGCCTGTAGTCGGTCCAACACTTTCAGTAGCCGTTCGTTGTGTTCTTCCAAATCTTTACCAAATACAATGATGTCATCCAGATACACCAAGACCTCAAGGTAACACATATCACCGACTGTTTGTTCCATAGTCCTCTGGAATGTAGCTGGGGCTCCACGTATTCCTTGGGGCATCTTCAGAAACTCAAAGAACCCAATAGGACAGATGAAAGCTGTTTTAGCCCTATCCTCTACACTCATTGGTATCTGGTAATACCCACACCGGAGATCAAGAACGGAGAACCACTAACTCCCTTGGAGGCAATCTAGCGCCTCGTCCACTTTTGGTACAGTGTATTGATCTGGCACAGTACGACTATTCAGGGTACGATAATCTATGCATAGCCGTATTTCTCCACTCTTCTTTCGGGCAACCACGATGGGTGATGCGTACTGACTCTCCGAATCTGCGATGACGTGGTTTTCCAACAAGCTACGGAGGTGTGCCCTCACATCGTCGAAATCAGCGGGAGCCAATCTTCACGACCTTTCCCTAAAGGGTGTATTATCTGTTAATCTAATACGATGCTCCACTCCCGATGCCGTCCCTAGATCCCAGTCACTTTTGGAAAACACCTTCTCCCTTAGTCGGATCTGCTCCATTAACCATTGTTTACTTTCATTGTCAATGTCACTTCCATGAAAACAAGAGTCGATATTCCAGTTGGTGGATGTTTGTTCTGTCCCTTGAGGGGGAGCGTCAACCGACCTGTTGATATGACTTTCCACTATGCGACATTGATATCTGTCCTGACATAGAGGATTACTCAACTCCTCTTTATTCCCCCTTTCCTGCTTGTCACACCATCGCCTTAGGTTTCTGAACATATTTGTGTTTGTTCCCACAATCGCCGACAGTTGGCCATTATCCCCTGGGGAGTCAGGGCAGATCAGAGCAACCAGGGGAACTGAATCATTTGGGGTAATTAATCCTGGTTCCAAAGTGATCTGGGTAATGATGTAACCCAAGTACGGGTATTTTTGCTCACTTAGGCCCCATACTGTGAGCCCGCTCAGTGTTTGAATGGGAATATCTGACAAATTCTCCCGGTACCATGATTCGAACACGATGGACACCTGCGAACCACTGTCCATCAGCACCATGCAGTCCTGTCCATTTATCAGTGCTTTTACCAGTGGTGCATGTCCCATTAGTCTCTCAGGGATGGTATCGGACCACTGAGCACTCCCCATTGCACGCACATTTATTATTGGGGAGCCTGTGAGGGGTTCACAGAACTCCCGTTGGGGTTTTCCAACTGATCATCTCTCAACCGAGGGTATGTTTGCATTCTTCCCCTCCTCTCGCTCCCACTCACCGAGCATTCAAAGTATCTATGTCCTGGCTGCCCACAACTATAACATAGTATGGATCCTCGACTGCCACGTCCACGATTCCTTCCCCTGCCCGATTCTGGGGACCAGTAGGACCCAGAGTTGGCAGTGCTTTGAAGCGCGATCAACTGGTTTATTTTTTTATTTTGGTCTTCTAGTAGCTTGAACAACCGATCATCTATAACAGTAGGGGTCGGGGCCGGTATTATAGCTTTGACTCTCTTGATGGTTTTTTCTCGATTTTCTATTTGCACCTCCTCTAACTTAACCTCCTTTACCAACTCAGTCAAAGTAGGGGAGGGCCCGGAAGCACGGGTACACCGAATTCTCTGAGCCACTGGGTTATTGGTTAGAGCTCCTTTCAAGACTTGCTTCATTCGGCTTTCATCCACTATCTCCTTAGCGATCCCACCTTTTTCCACAATTTTGTAGATCAATCGATCAACTCGGTAAATGTAATGAGTCAGCGTCTCCCCCGGCTCTTGATAGGTACGATGTAGTCTTGACATCAAATCCCCTACATCCTCCATCGTGCCGTAGGAAAAGTCTAACACTTCGATGTAATCCTTAAGAGTAGCAGTCGACTTACTTCGCCGAGTGGCCTGTATTACTCCCATAGCGGGTCCTCTGAGACTTTCCACTATACGCTGCTTCTTTATATGCTCAGGGCATTGCCACTCTTCCGAGTGTTGGATTGCCGCCTCTCGCCAGGTATCATATGTTTCTTCTCCAGTCGGCACTGGAGAAATTCCTGAAAAAATCCTAAGTCGGCGATAGCCACCTTCGTAATGCCAACGCTCCAGTTGGCTGACCATTTTATCTACTACCGCTTCTACTCCTGTTCCGGAGACATACTCCTTATTCACGGACGCCTCCTGGGCATCAGCAGTAGGGGGAAAGTCTCCTGTCAGCAGGGGTCCTGTACCAAAATCACCTCCCGAGATGGCCTCTGCAGCTACCATCTCCTCCCCTTCTGGCCACAGCACTTGCACTTTCCCACCAACAACCCCTTCCACTACTACCATGACAGGGATTAAAGTCTTATCCAATGGGTTACAATTACTAATCAGCAAAGCGTAGGTATCCCCGGACTGTCCTTTCCAACTATCCACCATACAGGGCTGACTGATACCATAAAGATTCCCCACCGCCCGTAGCACCGTGTCATCATTGAAGGTGGTAAGCTGTCCTATAAGAGCAAAACTACAGAGGGGTTCCACTCCCTTCTGCCTACACCATCGATAGATATCCATCGCCGTCACCTCCTCCATGATCCGAGATGTTACCAGGAACTCCTGAGTGGGTTTTTTTTTTTTCTCCAGGATCTCAGCAGTGCCTCCACAATGTAACCCTGATTATTGGGATGGGTTGATAATAGATTCTTGCTTGTGCCTCCACCCAAGCTATTTGGATATTATTATCTCCAGGCGAGCTTGGGAACGCCTACGGTGTATATAGAGGGTCAATCCCCCAATAATATTAATAACTCCTATCGCTACCTAACCCGTTTGTTTTACTTACTATTCCTTCGTAAACTGACCTGGTTACTAATAAAAGTAATGTTTTCCCTTTCAGGGTCCTATCCTGATAAGAAGATGACTCCACCGGTAAGTATGCAATGGTTTACTAATAGAAATCAAATGATGTACAACTCACACTTTAAACCTTTTAACATTCACTGTTTCACAGGATGACCTGTTCAAACACTGTGTATATCCTATACATACATTAGACGCATGCAATACAAAAAAAACTCATAAATTCAGTAGTCCAGGGGACTGCTGACCCGGGTTTGTAAAAATACACATATGCCTATGATATTAGCAGTATCATAATAGTACGGTGCACCATCAACTACCTGAAATGTCTTGGGTTATGCATAACACTGGTATAGTAATTGTATGACTGGATTCACCAGTCCTCCACTAAATAGGGAAATGTCATACTATAATGGGAGTACATATGCCAGGTTAATAGCCTATGGGATGGTACTCACAATGGGAGGATCATTGCTCCCAAATGATTCCTTATCGAATTTTGAAAGGTATGTTGTAGATAGCATACAATTGTTGTAGGGGGTTTCTCTTCCCCAAGAACTGCAGGTCATAAAATATATAGTCACGGTGTAATCCTCTTGGTGGATACTAAGGGTTATTGCCTATTAGCTGGTAAAGCTACTTCTGTATCCATAAATATCTTCTGCAGAATAATTTGTTAGTCCGCTTAGGATAGTAACTCCCTATGCAGTTTATTGTTACAAGGTACTTTGATGCAGCGATGTACTTTATCCGTGCCTGCCGACTGCCTGACTTCACTATGGATAATTGTCTGATATCTGGGTACTATATCCATATAATAAGGATAGATGATGCTGGTACCTCTGTCCTGGGTCCCTGCCTTCTCCCCACTGGTAGGCCCACTCAATTGTGTTTTCCTTCGGCTGTGTAATGTCCACTACCTATTATTGGATGAGGGGCCACCATTGTATGCTGGAGGGGCAGGTACTCATTATGTAAGTATAAATGGGTCCATTGTCCCCTTTGATAGCGATTACTACGGCAGTGATCTGAGAAAGACTGGCAATGGGGATGAGGTGCGCTGTCCCTGGGTGACGCAGCAACTGTCAGCTATGCTTTACTATGCTCTCTGTGGCTGGGTGTTGGGGCCGTGCAATGTATTAGTTCACTTACTGTTCATTTACGCACAACCCCCGAGTCCTCCTAGTTATCGGATGGGGAAGCACCCTGCTCCGGATGCCGCCAGTGAAGTTCTCTCTCCGTTACAGCGCTTGTCGGGAATAGTAGCTTCCACTGGCCCTACCCAGCCACCGATAGGATCCTCCTCTCTTCAGCGCGGCTCTCAGCCCTTCCGCCAGCCGCAATCGCTACACTGCCTGTCCTGTGATTACTCTGCCGGGAAGACTCACTCTCCTCCTCTCTGCCTCCTTCACAGGTACTCCCCGCCGCTCCACGATGGCGTCCGTTTTCCTCCCTTCTTGTCAGCGCGCCTCTTCCTCCCCCAGCCGTCCTGCCGCGATCTCTCCGTCTCTCCTCGCGCTTTCCAACGACTCTGTCTCGAGGGACTCTAGAACAGTCTCTGCAGTCCCCTCGAGCCGTTGGGTCAGAGTGACTCCTGGATTATGCAGCCTGAGCGGTCTCCATGCAATGGGACACATATGATACCCCATATACCATTAATAGCAATACATTAAATATGTCACAATAATAAATACATCAATAAATAAATACATTGGATATTTTACTATTTACCCAGCCTCCTATCCATTATAATATTGTCTATACTTTATCCTTAATCCTATAATAGAGCAAGCTGTTCATGGGGTATCTTAAAGACTTCCCCTCCTCCCGCAGTATTGGGTCTATGGGGCACTACATATATATATATAAACCCTGTACATAATAATACAGCCAGCCTTTACGTTTTTGAGAAATTTGCTCCTGATAGGCTGCACAGATAATATAATGCACAACTGTATAGGAGAGCTGGCTGGGTGCTGGCTGCCTCCATGCGATGTGTGCTCCCTCTTCACTGCAGCTTTTGCGCGCCCAGCCAATGACTGAGCCGCAGGCTGCTGCTCCTCAGATAATTGGACAGCTGAGCCGTCGCTCAGCTGTCCTTCCCTCTATCTCCCTGTACCAGCCTTTCGTTGCACTGCAGACTGCAGTGGGGAGTCTCCCGGGAGCCACCAGGGACAACAATCGATTAGCTGTCCTGCGTGTGACGCCGCTGCCGCGCCGGCTCCTGTGAGCGGTGAGCGGGAGCGCAGTGCAATACCGCTGATCGGACCAGAGGTTCGATCAATGGCGGCAGTGGGGGGCCCTTTTAAAAAAGGGGGCCCGGGGTACTTATCCCCGGGACCCCCCTCTTAATCCGGCTCTGGTGACATCACACATAGCCGCTGCAACCTGGACAGCCAGGGCCAGATTAACAATGGGGCGGATGGAGCTCCAGCTCCAGGCCTCCACATAAAAATAGGCCCATCATCATGGCAGCTTGGTCAATAGCCATCTGCTGGTCACATGGTCAGTCATAAATCGTAACAATTAAGATTGCATTTCTATTTTTCTCAAAAAAGTATGCAATTTTTTAAATATTTTTACATATTTAGGGAGACATTGGAGCTGATAGTGTAGGGTTGTAAACGCCCACATGGCTCTGGCCACACCGATATAGCACTAATCACACCTCCCCCATCTCTCACAATAGGCCCTTGAATATTTTCAGCTCCAGACCCATGTGGCCATTAATCCGGCCCTGCGGACAGCGACAGGTAGCTCCCTGCCAGCGCGCAGGTAGGGTGCTACTCGTCAAGTACAAAAGCATCGCCGCTGTGCGATGCTTTTGTACTTGTGCGGGGGGGGGGGGCAGACATGCGGGGCAGACTAGCCCTGTGCTGGGTATCCCCCCGCATGTATGAGTAGCTGATCGTAATCGGGTCTGAATTAGGCCCATAGTCCAGAGTTTTAATTATAAACAGTGTTAGAATAATACAAAGAAGATATATATATATATATATATATATATATATATGCTAAAGCCCTCACTCGCGCACTCTGACTGACACATTACTAATTCTCTTACTTCTCAATATGTTAGGGAGCTGAAGTTTGACATAAGTATTCTTCAGGTAGGAAATAGGAAAACTACGTAATTAGAATTTTAATAAACCTCCCCTAAGAGGATGAAAAGGTGGTTGACTTAATGATGTCATTACCGATGCGCGGCTTGTGTTGCGGGAACGATAACAATATTTGGATTGCACCTCCAGTGTGTAGAATTTAATAAACTGCAAAAATGGTCCTGTCACATTTTACCGTGTCTGCTATGGGTGTTCCTCGGGTAACGCCAAGAACCATGGATTAATGCTTACTTACAGTAAAACATCTTAAATTTGCATCTCTATATATTTACCAAATCATTAACACTCATTTATATTTACAACTGTGAAAATCAGAAACTCGCGTGCGAAGATCGGGTAGAACAGCTAGTAACTTATAAATATCATCTTTGTGTTAGTCTAATAATTTTTATACCCAGAACTCACAACCAAATCATATACTCTGTCACACGCCAGGGGCAGCGGCCGCCGCGCTTACCCCTGCGTGGCTGCTGGTCCGTTTGGCGGTCCCCATCTCCGGCGGTCCTCGGGTCCCGGCGTCTGGCTGGCGCGGCTCCCGGTGGTTCCCCGGAGCGTGGGCGCCGCCATGACAGCCGGCGTCACGTGGGCGGGGAGCAGGTGACGTCACTAACCTGCTTCACCAATCCAGTAGAGGCGGGAGATTCAAAACCAGACGCCGGGCAGAGCCTCGGCGCCTGAGTATCGTCTCTTTTCTGAAGTGGATGCCAGAGCTCCCGTACGCAGTGTGTTTCCCAACAGCTATACTCCAGTGCTTCTAGCATTCAGGGTGCCTTCCTGCAGCACAGTCTCCAGTGATCCGAGCAACTAGTGTGTTCCTCTGCAGTGCAGTTGCCAGCGCTCCCTGGATTCAGCACGGCCTGCGGGCCGAACCAACTTTAGTGTTTCCAGCGTTCAGTGTCTTTAAACATCGCACACAAATTCTTCAGTGTCATTCACCATCGCTCACAAGTTCTTCATTCATCAGTGTCTTTAAACATCGCACACAAATTCTTCAGTGTCATTCACCATCGCTCACAAGTTCTTCATTCATCAGTGTCTTTAAACATCGCACACAAATTCTTCAGTGTCATTCACCATCGCTCACAAGTTCTTCATTCATCAGTGTCTTTAAACATCGCACACAAATTCTTCAGTGTCTTTCATCACCGCTCACAAGTTCTCCATTCATCAGTGTCTTTAAACATCGCTCACAAATTCTTCAGTGTCTTTCATCATCGCTCACAAGTTCTTCATTCATCAGTGTCTTCAAAACATCGCTCACAAATTCTTCAGTGTCTTTCATCATCGCTCACAAGTTCTTCATTCATCAGTGCCTTTAAACATCGCTCACAAATTCTCCAGTAGCCTTTGACATTGCCCACAAGTTCTCTTTCTTTCATGTGTCACTGTATTGCTCCCTTCCCATAATAAAGCTCCTCAGCATTTTTCACCAATCCTAACTATCAGAGTCTTGTATGAGGAAAACCTATATCCGACCATCTCTGCTCCGACCCAGCTGTGGTTCCTCTTCCCGACCACCGGAAGAACCCCCGAGTTCACAACATCCCAAACCCAGATCAGTGACATACTCTATGTGTGTGTGTAAATCTGCCTCTGATACTAGCCAGTGCCTCCCTAGCCAATGACCTCACCACATCTCACTGCTGCTAGGACCCTTTATTTTTTTCAAAAAGGTACCCACAAGGAAGAGTGCTGTGGTACTTGGCAACGGGCTGAGCATCCCTAGGGGTGGAGAATCCCCCTAGATGAATGGAATTGGTGCAAAGTATCATAGGTCATTAGTGAAAGGTAGAGAGGTTTTGTCTTTACTGTAATAAAAATAAATTACTAGCAGAGTAAAGTATTTTTCCCACTAGCTCACAAAAAGCGCTATATGAACAATTTACCTCCTGGATTAGCAATTTTGCAATCCCAGTTAGCAAAGTATAATGGATCAGGGTCCCTAGACTTTTGTCTTTTTTTAGCAAAAAAATAATACAAAACACATTGTTTTAAATATAGCACATTTGAATAAAATAGTCCCGATAGCCTATTATTAATGGTAAGGTGAACTCTTTGTTCTGGACACAAAGTAGTGCAATCGGAAATAACAAATTTTTTTCCACTTTTATGATGTCATAAAATAATAAGGAAAAAAATACTTGTAGAATACATAATATATCCGCTCACTAACACTGAATGACGCTAAATGATCAAAGCACTTCCCGCCAGCTACTCACAACAAGGGTCTAGCATAGGAAAACACTTGTGTCTCATTCATTTTGTGATGGACAAGTACTTGAAACAGTGCACACAGGGCCTGATTCTCAGTTGCACGAAATAGCTTCTATTTGCAGTCGCCCATCTGCCGGTTTATGTAAATGTTGTTACATACTCCTTTCCTTGTGTACATCTGCTTGGCCGAATGTGCAAGGACTGATTCGCACGCTTTCAGTGTCCGTGCAAGCTGTAATACAGATTGGTGCACCCTATGGCTGGTGCAGTTTCTCCATCTGACCATGGCCTCCTATGCCTGCGGCTATGCATCTGAGAATGCAACTGCTTGCCTTGACCAACCCATAGCAATCACATAACACACCCACTGAACAGACCATTTTTTCATGCGCTACAAGCCACCTCCCAGTCACCGCCCAGGTATGCCTGTCCGCAACTGCACTATGTAATGCATGCATTGTAGGGGCGTATATTCAATGGTTTGGGTAAGAAATCCGGTCAGTCGGCATCCCGACAGTCAGGAGAACCAGCAGCGGGATCCCGACAGGTATTTATCCTGGTAAGTATTTTCTCCTACTCCTAATCCACCCCTCCCTTACCTAACTATGGTGGTCATTCCGAGTTGTTCGCTCTGTATTTTTCTTTGCATCGCAGCGATTTTCCGCTAACTGCGCATGCGCAATGTTCGCACTGCGACTGCGCCAAGTAAATGTGCTATGCAGTCACGGCATTACGAGGTTTTTTCTTCGTTCTGGTGATCGGAGTGTGATTGACAGGAAGTGGGTGTTTCTGGGCGGAAACAGGCCGTTTTATGGGAGTGTGTGAAAAAACGCTACAGTTTCTGGGAAAAACGCGGGAGTGGCTGGAGAAACGGAGGAGTGTCTGGGCGAACGCTGGGTGTGTTTGTGACGTCAAACCAGGAACAAAACTGACTGAACTGATCGCAGTGGCAGAGTAAGTCTAGAGCTACTCAGAAACTGCTAAGAAATGTCTATTCGCAATTTTGCTAATCTTTCATTCGCAATTTTGATAAGCTAAGATTCACTCCCAGTAGGCGGCGGCTTAGCGTGCGCAAAGCTGCTAAAAGCAGCTTGCGAGCGAACAACTCGGAATGACCACCTATAACCGCCCCCTCCCACAACCTAACCTTAACCTTTCCCACCCCTGCAGCCTACCCTTAGTGCCTAACCCTAACTCCTGTACTTACCTCCGGGATGTGTCGGAATTCTGGCCATCGGGATACCGCTGTCGTGTCTAATATTCAATGTAGGAAGAAACATAATAGCACACAGTCCGTGTAGAATGATGGGAGGAAGCAGAGACGCACAGTAGAGAACCCCTGTGAACAGTACTAAAATAAAGGGAAATTTGGAGTCAACATTTTCAGGAAAAACAAAAAAACATGACATTCTGTGAGTCTCGCTGGAAATGAGGCACAGCTGACAACTATATAGGCCAAGGGCTGTGTACAAAAGGCAGCACAGTGACTAACAGAATAGACATGAGAGGGGTAGAGGAGAAACACACATAAGACTTGACAGGTCAGAGTTTTCCATCCAACCCTACAAGAAGTACTTTTCTTAGCAGTGTTTTGGGATTTCTCTAATTAAGATGCGCTCCATCACATAAGTTTGCTGTGAAAATCAGTTGGCCTTAATTGAATTCATTACACATTAATTGAATAAATATTAAACCTCTGTCAGAAAGAGTACCTCTCCTTGGAATGGTGGAGGATTTCTGTCACATATATAGACAAAATAGGATTTTAGTACCTACCGGTAAATCCTTTTCTCCTAGTCCGTAGAGGATGCTGGGGACTCCAAAAGGACCATGGGGTATACACGGATCCGCAGGAGCTTGGGCACACTATAAAGACTTAAACTGGGTGTGAACCAGTGACGTGCGGTGGGGTGAGGCAGGTGAGGCAGAGCCTTACCTGTCATACTAACGTTTGTGCCAGAGTTTTGACTGCGTAAAGTATTATGAAAAATACAAAAAATATGTTTGAAATATCTTCTTTGCATTATTCTAATAATTTTTATAGCCAAAACTCTGGAGTAAAAAGTCTATGGCAGGTGAGGCAGTGCCTCACCTGGCTAACTTTTCCGCACATCTCTGATCAAAACTCACCAACTTTCCAGGAGATTATACTGCTGCACCTGTGTATAATGCCCAGATGTACGTTTTGGCTCATATATTGCATGTAAATCTGGCTCTGGTGCTAGCCAGTGCCTCCTGAGCTATTTAGCTCACCGCACGTCCCTGGTGTGAACTGGCTCCTCCCTCTATGACCCTCCCCCAGACCTCAGTTAGAAAACTGTGCCCAAGAGAGACGGACATTTAGAGGAAAGAATTTATTATTTAAACACAGTGAGTGTCATACCAGCTCACACCACGAACATACCGCAAGACATGGCCTTCAACAGAATACCAGACCACGGTATGAAAACCATACAGCCATACACTGAGAGAACATGTAACACAACCTGTGTGTCAACCCAACCAATAATAATAAACCACATGCCATAGCATGAACAACGTCAGATAAAGCCTGACAGAGAAGAAACACCACAAAGTGCAACCAAAATCAATAACTGCAGACACAGTACGCACTGGGACGGGCGCCAGGCATCCTCTACGGACTAGGAGAAAAGGATTTACCGGTAGGTACTAAAATCCTATTTTCTCTTACGTCCTAGAGGATGCTGGGGACTCCAAAAGGACCATGGGGTCTATACCAAAGCTCCAGAATGGGCGGGAGAGTGCGGACGACTCTGCAGCACCGATTGAGCAAACATGAGGTCCCCATCATCCAGGGTATCAAACTTGTAGAGCTTAGCACAGGTGTTTGAAACCCGACCAATTAGTCGCTCGGCAAAGTTAACCCGCCGAGACACCTCGTGCATCCGCCCAAAAGAGTTTATCTTCCTAGTAGAATGGGTCTCTCCCAACTCCGGTAACGGCAATACAGCCGTAGAACCAGCACACCGAATCGTATCACAGATCCAGCGTGTAACGGACTGCAGAGACGCAGGCGCCCCAAGCACGCTGAGAGCATACTGGACAAACAGAGCCTCTGTTACCCCAAACTGAGCCCAATTGGCAACATAAATCTTCAAAGCCCTGACTACATCGAGAGACATTGAATCAGCCAATGCTGAAATTACCACAGGCATCAAACTAGGCAGGATTTTGATAAACCCTGCAAACCCTTTTCGGCAGAACTACTATCTGAGTTCTCAATTCTATCCACTTGGAAGATCAAACAGGGGCTCTTGTGAGACAAAGCCGCTACTGCCGACAACCGCCTTGCGGTCGCCCAAAAAGCAAAAGCATGACCACTCTCCAAGAGAGAAATTTTAACACAACCTGTAATAAAGGTCCCAATCAGTGAGACACAAGAAACGCAACACCACGTCAAGATCCCACTGTGCCAATGGGGCACAAATGGAGGTTGGATGTGCAGTACTCCTTTCACGAAAGTCTGAACTTCCGGAAAGGTGGCCAACTCTTTTATTTTATTTTATTTTATTATTATTTTTTAAAGAAAATTTACAAGGCCAAAACTGCCCTGAAACGGAGCCTAACTGTAGGCCCGCATCCACACTTGCTTGCACAGAATGGAGAAGAACGACTCAGCTGAAACTCCGCCGTAGGAAGCTTCTTAAATTTACACCAAGACACATATTTACGCCAAATACGCTGCTAAGGCTTCGCCGTTACTTAATTTTTAGCCTGAAGAAGTGTGGAAATTACCTCACTTGGAATACCCGATCGGACTAGGATATGGCGTTCAACCGCCACGCCATCAAACGCAGCCGCGGTAGGTCCTGAAACACGCCCGGATCTTGCTGTAACAGTTCCTCCCGTAGAGGAAGAGGCCAGGGATCTTCTATGAATAAATCTTGAAGAACTGGATACCAAGCCCTCCTTGGCTATACCGGAACAATGAGGATCGCCAGAACCTCTGTTCTTCTTACGTTTATCACCTTCAGCAGAGTTAAAACGGAGGGGACACATAGGCCGACTGAAAACACCCAAGGTGTCACGAGGACGTCCACTGCTATAGCTTGAGAGTCCCTTGACCTGGAACCATATTCCTGAGGTCTCTCGTTGAGGCGAGACACCAACATGCCCAATTGAGGCACTCCTCAAAGACTTGTCACTTCTGTAAAACTTCTCGATGAAGACAGTATTTCTCCCGGATGGAGAGCACGTCTGCAGAGGAAAACTATTTCTCCGTCGTTTAGGTCCGGAACTAAGACTGCTAATATAACGTTTACCAGTCTTTCCACCCAGCGGAAAACTATTTCAGCTTCTGCCATTGTCGCTTTGCTCCTTGTTCCGCCCTAGCGGCTTACTTATGCCACTGCTGTTAAGTCCTCCGACAGAATTAATACGGGCAGATCACGAAGAATATGTTCGTTGAAAATAGCTCTTACTTCAAGAAAGATCAGTGTAGACAAGCTTCGCAGCTTGACCTTTTCCTCTGGAAATACTTCCCATGCAAGGACTGCTCCCCAGCCTCGGAGATCTGTATACATGGACACAAGGCTCTAATCCTGGATCCCGAACCTTCGTCCCTCTAGGAGGTGAGAACTGAGCAGACACCACAGGAGCGATATCCTGGCCATTAGAATTATATTCCGGTGCATGTGCCGGTGAGACCTAGACCAAATTCCCAACAGGTCCCGTGAAAACCACTCTGGCAATCGACCTGCTCACCGAAAAGGCCTCTTATGCCGCACCAAACTTCTTCATCAACGGAACATATAGAAGGATTGGCACTGCAAATCTGATCCGACTCAGGATCCTCAGACCTCTTTCCACAGGAAAACACAGAAACTCAACCGTTCAGTATCTACCCTGATACCACCTCCGACATCTGCGTCGTTGGGAACAACAGCCGTTCCCTGTGTTGAAGAACAGTCAGAGAAAAAAACAACGATTTGCACCACTTGTTTCTTGACCTCGCCTCAATCAGGCGAACATCTCAGTACAGAATAACAATGGCTCTTACTATTGAAAGAAAACCCTCTTACTACCATCACCCCAGTGAAATGGCAAAGACCATCCTGGCTATCTCTCCAGGTAATCTGAATGCGTAGAACAATGCATGTAAACTTTTTTTTTTTTATAACCGGAACAGGAGGACAAGGCCCTGAACCTGACGCACCTCTGGTGTGGCGTCGCGTATTACCTCCCCTTCCAGAGGGGAAACGGTAAGATCTATCAGAAAATCAGTGAGGGGAAACATCTGTAACTCCAGACAGTCCCCATCTGGATTCTATAACTAACTCACGGGTCCTGGTCTATTCCCGGACTAACTGAAATGTAGCAGATGAGTCCCCACCGGAGTGGGGTCCAGGCAGGTAGACTCAGCACCATGTGGTGGATGTGTGAGAAACAGAAAACGACATCCGCTTCTGCGAACCTAACAAGGTTGCAGAACACTTACCTTTTCACCTTCCATCTGCACAGAAAAGGAAAAAAGAATGGTATCGACTAGTTAAAGGGACTGCATCCCACAAAGGAATGCGTCACCAACCGTTGTGAGGGAATCTAACTCACTAAGTTAGATTTACCAGCAGTATCCGCCGAGATTGACTGAACTAAGGCATCCCCAAACAGTGGCACACCGCCCCAGGGAAACAACTCCAGTATCTCTCGGAGTCAGCCTCAGCATTTCCCCGGTCACCTCCTGTATACGCACTGCAGCCTGCCGCGATGTATAGAGAAGACCCAACATAAGGAAAATCCCCTATCTCTGCAGGATAATTTTATCGGATGTCCTTCCGAATATAAACACTCCCTCGTGCATGTAATGCCAATAAGACCAAAGAATAGAAATAAAATATCACTTAGCTTCCTGTAGCCGATCCCTTGTGACAGGACCACGTGTCGACCAGGAGTTGACTTTCACAGTATTCTATCCGCCGCGGGAAAAGAATAAACATTCGGACTCCTTGAGAGGACGGGAGACCCACTCGTCACGGTCGACCTAGAGCTTTATCAACAGAGCGGAAAGAATACAATTACTGCAGCATTCATTATAAATCATAAGATGAATACACATGATGTAATACACATATACACACATATCCTACCTATACATACATATAACATACATATTCGGGACCCAAATGACATTAATGTGTTCTGAATGTGTATGACCATGTACTGAATACCGCAGTTGTGGATCTACCAGGAAGCATTATAGTCAACAGAAAACCTAGTAATCGTCGACAGCAGAGAGCAGTAACCAGGCAAAATAACATTCTTGCGACCCCAAGGGGTCCGAGGGAATTATACATATATCATTTTAACAACATTCCCCCACAGATATAACCATGTCAGTGCTCGAGCTACAGGCTCATGGAAGCGAATCATATAAATACCCATAAATATATATATACAGGTATAAGTTAGTTACAGCATGTCAATTTACACCCGGTAATAACAGTTGGTGCCGACAGGGTCACCCATAGACTACTGTGTCTCCCATACCGTGTTTACTATGAACAAGTATAACACAACCGATCTGTTGACTCAGTATCTACAGTAACAAGCACCAAACAGGCGTCGGCGATGCCGACAATGAACCCCAGAGGCGTTTGTGATAGAACATTCACACATGTCGACACAAGTGTATATCTGACAGGGAGCACACAGCAATTATACACAACCATGAGTACATGCCCATTTCCAAATCAAATAGTGTTATACATTCCTACATAACACTAACAGTATGTGCCCCCCCTTGTTTGTGCTGTACACTGTTTTGGCGGGGACATTGAGGAAAAATGGCGCTGTATCTAGCTGTGAGGGCTAAGCCCCGCCCCTTATCGGTGCGCGGTAGCCCGTTATATTATAACCCGTATATGCAGGCAGGGGACCATATACAGTGGCTACCCACTGTATATGTGCTCTGGAAGTAAAACATACTGTAAAACATACTGCCCAGGGCGCCCCCCCCCCTGCGCCCTGCACCCGATACCAGCTGT
Source organism: Pseudophryne corroboree (assembly GCF_028390025.1). Classification (NCBI taxonomy): domain Eukaryota; kingdom Metazoa; phylum Chordata; class Amphibia; order Anura; family Myobatrachidae; genus Pseudophryne; species Pseudophryne corroboree. Next base: position 769,592,561 of record NC_086447.1, read on the forward strand.
TGGTGTGTGGGAACAATAGCGCGCAGCGGGACCGCTGCGATATGCTGGCGGGGGTAGCGGACACGGTACCCAGGCACCGAAGAACAACTTAAGCCAGCCTAAAAAAGAGCCTCAGTAACTTGCTGACCAGGGCGCCCCCCAGCGCCCTGCGAGTGCGTTGGTGTGTGGGAGCAAGGAGCGCAGCGCGACCGCTGCCTGTTACCTCCGTTACTGAAGTCTTCTGCTGTCACTGAAGTCTTCTGGCTTCTTTCTTCTGGCTTCTGTGAGGGGGATGACGGCGCAGCGTCGGGAACAAGCAGCTAGGCAAACCAAGTGATCGAATCCTCTGGAGCTAATGGTGTCCAGTAGCCGAGAAGCAGAGCCCTTAAACTAAGAAGAAGTAGGTCCTGCTTCTCTCCCCTCACTCCCACGCTGCAGGGAGCCTGTAGCCAGCAGGTCTCCCTGAAAATAAAAAACCTAACATAAAGTCTTTTAGAGAAACTCAGTAGAGCTCCCCTAGTGTGTGACCCATCACTCCTGGGCACAAAGTCTAACTGAGGTCTGGGGGAGGGGCATAGAGGGAGGAGCCAGTTCACACCCAGTTTAAGTCTTTATAGTGTGCCCAAGCTCCTGCGGATCCGTCTATACCCCATGGTCCTTTTGGAGTCCCCAGCATCCTCTAGGACGTTAGAGAAATATAATTTCTAAGATGAGACAAATTATTGTTTTGCTTTTTTTTATACAAGATACCCCTGCTCAAAATCGGGGGACACATTTTGTTACTTACAGCATTTACTTAATACTTAGCATTTGCTTTAGTAAATTAAGTGGATCTTTTAACTACACATAGAAGAGGCAGACGCATTATGAGTTGAAATAATATTCAGTCTATCAATGCACTTGAACCTAGTGCTACTATTTCATTGGAGGTTTTAGGTTTATACCAGGAGCTAAAAGCCCTTTATGACGCTTTCAGACATGTGACCCGGGAATTTGTAGAGTCTGGCACATTCCTGGGTCTCAGCTGCATGACCCTGGTCAGGAGCAGGCCCGTGGACCAGATGTTTCCTTTCACACATGCAGATACTCCGGGTTGATGCGCGTTTATGTGCAATAACCCGGAATATAGCTGCATGTGTGTAAGGGGGATGCGGTTATGTGACCGCTGGTCATAATACCGACGCCGGGATCCCATACCCTCAATATAACGCTGGTCGGCATGCCGACCAAGCAGGACTATTCCCACTTACTCGTGGAAATAGAACCTGTGGCGAGCCCAGTGAGCCCGCAAGGGGCTTTGTTGCGCTGGCCCCCCTCCCCCCCTGCCGGCCAGTCTCCCGACCCGCCAATCACACAAACCAGTGTATGGGCGGGGTATTACTGGCACTAGAACTGGTATTCATCCTATATATTAGCATGTATCAGTTCTGGAGCTGGTGAAGGAAATCAGTACAACAATGGGATATTTTGTTTGAACTTCTGGAAATCTTGACCTACTAAAGCACTGATACATTTTAACATCTCTTTATGACAAATGATGAGCTATGAACATAGTAGTCTTCACAGTTTGAATAAAAAAAATGTAAAACACTTTTTAATTATTAGAAAATCTTATTTAATTAGTGTTCAAAATTAAAATGTCTAGATTTTTTTTTTTAACATGAATTGTGAGCTGTAACTGTCTAACCCTAAACTTGAACGGTGAAGGTGAACTGCGAATGTCGAACACAAACTGCAAACATTGATTACGTGCCACAAATTTGATTGGTTGAATGAGCTTGTAACCAGTAACAGTGGAATTTAATACATTTTCAAAGCTATAAAAAATGTTGACATCTCTGCTCATGTGTCCCCACTGCCAAGTGATTATGAGTTACTTTTCAAGTCTTAGGGGGACATGTACTAAGCAGTGATACAAGTGGAGAAGTGAGCCAGTGGAGAAGTGGCCCATGGCAACCAATCAGCACTGAAGTAACATTTAGAATTTGCATACCATAAACGTATACAGAGCAGCTGATTGGTTGCCATGGGACGCTTCTCCACTGGCTCACTTCTCCACTTTTATCACTGCTTAGTACATGTCACCCTTAATCTAATACATTTAGGAGGTCCAACTCCAAGCAACCCCCGAGCATGAACGGGAAGTGGTTCAAATACCGCTAGTTGGGATCCCGGCGGTCACAATGCCAATGCCAGAATCCCGACTAGCTGTGAAATACTGACGCCGGAATCCCGGCCCCACAGGCTTTTCTGCTATTGTATGTTGGTCAAATCTGATTGTGCCTAACTCGCAAAAGGACAGAAAGATAGTGGTCAGTGACAGTACAGAGGTAAAGATAGAGGTTACAGCAGAGTTTGAGTGCTTGCTCAGACAGGTCACCTGGAGCAGTAGCTACTGCTAGGTGAGCCCAGGCAGTCACGTAGGGTGTCAAGTTTATGGGGTGTCTAAACCACTGAAGAAGAAATATACTGTAGCCATTCAGTGTTATAATTTACCCCACAGCATCATCTAATTCATTGCTGCCCTCTGTCATGGAGGGATAGCTGCCAACAGGTTATCTGTGATGCCACTGTCCAGTGCCATACCCAAATCGCTCTAAACAAAGTAAGAAAAAAGGGGTGAGGCAACACCTGATGGAGGTGGCGCCTGAAAAAAAAGAGTTACATAGGTTTCCTAGGGTGCATTTGCTGGCGTCCATTCATATAATCAAAGTTAACTGTGCCCTACCACACTTGCTGCGTCTCTAAAATCTGATTTCAATCTAACCACACAAATGGGATATCATTTATGCCAGTGGTTCCCAAACTTTTTTGAATCACGGCACTCTAAAGTATCAGGACAGTGGTGTAACTATACATTTTGCGCCCCCCTGCCAAAAACAGTGTCTGAGAAACGAAACTCGCGGCTCCTGTGAGCGTCAGCGGCTCGGCGGAGCAGAAGTGCGAAGCAGGCTGGCAGTGGGAGCCCAAAATTACATGGAAGGGAGTGTCAGTGCCAGCACTCCCTAGCCACCACGGGGTTTGAGGGGACTATTGCTAAGCCACTGTATCAGAAGATTTTTCACGGCACCTCTAAGCCAAAAGTTTCTTATTGAGAAATTTGCATTTATATATCATACTTAGGTTTAATTGTGTGGTGAGGGATAGGATTTACCTCTGTTTGTCCACACACTTTATAATTGGCAGCCACTAGCACTAGTTTTGTCTATTACATTGACCATAAATAATTTGAATTGGCCCTGGACCACCAACCTGAGGCACCCCTGCAAGTGTCCCGAGGCTCCGTAGAGTGCTACGGCACCCAGTCAGGGGCCCACAAATTTATGCGGTCGACTTATGACTGTATGCATAATCATTGGTTAATTTCATTGAAAATTTGCCCTGGAAAATTGCATGTATGTGTGTCAACAGTGTTGACACACATACATGCAATTTTCCAGGGCAAATTTTGACTCAACACTGTATAATAATAATAATAATATTATCTAATTTCTCTTCTACAAATGCTGGATTTTCTGCATTAAATTGAGGAAATGAAACATTTAGTATATCTCGATGTGTAAACTGTAAACCTTCTAGTTTTGCTGTGAAGAACAAAAGAGTGCTTTCAATAAAAATACACATTTTAGGTTCATCGCTAGCAGCAAACACTGTTGGCCTTGAAAGCTGACTGATAATGACCAGTCACACCGTTTAAGATTATTTTAATAACACGTACAGAAAACTCATTGGCTTCTGGCATTGTGGCACATTAAAAGCTCCTTCAACCTATTATGTAATTGCCTTTTATTTGATAAATCTTGTAAAATTACCACCAAAGTAAATTGTGATGTTTCACAGCTGATTAAAGCTATTCATTCTTGCCAACGCTACTGCTGCTCCTATTTTGAATTGGCCCTAAATAGCAGTATCATTGCAGTCAATCTCAAGGCACAAAGCAGAGTGGAATTATCAGACGAGTATACGCCCAGCAATAATACGGAGACAGTGATATGAATACATTTTTAGACAATCTCTTCTGTTTTCTGTCCAGAATGTCAGCTGTGATTGTGCTACAGGAGGCCTAAGTCTTGCCTGCGATAATGATGGTTCATTTATTTAGCATGGTTATTTTAGAGACAATGTATGTCAGATTTGATTGACAACTGTGCTTTTTGTTATGGAAAGATGAGAGTTGGATTATTGAGAGCAGTCGTGTTGATTGTATGTGCATCACAAATATAAGCTCCTTCATTTATAGAGGAATGGAAATGAAATGGAGAACTATTCCTCAGCACTTTAATTAGCTCTGATCTCTGCTATTTCTAAGTTTCTGCCATAGTTAAGTGTCATCTTATTGGTACTGGTGTCAAGTAATGCATAAAACTGTGAAGTACAGCCACATTTCTGCTGGTCATCATCTTGTAGGTGATATCCAAATTTGCACCTACATCTCACTCAGGGTCAGGTCTAGATTAAGGGTTGCGGCCACCTTGGGTAAATATACTCAAAAGAGCCCGAACTCCCCTCTCACCACCAATGTGCAGAGAAGGGATACATATGATATCGCGGCGGATGAGATACAGGCGGTCATATGACTGACACCGGCATCCCAAAGCAGTGAATCCTGAGAAGGGTCTTGTAAGTATGTATATGCCCTAACCCCCTAACTCTCCCTTCCCCCACAACCTAACCATAACCTTCTCCCCCCCCCCCTTCTCCCTGCAGTCTAACCTTAATACTCCCCTGTGGTGCCTAAACCTAACCTCCTCTTCCCGCAGCCTATACCTAACCCTCTCACCCCCGCAGCCTAACATTAACCCACCCCCTCCTCAGCCTAACCCTCCCCCTGCAGCCTAACCCTCCCAACCCCACAGCCTAACCCTAACTCACCTTCCCCCCACACAGCCTAACACTAACCCTCCCCCCCTTCCCCCCCCCCCGCAGCCTAAACTTAACTTCCCCCTCCCTGGCGTGACGAATCCTGGCAGACCTCGATTGTGATTCTTGCGTTCAGGATCCATTTCGATCCATATAGGGATGCCAGTGTCGGCATTCCGAGCAGTTTCGGGATTCTGGCGTCAGCATCTCAACTGAACGGATCCCACAGAGAACAGTTTATAAGGCATGCCACCAGAGTATGTAAGACCATCATACATAACTTTAGAGAGCAACTCTCCATCCTAGTGACCACCATACAATAAAGTGAGCATGCTAGTAACAACATACCAGACAGAAACCATCCTAGTGGCCTCATACCATACAGAGAGTATTTAACAGATCACCATACAATTAAGAAATGACCATACAGACTGCCATACAGTACAGTATACGGTTAGCATCCCAGTGACCATCATACAATACAGGAAACATCTATACAATACAGATAGCATTCTAGTTACATATATACACAGCTACTTACCTGCCTGGGTACTTGAATCCACCTACCTTTTCACTTTCCTTCAAACACATGTCATACCCTCCTTTATCCCTCTCATAAAATGGAAAAATATTTGTGCCATGAAAGGTTTGGATACTTTCACACAGCTGCTGAATTTGGTAATTGAATCTTCCCACCTCTCAGTGCCTGGGAATAAATTTCACTGAGGTCAAGTCTTACAGTGAGTGCCAAGAGCTGAAGTATGGAGTCACCCTCCTCGTCCTTTTTGTTTACTCTTCATCTTTCCGTATCCTTGTACTTTACCAATGGTTATGCTTCTTTATCCTCCCAATCCTTTTCCCTCTTCCTTGAGCCTTATTCATCTTTTTGGAATAAGAAAAAGTCTTAATCTGGGTACACATTAGATGACCAGCAAATGATGCGATGGTCATCCAGATTCCCCTAGAACTCCTAGACAAACGATATAGTACACACTGTGCAATCTTGCAAAAGACCAAAGATATATCATCAGTGGCCACATCCAAGAGTATGTTGTCAGGAACAATAGCCTCAGATTGAGCAGCATGTAGGGTCGACCTAAAGATGCAACGGATGATGCCACAGGAGTGCGCATAGCGCGTACACACTGGATGATTTGAACAATTTGTCGTTCCGATCTATCGAAATTGGGAAAATAGTTAAAAATATGGTCTAGTGCATACCCAGCTTAAGAGAAGTCTACACTATTACAACAAAGACTACTTGAAACTACACGGCCACCTACTGTCCCTGCTACTATATGCAGCTTCTCATATATTTACCATGTAGCTTTTACTATACTCCTACAAAACACAAGAGCTAGCACTAAATGCCTTGGGGTGAATCACTCTCGACCGCAGCACTGTCCTCATCATAAGCTCTTATGATCTCCCAGCATCAGGGCTGACTTCATATTGCTTGCATGTCCCAGGTCAGTCTTACGAGAAAAGGTGTATAACACCGGCCACAGACATCTTGGCACTATCATTATGCTCAGATGGCCTGTCTTTGCAGTCTTATTCATTAAATGGGCTGACTTAGTGGGTTTAGATCACAGTCCCATCATTCTTGAAAATGTACTTTGAAGAGCCACATGGCTCTTATTTGTTATCCACATGACTCCAATTGTTCTTCTGGCCTGTGTAACTTAGAAATGCCACACTCTCACTGTCTTCTGGCTAAGCATATCCCCAGCAGGTTTCTAGGCATGGCCTATGCTATTTTGATGAGCTGAAACTTGGCCCCGGACCCTAGACTTACTTGACTGCTAGAAGATCCAAGAGCCACCCACACAACAGGAAGCCCCTTCATCATCCACAACCTGTGCAACCTTTCCTTTTATACTGTTACAGGACTGGAGCTATCCAAATCCTCTTAGTCTGTCAGTAACTCTGAATCCCATGCATGTACTCCCATGCATCTCAATGCGGTTAAGGAGAATTACGGCGTAACAAAAGCACAATTGTTCGCATAGAGGCACAAAATAAGTGGTAACATGTTCATTACGTCAATCGTGTTTTCTACCGGAACAGTAAGCTGTGTCACTATCCAGGATGATATGTCGACACTAATTAGGTTGACAGTCATAAGGTCAACATGGTGGCGAGTACAAAAGGTCAACAGGTTCAAATAATCGACATGACAAAAAAAAATTTGTGTTTTGGGGATTTTTAAAAACTTTTTGAGATTTTACCATCCATGTGGATGATTAGGAACAGGGCCACCATTAGGGGGAGACTGCCGAGACGTGAGTACCAGGCCCGGACCATGAAGGGAGACTGGATACCAGCAGTGTGCATTGTCGAGCACAGAGGGACAATGCCAGCGGTAGTTTGAATTTGGCTCTGACTGTGAGCCAATCGGCGCTCGTGGACTGGCAACCAATCAGGAACGTCCTCAAAGGCAGCTCTTGATTGGCTGACAATCTGCAAGCTGCTCATGGCGAGCACCAAATTTTAAATGCCCCTGGCACTGTCTCACCAGTCTATCGCTGCCTGCCCCAATCTCCAGCTTCCCTAATAGCAAGAGTGGAGAGAACAGGAAAGCGGGCACAGAAATAGAGCACAGCACTTCCGGGAGGTCGGGACCCAAACACCAAAGCAGACTGGGGGAATCCACACACAGCCTGCAACCTGACACTCATTACAAGGAGAAAGAGAGGAGGTCGGGAACTACAGGATGCACATGAGGTGAGCGCACCAACATTCATTACCTATCACCAGATACAATTAACCCTTGAGGTCTCAGCCCTAAAAACACCCTGGGCTTTATTTCTGCAGCTACAGTCTTCTTACACATTCATGATGAATGATGAACTTCTTGATGATAGGGGGAGAGTTGATAATGATGGGGGGCCCTGCCTATTCAGGCAGTCACGGGCCCCACAATTGCTGATGGCAGCCCTGATTGGGGATAGTAACTTTGAGTGGTACTCTAATTGGGGTTCCATGTGCTTTGACAGTGAAAACAACACCAAAAAAACATATAACTGTTGTGTCAACTTTTTTGTGCTTACCATTTTTTATACCAACCTTTTCATGTGTCTACCTTTTATGCCAGTCTCCCTTTTCCAGTGTCTACCTTTTACCTGTCAACCTAATGATCCTGTCAACCTTTTGACTATGTCGACCTTTTCCATGACCTAATTAGGGTCAACCTAATGATTCATACCCAGCTGTGTCTACTAGCAAGTGGACGTCATTATAGAGCTTGTTGATAGTAAGTATGCTCACTAACTGTTTAAAAGTATACATTTGTGTTCTTTTGTATACATTTGTGTTCTTTTGTATACATTTGTGTTCTTTTTTTCTGTGAGTACACATCTGAGCTCTCTGGTTGATACACATTTGCTATACAGATCAAAGCGCTGTATGGTATTCTAAGACCATGCAGACACAGCTTTCATACTCAGTGGTTTTACCCAATATGTATGAAAGTATAAACAGAAACACTATTAGAACTGATTATGGCTTTAGATGACGAGGAATGGTCTGAAGCCTGGGGTAACGCGGCGTCTAGTTCCATCTGCGTTAGAATCAAAGAGAATGTTTATAAATTATTATATAGATGGTATTATGTACCATCTCGTCTGAGCAAAATGTACCCAGATACGTCGGATAGGTGCTGGAGAGGATGTGGCGCAGAGGGCTCTTTCCTACACATATGGTGGTCATGTCCTAAAATAGTGCATATGTGGAGGGAAGTAATTAATTTTATTTCTAGCTTATTGCAGATCTCTATTCCTTCCAACCCTAAATACATTCTCCTCCCCTTAAACCTGCCAACACTAACAAAATGTCAAAATAAATTGTTGCGTCATATAGTGTCCGCAACAACATGTCAACTAGCTGCAGATTGGAAAAACCCTATCCCGCCTTCCATGCAGTCTATAATTGTCCGTATCTGGTACGTTTATCGCATGGACTACATGACTAGCATCATAAACTGCTCCTCTAAGTCATTTGATAAAATATGGAGTCCATGGCTGGCCACCCAGCATGCCCCTTCACCTTTTAATTTGTGATGCCCCACACCATATTTGATGGGACCCTCCCGTGGACTCTATCCTATCCTATTTTGTCC